>NC_133414.1:93188750-93859166 GCF_049350105.2 Macaca mulatta | reverse complement strand
AATATTAAAGAAATTATAGCTGTCATTATCGTAAACTCAATAAACTGGTTATTATTGTGTAGGCAACTTCCAGTTCTGTGGAGAATTTCTACATGCATTGAGCAAGGAAGTAGATAAGAATTATACTTTTAGAAATAAGTTTTTGTCCTATGAGGCTGGCATATAAACAACTAAAGAGGGATAATTAAGAAATTATCACTGAGTAGAACTGTAGGAGGAAAGGTGGGGTCTGCTAGCAACTTAATGATAGAAAAAAAGAGCTATGAACTGTTATCCTTGCTATTTCTCCTCTTGCAGCTCAAGCTAATGATTGTAAAGGAAGCCGTGTAGAATGTTGGTTAAGTCAGTAGAGTCAATTTGCTGAGATAAAAAAGTTGGCTTCACTTTTTGTGATACAAGTGAATTTGAGACCTTTCCTTAATTTCTATTAGTCTAACTCTATGTCTTCCACTTTAAAAGTGGAGATTAAACAGTTATTTACTCCTAGGACGACTAAGATGACTATATAAATGCCTATTATTATACGTAAATAGCGCAGCAACAGACGACAAAGCAGAAATTCCACTGGTCAAAATAAATAGGGAAGTAAGATTTTGTTAAAATCTATTGCAATAGGGGAGAAAGGGTGGAATGGAGTCTGAACTTAACTCCACTGAAACAAATAGTGGAGTATATTTAAGAGCCTGAATCAGAAGGGTCATAGGCCATCTGTATTTGCTAATTGGCTTTACCCATAGGAAAAGTAAACTTTCTTTTATCATTGTAACTGGATGTAGTTTGTACATCTTGAAGGAAGGAATCTACTGAAGTTTGGCACTTACCCTCCCATGGAGACTGGGAAACAGGAGTACTAGCTTTCTTAATGGTTACATTTCAAAAGGATCATTCACAGGTCCTTGAGAAAGACAGGTCTGAGTTGTAACATTAGCAAGAAGCATTTAAAAAGATTTGTATCTCAAAGGAGCAGAGAAACAATTTACAAGTTGGTTAGACCAGCTATAAAAACAGAGGTGAAAGAGAGGTCAGGGCAGGAGAAGCCTGTCTAAATCTTTAACATTTTTCTTAGCTAAGAGAATTGTTAAAGCTCTCTTCTTCACAAGTAATTAGTAGGCACCTGATAATTGTAGATTGTTATTATTGTTACTGTTGTTAATACTAGGTGTTGATGATATTAATACTGGTATCAATAATGAGAAAATGAGGCTTTTATGTGGCTTTTTTTTTCTGGAATATAAATTGATTTATCAGATTTGTTTCCATCTACACACCTGGATCTTTTGCAAGAAGGTCTCTTCTATCAGTCAAAGTTCTAAATTGTATTAACCCTTGAAAATGAAGCTTAACTACTACCATGTAGTGGACTGCATTCCTTCAAAATTCACATGTTGAACTGAAGGCTCCCAGTGTGATGTATTTAGTGATGTGCCACTTTGGGAGGTAATCTGGTATAAATGAAAACACGGGATTGGAAATCTTTTCACATGGGATTACTACTCTTAAAAGAAGAGAAAGCAAACACATTGCTCACTTCATCTCTCTATGCCATATGAGTACATAGCAAGGAGGTGACAGTCTCCAGGCCAGGAAGAGGAAACATACCAAAAAGAGATCATGCTGGCATCCTGATCTCTAATTTCCAGGCTTCAAAACAGTAATACAATAAATTTATGCTGTTTATGCCATACAGTCTGGTGTATTTTGTTATGGCCGCTGAAGCAAACTCATACAACTACCAATTCTTGCAAAGCCTTTTCCAATCTTCTCAAATATAAACCAAATACCATTAATGCTGTTAATGGTATTGTTATAAGAATCAGTAAAAACAATGGTAAAGACTAGCACTTACTAAGTACTTACTATGTCCATACCAGGCACTGTTTTAAGCACTCTGTAGGCACACCTTATTTAATCCTTACAATAACTCCCAGCTCTATGTGATGAGTATTCTTATTATATCCAAACTACAATTTAGAAGCAGAGGTACAAAGTAGTTTAGCAATATACTATGTGGAATGTTTTTATCCCTAAGAATTTCCAGATGTTGATTGCCTTGTATTATTACTGCTATGGACATATGTTTGCTACCCAAACAGACTTTAAGCTACCAGAGGCTTATTTCCAGATATAATTTATTTTGAATATTTTCAATGGTTGTCAATAGTATGGCAAGAAAACATAAATATGCATATCAAAATATTTGGAGATGATTTAGAGAATCTTAATGGAGGAGATTTAGGATTCAGAGAGCTGTCACCAAAGGACATACAGAGTAATGAAAAAACATCACCTAGTCAGTGTTGTTGCTCTTGATAAGGTTGACAAATTTTCCATGTTATATCTCCAGTTATTTGAAATTTTCTTGAGGCTATTAGAATAACAGAGAGAACCATAGTCCCATTCAAAGCAGTGAAAAATATGCAAATTATTTAAAGGCATTTTGTAACTATTTTATTTTCAGATATGGCATTAAAGTGTAAACACTCAGAAACAATCAAATGAAAATAGCACATTATTCAGTCAATACGTAATAAAAATATGAAAAAATGAAATTTAAAATATCCCTGAGAAAGACAAGAGAGGTGAATCTATTTACACAATAAACAGGCAGAATTTCTCAAAAATTATTAAAAGAAGGTAAAATAATAATTATTATTCATTTAAGAAGAAAGCGAACAATGGTGCTTAAATATCAGTGTGACTGAAAGGCACGCAGAAAACAATTTAACTATATAATACAATATGCATTACCCAGAAGAATGACTAAAATGAAACAAATAGGCAATACTTGTCAAACAAAAACATTGATGTGGAGAAATTGGGTCTTTCATATTGCTAGTAGATATGTAAATTTGAAGGAACACTATGGAAAGCATTTAGCATAATCTACTGAAGCTGAGTTAAAACATATTCTATAAGGGGTATATACATACATTTACTTAAAACATGTATGATAATATTCTTATCAAATATTTATACTGGCCCCTAGTAAGAAACAATCTAAAAACTTAGTAGTAAAATAGATCTTCTGACACATTCATACAAATGAAATTTGACAAGTCTGTTTTCAAATATTGTAGTCATTACATGTAGACACTTAAATTTAAAATATTTAAAATTAAAGAGAATTAAAACCTAAGTCAGCCAGTATGACTAGCCACATTTCCAGGGCTCAATAGATATGAGAGGCTAGTGGCTAATATATTGGACAGTGTCACATAAAAAATGTGTATTATTGCAAAACAGTTTATTGAATGGTGATGCTATACAGCACAGAAAATGAAAGCATTAATATGTGCTTTCAAAAAATCTCACAAAAATAATGAGCTAAAACAGTCAAACTTAAAAAATGTATACTGTGTGATTATATTTATATTTAGAATACATAAAATAGGATTCTGTTAAAAAAAGAGAGAATAAACTAGATTTGGTGGTACATTACTGTAGTCCCAACATCTTGGGAAGCTGAGGTTAGATGATTGCTTGAGCCCAGGAGTTTTGGTCCAGCCTGGGCAATATAGCAAGACTCCATCTTTAAAGAGAAAAAACAAACAAGTAAAAATTGTTATAAGTGAGGATAGGACTTATTTATATTTTAGGTTAGTTTTTGTCCAGAAGGGATATGAAAATACTATGATTATTTCACATATAACAATCACTATCTCTTTACAAAAAGAAGGAAATAAAATTATTTTGGTAAAAAGTACAAAAATGTGGTTCTTAAACTTATTAGTGTTTTAAAATGTTTGGAAATGTCCTGGGGAGATTACACTAAAAATATATATATTGACCATGTATTCAAATGAACATACATTAATATTGATTAAATATGCAAAACTTGTATGTCCCTATGTTACACAGATGTAAGTGTTGACTAATATTTACATCAGTTACTTTTCTGAGAAGCAGGGACAATTTCTTATGTATCAGTTTTTTATAGTAAGACACAATTTTAAAACATTTTGGTTATTATTTGTATTCATATAAGACAAATTAAATCTATATTCAAGGATTTTTTTTGGCAAAAAGCATCAACATTGAAAATAGGCTATGGCTATTAAATGAATCATACTTTCACAAGAGCAGAAAAGACAGTTTAAAATTTGTTTTACAAACACAGCTGGGTTGTCTTTTCTTTTACCAAAGTTATAGATCATACCAGAGTTAAAAATAAATTGTTTCCTAGTTCGCTATAGATTTTCAAAGACCATAAATAATGCCCTGAATCTTAATGATCTCCAAATTTGGCATATCTGTATATACAAAGAACAAACTATGTTTTCCTTTTTGATCATGTCTTTCTTTGTAAAGGTAACATCCATATGATACACTGGTATTAAAATTTTAAGAAAAAATAAAAATTATCATTTTATTGTTACATCAGAGAACAGTGATGATATGTTTTGGCTCTGTGTCCCCACCCAAATCTCATTTTGAATATTCCCATAATTTCCACGTGTTGTGAGACGGACCCAATGGGAGATAAGTTGAATCATGAGGGCAGTTTTCCTCATACTGTTCTCATGATAGTGAATAAGTCTCACGAGATCTCATGGGTTCATCAGGGTTTTCCACTTTTGCTTCCTCCTCATTTTTCTCTTGCTGCCACCATGTAAGAAGTGCCTTTCACCACCAGTCATGATTCTGAGACCTTCCCAGCCATGTGGAAACCTAAGTCCAATTAAACCTTTTTTTCTTCCCAGTCTTGGGTGTGTCTTTTATCAGCATAATGAAAACAGACAAATGCAAGTGATATTTCCATTATATATATATTTCAAAAACCTACCAGCCAAACATCACAAATCTCACTTATTTCACTTTTCCAATGCTATGTATTGAAGAACAGGAAGTTATAGGAAAACCTAAAATGGAATCATGATAAAAATACCAAGGAAGTATAAAATGTAAATACTTAGCTAATTTATTTGTTAATTATTTACTAGGATCTCTCTGGTAATCTGAATATATCTAAAAACTATATTGAATACTCAAATGTTTATAATGATATTGTCATTGTTACAGCCTGTCAATTTTGTGTACAATTATTTTGGCAAATTTAACATTCAACCACTTTTGTTAGCTTAGTACCAGAATTCTCATGGGCATTCAATAAATTATCATTCTGTTCAGGAAAAACATCAAAACACAAACAACCTTATTAGAGAAATGAATGAGTGTAACAAGTGGAGAAATAGTTTCTCTGGAGTCACATGTTCTAAATCTTTATCTTAGATATTTAAAATATAGCTTTGTCCAGTGGCAAATTTGTGTTTTCAAGAATGGAATGAATAGGAACTTGACAGGAATAATTATAGCCTATATAAGAAACGAGAGAAAAAACCAAAAATGCTAACTACAGGCACAGTAATTATTGCTAGAATATAGTTTGTACTGATGTCTTATATTCTAGACAAGTTTAAGGCATTCTTAAGATGGCCGAATAGGAACAGCTCCAGTCTCCAACTCCCAGCGTGAGCGACACAGAAGACCGGTGATTTCTGCATTTTCAACTGAGGTACTGGGTTCATCTCACTGGGGAGTGCCGGACGATCGGTGCTGGTCAGCTGCTGCAGCCCGACCAGCGAGAGCTGAAGCAGGGCGAGGCATTGCCTCACCTGGGAAGCGCAAGGGGGAAGGGAATCCCTTTTCCTAGCCAGGGGAACTGAGACACACAACACCTGGAAAATCGGGTAACTCCCACCCCTATACTGCGCTTTAAGCAAACAGGCACACCAGGAGATCATATCCCACACCTGGCCGGGAGGGTCCCATACCCACGGAGCCTCCCTCATTGCTAGCACAGCAGTCTGTGATCTACCGGCAAGGCAGCAGCGAGGCTGGGGGAGGGGCGCCCGCCATTGCTGAGGCTTAAGTAGGTAAACAAAGCTGCTGGGAAGGCATTCTTATATTTTCAAAGATTATACTTTAAGTTCTGACTATTAAATCTAAGAATAAAAATAAATTGGAAGTTAATATTTTCAACAATAACTTAGTTTAGAAAACAATTTAGAAACCATATAGTTAAAATGTGTTTAAAAAGCTTTTGGACCAGTGCTACCAACACATAATTAAAATCATAAAAACACTTTCATAGTTATTTTCAAATGTATAAAAAATTTTTAGTCATGGTGAGTCTGGAACTGGTGGATTCTTAATTTCGTTGACTTCAAGAACGTAGCTGTGGACCCTTGTAGTAAGTGCTACAGCTCTTTAAAGATGGTGTGTTGGCAGTTTGTCCCTGCAGATGTTCAGACGTGTCCAGTGTTTCTTCCTTCTGGTGGATTCGTGGTCTCACGGGCTTCAAGAGTGAAGCTGCAAACATTTGTCCAGTATTGCAGCTCCCAAGAGTGGCTTAGACCCAAAGAGCAAACAGCAAAAAGGACAACTCTTCCACATGCTGCAAGGTGAACTCACCAGATTGCCACTGCTAGCTTGAGCAGCCTGCTTTTATTCCCTTATCTGGCCCCACCCACATCCTGCTGATTGGTCCATTTTTCAGAGAGCTGATTGGTCCGTTTTACAGAGAGCTGATTGCTGCATGTTGACAGGGTGCTAATTGGTGCGTTTTCAATCCCTCAGCTAGACACAGAGTGCTGATTGGTGCATTTACAATCTTCCAGCTAGACATAAAAGTTCTCCAAGTCCCCACCAGATTGGCTAGACACAGAGCACTGATTGGTGTGTTTACAAACCTTGAGCTAGACACAAAGTGCTGATTGGACATAAAAGTTCTCAAAGGCCCCACCCGACCCCAGAGCCAGCTGGCTTGCCCTAGTAGATGCTGCTGGGACCAGGGGCAGATCTGTCCTCAGCCCTTGGGCCATAGATGGGAGCGGCACCGTGGAGCAGGGGGTGGCGCCCATCAGGGAGGCTCTGGCTGTTGGGGAGCCCAAGGGGCCAGGGGGCTTGGGCATGGGAGGCTGCTGAGGCCCTGCGAGAATTCGATTGTGATGCTGGCGGGCTGGCAGTGCTGGGGGACCTGGTGCACCCTCCACAGCTGCTGGCCTGGGTGCTAAGCTCCTCACTGCCTGGGGCCAGGGGTGCTGGCTGGCTGCTCCGGCACCAGTGTGGGGTCCGCCTAGTGTGCCGAGTGTGGGGCCCTCCGAGCCCATGCCCACCCGAAACTTGCTCTGGCCCATGAGCACAGCGCACAGCCCGGGTTCTCGCTGGTGCCTCTCCCTTCACACCTCCCTGCAAGGAGAGGGAGTTGGCTCCGGCCCGGCCAGCCCAGAGAGGGACTCCCACAGTGCAGTGGCAAGCTGAAGGGCTCCTCAAGTGCCGCCAGAGTGGACACTGAGGCCAAGGAGGCACAGAGAGCGAGGGTTGCTAGCATGTTGTCACCTCTCAATGGTATAGAAATACTCCGACATTTGACTGAATCAACCATTGAGAAGGTTTAGATTCACAGCAAATTTGAACTGAAAATACAGAGAGTTCCCATGTGTGACCCCTTTCCGTCACACACACACACAGCCCCATCCACTATCAACATTCTGAATCACAGTGGAACATTGGTTATAATCTGTGAAGTTGTAGAGAAACATCGTAATTATTGAAAATTCAGTTTACATAAGAGTTCTCTCTTGCTATTTTAGAGTTCACGAGTTTTGACAAGTGTGTAATGGCATGTATGCCCCATTATAGTATCATATAATTGTTTCATTGCCTTAAAAATCCTGTGTATTCTTTCTATTTATTACTCCCTGACCTCAGCCCCTGGCAATCACTGATCTTTTTACTTTCTCCACTGTGTTGCCTTATCCATAATGCCATGTAGACAAAAATCATACAGCACATAGCCATTTCAAATTAGCTTTTTAAATGCATTTCTGGTTTCTCCGTGTCTTTACATGGCTTAGTGATGATACAGGAATTTTGCTCCTGAGTTCAGTTAGGTCCAAGTCTTTGTCTCACAGTCAGAAAGAATTAGGCGCGTGGATATCAAAGAGTGAGTAGAGTAGAATTTATTGGTTTATTTTATTTTGTTTCTTGGTTTTTTGAGACAGAGTCTCACTCTGTTACCCAGGCTGGAGTGCAGTGGCACGATCTCGGCTCACTGCAAGCTCCACCTCCTGAGTTCACACCATTCTCCTGCCTCAGCCTCCCGAGTAGCTGAGACTACAGGTACCTGCCACCACGCCCAGCTAATTTTTTTTTTTTTTGTATTGTTTAGTAGAGATGGGGTTTCACCATGTTAGCCAGGATGGTCTTGATCTCCTGACCTCATGTTCCACCTGCCTCGGCCTCCCAAAGTGCTGGAATTATAGGTATGAGCCACCACACCCGGCCTGAGTAGAGTAGAATTTATTAAGCAAAAGGAAAGCTCTCAGCAAAAAGAGGGGTCCTGAAAGCAGGTTTCCAGTTGCCCCTTTCACAGTTGAATACCAGGACTTCTATGTAAAAGTCAATGAGGCTGGGTTTCTTATTTGTATATGGTGTGAATTCCTGGCAGCTCCACCCCCGTCCTTCCAGTGTGCATGCGGACCCTTAGTCTGAACTCCATATTGATTGATTTCACTTACTGCATATGTGTTAAGGAACGGAATTTCCCACGGTGCTCATGTTTAGCCACTGTGCAAGTTCCTTTGCCCAAAACATCTGGGGTAAGCACATTGTGGGGTAGGTTGGAGGTTCTCTGGGGACGTTTCTTAGTCTACCTAAAGCAAGCTGGCAAAGTCCTTTCAGTAGCTCATTTCAAGTTCTGCATGATATCCCATTAGATGCATATATACCACAGTTTATTCACCTGCTGAACATGTTGGTTACTTCCAAGTTTTGGCAATTATAAAAAAAAGTTGCTATAATCATTCATGTGCAGATTTTTCTATGAACCTATTTATAACTCACTTCAATAAATACGAAAAAGCACAGCTGCTATATCAGATAAAGGAAGTTTAGTTTTGTAAAAAGCTTCCAAACTGTCTTACAAAGTGGTTATATAATTTTGCATTCCTACCAGAAATGAAAGATAGGTTTTTTATTCCACATCCTTAATGCTTTCAATATTTTGGATTTGGGCATTTGAATAGGTATTGTGTGACTTCCTTTTCAAATACATTATAGATAAATTTATATAATTGAGTAGAGAAGCAAATAATGCTGAGTATCTTGGATGGCATCTGAATTATTTGTGCCCATAATATAGCATGGAAACACTTCAGCAAATTTTTCCTGTCTCTCTCTCTTTAATTTCTGTGTAATCTAAGAAGTGGGTATTTATTATTGTTTTTTAGAACTGATTACCTGAAAAATGCAGATTCTAAGGGTCTAGATCCACAATAATTTGCTTTGGTAGTTGTAGACCTTGAATTCTAATAAACATCCCCAATGACCCAGAATAGGTGACCTATCTGTAGCTTTCATATATCTACATCATTCACTCTGTAGGTGTGGCCTACAAATCTGGGAGGAAGTACAGTGAAAAGAGCTCCTGGACAGTGAGGAAGTTTTAGGATTAGATTAGTAAGTTTACAAATACTTTCTACTTCAGACATTTCAATTTGGGAAGAAAAAAACAAATCTTTCTGGCTTCTTCTAAACTGCCCAATTCCAAGCAAACAGACTGAATTTAAGACAGGCACTCAACATTAATGTTCTTTGTAGTAATAATTGTATAACTGTCAACAAAAAAAGTCAAACTCTGTAAAATATTTGGAGATATATTATGAGCCAAATATGAGGCCCCTGACACAGCTTTCAGGAGATCCTGAGAACATGTGTCCAATGAAGTCAGGCTAAAACTTGGTTTTATACATTTTAGGGAGATATAAGACATCAATCAATACATGTAAGATGTACATTAGTTTGAGCCAGAAAGCTGAGACACTGAAAGTAGGGGCTTCCAGGTCATAGGTAGATTAAAACATTTTCTGATTGGCAGTTGGCTGAAAGAGTTATTGTCGAAACACTCAGAATCAATAGAAAGGAATGTCTGGGTTAAGATAAGAGGTTGTGAAGACCAACGATTTATCATGCAGATGAAGCCTCCAGGCAGCAAGCTTCAGGGAACATAAAACAGAACTGGTTGGTAAGAGGACATTTTTTACTAGTCTTGATTGGAGAGATTTTCAAGAGAAATTGTGTGTTTTGTAATTAGGTGAACACTGTTGACACCACAAATTTAGAATAATAAAATTTTATAAACCAACAATAACTATGATATGATGAGTAAATTTTATGCTAGTAAATAGTATATGAAGACACTGAGTTTTGTTTCCAACTAAGGCATTTACTTCTTTGGAGAGTGTTTACTCTGTCCCTGGTTTTAAAAGACACATAAAGCAAGTATTCTTATGTTATTAAACCTTTAATTGATATTTCTCCAACACTGATTCATGTAAGTGTAATGTCTTTGAAAGTCACCTGTTGGCCAATTTATCAAGCACTGTGTCCACATACTAAATTGTTATCAGGCAAGAAGTCCATCATTAAAGTAATTTTGGAAACTATTATGCTGCTTCTTCTCCTCCTTCTTCTTCATTTTAGCTTTAACAAAGAGAAAGCTGAACGAAAGTAAAAATGTATGTTGAAGGGAATTCATGTGAGGGACAACTGCAAAATAAAACAAAAATTTTTTGGATTTGGAATATATCACAAGCAAGGAAGAAACCATTTAAAAAGTTTGAAAAGTATTTAAAGTCAGGAAGACCTATAAATTGATGCATTCCTTTTTCTACAATTTTTTATGTTTAGAAGCAATAATTTTCATAAGCTAAAAGAAATAGCATACAATTAAGAATGTTTTCTTTGTAATCCAAACAGAGGTTTTGAAAAACAATGAAAACTAGAACGTTTAATTTAACAATGAAAACTTTCTGGTTTTCATTTTATTTATTTAACAATGAAATTGAAATGTATTTATATGCATTGAGTTTCTTGAGTTGAACAGAAATCTATTTAACTTATCAACAGATGTCAGACATACATAGACACTAAATGTAGCTACACGTGAATTATGGCTTTTTATTCAATGCTGCTTTAATGTACTGGTGTCCGGAATTGTATCATGAGGTAGCTGAAAAATGTGTTCCTGGTGTAATTACATTTAGATATGCAGTGACAAAACCATTTCCTGAGAATTTCCCAATAATTTCCCAGATTATCCTGTATATTTAACGTACAAAAGTTGCTGTTTTTATTGAAGGGGAAAATGAATCCATAGTTTCAAATTTGTAAAAGCAGTTTAGCAAACACATTTTTGTCATTACTTTTCTGAGCTTTTTTTTATTTAACACTAAAAAATCTCCAGTTTTGAAGAGAAATTTTGTATTTTGTAATTAGATCCACTCCGTTGACACCACAAATTTTGAATAATAAAATTTTATAAGCCAGCAATAACTTTGATGTGATGAGTAAATTTTATGCTGGTAAATTGTATATGAAGACATCATTTTTTATTTCTAACTAATGCATTTTCTGCTTCGGAGAGATGCCTACTCTGTCTCTGGTTTCAAAAGACACACAAAGACATTATTTTTATGTTATTAAACCTTTAATTGAAATTTTATTGTTAAATAAATCTAATAAAAACTAGAAAGTTTTCATTGTTAAACTTTCTAATTTTCATTGTTTTCAAAAGCTCTCTTTGGATTACAAAGAAAACATTCTTAATTGTATGCTATTTCTTTGAACTTATGAAACTGATTGCTTCTAAATAAGAAAAATTTATAGAAGAAGGAGAGCATAAATTTTGAAAATCCTAAGTATTGTAGCATTACCACTTATCAGGTCTGTGATGCAAGACAATCCAATTTTGTGAGCAAAAATTATCTCACATGCAACTATGAAGATTTTAGTTTCTGTCTTGCTAGCATCAACATTTTGCTGTTGGTATCAACAGAGATGTGAAACTTTAAGTGCAATCCACATATCCACTAATAAAGAGGGATGATTATGATGAACATGAAAATTGGTCAATTTGAATTGTACTGTCCAGCTGAAATGTTCAGGTAGTTTTATACCAGAAACACCATCTAGCTACCAAACAGATAAATCATATTAGAGTATTTTATGTAGCCAAGTTTTTAAAGGCTAAATTGTAGGCTAGCATTTATATCTCGCTATGTTTATTACTAAATAGTCTCAGGATATAAATATACATGAATTTTGAGCTCTGCCAGTAGCTAAGGTTTGGATATTAGCTATGTCAAAATCAGGATTATTTCTTAAACTCTTTTTATTAGTTCAGAATGGATTCACTTGGATTTATGTGAGCAAAT
Source organism: Macaca mulatta (assembly GCF_049350105.2). Classification (NCBI taxonomy): domain Eukaryota; kingdom Metazoa; phylum Chordata; class Mammalia; order Primates; family Cercopithecidae; genus Macaca; species Macaca mulatta. The sequence goes on along the minus strand of NC_133414.1, from coordinate 93,846,951 downwards.
GGTAATTATGTATCTTTTGAAATTAATCCAAAGGATTATGTTTAAGTAAAAACATTTACATAAAAACTGGATTTGTATTGTTATAATGAATGAAATCAAATACATTTAGCTCTGAGAACTTCAAATGCTTTTTCCCATTACAATTGTATTTCATGTTAATGTCAATTATATCAATAGTTTTCCTTATCCCTGGTTATTTTCGTCCCACCATTGTATCATCACAAAGGCCTTTGTAATGTACTTTTCAGTTGAATCTACTACCTGAGACAGATTGAATTTTTTACATCTAGCTTTATTAAAATGTGAACATTCCACAGGATTGTGATTAATTAATGTGTATCTTTCAAGAATATGTTGCTAGACCTCTTATACATTGATAGCTTGTTATTTGTTTTTATAGGTTAGTATAGATGGAGCTGCCAGTCCAATTTAATTATTAGGTCAATTGGTGTTAAATTAGTTTAAGAAAAAAGTTTTTCAGTTGTAATATGTCTCTATAGGATTTCTCTGAAGTATATTATATTATAATAAAATATTTAATACATAATTCAAGATGTACTTATAGATTATGTGTAGTATTGATTGTTAAAGAAAAACGAATGTTGCTAGGTATTACCTTGCTACAGTATGCTTTGTTAAAGTTTCAAATTAATAACCAGTGATAAATTAGATGGAAAAATAATGAAAGAATTTTGATGATTATGTGTTATGTAATTGGTCAATGACTATTATGTTTGGAAAATTCACATTAGTTATTTGGAACATATAAAGCATATTAACTTATATTTAAAAGTAATAGTTAAAAAAATACTAAATAAATATTTAGTGAAGTAGCTGTCAATGTGTCTGCCATTAACTTTTAGTGTGGTGGATTTTATCCTTTTTTGGAGGGGGCGCCATAACTCAAAGGAACAAATATATTTTATTTCTGTCTAGATGTATTCATGATACCAAGCTGAAAACCTTTCACTATACTATATTTAGCTGTCTCGTGTGCTGTATGCCATGTTTTATTTTGATTTTTAAATTTTATTATAGTTCATGATTTTTAAAAATACTATTTGGACTCACAGTCTTAGTTCATTTATGCTATTATAACAGAATACAACAGACTGGGTAATTTATAAAATACAGAAATGTATTTCTCACAGCTCTGATGGCTGAGAAGTCCAAGATTAAGATGCCAGCAGTTTCAGTTGTCTGTTAAGGGCTGCATCATCTAGAGGGGAGGAATGCCTTGTCCTCATACGGCAGAAGAGCAGAAGACAGCAAATTCACATCTGCAAGCCCTTTTAATAACATCATCAATCCATTCATGAGGTCTGTGCCTCACCTCCCAACACTGTTGCACTGGAGATTAAATTTCCAACCAGAAATTTGGAGGGACACATTCAGACTATAGCACTCACTCAATTAATTAATGTATTTATTTATTTTTGAGACAGAGTTTCCCTCTGTCACCCATGCTGGCGCTGTCTCCACTCACTGCCACCTCCATGTCGCTGCCTCAAGTGATTCTCATGCCTTAGCCTCCCGAGTAGCTAGGATTACAGGTATGCACCACCATGGCTTGCTAATATTTGTATTTTTAGTACAGAATGGTTTTTGCAAAGTTGGCCATGCTGGTCTCAAACTCCTGGCCTTAAGTGATCTGCTAGCCTTGGCCTCCCAAAGTACTAGGATTACAGGTGTGAGTCACCTTGCCTGGCCCAGACTATAGCGTTCACTAAATTTAATTTTCAGCTCACAAAAGATCTTATGACATGCAATTCAAAATGCATTAAATTGGTAGCTTTTGGAATAAGTGTGAGAAGTATTTTTTTTTTAATGAAAGGATACACTACAATGAAATTGAGATAAAAATAAAACAGTTATAAGAATGGGTTATGCATAATTAGGATAAATATTGTTTTGTGAATTTTTGTTTTGGGGTGTGTATGTGTGTGTGTGTGTGTGTGTGTGTATGTTAGCATAAGCCAGGTTACATTTGGTTGTGGTTAGAAATGTGATTAATGTTGTAACTGGAGAAAATAAAGAATCTTTAAAGAAGTGCCCCATTGCCTTTCAAATGGCAATTTCCAGAAGTTTTTCAGTTTTGGTTCTGGTTATGTAAGTAACAGTGGGCAAGTTACATTACTGTTCTGGACCTAGATGTATTCACAAGCATAAATTTAAAGGGATGAATAGTGAAGATATTTCCTGATATAATTTATAAATATTTACATTGCAATCCCCTTTACAGGATTAAGGGGGGTTTATATAATTATAAATTATAGAATTGAGTGTATATGTGTGTGTGTGTGTGTGCATATGATTGCATAAATATATTCAATCATGTATGTAAGTTAAGGGTTATATAGTAAAAGATATCCTAGAATTTTAATCATTGAACTTCAGTGACTGCAGTTGAATAAAACTGTAAATGATAGAGTTTAATTGGCAAGTTACTCATACAATACTACTTATACTTTAAGAGTAGTTAAAAAAATAAATTTATATAGTGATACACAATAATGTTGACATCTACAAGTACAGTTTAAAATACTTTGTAGCAACAGAGGTATCTTATTGTGAATTAGGTAGTATGAACACAAAAGTATTAGAAAAGAGTCAGGAAATGGTTAGCCCTTAGTCCAAGCCAAAAAGTCCTTAAAATTTAAATTTGTTGTTATGAAATGTTTTATTATAATAGTTAAAGTTTACAGGGTAATTTATAATACCTCTAAAATTTGTTCTACTCTATAATATTGTGATTCCAAATAATTAAAGTTTAGTTTAATTTTAACTATAAATGGTATAGTAAAAGTATTTGATTATTTATAAACGTATGTCCAAATTAAGCATTAATTAAATAAGTACATTGTATAAAAATATTTTTAATATGAAATATGTACATGGATTTAATTTACATCATGTGCATTTTTATTCCTAACAAAACTAATTCCTTTTAAATATCTTGTATAATATTTACATAGTGGCCAAATATTTTATTTAAAAATCCAGAATATAATATGAAGAAATTAATTTTGGGATGAAACAAAATGGTAGCACAACAGCTTTTTAAAGTTATCATCCCTTCATACAGGTTATCAGGAGAGTTAACTGAAATGATGGTTTTGTTTCTCACCTCCTTCTATGTGTAGGGGGAAAACATAAATCTCACAGCACCCATCCAGGCTTCTGTCTAACCTTCATACAGACAAATCTGGTAATAAATATCTGACAACCTAAAAAGAGGGAGATGTTGCAGGACCCTGTCCTACCTGGAATAGAAGCACAGCTTTATCAGAATACCTTTTCTTAAGTCTCAGTCTTTTTGTTTGTTTGTTTGTTTGTTTGTTTTTGAGACGAAGTCGGAGTCTCTCTCTGTCCCCCAGGCTGGAGTGCAGTGGCACGATCTCAGATCTCAGCTCACTGCAAGCTCCGCCTCCCAGGTTCATGCCATTCTGCTGCTTCAGCCTCCCTGGTAGCTGGGACAGGTGCCTGCCACCATGCCTGGCTAATTTTTTGTATTTTTAGTAGAGATGCGGTTTCACCATGATAGGCAGATGGTCTCAATCTCCTGACCTCGTGATCCGCCTGCCTTGGCCTCCCACAGTGCTGGGATTATATGCCTGAGCCACCACCCCTGGCCAAGTTTCAGACAGTTTTAGTTTAACTTTATTGAAGCATTCTATAAAAGTTGACATGCAAAAGCAAATTGATTTGCTATGTCTGCTAACTGCTTTACTAATATCACGCCAAAGCCCCAATATTTATTCAATTTTGCCTTCCATATTTCTTGTCACACTTTAATGATTTATTGTCACATCAGCCTGTACTTAATAGTGCCATTTACATGCTCCCAATAAAATATTTTCTAGATTCGTTTGTTCCATACAAAAATGTAGTTGAAAGGTGTAGACTGAAAGTCTTATAACTTAAATTTGAACTCTTGCTTCCTAAATTTCTTGTAACCCTCCTTAATGAAGGGAAGCTATAATGAAGTAATAGCTTCATGAGTGCATTTATTTAACTAATACCTAGTCAGTGTCTCTTTTGCCACAATGATGTTTTTAGGGGATACAACGATGAACAAAGCTCTAGACCTCATGAACTTACAGCTGACCCTTAAAGCAGATTTGAAGGTCCACTTATTCTTCTTACACAGATTTTCTTTTGCTTCTTCCAGTCCTGAGACACTAAGACCAAACCCTCCTTTTCCCTGTCCTCCTCAGACTCAATGTGAAGATGAGGAGGATAAAGACCACTATTATGACCCATTTCCATTTAATAAATAGTAAATATATTTTCTCTTCCTCATGATTTTCTTAATACAATTTTCTTTTTAAATTCATTATTAACTTTTTTTTTCAACTTTTATTTTAGAATCAGTGCATACATGTGCAGGTTTGCTGCAAAGGTATATTGTGTGATGCTGAAGTTTGGAATACAAATGAATCCATCACCCAGATAGTAAGCATAACAGTAGGTAGTTTATTCAACCCTTACTCCCGTCTCCCACTTCTTGTATTCCCTAGTGTCTACTGTTCCCATTTTTATGACCATGTGTACTCAATATTTAGCTTGCACTTATAAGTGAGAACATGCAGTATTTGGTTTTCTGTTTCTGCATTAGTTTGCTTAGGTTGTTTCCAGCTATATACATGTTCCTATAGAGAACATGATTTTATTATTTTTTTATGGCTGTGTAAGTATTTCATGTTGTATGTATACTATACTTTCTTTATCCAGTTCACTGCTGATGAGCACCTGTGTTGATTCCATGCCTCTGCCATTGTGAATAGTGCTGCAAAATCAATCTAAGAAAATCAGTAGCATTTATATACACCAATAATGTTCAATTTAGGAGCCATCAAGAGTGCAACACCATTTACAGTAGTCACAAAAAGAATAAATACCTAAGAATATAGATAACCAAAAAGGTTAAAGATGTCTACAATGATAATTACAAAATACTACTGAAAGAAATGAGATGATGCAAATGAATGGAAAAATACACATGCTCATGGATTGGAAGAATTAACATCAGTCAAATAGCCATACTTCCCAAAGCAATTTAGAGATTCAGTGCTATTCCTATCAAACTGCTAATGTCATTGTCCACAAAATTAGAAAAAAATTTCTAAAATTCAGTGGAACCAAAAAAGAGCCTAAATGGCCAAAGCAATCCTAAACAAAAAGCAATCCTAAACAAAGTTATCTAACTTCACAAAATACTACACGACTACTGCATCCAAAACCGCATGGTACTGATACAAAAGCAGACACATAGATCAATGAAACAGAATAGAGAAGCCAGAAATTCATAGTATTTTCTTTCTTTTTTTTTTTTTTTTAAGATGGAATCTCACACTGTCGACCAGGCTGAAGTGCAGTGGTGGGATCTCAGCTCACTGCAACCTCTGCTTCCCTGGTTCAAGCGATTTTATCTGGGATTACAGGTGCCCACCACCACTCCCAGCTAGTTTTTGTATTTTTAGTAGAGACGGCTTTTCACCGTGTTGGCCAGGCTGCTCTCGAAATCCTGACCTTGTGATTAGCTCACGTCGGCCACCCAAAGTGCTGGGATTACAGGCGTGAACCACCGTTCCCGGCCAATATTTTATTTTCTCTAGCTTACTTTATTATAAGACTATAATGTATAATATATATAACATACAAAATATGTGGTAATTGATTTTTTGTTATTAGTGAGGATTCTGGTCTCTTGCAGGTTATTATTAGTTAAGCTTTTAGAGAGTCAAAAGTCACATGCATATTTTTGACTATGTGTGGGGTGGGAGCCCCAACCCTCATGTTGTTCAAGGGTCAACTACGTATTTTAGAAAATGAAACAACAATCAACAAGCAATTAATTGATACTATAACAGCTGGTGGCATTTTTTCCCTTTGGAAAAAAGTATAGTAAAATGATGGAGAAGAAGAATCTGAAGTTGTTGTAAATTGTATGAACCCTTCTAACATAGAATCAAAGTCAAATATATTTACATCTCTCTTTTTCTTATGTTTCCTAACTCATATAGAAAGGGATTGTATTCATTTGATCTGTTAGGGTATAGATTTCTGTACTGTGCTCTGTCTGTATTTATTCCAGCTTAGGTGAGCTCTGATACTTACTGCTCTAAGCTTTAGAGTTTGTTGCAAGAAAAAGTTTACCTGGATTAGTGATCTTTAAAAATTATCTACTATCTATCAATTGCTGAAAGATTCTGTTTTTTCTAGCATTCTTTTCTAAATGGCTTCTCACGTTTGAAAGGGTGTTAACTAAACTGATGTTGATTCTTAGCATACAGATTATTTTCCCATTTGAAAGTGAAGAAAAACCAAGATGCAAAAAAGAATAACAGTTAATAAGTGTAGGAACTCAAATTTGATTCACAATTTGTGTAAATCCAAAGCTTACTACAAATACACCACTTCACTACATAATCCTGCAGAATCATTCTTCTTAGAGTCCACGGAATAGGTTTTTTAAAAATTGCTTATATATATTGTCTTGTAAATAATCATAGTTCATATTTCTAATATGTTTGTGTGAAGGTTGTTGTAAAATAAATAATATCCAGGCACAGGTGACCTTTCAAAAGCAGTATTTTGAACTCTGTTTTTATATACGTGTGCTTCAATGGTTTTTATATAAACCACTTGAGTGTAGTGGTTTATATAAAACCACTATTTTTATATTTTTCCAAATGTTTGAAAAACATCTGAAACTCCAGTTCAACCAGTACTTCAATAAACTATCATACGTACCATTCACTAAGTCAACAAGCCTCAGTTACAGATCTCACTTTGACATTACCTGTCCTTCTACCTTATTCCTTAAAACATGTTTTCCCTTACATTTATCTTTTTCATGAGAGTAAAGGGATTGAAATTTTAAAAGTGTGTATGCATATACACATTTAACACAAAAATGCTTGGTTATCAATACATCTTTTAAAAATGATTTTATTTTCTTGACTAGGTTTTATTGAAGAGAAATGTAGAGGTGAGGAATATTTTTGTCTGCTAAAAGAACAGAGAGCACTGGCATAGGACCCATTGACATAATCTGGTTGTTCAACTTGGGTGAAAACACTGATTTCAATCATTCAACATTCTCTATGACCTCCATTATCTGGTTTACTAGAGCATTGTAACTATCTCCATTCAGCAATATATTGTAAAAAGTCTGGGAGGAATAAGTTAAAGAAAAATTCATACAAATAAATGGAAACTTTTACGTTATAAACTCAGTTTAGAAAAAGGGATTATTTTACATTTTCAAATTAAATGGACACAAATCAGAAATAAATTCTTAAGAATTATTTCAAGGATTAAGACAACTTTCTGCTCATATGAAGCAGAGAGAGAGCTGAACCATTGAGAGGACTCCCTAGTTCCTTTTTTCCCTGCGTTTGACATGTGCTTGCTGGCCAAGAATAAAAGATAAATCTGTAAGTGAAGCTGTAGGGTTATTACCTCATAGGCCAAGCGATACATTTAAGCTCTGAGGCATCTCAATTTTTTCAGCCCCAGAGACTTGTAGAACTTACTTGACATTCTTCAGGGAGGAATGCCTCATAGATCCATGGATTCTTAGTTTATTTACTGTAAGTAATCCTTAGCCAGGGATATAGTGATAGGGGGATTTTATAGATAAATGTTCTTCCTGCTAAGAAATATCATTAATATGTTTACCTAGAGGACCATTTGGCAAGAGGATTGGAACAGTTCCTATCTCATTTTCTTTCCCCTAAGACATCCTCCCAGTAAAGCCAGTGAATAAGTAACAAGCCAGTCACTTTAATTCTCTCTATTCCATGTATAATGAAGGAGAAAGATGTATAAGATTATTGACCCACATTTTTAAAAACAATATTCAAAGTTTTCTTTATTTAGTATTTGTTTGTTGACTGAACAGCTAGGGTACTGGGAAAATACATAAAACAATTATCATAAAGCATTAGACTGTAGGAAGCATAGGACTGTGGTTTTTTAAGCAAAGAGAAACACATGGTACGGGTTTTATGACCATCCCAGGTAGCTTCCTGGAGGCACATCAGGATAATAAAAAAAGGAGAGGAATACCAAGAAGAGCACAGTGGTCTGTCTGGGTTAAGAAGAAAAATTAAATTCCATGAGGCTTATGGTTAAGTCTTAATCGATTTGAAGTTGTTTAGTATGTAGTGTGAGATAAGGTCCAATGTTATTCTTCTGAATGGGAATATCCATTTTTAGCAATATGATTTATTGAAGAGACTGCCCTTTCCCCATGTAAAGAAAAAAAGTTTTGAGATTTCTATTCTCTTCTATGTCTGTGTCTATCTATTCTATCTCTATTCTATTCTGTTCTATCTGGCATTCTGTTCTATTAGCCTGCATGTCTGGTTGTATACCAATACCATGTTGTTTTGACAACAATAGCTTTGTCATACACTCTTAAACCAGGTAGTGTGATGTCTTCAGCTTTGTCCCTTTTGCTTCAGATTACTATGATTATTCAAGTCTTTTTGTGATTCTATATAAATTTTAGAAATACTTTAACCAATTTCTGTTAAAATTGTTAGTGGAATATGATAGAGGTTACATATGATCTAACACTGTAAAACTGCTAAAAGAAAACTAGGAGAAAAACTTCATGATATTGGTTTGGGCAATTGATATTTTGAATTTGACCTTGTGAGGGTCAAGGTTCTTGTACCCCTAAAGGTTTATTGAAAAATGTTGATATGAGGGAAATTGATTAATAGGAGAAAGGGATATAAATTTAGTTAATGTGTACATACAGGAACCATCTTTTTAATGAGTTATAGAAATTTGTACGTCATTTTGAGATTACAGAAAGAATGGGGGCTTGGATCCTAAGAAACATGTTATGGGAGGAGGTAGAAGAGGAATTTTATTGAGGGGCAATAAATGGTTACTATGGAGAATGAATGGATGCATGGCCCTGAAAACAGACATTAACTTGTTAATAGTTTTCTTTGGAGTTTAAATTATCCTTGGAGATATTCATTGTATTTGTAAAAAGTCTGTTTAGGTGTGAGGGTCACATCTTTGTCTTCTTCCTGTCCCCTCCAAGAAGATAAAACAATTTTTCTTTTTGGTACATATGGATCTTAGAGAGATAAAGGAATTTTAACTTCTATGGGAGAAAAGATGGGGGATGTCAGAAATACTCTGAAGTATTTTTAGTTCAGTATGTCAAAGTGCCATATTTGGGAGTATTGACTTCCAAACCCCAACAACCTCAAAATACAAGCAACAAAGAGAAGGTAGACAAATAGGTTTACATCAAACCAAAAATCTTGCACAGTAAAGGAAACAATTCTGTTGGTATGTAGGTCTGCAGAAAAAAACAACCTGTGGAAAAAGAAAATATTTGCAAACCTTAATCTGATAAGAAATTAAAATCCAAAATATATAAGGAACTTAGGCAACTCAATAGCAAGAAAACAAACAATTAAAAAATTGATCAAGAATTTGAATAATCATTTCTCAAAATAAGACATACAAATGACCTGGAAGTATATTAAAAACTGCTGAATTTCACTAATCATCAGGAAAATGCAAACTAAAACCATATATCACATCCCACTTGTTAGAATGGTTATTATCAAATAGATGAATGATAACAAAAGTTGCAAGGATGTGTAGAAAAGGGATCACTTATACATTCTTGATAAGAATATAAATTATTGCAGCCATTATAGGAAACAGTGGATTCCTCAAAATATCAAAAATAGAGCAACTATATGATACAAGAATCACACTTCTGTCTATATAATCAAAGGAAATGAAATCAGTATGTCAAAGAAATATTTGTAATCCTATTGCTGACCACGAGTTCTTAGGCTCTCAATGTAATAGAAATTGACATGAGACCAAAAGAATTTACCCAGACAAGGCTTTATTGGACCTTATACCTGGACCGGACAGCAGGTAGCACAAGGGAGAATTTTCTGGCTGGCTCCGAGAGGTATTCAGGAGAGTAATTTTTAAGGGACTAAAGAGGAAAGGGAATGACTTTTAAGCATGCAGAGGTGGGGAACTTCTGGTAACTGCACAATTTGGTTCCATGGGTTTAAATATGTCACATTTCTGGTCAGCATGTTAAATCTCCACCCTCAAATGTGATTCGAGTATTATAATGAAGTTGAAGTGAAGGATTGATCATTCTTCTGATCTTGTATGCATGTGGGAGATAAGGTTGTCTCCCTTGAGTAAGATTTATAGTGAGAGTTGTTTATTTTAGCTTCCTCAAGGTCTTGCAGTCAGTGGGTATGATGGCTTGAGCAAGATTTGCAGTGCAAGATCTAGATGGTCTGGTTGAGGACCCCCACAGGGCTCTCCTCTCCACGAGCTTGCAGTAGAGGGGAGGGGGTGTGAGTCCTATCCCTACTCTGTCTCACTCCCATATATTTTGAAGCATTATTCACAGTAACCAAGATATGGAATTAACTTAGGTGTCCATTGACAAATGAATAGAGAAAACATGATGTATATATGCAATGCAATACCATTTAGACATAAAAAATAAAATCATGTTATTTACGACACCATGGATGAACCTGGAGGACATTATGTTAAGGAAATAAACCAGACACATAAATACAAATACCACATGATTTCACTTATATGTAGAATCTAAAGGACTTGAACTAATAGAAGCAGGGCGTAGTATGGTGAATACCAGGAGCTGGCAGCAGGTAGAGATTGGGGAGATGTTGGTCAAAGAATGCAAAGTTTCAGTTAGACAGGAAAAATAAGTTCAAGAGATCCATTGTACAATATAGTGACCATAGTCACTAACTATTTTTTGTATCGAGGACTAAATTTTGATTTTTTATCTTGCCCAAATTCTTATCTAAGTGGTCTGAGGAGTCATGCCCTGCAAACCATAAATTCTCATCAGATGGGTTTTATGTAACCCTCTATACCATGACTTAACTTTCCAACCTGACTCTGGCATAACATTATGAGACAAGGAAGAAAATCTAAATATTTTATCCCAATAGCATCACATTTTGAAATGTCCCTGCAAGCTGACCTTTATAGGGGGAAATTCACATCTGTAAAGGATCCCTATTAACATAGCTAGACCTTTTCCTTTCAGGCCCCTTCAATTCTGAATAAATTAACTGAGAGTCTAGCACCTTATAAAGGGTCTGAATAGGAAACATTTGTCATCTATTGTTTTTAAGGGCAGCCACTATGAGGCTTCAAAAGAACCTTGGTCTTTTATCTTAACCTGAACATTTCCTTTCTATTGATCCCAGGTCCTTAGTCAAAACTCAACCGTGAACCAGAAAATGTTTAAATTTACCTATAGCCTGGAAGCCCCTGCTTCAAGTTGTTCTGCCTTTCAGGAACAAACCAATGTATGGTAAATGTATTTGATTGATGCCTCATGTCTCCCTAAAAGGTATAAAACTGAGCTGCACCCAAACCACCTTGGGCATATGTTTTCAGGACCTCCTGAGGGATGTGTCACAGGTCATGGTCACTGCTAATTGGTTCAGAATAAATTTCTTTAATATTTTACAGAGTTTACATCTTTTCATCAACAGTGTACTTGAAAATTGCTGAGAGTAGATTTTAAGTGTTCCCACTCCAGAAAATAAGTACGTGAAATAATGAATATGTTCTTGAGTTGATTTAGCCATTCCACAATATATGCATATTTCAAAACATCATGCTGTACACAATAAGTATGTATAAATGTTGTTTTCTGTTTAAAAATTTTAAAAATAAAAGTAAATAAATGAATCAATGATTGTAAGAACTGTAAGAGTTACAGAAAGAGGAAAGAAACACAAAAAGTGACTTAACAGCCAAAGACAGTCTTACTTTGGAGAATAAACCTGAGAGCGGCTTCTGGCTGATTTCAGTCAGGAGCACTCCCTCTTACAGACTAAGATTATTTAAGGATTCAGAAAGAGAGAGCTTATCACAGGCTTGGAATGTTTCTGTGTGGAGGAGAAGTTTATTGTGGGGTTGGGATGTTTCTGGTAGGAAAGGAGGTTATCTTGGGGCTGACATCTTTCTGGCCAGAGGGGAGGTTATCTTGGAGTTGGCATGTTTATGGTCAGGGAGAGGTTTATCTTAGGGTCGGAATGTTTCTGTTCAGAGATGTCATTTGTGGTTTATGGTCATGTTGACATTAGCCATTAGGCTGATGCCCTTTGGTTTGGATTTAGGCAGCTTTTGATCAAAGGAAATTTTAAAATTGTGGTGCTTGTCCAAGATGGCAATGCTCTCGCTCTGTCAAGAACAAAAATCAATGAAATGAAAAGCAAAAAAATAAAAAAATACATATTTTTGTATATATAACATGTTTTAAAATATGAATTATTTTATATATGAATTATTTTATATGAATTTTATATATGAATTATTTTGTATATATAACATGTTTTTATATATGAATTATTTTATATATGAATTATTTTATATGAATTTTATATATGAATTATTTTGTATATATAACATGTTTTTATATATGAATTATTTATATATATGTGTGTGTGTGTGTGTACACACACACATATAAATTCAGTGAGGCTGATGGGGCTGGAATTGTAGGTCACACCTGGAGATAAGGTCATATGCACTAAAATATTCTAAATGTCGGCATAGGAGTCACCTTGAATTTTTTCTGAATTTCTAATCCATGCATGCACTCTAAGCTAATAGTAAGCTGTGTGTGCATAGGTTGTAACTCCACGATGCCAGGCAAAAAAGCAACTGGGGAGTTAAAAGTATTTGTGTGGATATATATTCTCATTTATCCTAGGTAGACAGTTGGAGTACAATTACAGCAATATAGGGAAAGTGCTTGTTTACCCATCTCATAGAGGCTGATACCATTTAGAATGTCTCCAACAACCAGTATCTCACATTCCATCAATATTTGTGTTTCTTTTTAACTTTAGACCTTTGAATGGATGCTAAGTGCTTTTACATTGTGGTTTTAATTTACTATTTCCCTGTACTGATGAATAACGTTGAGCATCTTCTCATATATTTAATGGTCATTCACATATCTTCTTTGGGAAATATCTTTGAAACCGTTGTCAACTTTCTACTATTAATGTGTTTTATGTCTTTTTATTAAGTGAATTGTAAGAGCTCTTATATTCTGAATGTAAGTACACACAAATAAGAGAGAGATAGAAAGTATTTTCTCTATATACATTGCCTTAATTTTTTTGTATCTGTGTCTTTCATAAAGCAATAGTGTTTTTTAATTTTTGAAGATATCAATTTATTATTTTTCATTTTACATTTTGTGTTTTCTTTTCTTCTTATCTATAATAGTCCACAGTCCAAAAGAATCCTTCTTTTACTTTTCTATAGCATTTTATTGTTTTATGTTATAGATTTAGGCCTATAATTCATTTCAAGTTAATCCATCACACTGAATGAGGTAATTCTTGAACATTAGTTCATCCATGTGGATATACAAATGTTCCAGCATAATTCAATGTAATGATTATCATCTTTCCACTAAATTACTTTAGTATATTTGTTGAAAACCAATTGACAAAATTCACAGAAATTCAATATTTGGAAAGGTAGAGTAATATGAATACTAGTTTCAGTTCCAGACTTAAATAGATTTGTGCCATTGCGGTTATATTTTAAATTATTTGTTCTGTTTGTGTGTTTGTTTTATTGAAAATTTTTATGATACATATCATTGTTACAGAATGAAGCAGGTACTTCATGTGAAAACATCTTACTTATTAAACTTGGTGTATTTTAGGTTCCCAACAAATATTTCAAACATCATCCAGTTTTGTACATGAAAGCACAAACTTAAGATATTGACAGAGGCTTTTTATCAGTAATTGTATTCATGTTAAATCCACTCTTTTGCTGGAGACTGAATATATATGCTTTGTTTTTCATCTGTCAACTCCTGAATTTTTCTGAAGCTCATTTCAGATTTCAAGATCCTCTCAATATAGTTTCTCCCGCAATTTACTCTTACTCCAAACCTATATAGAATTTTTACTGGAAAATAATAAAGTCTTAGTTATCTTGAGGCTACTCTAACAAAGTACCATAGACTGAGTGGCTTGTAAAGAACAAAAACTTATTTCTGACAGATATCAGGGTGCCAATATGGTTGAGTTCCGGTAAGATCCCTCTTCCAGGTTGCAGACTGCTGTTTTCTTCTATATTCTCATATGATGGAATAAGAATAAGAGAGCTCTCTTCATAAGGACACTAATCTCATTCATGAGGGCTTCATCTTCAAGATTTAATTACCTCCCCAAAGCTTCCTCTACTATAACATTGAAAGTTAAGAGTTTAACATACACATTTTGGTGGGACACAAAAATCTAGTTCATTGCAATTAGAACCCCAAACTACTATACATCTCCCCACCTTTCATTATTCTTTATTTGTATTACACTACCTAAAGTGCTTCCTTGCATCGCCAAATCCAGTACATTTTGTACCTTTCGTTTTTCAAGAAGAAGCTCCAGTAACTTGTTCCCAATTGCAGTAACTCAGTGACTTTTCCTTCTTCTGAATACCTGTCATATTTTCTACCACACACTTCATTAACCCAGGTCAGAACTGAGCTTTAGATGAAACATTGCTTTTCCTCAATTATGACAATTTTTTGTTTCCATTCTAACTCTGTAAGCTTGTTTAAGTTAAGCCTTCAACTTATGGACACTAGAAAGTGGATGCCAATTTATTGGGGTGCAGTGATTCATATAGGAATCAGTTTAGTCATTTTTTTTCTTCCCTATTTTATTCATTGCTAGTACAAATGGTGTCCAACCACTAAATAAGCCCCTTAATTTTTTTTTTTTTTTAAATCTAGTCCCATTACAGATTCTAATACTGAAATCTACTTATGGGACTAACTGGGTCTTATTAAGTCAATAATTTACTTTACTTTTCTGAGCATCATCTCCTTCATCTATACAATGAGAAAGCATTACCTATTTCTAGTAGTGCTTCTTTCATCAAAATAAAAGCTGAATCATTTTAAACTTTTAAAATATTGAGTATATTCAATATATAAATCAATATGGGTCAGGAATCACTGAAAATATTATATATATAATTATATATATAAAAGATATATATATATCTATCTTTTTTATTACTATACTTTAAGTTCTGGGATACATGTACAGAACGTGCAAGTTTGTTACCAAGGTATACATGTGCCATGGTGGTTTGCTGCACCCATCATCCCATCATCTGCATTAGTTATTTCTCTTAATGCTGTCCCTCCCTAGC
The DNA here is from genome assembly GCF_049350105.2 of Macaca mulatta. Taxonomy (NCBI): domain Eukaryota; kingdom Metazoa; phylum Chordata; class Mammalia; order Primates; family Cercopithecidae; genus Macaca; species Macaca mulatta. Next base: position 93,831,693 of record NC_133414.1, on the reverse strand, counting down.
CCTCCATCCCCTGACAGGCTTCAGTGTGTGATGTTCCCCTCCCTGTGTCCATGTGTTCTCACTGGTAAACTCCCACTTATGACTGAGAACATGTGGTGTTTGGTTTCCTGTTCCTGTGTTAGTTTGTTGAGAATTTTGGGATCCAGCTTCATCCATGTCCCTGCAAAGGACATGAACTCATCCTTTTTTATGGCTCCATAGTATTCCATGGTATATATGTGTCACATTTTCTTTATCTAGTCTATCATTGATGAACATTTGGGTTGGCTCCAAGTCTTTGCTATTGTGAATAGTGCTGGAATAAACATATGTGTGCATGTGTCTTTATAGTAGAATGTTTTATAATCCTGTGGGTATATACCCAGGCATTCTTTAAAGTAAAAAAGGTATCCTATTTTAAAAAATGGACTAGTTTAAGTCACTACAATTGCATACCTCTCCTGAAGGCAATAATCAGACTTCAGAGTGCCACAGAAATGCTTTCTGCATAATACTTCCAATTATGTCATAAGAATATTAAAACTACTGGTATCTGAGGGTTGTCATTTAATAAAAGTAAAATGCTTTATCACTTGATTAATGACTTTCTTAAGTAAAACTGAATAGTCTATCAAGTATATTTAGTGAACATTTACTGCTAGTGCAGATTGGTGTGACTGTACTGATTTTTGCTAAGGCTGTGGTGGTTTATCTAATATTGTTTTACACCATAAGTGAAAATGTCAACCAAAAAAAGGTGATAAGCATCTTCATATTATTTTTAAAATGGTTTTAATCGTTAAGACACCAAGAAAGGGTCTCAGGGATCCTCAAGGGTTGATATAGCCCACTTTGAAAACTGCAGCAGTAAATTATGAGGGATATCCAAAAGGATTATTACATGGCCCTCAAATTAGAACTTCTGTTGTCTCCCTAGGGTATAGACATTGCGTGGTATTATCTGTTTGAAATAAAGAAAAAAATGCCAAAATTATAGCTGAAAATCAAGTTGTGATTAGCTCACATAAATGAAACATATCTTGAAATGCATCTGCCATTAATGTCACCACTCTTAGTCATTTTCCAAGTCTCACGTAACTTCTGCCTAAATTAAACAAGTGAAATGGTATGCATTAAGACTCCTTTAATCTACATTTTCCAAATCTTTGGTAGTAGACCTAATCTCACTGATTCCACAGGGATGGTGTATCTTTTGGTTTATAATTTTAATATTTAGGAAACAATCTAAGGCCCACCTTTGACTTTTTCTTCAATTTTAGTTCTGAATGCAGTTTTTTTTTTTTTTTTTTTGCCAGTGTTAGGATTTTGCTCCAAGTGTGCATTCAAAATCAGGAGAAACAGTAGCAGGCTGAAAGTCCTTTTCAGTTAATAATATTAAATGAGATATTAGCATGCTCCCCATCTACTTAAGTCTTAAACAATGTCATGAACAACTAGATGCTTCTAAAGATTTTTGTGGATCAAATTATAGGATTCTTTATTTGACACTGTTACTTACTATGGTGATGACACTCACCTTGTCTCTTGGGGCTAAGTGTTGCTACCGCTCCTGAATCCAGTCATCTCCATGGCACCCAGAAACCTATTTCAGTAGCAGAATCTCCTGACTTCATTCATAATGGACATAGGACATCTATTACTGTGTTTCTTTCAAGGGTGCCAGAATTCCCTTCATTGATATCTTTCCCAGTGGTTTGGTGAAGGGACACTAGCCATAGTTAAAAGACAGGTATAATAAACTAGTTCCAAACTCCAGATATTCAATCCAAGGAATATGTTCTACAGCCAGGGCAGAGTTGTTATAATTTCCGACCGTATGCAGTTGAGGACTAGCCTCTCAGAGAAAGGGGCTTAGACAGAAGAAATCTCTGAAAGACCTCATGATGTGGAAATGTTTAGGAGCCTTCTCTCTTCATCTCCTCATTACATGAGAAAGAAAGAAACTAACTTGTTTGATCTTTTTTATTTTTATGTATTTGAGGGTATAAAGTTTAAGACTCAGACCTGACAGTATAATGAAAGGATACTGATAAAGTTTGATTACTCTTTGGCCTCAATAAATATTTATACTTTCTGTGATTCATGCTTATTTTCAAAGTTCATGTGCTTAAGTGTTTGAACAGTGTAAACTATGTTTCTCATAGAGCAAAGCTCTACTCGGTGGGTTCTAGTTATTTAGCCCTATTTTGAAAGGACCAATATTCTTGCCATTCCACTGCTCTAAATAATTGAAATAAATCATGGCACAATTGATTTCCCCTTAGCAAAAGGTTTTAAAGACTACAATTGATCACAAAGACAGCCAAATCATCTGCGTAGTTATGCTGCAACATGTTTGGTGGTTGCATGGAGATAGTGGTCATCAATTTCAAGTACAGACATAAAAATTATTGGCACTTTGAAAACTGATGCCATATTGAAATTTCTTTTGCATCCTCTCCTAAAAGTTCTAAATGTTTTCTAAATAGAATATGTTTTGTGTAACATGGTACATACAGCTTAAGATCACTAACCTGTTGTTCTATTGAAATATGTATATATATATATATAACATTTTCTTTTTTACTCCCATATTCATAATTCTGCTTACATTACCCATTCATTTATTCACTTAGAAAATATGTATTGTATTACTACAGTCAGTCTGTCATTTCATGATACTCTTGGAGACATTATATTTAGTAAGATACATACTAGAAATGCTATATTCAAACATGTATGACTAGATAAAACCATCTCTGATGATAGAAATCCTGATTTTCTCTCCACCAATTCCTTAAAGTTCATTTTATGGTATAATAAGAAGCAATAAGCTACAGTGATAACAACATAAGAGGAAAAAACAAAACAAAAACAAAGAAAGAAACAAACAAAAAACCTTGGGTTAATATGATACCTACTACGTAAAACCATTGACTGGAACTAGAATTATTATTTAAACCTTGTGATATTTGGTTTCCTATTGGTCAAATAAGGATGATGATACTTAGATTATACAGTTGTTCTACGGATTTAAATACAACACTTCTGATTCCTGCAACCATCTAACTACTGCTCTGCTGTAAATTCTCACCACATATTTTAGCAGGTTTATTATCTTCTACTCACCCAGAGAGAGGCACATACGAATTTGGGTAACTAAAGTAACAAAGTATATGTTACCTTTACCTACTTTTGTTCTTACTGTTTTTTTTTAATTTTTTACCATAAGTGGGCATTAAGCAGGTTAGTCCACATGGCTATGGTGTAATACCTTCTCTGTCTTCAAGTCTATACAAATGCACCCTGTACACTATACATAGCTGATTATTTACTTATTTATGACTTTCTATTTTTTTCTTATTCAGTTTTGCTATCTTTTCAACAAACTCCAAGCAATTCCAAATAAAATAACATATTTTTTACTTTTGTAGTATTCCCTTGATACGGTTTGGCTCTTTATCCCCACCCAAATCCTATCTCGAATTGTAATCCCCATGTGTGGAGCGAAGAACCTGTAATCTCCACCTGTCGAGGGAGGGAGGTGATTGGATCATGAGGGTGGTTTCCCCCACGCTGTTCTCATGATAGTGAGTGCATTCTTACAAGATCTGATAGTTTTATAAATGGTAGTTTTCCCTGCAATGACACACAGACTCTCCCTCACCTGCCACCATGTAAGACATGCCTGCTTCTGCTTCCGCCATGATTGTAAGTTGTTTGAGGCTTTCCCAGCCATTTGGTACTGTGAGTCAATTAAATTTCTTTCCTTTATAAATTACCCAGTCTCAGGTATTTCTTTATAGCCATGTGAAAACAGACCAATATGCTATATATGAAAAGCAAAGTGATTTTATCTATATAGCATTTGCTCAATAATTATCTTGCAATATATCCTGGCAGGCATAATCTCTTGAAAGTAACTGAGTTGCAAGAAAAATAATACCCCTGTATTTTTCCATGTTCTTTTGGTTATGATGTATTGAGGGCTGTGTTTAATTCTTCTTTTTAAAGAATACAAATCTTTTTAGAAAACCAAATAAAGTTATGCTTTTAAGTAATGGTAGTTACTCTTATTTATTAAAAGACACACTATCTGTAACTTTTGATAATTTACTGTAAATCATACATTCATTTTGACATTTCAAAAATAATCTAGATAATTTAATGTCTTAAGGTATCAAAATATTGAAATTGAAAATCCCTGCAACATATAAAACAGTTTTGGTAATTTTATTCTTTCTTTTTCTTAATTTGAAAGTTCCATTTAAATAATATATTTTTGTGCAAAATATGAACACATATAATTTTTTTTCACATATACTTTTTATTCAGGGCTCCACTGTATTGACTTAACTGATATATAATTAGCAGGACTCTTTTCTATAAGAGAAGCTCCTATTGATAGTAAGGTTAATATGAGAGATGCAAAATCAAACCAAAAAAAGTGTTTTCACAACCCATTTAGTTAGCAAGAGGTCAAGTAGATCCATTGTCTTGTAAACATTTAAAAATTTATTTACTTTTATCATCTAAAATTTAAATGTATAGTTTATAATATTTAGGATATTGATGATTAAAAGTCCTTATGGATTTTAATTCTCAAAATCTCTGTAATCCTTCTTATAGTAAGAACTTTATTGGACATAATTAGTATTCTGCTTAGAATACAGAAAACGTGCTAATCTCTTTAAGCCAGGTATGCTAGAACAATGTACAATTATATTTGAAGTTATCTCTGAGTAAAGACACTAAATAATTTTCAACCAAATAGATGGTGAGTAATATGAATCAGTAGCTCATAAAAATGGTCAACTTTCAAGGTAAATATATATTTCTTGATTGCCTGCTTTGTGCAAAGTTGCATTTTAGATTACAAAGCTGTTTCTACTAAAATGAAATAGAATATATCTATAATGCTAAATCAAAAGGGGGATTCAAACAAAAATGAACCAATGTGGTTATGCAAATATATGTGTTATGTTCGAAGACTGAACTAATTGTTGAGGAAGCAGTATTTGTGTCTATGTTTTTACTGTGAGAGTCAGAGTAACTTATACAAATAAGATACTTTTAACTTGGGATTCCAAAAATAAAAAAGGCATTCACAGATAGAAAAGATAAAGTGTATGTTTTCTAACAGTAAAAATAGCAAGTGGAAAGTTGTAGAGCTAGAACAATGAGTGGTGTGTTGAAAGAACAGAATCATGTGACTGTGTCATAGGCTATGAAATACGAAAATTATGGGAATGGAAGATGACTATAGCAAAATTATGAAAGATTGTGGATGTGAAGATAAGAGATACAAATTTTATTTGAGGAGATTCAGCTTTTTTTTTTTTTAAGATGATTATATAATCTTAATTGAATTGTAGGAAGTTTGCATTACTGCTTGCAACGATGATACCCTGAAGACAAGGTGTGAGATGTCAAGAAACTAAACGGGAAAAAGTGATGTGGAATTGAACATAATTTTTCTTTGGAAAGTAAGTCAAAAAGTGAACTGTGTAGTACAATATGTAATGAAAGACTTTTTTTGTTCCACTTTACTGGTTTTCAAGTTTATTTTAGGTTCAGGAGTACATATGCAGGTTTGTTACATAGATAAATCGCATGTCACTGAGGTTTGGTGTATGAATGATTCCATCACCCACGTAGTGAGCATAGTGCTTAATAGGTAGCTTTTCAATCCTTACCTTCTTTCCATCCTCTCCCGTCTGGTAGTCCCCAGTGTCTATTGTTCCCATTGTTATGTCCATGTGAACTCAATGTTTAGCTCCCACTTACAAGTGAGAACATGTGGAATGGGGCTTCTATTCTTGTGTTAATTCACTTGGGATAATAGCCTCTAGCTACATCCATTTTGCTGCAATGAATATGATTTTGTATGGCTGCATAGTATTCCATGGTGTATGTGTAGCACATTTTCTTCATCCACTTCACTATTGATAGGGATCTAGGTTGATTCCACATCTTTGCTATAACAAATAGTGCTGCGATGAACATTTGAATGCATGCATTATTTTTACAATGATTTATTTTCTTTTGGCTATATAAACAGTAGTGGGATTGCTGGGTCAAATGGTAATTCTGTTTTAAGTTATTTGAGAAGTATCCAAACTGCTTTCCACAGTGGTCAATTAGTTTACATTCCCAACGACAGTGTATAAGCATTCCCTTTTCTCTGCAATCTTGCCAACATCTGTTATTCCTTGCCATTTTAAAAATAGCCATTCTGACTGTTGTGAGATGCTATTGCATTGCGGTTATAATTTTCATTTCTCTAATGATCAGTGGTGTTGACCATTTTTTTTCATCTATTTGGTGGCTGCATGTATATTTTCTTTAGAGCAGTGTTTGTTCATGTCCTTTATCCATTTTAAAATGTGATTTTTTTTTTTGTCGAATTGTTTAACTTATAGATTCTGGATATTAAACGTTTGTCAGTGTAGAGGTCACAGATACTTTCTCTCATTCCGAAGGTTGTCTGTTTACTTCATTGATAATTTCTTTTGCTGTGCAGAAGCTCTTTAGTTCCACTTATCAATTTTTGATTTTGTTGCAATTATTTTTGGGGATTTAGTCATAAGTTATTTGCCAAGACTGATGTCCAGAATGATATTTTCTAGGTTTATTTTTACAGTTTAGGTCTGAAATTTACATCTTTAACCCATCTTGAGTAAATTTTTGTATATCCTGTAATGTAGGAGTCTAGCTTCAATATCTGCATAAGGCAAGCTAATTATCTCAGCACTATTTATTGAATACAGAGTCATTTGCCAATTGCTTATTTTTGTTGAATTTGTTGAAGGTCAAGTGGTCATAGCTGTGCAGCTTTACTTCTGGATTCTGTATTTTATTCCATTGGTATGTATCTGTTTTTGTACCAATACCATGCTGTTTAGGTACTGTACCCTTGAAGTATACTTTGAGGTCAGACAATGAGACACCGCTAGCTTTGTTCTTTTGCTTAGAATTGCTTTGGCTATTTAAACTCCTTTTTATTGGCTTATGCATTTTAAAATGACTTTTTTTCTAATTCAGTGAAAAATGGCATTGATAGTTTGAAAGGAATAACATTAAATTTGCAGATTGCTTTGGGCTATATGGCCATTTTAGTGATATTCATTCTTCCAGTCAATGAGCATGGAATAATTTTCCATTCATATGTATCATATATGATTTCTTTCAGCAAATAGAGATATTTCACCTCCTTGATTAGCTGTATTCCAAGTTATTTGTGTGTCTGTGTGTGGCTATTGTATTAGGTTAGTGCAAAATTGCAGTTATTGTATTAGGTTAGTTCAAAAATTACTTTAAATGGCAAAAACTGCAATTACTTTTGCACCAACCTAATAAATGTGATTGCATTCTTGACATAACTCTCAGCTCGAATGTTATTGGTATACAATAATTCTACTGATTTTTGACATTGATTTTGTAACCTGAAACTTTACTGTAGTCCTTTATCAGCTCTAGGAGCCTTTTCACAGAGACTTTAGGCTTTCCTAGGAATAGAATCATACCTAGAAAATCAATGAAGAGATATAATTTAACTTCTTTTCCTATTTAAGTGCCTTTTATTTATTTATCTTGCCTGCACCCTCAGACTAGGACTTCCAGTACAATGCTGAATAGGAGTGGTGAGACTAGGCATCCTTGTCTTGCTCCGGTTCTTAAGGGCAAAGATTCCAGTTGATGCCCATTTTGTGTAACATTGACTATGGGTTTGAAATAGATGGCTTTTTTGTTATTTTGAGGTATGTTCCTTTGATGCCTATTTTGCTAAAGCTTTTTATCTTGAAGGAATGCTGGATTTTATCAAGAGCCTTTTCTTCATCTATTGAGATGATTATGTGGATTTTGTTTTTAGTACTGTTTACGTGGTGAAACCTTTGCCAGATTTTGGTATCAGAGTGATGCTTGCTTTGTACAATGAATTAGGGAGGAATTCTTCCACCTCTGTTTTTTGGAATAGTTTCAGTAGGGTTGGTACCAGATCTTCTTTATACATCTGGTAACATTCAGCTGTGAATCATTCTGGTCCCAGACTCTTTTTGGTAGGTTTTTTAAAAAATCTTTTGGATTTGATTTCAGAACTCAATATTGGTCTGTTCAGGGTTTTGATTTTTTCCTGACTCAGTCTTTGGAGGTGGTGTGTTTCCAGGAATTTATCAGTTTTCTCTAGATTTTCTAGTTTGTGTGCATAGAGATGTTCATAGTAGTCTCTGAGAATCTTTTGAATTTCCTTTAAATCAGTTGTAAGATCACCTTTGTCATTTCTGATTGTGCTCATTTGGATCTTCTCTCTTTTTTTTATTTGTTAATCTAGATGTGGCCTATCAATCCCCTTGTTTCCTTCAAAGAATCAGCTTTTTATTTTGTTGATCCTTTGTATGGATTTTTGGGTCTTAATATCATTCAGTTCTTCTCTGATTTTGGTTATTTCTTTGCTTCTGCTAGTGATATGGTTTGGCTGTGTCCCCAACAAAATCTTGTCTTGAATTCCCATGTGTTGTGGGAGGGACCTGGTGGGAGGTAATTGAATCATGGGGCAGGTCTTTCCCATGCTGTTTTCGTAATAGTGAATAACTTTCACAAGACCTGGTAACCACTTATAAGAAGGAGTTTCCCTATACAAGCTTTCTTTTTGCCTGCTGCCATCCATTTAACATGCGAATTGCTCCTCCTTGCCTTCTTCCATGATTGTGAGGCCTCCCCAGCCATGTGAAATTGTGAGTCCTTTAAACCTCTTTTTCTTCCCAGTCTCAGATACGTCTTTATCAGCAGGATGAAAACAGACTACAGCTAGCTTTGGGGTTAGTTTGCTCTTTTTCCTCTGGGTGCAATATTATATTGTTAAATTAAGGTCTTTATAATGTCTTAATTTAGATATTTAGCGTTATAAACTTTCCTCTTAACAGTGATTTAGCTGTATCCCATATTTTAGTATGTTGTGTCTCTATTTTCATTTATTTCAAAGATCTTTTAAAATTTCAGCCTTAATTTTATTGTTTACCCCAGAATCATTCAGGAGTAAGTTTGTTAATTTCTATGTAATTGTGTGGCTTTCAGAGAGCTTCTTAGTATTTATTTCTATTTTTCTTCCACTCTGTACTGAGACTATGGTTAGTATGATTTTTACTGTTTTAAATTTATTTGGACTTGTTTTATGGCCAAACATGTGGTTGAACTTACATACGTTTCATTTGCAGATGAGAAAAACATGTATTCTGTGGTCGATGGATGGAGAGTCCTGTAAGAATCTATTAGGTCCAATTGGTAAAGTGCCAAATTTAAGTTCAGGACTTCTTTGTTAGTTTTCTGCCTCAATAATGTGGCTAGCATTGCCACTGGAGTGCTGAAGTCCCTCACTCTTATTGTATGTCTATCTAAGTCTTTTTTGTAGATCTAGAAGTACATGCTTTATGCATCTTGGTGCTTCCATATTAGGCACATACATAATTAGGATAGTTAAGTCATTTTGTTGGATTGAACCATTTACCATTATGTAGTGCTGTTCTTGTCCGTTTCTACTGTTGTTGATTTGTAGTCTATTTTATCTGATATAAGAATAGTGATCCCTGCTTTTTTTTTCTTTTTCTTTTTCCTGTTTGTATGACATATCTCTCTCTAATCCTTTACTGTGAGTTTGTGGTTGTTATTATGTGAGAGATGGGTCTCTTGAAGACAACAAATAGTTATTTTTTTAAATCCAATTTGCCACTCTGTACCTGTTAAGTGAGGTGTTAAGATCATTTATATTCAATGTTAATATTGATGTGTGAGGTTCTGTTCTATCATGAAGTCATTAGCTGGTTGTTTTGTAGTTCCTGTTGTGTAGTTGCTTTAAAGGGTCTGTGGGTGATGTACTAGGGCATGGTTTTGTGGTATTCTTGTTTCATCTCTATGTTTATAATTCCCTTCAGGATCTCTTGTATGCTTTGTCTAGTGGTAATAAATTTCCTTCACAATTCTTTGTGTGAAAAAGTTTTAATTTTTCCCTTCCTTGTGAAGCTTAGTTTGGTGGGGTGTAAAATTCTTGGTTGGAGCTTATTATCTGAGAATGCGAAACATAAGCCCACAATCTCTTCTGGATGAAGGGTTTCTTCTGATAAGTATACTGTTAGATCACTTTGTAAGTGATCTGAGCTTTTAAGATTTTTTCTTTAGCCTTGACCTTAAATAGTCTAGTGACTATATGACTTGGTGATGTTCATTTTGTGTTGTATTTACAGGTGTTTCTGGATTTCTTATATCTGAATGTCTACCTCTCGAGGAAGATTAGGAAAATTTTCTTGAACTATTCCTACAAATATGTTTTCCAGATTGTTTATATTTTTCCTTCTCCCTCAAGAATGCTAATAATTTACAGGTTTGATTACTTTATATAATCCTATATTTCTAGCAGATTTGTTCATTTTTGTAATTCTCTTTTGAAATTTTGTCTGAATGGCTTAGTTCAACAGACTGATCACCTAGTTCTGAAATTTGTTTTCTGCTTGGTCTAGTCTAAAGGTTTTAATTGCATTTTGAAATTCTGTAAGTGAGTTTTTCAGTTCCAGTAGCTCTAACTGATTTCTTTTAAAATGTTTACGTTTTCATTTATTTCTTGGATTGCTTTACAGGTTTCTTTGTCTTAATTTTCAACCTTATCTTGGAGCTCATTGAGTTCTGTGATCCATGTTTTGAATTCTCCATATGTTATCTCTGTACCTATATTTTGGCTTCGCACCATTGCCAGAAAGTTTTCAGTTGTCACACATTCTGATTTTTTTTTTTTTTGAGACGGAGTCTCGCTCTGTCGCCCAGGCTGGAGTGCAGTGGCCGGATCTCAGCTCACTGCAAGCTCCACCTCCTGGGTTCACGCCATTCTCCTGCCTCAGCCTCCCGAGTAGCTGGGACTACAGGCGCCCGCCACCTCGCCCGGCTAGTTTTTTGTATTTTTTTTTAGTAGAGACGGGGTTTCACCGTGTTAGCCAGGATGGTCTCAATCTCCTGACCTCGTGATCCGCCCGTCTCGGCCTCCCAAAGTGCTGGGATTACAGGCTTGAGCCACCGTGCCCGGCCCATTCTGATTTTTTATAATGGCAGAAATCTTAATGCTGTTTCTTTCTCATCTGGAGAGTGTTGCATTGGGTAGGACATTTTGGCTTTGCTTCTATAGTCCTCTGCACTTCTAGCAGCGAGTTTTGTATTGGGGTGTGTGGTTCAACCTACAGGCCAGTAGGTGATATTTGCAATAAGAGCCAACTGCTGCATAAGTAGGTGTGTATGAATTTGATCATTGTTTACTGTGAGGTAATTTCTGTAGTTTCAGGTGAAGGACTGAACAGTAGGGTTTCCAATATCCTGTACTGTTGAGGTGGTAGGACACAGCTAGGCAGAGCTGGAGCTCCTCACTTGCCCATTATATCTACACCCAGTGGTGAGTGTAGGCACTTGCCATAATGAGGGTGGCTGGGTGAAATTCCTGGTGAAGTGCACTGAGGACACTGCCGCAGCTCCCTGTCCTAAAAAGGCAGGAATGAAATCTGTTTCCCTATTGCACCCCTGCTCCAGGTCCCTTGACTCGTGGTTCAGATGCATACCAGAGTCTATCTCTGCGCTATAATATCGTTGAAACCAACAGGGAATGCCTGTTTTGTGACTGTCTATAGGAGTGATTTCATGGCATAACCTCATTACTCAACCCGATATAGACACCTTTAAAGCTTGCCTGTTCTTCGATGTGGCAAGATCACCACTTCTTGTAAAGGGAAGGAGGGCTCCATCTTTGCACTCATGTGAGCTTGCCAGTGAGTCCTGGTTGTCATGGTGTCAGCTGAGTGGGTTGACCCAACCTCAGACCCTGAGGGAACAGCACAGGTGCTAACAGAGTTGGAATGGAGTAGGTTGTTCTCCAGTTCCCAGGCTTCTAAATGGCCTGCTGGACAGTGTGTATGAGTCCTGAGGCTGCTGAACCTGGGTCGGGTTAGTGCAGACTTCAGGTGTTGGCTGTGGTGAAGTTAGGAGGGGTGGAATGTTCCCTGGGTCACCAGTCAACCTCTCAGGCAGGGACTGGTAGAACACTTAGGTAGTGGGATCCCAATTATCATAGTCCTGTGGGGGCTGGGTTTTCAGAAGGGCCCTGGGCTACAGGTGAAATGTCCAGGCGAGGGCAGGATGGCTGTGCTGTGAGCCTTTCATTGGAGAAGGTGGGATCCCTGAGCTGGGGAAGTGGAGACTGTTGGCTGTGGGTGCCTGGTACACTCACACTGGTCTTTCACTCAAATGATGCCCAGCTTTACTGTTGAGGGCATGCAAAAATGCCAAGCATTGTGTTATCTCTGAGAGTTTTGTTCCGTGGAAACACAGACACATTACCCACTGTGGTGTTCAGGTGGGGTGGGGTCATTGTGCTTGAAGCGCAAGCCATGGAGCCTTACTGGCTGGGAGCAGTGGGGCTGTTGGGGCATTGGCAGTCACAGTCTGCAGGCTGAGCATTCTCTGGGGCAATGGATGGCTGTGCCTGCCAGCACAGTTCAGGCAGGGGGAGGATCACTGTGGTGCTAGAAGCCCCAGCTGGCTAGCCTTGCGTGGCTCAGAGCAGAAATTCATATGGTTTACTATCTGGGAAGTTTCCTAAGAAATGCCAAGTTGTACCCACTGGCAGAGTTCAGGCAGGAATGGGGTCACTGTGCTGGACTCCCAAGCCGAGCTTCCTGGCAAGGAGAAGCACAGCAGTCTGTCTACTCCCCAGCACAATTGTGGCCTTTATCAGAGCTATGGCAGCTGGCACCTGGCACCTGGCTGCTCGGGAATCCAGGACCTGTGAGGATCCACTTGGGGGACTCTCACTCACTTACCCTCTCCCTGCTTTCAGGAGTTTCACCAGGCTCCATGTTGGTTACGGGTAGGTGGCTGCTACCTGTACAGCCAAGAGTCTCCACTTCCCCAGCTCAGGGATCCCGTCTTCTCCAATGAAAGGCTCACAGCACAACCATCCTGCCCTCACCTGGACATTTCACCTGTAGCCCAGGGCCCTTCTGAAAACCCAGCCCCCACAGGACTATGATAATTGGGATCCCACTACCTAAGTGTTCTACCAGTCCCTGCCTGAGAGGTTGACTGGTGACCCAGGGAACATTCCACCCCTCCTAACTTCACCACAGCCAACACCTGAAGTCTGCACTAACCCGACCCAGGTTCAGCAGCCTCAGGACTCATACACACTGTCCAGCAGGCCATTTAGAAGCCTGGGAACTGGAGAACAACCTACTCCATGTTAGCACCTGTCCTGTTCTCTCAGGGTCTGAGGTTGGGCCAACCCACTCAGCTGACACCATGACAACCAGCACTCACTGGCAAGCTCACCTGAGTGCTCACCTGAGTGCAAAGATGGAGCCCTCCTTCCCTTTACAAGAAGTGGTGATCCTGCCACATTGAAGAACAGGCAAGCTTTAAAGGTATCTATATCAGGTTGAGTGATGAAGTTATGCCATGAAACCACTCCCATAGACAGTCACAAAACAGGCATTCCCTGTTGGTTTCAACCATATTATAGCCCAGAGATAGACTCTGGTATGCATCTGAACCACGAGTCAAAGGACCTGGAACAGGGGTAGGTGGCTACTGGTGACAGTAGCAAAGTGGCTAACATGACAGTAGCTAACCCAACCCAGGTCCAGCCCCCTCAGGACTCATACACACTGTCCAGTGAATTGAGATTCACATTGGGTGAATCCCAATGTGCTCTCTTAGACAAAACACTTGAAGAATTACTATTTACTCTCCACTTTGTTTTCTCTCTGCAAGAGTGTTGCACACTAGCTGCTGCTAGTCAGCCATCTTGAATTTTGTTCCCCCTTATATCAAAGCAAGATCAAAAAGAAATGCCTTACTTATCTTCTGTCCTTTCCTACTCTGTCACCTGAAAAACACATTTTTTCTCTTCTTTATCAAACATGTGTATACTGACAGTATAAGTAGCTCCAAATGTTCTTTCCCATTGATCTACCTGCCTGATTTCCATCAGGTAGCTTAGTATCAAGGAACACAATGTATGTCACCTTTAACGTGGGTGAGTCATTCTCAGTGTGATTCAGCATAGGTGACTAATCTTAAGTCTGGACCACTGGAAATGTCCTGAAATAATAAACATTGACATAGCATCTGTCTATGTCAAATCCAACTGGATATTTCTGCTTCTGCTGTTTCGTGAGTTAGCACATATTAGTAACACATATTAATTTCAATTAAATCTTATTAATATCTAGCATATGTACAACTACAAGTAATGATAATTTTATTTTCAAATAAAATTTGGAGAAAGGAGATAATCTAATGACCAGTAGAATGTAGTTCTAATACTGTTTAATCCTAGGGACAAATGCCATTCTCAGAAATCTTTTTTACTATTACAGTTTGATTACATTATTACCTTATTTGATCATTATCAAGAAAAGATAATTACAGTAAATATTATTCAGGAATAATTATGTAACAACACTGAGTTAATAAACTATAATTATACTCATTTTGCAGTTAAATAACTTGAAATGTGTAGAGATGTAATTATTACAAGAAATCACATTTCAGGAAAGTGGGAGAGTCATTCAGGAACCCTGTCCTTTCTCATACTGAATTCCAGACTTAGAGGCATTCTTTGATAGTGCATTTTAAATATTTTATTATTTCCATACTAATTTCTAAACCTCACAACGCTTTTCATTGCACTGTTCAGGCTGGTTTTACTAGCTGCTTTTCCATAAAAATAATGTTAAATATTATCTCCATCTTGTGTTATCTCATTGTCAAAGGAATTCTGAAATCAAATATACCCAGTTTTAGTAATAAAGATACTGACAATGTTAAAAGTAAAAGTTAACTTTCACTGGTCAGTTAAGACATGCTGGGGTCTATCTCAAATTGATTCCAATACAATTCAGAGCAGTTAAAATATATAGAGGCAGAAAGATGAATGGCTGTGTAAGAATATGGAGAATTTCTCTCTGCCTGGAACAAATTCTTTCACAACACCTGCAATGTGATTACATTCTTCAAGTTTCAACTTAGAATTTACTGCCCCAAGTAGACTTTCAGGTTCCCACATCAATTCCTGACAACGCATGGCTATGTACCCCTACCTATGTGTTCCCTTTTATCCTTTATCATAACATAACACTATGAACTATGCAAGTATAGGAACTTGTTCATCATCATATCTTATTTTTAGCAATAATGCTGTTTAAATTGAATAATAAATGAACTAATTATTGGAACTGAATTTCTCCCACAACCACATTCTTTTGCATTTGAACTAGAAGGAATCTCTAGTTTAATCTTGGCAGGTGTTTTTGGTGACTGAAGAAAACATTCTCTGTGTCTATGATTTTCAGGCCAAAAGTGGTAGACAGTTCTTACTTCCATTGACAAAGTCCTACCTAAACATAATGTGTTTGCATTTCTACTTTTTGGACCCTACACTTTCTCTAAAGTCTTAAAAATGATCAGTTCATGTAAAAGGAAATCATGGAAATAAGGGAGAGTTAACTCCCATCAGAGCAACTATCAATTTAAACAGTAAGAATCTTCAGTTACTATCTCGGCTTCCAGCCTGTTCCATAGACAATTTCTGGCAGGCTGTCTGTAAGCATCTCTGAAGTCCTGGGATAATTTTGCTTAATTCTAAATCAGCGCCTTTTATAAAATACCTTGATATTGGCTTTCTCTCCATTGTATTTCACATCCCATGCTTCTTCATTCTTATTCTTTAGAAGCAAATCCAAATTACCTACAGTCAATTCCTTGCTTCAAACTGAGGATCACTAGATTTCTAGACTCATTAAGGTTTTTCCTCCAAAGACAACTTTTCCTCACTCCTCTCTGAACTTGAATCATTACCCTGCTTTCTACTTTTAGATTGCTATGACATATAGCATGACAAGATGTAATACTAATATAGCAATGATAGATTCCATTTCTGTGTCTGCTCTTCCCAGTCTTTCTGCAGTTTCTCTAATTTTAAGTTTACACAATGACTACCTCTTCACATCCAATCTCTTTGTAATGCTGTAGGTCTCAACTTACTCATTATACCACAGCCCTTATTCTAGATACTGAGATGAAATACCTAGAGACCAAGGAAAAGTTGAGTTGGAATAGATTTGAATTGCAATGAATCTTAATTCAGAAGTATATTACTATTGTTATTTAAAAAACATATCTTACCTATTAATTTATATGTTCTTTTCCTTCTAATGCATCAAATATGTGTGTGTGTATATATATATTCTGATATATATATATGTATATATATTCACATTCTGTATGTGTATATATGTTCATATTGTATATGGGGATAAATATATATCCTCATTTCTTACCCTATTTTCAATTACTTATATCCCCATTATTATATGTAATACCTCCCTTCATCTCAAGGGTATGGAATCTTTGGCTTTAAATTAGGAGAGTTTGGAAAAATACTATCTTCTTATTTGGGATAGTAAAAAGACGGAGAAAAAAATAAGCTTACAAAAATACGTAATAAACATAAGAAAGGCAGAACAACTCATCTCTAAAGAACTGGGGGGATAGAAAATGAATAACTATGAATTCATCCAAGATGATTATTGCATTCAGGGGCTTCCTCTATGAGAAAGTATCAATTCCAGTAGCTTCTTATGCCCTGGGATGTCGCATTTCATTAACTATTTTTCAGCTTGTGTAAAAAATATTGTTTTTTTCCTCTGTTTATGTACTGAATTGCAGTGACTGAATTTCAAAGAATAAATCATTTGCTAAACTGGAATCAACCAATTTGATCATAATGCATTATGTTTTTAAAAATATATTTGAGTTGCTAAAATTTTTGTTTTGATGTGTTCCTTCTATGGTCAAGACAATTAGTCTTCTTCCCTTTTTACTCTTAATATTTTAGTCAAATTACACTGTCTGCATAAACTCCGTTGAAAAGCGTTGGTGATTTTTTAATAATGTAGAAGATTTATGGAAAAATTGGTATTGATTTCACCTTAAATGGTGGAAGAATTTATGAGAAAAGATTAAAGTGATAAAACATTTCTTTGTGGGAACTTTTTAAAATTCCCATTCTCTTTATAATAACTTTGCATGAGTAGTATTAAAAAGTTTTGTTTTGTTTTTTAAATATAGGAATTAGTCTTGATCCTCTGGGAAGTTACTTAATAGTACATATTTAATAATATAGGCATATACACAAGATAATCTATATCTCTAGCACACATCTGGTCAGTGTATCCTTTGTCAAAGTCTGGTGATATATTTATACACAGATTTTGTTCTTACAATTTTTTCTAAGCTTATTTAGCTTTTTATTTGTTGTCCTCTTTTGGACATAGAAATCTCTCCTCAAGTAAGAACTCATTCTAGAACTTTTTCTTTCTGTTTATCCATAACAAATACATCCATAAATTAACTGTCATTATGCCTACCACAAACAGGGTATCAATATTACCTGTCCACAATTTATCATAGCAAAGCTAAAGTGATACACTTTCTCGAGAGCATACATGAATTATCCTCAGTATTACACAAGAATATTTACCCATTCTCACATTAATCTGTGACAGAATTCAATAGGAGAGAATTCTTGGAAAAAAGAGTTTCAGAGACGTAATTAACTTGTCATTGTGACTATGCCAGAAGGCACAAGAGATAATCATATCATTTGGTCAGCAACTATAAAAGTGTGTGCATGTGTCTGCATGTGTGTGTATGTATATATTTCATTTTTATAGCAACTCATAAGAGTAAAGTGTATACACCTAATTATAAAGACACATGATACATTTTTGTTATTTTTTAACTGAGACCTGTTAAGAGCATTTAGAGTGAAGCAATTACTGGCATGGATTTGTTTGCAACATAAAAAATATGTTTTTTTTAAAAACGGAGAATTTCTCAAGGCTATTTGCAGTAACGTGGAAAAAGTACATATTCACTCACGAATCAATGGATTTAAATGAGCTTTAGTAAAAAAGACTTTGAGAATATATGAAATCTCAATTACAATATAAAAAATAAATGTTTTCTTCAAAAAATGAATTAATTTTAGTTAACTATCATACTTATATTATTACATACTTTAAGGTCATATAATTTAGAATTCAAAATTTCAGACAGATCTATTTTGAAATGGTGAGAGAAGTCACTACCTTCAGTGAAAACTAGAGGAGGACAACTGTCTCTGAGTGCTGTGCTTTCTCTTCCTTCCCCCTTCATAACCAGAATCAGTTTAATAATATTTAAACTGAGTAAATCTTCCAGGAATGCTTTTCTTATTTATACATCTCTCCTATCAATTAGCTGACAAAAAGCAATACTGCTTCTGGAAGTTCACAAGGGTAATACTATAAAACAAAATAGCCAGCCTGAGGGAAACATTGGCTATTTCCTTTTCCCTTGTAATTTTACTTTTTCATTTATAATGTTTCCCACTTGATAACTTATGGAGTCTGTAAAATGGACTTGCATGTAAGTCTTGGTGTTTCCTACTTGCCACAAGCTTTCTTCTTGAATGTAGTGTTTGTCTCTGTTTAAAAGCATTTTAAATCATTTTTTTCTGGCAAAATAAACCTGCACATGTAGGGAAACAGATATAATTTTCATATTACCAGTTAGTGAACTGGGGAAATTGGTCCAGCTCAAGGTCATACTAATTTCAATAAAAGCACACACATAAAACAAGTTGATTTTGAGAGACTAATAAAGAATATATATAATATTTTGTAAACTGCAAGACATGTTAAAAATTTAAATATTCTTATTATAATACTCATATTAAGAAACATTCTCAAATATAAATCATATATGAATTGTTTGAAATAAAATGTAAGTTTATGCCTCCATTTTATTTTAGTGTTATTTTTATTTGTGCAAATAAAGAACTATGTTTACATTCCTTTTGCTTATGTACTTAAACAATTATAAGTTAGAGACAAATTTATAAATTAATCACAAACAAAATAACCAAAGCAGTAAAATTATATCTAATTAACAATCTTAATTGAGTATACTGGATTGCTTATAATACTGAGCTGGAAATAAATCACTGATTTTGTTTTTAAATTAGAAATATAATGTGCAGGGTTTTGTTCTATAATTAATGTTTTTTCCTCTTTTACTTCAATACTACTTATGTAAAGTTCACTGATTTACAAACCATGCTACACAATATGTACCTGAAAATATTAAGGCTTTGTTTTCCTATTATAGATAATTAGACCTCATATTTATCTAACACTCAACTAATGAGAATTGTCACTTTAAAGGTGTGCCATTTATTATAATGCCATCTTATTCCCTTAAATATAAGATTAACCTTGCAGTTTAATGAATTGAATAAATATGTAATCCAATAATTGTTAGAACAGAAAAAATACTCCTGGCATATTTATTAAAACTTGTGAAGAGAATATTTCAGGTAGTAATGTGCAAATAGGTGATTCAAATACATGGAGCTATCTGTTGAAAATGTGGCTATAACACTATCTCTTGCTTTGAATTCTGCTGCCTACAGTAGAGTATACTGTGTGAAAACCTAGTTCCCCTGACTTTTTGTACTATTTAAATTACTGAAAGTCTTAGTTTGCAAAAAGCACTAGGTCATTTGGCTTTAACTTTACAAACATATGATTGCTAATACAGAAATATTAGTCATAAAAATAGCAATCTTCAGTTGCACAACATAGTACAGAACATGTTTTTTGGTGTTTATTAAATTACGAAATTGAACACCACAAATTCAACAATCTTAGAGAGAATCAAGAGTCACAAGAGCATTTTCAAATGTGCTGATGGTCCTCGAGTTGAAAAATTTTCCCATTCTATCTTATAGCAGAAGAAATGGTTTATGAAACAATTTTGAGGAAAATAATCAATAGCCCTTTCTCGTTTTCATCACCATCATCATTGTCATCATTATTATGCCCACAATTATTTTGAAATGTACTAACTTGATCTCTGGATATGTATATTGTTCTTGAGAACTCTGATTTTCTAATTTCAGATGATGAAACTTTCTTTTCTTTGAATAATCAATTTTCCCTACTTGAATAAGTTAATTCAAATTCTTTACTTCTGAATGTATATATTCTACACAAATATTTTTATCATAATGATAATAATTATACCCACTTGAAAAGGGGCAACCAAAATATTGCAAACTACTTTCAGAGTGGAAGATTGAAATACCGTAGTTTCTACCTTTTCTTCACAAGGTAGGTGCTTATAGAGGACTGCTTATTTTGATGAATTGGTTCCTGAAATACAATTATTTAGAAATAAATAAATATACATATTTTATACAGAAAGTGTATCATGCAAATATAATGAAATGAAATGAGTTTTCTAAGGAAAAAAAAAAAAACTGGCCATTGCTTTTTAAATCTAGTAAATATTTGTGTCCATTTTTAAAGGAAAAGAAGAATAGCTGTAACTGAATATGAAGTTTACAAGTACAAGTATTTATAAAGGATAACTGTGAATAGACAACTGTTCATACATGTCTACTTGTGCTGTACTTTAAAATTAATTATTACAGGAAAGTGTTTTTTAAGGTGGACATTGTATGCCAGTTCTCCTGAAAAAGGATATAATTTACCAGTGAATAATTGTAATTTAAATGTAATATTGAGGGGAGAATGCTTGATCATGTCAGAGAACTCACAGAAAGAAGCTGAGGCACAAAAAAGGAGCAAGAGTTAAGCAGAGATTGAACCCTGGTGATATTGAAGTCCCATGAAAGGGGTAGGTGGGGGTGTTTTTGGCTCCCCTCATTCCTGTGGCAGACTGCTGGTTTCTGAAATGTTGGATAGCTGCTTTGCCCTTGTGAGTCCAAGTACTGGTGAAGGTGGTAATTTGGTAACGTCTTTAGGGTATACCAGGCTGCCTGGTCACACAGTGTCCCTCTTCCTCCTTCTACACACAAGTTGATGGCGTGGGCATGATACTTGATTTGCACTCATTTTACACCTCTCTCCTGCCCAGGGAAGCTCAGTCCTGTGTCTCCTCATCACTGGATCTTCTGTGAATATTCTCCGGCACATGATTCAACTGCAGTAGTCACAATGGGCCAGCAGGACCCTGGGGAGCTGTGGGATTCCTTGTGGTCTGACTCTTGAAACAGGCTATTCCTAATGGAAGGATTTAAAGAAAAGGGGCATTGTTTTTGATTAAGTATTGTTAGAAAGTAGAGTACTTGTATGACTGGGTTGGGAATCTAAATAAATATCTATAAAGAGGGCTGACTAGAGAAAAATTATAGTTGTAAATGGTAAAAAAAAAAGAAAAAAAAGGAATCACTTATTTTAGTCATAAGAGAAGTATGCTTGGTATTTTGTAACTTGGACAATGATCATGTCTGTCTATGTTCAGACATAATTATGGAAGAGTCTTATTTTTATTTTGGTTATTCTTTATCAGAGAATGACTTTGTTTGATATTCATGTTCTGTGACATTATTTATGTTCAATAGAAGAATGCCAAGTCCTGGCTGTGAATCTCATTCTGGTTCACAGTGACACCAAGGCCTGGGCGATAGTGTCAGCCCAGTTCTGAATGTCAAGGGCTGCTTATCTTATAGTATGCTTTACATTGGTTTATGCATTTTCCCTCTGAGATAATACACCTCTTGGATTAAAGGATTATGTATTATCATACCCCAGGAACTCTCTATAGCACCAGGCATGTAATAGGCTCAATGAATATTAGTGGAATTACTGTCTTAATTAACAAAATGTGACTCGTTTTCTAAAAATATACATTTGAAAGGAATACTCTTCTTTACTCAATGTTCATCTATTCCATCATCATTAACTGGTATATGGATATAACCAGTAAACAGTGCACTCCTTATTAGAAAAATACAGGTACAGACTCTAAAATATATTTTTCTTTAAAGAAGAATCATGGTTTAAAATGAATTGCATCACAAAGGATATAAAATTAGTTACAGTTTGAGATTAAAGCTTTTAGGCAGCAGCTTTGTAAAGGAAATTTAAATTATCTCTATTTGATCATTGACATCTTTGTCAATTTTTGATTTCACAATACAATTATAACATTTTCTCTTAGAAAAGTATTGTAATGAGCCTAGGCTTATTCACCTTGGATTCCTGGATACTACCTATGAAAATAATAGTATGGCATCTCATATCTGGGGTCATGTTCCTGAGCACAAACTGGTGACACTGTGATGATACACTGCAATAGTAAATAATTAAACTGACTTCTCTCCTCTCCCTAGTGCTCCACTGACAGATGAGGCTGGGTAGTATATTATCACAGCACCATTGTACTAGTGATGCATTGGAACAGAGTGCCACCAGAGAGTCTTTCTCAAAAGTGAAATATGGATCTGTCACAGGGTTTTAGTGATCTAAGTATGCATTTTCAAATCCACTCCATGGGCCTATTTGAGAAATAAAATCTAAGTTTTTTTTTTTTATTTTTTTAATCATAATATATCAAATATTGCAATGCAAGTGTGTGATAGCTGGGAGCTCAATCAATTCAAACTCATAAATAATGTCTTTTCCTTGTATTGTATATATGTGAAAAGGTTACCTTAGCTTCTATGGAAAAAGCTTACGGTATAAAGGGCAGATACACTAAACAAGTGTCCACAAGAGTGAGTGTTATTATGAACTTTAGGATGTATAGAGGCCATTTATATGAACTGTAAGGAAAATGTTCTCAGAGCTGCCTTGCAAGAAAAAAACTGATAGAGTGAAAATATATATATATATTTTTTACTTTTAAATAAGTTTTGAAACCTTTTCTCCCGAAGTGTAAAAGCTATAGTTTCAACCCTACATATTTAAGTGATTCCAACTGAACAGAATAAATGAGGTCATGAAGATTCACTCTGCAAGCTGAAAAATAAAAGAGAAATGAAAAGCCTATGAAATCCATTCCAGCTACTTTATGGCAACTTACATGTATCCTTTTCAGAAAAGCTAGATTAGTCTGACCCAGAATAACCATCCAATGTATCAACGCAGCCAAAGAACCATCAAGCTATGTGAGCATATGGGGAAGTGTGCTAGTACTACCCTGCCCAAAGTGCCTTAATAAAAGCTGTACATAGCAAAGGAGACACAAATAGGACTTGAAATCCATCCATACTCTGTTCACCAAGCCAGCGGTTCTAATGTGGAGGGGTCAACTCAGAGGATGGGAGATTTGAGAAGGTGACATTTATGAATGGTCTGCCCACAGGAACATATTTTTTATAACTAGTACAGAAGGGCCATATGTGCTAACAGAGTACCTGAAAAGGAGGAAAAATGGTCAGACTTTTCTAAGAAGTTACAATAAATCTAGTCTAGCCTTCATTTGGCCAGATACTATAAGGAATAGTAACCATGTCAGGACTCAGATTCCTTTAGCAACTGTAAACAAATTGACTGGGTATAGGAAATGACCCCTTTCAATACCCTTCGTTCCTAGCTTTTTGTGAAACCTGGCTCATTTTCTTGATTTTCAACACTTGACTTTTATTCTGTACATTCTCTGCTGAGCTGGTTAAAGCTTTCAGTATACAGACCCGTATTTCTTCCTGAATTATTGCTTCCTGCGTTGATGAAACCATGGATAATATTCACAATCTATAAAAATTGTATGGCATTGTCCTGTCAGAACGATACAGACCTTACAGCTGAAGCTGAGTCTTGGAGTCTCCCAGGTTTGGCCAGAAATTAGTCTTTATTATCTGGATGCTGGACATTTTGTGTTTCTTGGGGGAAATGAAGCACTTTGGGTAGCAAGGAGGCAAATTGACAATCATTAATTTATTCATTCATCAGCCAGTGTGGGTGTATTCAATACTTTAGCAATTGGTGCAGTTGTTTCAAATGTGTGGGATGAACGTAAGTTGTGGGTGGAACTGACCTTGTGCTTCTACCCAAGGCCCTCTTCCCATTTGTATTTTGTAACCAAATCTTGTTGTCATTTTATTAACTGCCATTTGTGGTTCACTGTCAGGTTAGGCCTTGCATCTTTAATCAATAAATCCCCAGTACTTCATTATTAGAAATCACAATTTTCTTTTCTGATTTAGTGTAGTTTAATTTGAAATTTCTTACTTTGCCACTGAAGTAAACTAGTGCATCTAAGTATATCTTCAGTACATTATTTCTTCATATATAATATATATCTTATAATTTATATCTTTAATCTCTGTATATTCATTGATTTCTTCTTTTATACTCACAAAAAGAATCAAGTTTTCCCATCCTAAAGTGGCATTTCTTCTAGCCTGCCTCTCTTGATCAAAAAGGTATTTTAAACACCAAATTTTTTGAAAGTAGAATCCTTACTTTATACTTTCTTACTTTCTACTTACATGGAGTGGTTTGCTTATATTATTTCAGGCACAAATCTACTATAATCTGAATTTCAATATACCAGATTTTAAATAGGTCTCTGCTAAAACAATTATTGATCTACAAAGAACCTTTTGCAATGGTTTGTTTTCTTCCCTTAAAAATTTGATGCTTTGTGTATCAAAATACACTTAGCAATTATTAAACTCTTCTACTTGTAACAATGTCCTATCCTAACTTTTGTTACAAAACAGATTTTGATTATATTCTATGTCCCTTAGAATTTTTTTTTTAAGTTCTACAGATAACATTATTTTTCTTCCCCTGCCCTTCATCATTTGGTGGTCTTTCATATGTACCTTTAATTTTTTTTGTTATCTCATTCTATATTCTCTTTCTGAGTAATCTTATCTGTGATATTCATTCTCTGTATTATTATGGTCCTTTCATTAATTACCTAGATTTTTAAGATTAATTTTTTTTAGAATTATTTCCACAGTTTCAACTTCTTACTAAACACCCGTCCCAGATGCCTAGAGGCATCACATATGTAACAGCCTTCGAACATTTTGTTTTTCATCTTTGAGACAAGATCTTACTCTGTTGCCCAGGCTGGAGTGCAGTGGTATGATCACAGCTCACTGAAGCCTTGACATTGCAGGCTTAAGTGATCTTCCCATCTCAGCGTCCCAAGAAACTGGGCCTACAGGTGTGGGCCGCCATGCCTGGCTAAGCTTTTATTTTTATTTTCAAAGATGGGGGTCTCATCATGTTGCCCATGCTGGTCTTGAATTCTTGGGTGCAAATGATTCTCCGACCTTGGCCTACCGAAGTACGGGGATTACAGACATGAGCCACTGTGCCTGGACAAACCTAAAGTTTAATCACCCTTCAAAGCAACTGTTCTACTTCTACCCTCCAAAACTGGTTTTAAGTAACTTCTATCTACTCGGAATAACCTTCTGTCCATCCATGTATTATACTCATTTTGCAAAACATGACTTTGCTTCATAAATCCTTTAGCTTAACATATCATCCCCACAGTTCCTGCTGACATTGTACAGTGTATTTTTAAATGTGCGAAGACTTTCCACTCCAGAGTTTGCTACCTTTAACTGATTACACATCATTTATACTGTAAATTGCATCACATCAATTTCCTCCCTAAACATTTTTTTAATTCTTGTTCAAATGTGATCATCTTAAAGATATTTTTATTTTTATATCCTCTTAAAAATAATTGCTAGCTTATAAGTGTTTTATATTGTTTTGTCTCTACCCCAATTTCTTGAGACTCACCAAACTACCTTTTATACTATTGTCTCATCACCTAATCTAGGTTTTTGCAGAGTAGGGCGCTGTGTTAGTCTGTTTTCATTGATTTAAATACATACTTGAGACTAGGTAATTAATAAAGAAAAGAGATTTATTTGGCTCATGGTTCTGCAGGCTGTACATTAAGCAGAGTGCTGGCATCTGCTGCTGTGGAGGGCCTACGGAAGCTTTCACTCATGGCAGAAGGTGAGGGGGAGCCAGTGTGTCATATGACAAGAAAGAGAACAAGAGAGCAAGGGAGGAGTTGCAAGCCTCTTTTAAACATCCAAATCTTGAATGAACTCACAGAGTGAAAACTCACTCATTACTGCAAGGACAGCAAAAAACAATTCATGAGAGATCCACCCCATGACCCAAATATATCCTCCTAGGCCCCACCTCCAACATTGGGGATCACCTTTCAACATGAGATTTGAAGTGAACAAAACATACAAACTATATCACTCTACCCTTGGCACCTCTAAAATTTCATATTATCCTCATATTGCAAAATACAATCACTCCTTCTCAATTGTCGCCAAAAGTCTTAACTCATTCCAGCATCACTCAAAAGTCAAATGTCCAAAATCTCATCAGAGACTCAAGGCAAGCTCCTTCCAATTATGAACCTGTAAAATCAAAACCAGGTGATTTACTTCCAAGATACAATGATGGAATAGGCATTGGGTGAACATACCCATTCCTAAAGGGAGGAATCCACCAAAAGAAAGGTCAACAGTCTCCAGGCAAGCCTGAAACCCATAAGGGCAGACATTGAACCTTAAAGCTCTAAAATAATCCTTGACCCCATGTCCCACATCCAGGGCACACTGGTGAAACGGGTAGGCTCTCAAGCGCTTGGGTAGTTCTGCCCTTGTGGCTTTGCAGGGAGCAGCCCACATGGTTGCTCTTATGGGTTGGAGTTAAGTGCCTAGAGTTCCCCCCCCGCCCACTGAGAGTGCAAACTGCTGGTGACTATACTGTTCTGGAGTCTGGAGGGCATTGGCCTCCTTCCAACAGCTCCACTAGGCAGTGCCCTGTAGGGACTAGTCTCACATTTCCCCTCAGCACTACCCTATTAGAGTATCTCTCTGAGTACTTCACCACAGCAGCAAGCTTTACTTGGGCACTGAGGCTTTCCCATACATCCTCTGCAATCTAGGTAGAAGCTGCCAAACCTCCTCCATTTATGTATTCTGTGTGCCTGCAGAGTAAACATCACATGGAAATTGTCAAGTCTAATAGTGTGTGCTTTCTGGAGTAGCAGTCTGAGCTGCACGCAGGACTTTGAACCATGGTTGAAGCTGGAGCAGCAGGGATACAGGAAGCAGTGTGCCAACGCTGTGCAGGGCACTGGGACCCTGTATCTGGCCCTTGAACCCATTGTTTACTCCTAGGCCTCTGGGCCTGTGATAAGAAGGACTGCCTTGGAGATTTCTGAAATGTCATCTACAACCTTTTCCCCGTTATCTTGGCTCCCTTTTAGTCACACAAAACTCTCTGGCAAGTGGCTTCTCTGCAACCCACTTGTATCTCTCTCCTGAAAATGTTTTATCCCTCTTTACCACATGGCCACATTGTGAAATTTCTAAATTTTTACACTCTGTTTCCCTTTTAATGATAAAGTCCAACTTTAAGTCATTCCTTTGCTGCTATGTTTGATCACAGTCTGTTAGAAACTGCCATGCAACTTCTTGAATGTATTTCTGCTTAGAAATTTCTTCCACCTGGTACTGTAAGTCGTCAGTCTTAAGTTTAGACTTCCACAGATCCCTAGGACATTAACAAAAAGAAGCCAAATTTGTTGTTAAGTCATAACAAGAATGACCTTTGCTGCAATTCCAATAAATTATTTGTTTCTCTCTGAGACCTCATCAACCTGGCCTTCACTGTCCACATCACTATCAGCATTTTGGTCACAACCACTTAACAAGTCTCAAAAGAAATTCCAAACTTTTCTTCTCTTCCTGTCTTCTTCTGAGCCCTCCAAACTCTTCCAACTTCTGTTTGTTATCCAGGTCCAAAGTTGCTTCCAAATTTTCAGGTATCTTTTTTTTTTTTTAAATTAACTTGTCATATTTATTTATTTATTTTTAAATTTTAATTTAAATTCCAGGATACATGTGCAAAATGTGCAGGTTTGTTACATAGGGATGTATGTGCGATGGTGGTTTGCTGTAACTACCAACCAGTCATCTAGGTTTTAAGCATGGCATGCATTTGCTATTTGTCCTAACTCCATCCTGCTCCTTGTCCCCTAACCCAGGACAGGCTCTGGTGTGTGCTGTTCCTCTCCTTGGGTCCACGTGTTCTCATTGTTCAACTCCTACTTATGAGTGAGAACATGTGGGGTTTGGTTTTTGGTTCCTGTGTTTGCTGAGGATGATGGTTTCCAGCTTCATTCATGTCTTTGCAAAGGCATGATCTCATTCTTTTTTAAGGCTGCAAAGTATTCCATAATATATATGTGCCACATTTTCTTTATCCAGTCTATCAATTATGGGCATTTGGGTGGGTTCCAAGTCATTGCTAATGTAAATAGTGCTGCAATAAATGTACATATGCATGTGTCTTTATAGTAGAATGATTTATAATCTTTGGGTATGTACCCAGTGTTGGGATTGCTGGGTCTAATGGTATTTCTTATTCTGGATCCTTGAGGAAGAGCCACACTGTCTTCCACAATGGTTGAACTAAGTTACACTCCCACCAACAGTATAAAGGCATTCCTACTTCTCCACAGCCTCACCAGCATCTATTGTTTTCTGACATTTTAATAATCGCCATTCTGATTGGCATGAGATGATATCTCATTGCAGTTTTGATTTGCATTTCTATAATGATCAGTAATGATGAGCTTTTTTTTCAAATGTTTGTTGGTCATATGAATGCTTTCTTTTGAGAAGTATCTGTTCATATCCTTTGCCCACTTTTTGATGGGGTTGTCTGTTTTTGTTTTGTTTTGTTTTTTCTTGTAAATTTGAGTTCCTGTGGATTCTGGATACTAGACATTTGTCAGATGAATATATTGTAAAAATTTTCTGTCATTCTGTAGGTTGCCTGTTTACTCTGATACTTGTTCCCTTTGCTGTGCAGAAGCTCTTCAGTTTAATTAGATCCCATTTGTCAATTTTGGCTTTTGTTGCAATTGCTTTTGGTGTTTTTGTTATGAAATCTTTGCCATGCCTATGTCCTAAATGGTATTGCATAGGATTTCTTCTAGGGTTTTTATGGGTTGGGGTTTTACATTTCAGTCTTTAATCCATCTTGAGTTATTTTTTATATAAGGTGTAAGGACAGGGCCCAGTTTCAGTTTTCTACATAGGGCTACTCAGTTTTCCCAGTACTATTTATTAAATAGGGAATCCCTTCCCCATTGCTTGTTTTCATCAAGTTCGTTGAAGATCAGATGGCTAGATGGCTATCAATGTGTGGTGTTATTTCTGAGGACTCAGTTCTGTTCCATTCGTCTATATATCTGTTTTGGTACCAGTACCATGCTGTTTTGGTTATTGTAGACTTGTAGTATTGCTTAAAGTCAGGTAGAGTAATTTCTCCAGTTTTGTTCTTTTTGCTTAGGATTTTCCTAACTATTTAACTTTTTTTTGTTTTTGTTCCATATGAAATTTCAAGTAGCTTTTTTCTAATTCTGAGAAGAACGTCAGTGGTAACTTGATGGGAATAACATTGAATCTATAAATTACTTTGGGCAGTATGGCCATTTTCATGATATTAATTCTTCCTATCCACAAGCATGGAAATTTTTTTTCCATTTGTTTGTGTCCTCTCTTATTTCCATGAGCAGTTGTTTGTAGTTCTCCTTGAAGAGGTCCTTCACATTGCTTGTAAGTTGTATTCCCAGGTGTTTCATTCTCTTTGTAGCACTTGTGAATGGGAGTTCATTCGTGATTAGGTTCTCTCCTCGTCTATTGTTGATGTACAGTAACAGTTGTGATTTTTGCACAATGGTTTTGTATCCTGAAAGTTTGCTGAAGTTGCCTATCAGCATAAGGAGTTTTTGGGCTGAGATGATGGAGTTTTCTAAATATAGAATCATGTCATTTGCAAACAAGGATGATTTGACATCCTCTCTTCCTATTTGAATACACTTTATTTCTCTCTCTTGCCTGACTGCCCTGGCCAGAACTTCTAATACTATATTGAATAGGAGTGGTGAGAGAGGCCATCATTGTCTTGTGCTGGTTTTCAAAGGGAATCCTTCCAGATTTTGCCCATTCAGCATGATATTGGTTCTGGGTTGTCATAAATAGCTCTTATTATTTTCAGATATGTTCCATTAATATCTACTTTATTGAGAGTTTTTAAAGTGAAGGGATGTTGAATTTTATCAAGGACCTTTTCTGCATCTATTGAGATAATCATTTGGTTCTTGTCATTGGTTGTTTTTATGCGATGGATTACATTTATTGATTTTCCTATGTTGAGACAGTCTTGCATCCCAGGGATGATGCTGACTTGATTGTTGTGGATAAGCTTTTTGATGTGTTCCTGGATTCAGTTTGCCAGTATTTTATTGAGGATTTTCACATCGAAGTTCATCAAAATTTCATTGGCCTGAATTTGTGTGTGTGTGTGTGTGTGTGTGTGTGTCTGCCAAGTTTTGGTATCAGGATGATGTTGACCTCATAAAATGAGTTAGGAAGGAGTCCCTTTTGGCTGTTTGTAATAGTTTCAGAAGGAATGCTACCAGCTGCTCTTTGTACCCGTGGTAGAATTCAGCTGTGAATCTGTCTGATCCTGGGCTTTTACAGGTTGGTAGGCTATTAATTACTACCTCAATTTCAGAACTTGTTATTGGTCTATTCAGGGATTCAAATTCTTCCTGGTTTAGTCTTGGGAGGGTGTATGTGTCCATGAATTTATACATTTCTTCTAGATTGTCTAGTTTATTTGCATAGAGGTGTTAATGTATTCTCTGATGGTAGTTTGTATTTCTGTGGGGTCAGTGGTGATATCTCCTTTATCATTTTTATTGTGTCTATTTGATTCTTCTTTCTTTTCTTCTTTGTTAGTCTAGCTAGTGGTCTATTTTCTTAATGTTTTCAAAAAACTAGGTCCTGGATTCACTGCAGTTTTGAAGGATTTTTCGGTGTCTCTATCTCTTTCAGTTCTGCTCTGATCTTAATTTATTTCTTGTATTTTGCTATCTTTTGAATTTGTTTACTTTTCTTCTCTAGTTCTTTTAATTGTGAAGTTAGAGTGTCGATTTCATTCTTTTGCATTTACTGAGGAGTGCTTTACTTTCAATTATGTGGTAGATTTTAGAATAAGTGCCATCTGGCGCTGAGAAGAATGTATATTCTGTTGATTTGGGGTGAAGAGTCCTATAGATGTCTCTTAGATCCACTTGATCCAGAGCTGAGTTCAAGTCCTGAATATCCTTGTTAATTTTCTGTCTCATTGATCTGTCTAATATTGAGAGTGGAATGTTAAAGTCTCCTGCTATTATTGTATGGGAGTCCAAATCTCTTTATAGGTCTCTAAGAACTTGTTTTATAAATCTGGTGTTCCTGTATTGGGTGCATATGTATTTAGGATAGTTAGCTCTTCTTATTGCATTGATCTCTTTAGCATTACGTAATGTCTTTCTTTGTCTTTTTCGATCTTTGTTGGTTTAAAGTCTGTTTTTTCAGAGACTAAGATTACAACCCTTGCTTTTTTCTTGCTTTCCATTTGATTGGTAAATATTCCTCCATCCTTTTATTTTGAGCCTATGTATGTTTTTGCACATGAGATGGGTCTCCTGAATACAGCACACAGATGGGTCTTGACTGTTTACTCAATTTGCCAGTATATGTCTTTTAATTGGGCATTTAGCCCATTTATATTTAAGGTTAATATTGTCCTGTGTGAATTTGATCCTGTCATTATTATGCTAGCTGGTTATTTTGCACAGTAGTTTATGCAATTTCTTCATTGGTCTTTATATTTTGGTGTGTTTTTGCAATGGCTGGCACAGGTTTTTCCTTTCCATATTTAGTGCTTCCTTTGGGACCTCTTGTAAAGAAGGCCTGGTGGTAACGAAATCCCTCAGGCTTTGCTTGCCTAGAAAGGATTTTATTTCTCCTTTGCTTATTACTCTTACTTTGGCTGGATATGAAATTCTGGATTGAAAAATATTTTCCTTAATAATGTTGAATATTGGCCCCCAATCTTTTCTGGCTAGTACAGTTTCTGCAGAAAGAACTGCTGTTATTCTGATAGGCTTCCCTTTGTAGGTGACCTGACCTTTCTCTCTGGCTGCCCTTAACATTTTTTTCTCCATTTCAACATTGCAGAATCTGATGTTTATATGTCTCGGTGTTGATCTCCTTGTGGAGTGTCTTAGTGGTGTTCTCTGTATTTCCTGAATTTGAATGTTGGTCTGTCTTGCTGGGTTGGTGAAGTTTTCCTGGATAATATCTTGAAGTGTGTTTTCCAACTTGGATTCATTCTCCCGATCACTTTATGGTACGCCAGTCTATCGTAGGTTTGGTCTTTTCACATAGTCCCATATTTCTTGAAGGTGCTGTTAGTTCCTTTTTATTCTTTTTTCTCTAATCTTGTCTGCATCCCTTATGTCAGCAAGGTGGTGTCCAATCTCTGTTATCTTTTCTACCACTTAATCAATTCAGCTATTGATATTTGTGTATGCTTCATGAATTTCTCATGCTGTGTTTCTCAACTCCATCAGATAATTTATGTTCCTCTCTACACTGGTTATTCTATCTAGTTAGCAGTTCCTGTAACCTTTTATCAAGGTTCTTGGCTTGCTTGCATTGGGTTAGAACATGGTACTTTAGCTCAGAGGAATTTTATTAGTTACCTTCTGAAGCCTACTTGTGTCAAGTTGTCAATCTGATTCTCAGTCCAGTTTTGCCCCCTTGCTGGAGAGGTGTTGCCAACATTTGGAGGAGAAAAGGCATTCTGGCTTTTGGAATTTTCAGCATTTTTGTGCTTGTTTTTCCCCTTCTTTGTGGATTTATCTACCTTTGATCTTTAGACTGATGACTTTTGGATGGGTTTTTTGTGAGGGGTTCTTTTGTTGCTGTTGTTGCTTTCTATTTGTTAGTTCTTCTTCTAACAGTCAGGCTTCTCTTCTGCAGGTCTGCAGTTTGCTGGAGGTTCACTCCAGACCCTGTTCACCCTGGTATCACCAGTGGAGGCTACAGAACAGCAAACATTGCGGCCTGCTCCTTCCTGTGGAAGCTTCATCCCAGAGGGGCACCTGCCTGATGCCAGATGGAGCTCTCATGTATGAGGTGTCTGTTGACCCCTTTGGGATGTCTCTTCCAGTCAGGAGGCATGGGATTCCGAGTCCTACTTGAGGAGGCAGTTTGTTCCTTAGCAGAGCTGGTTCGCTGTGCTGGGAAAATCCCCATTGTCAGAATCAGCTGCTCTCTTCAGAGCCAGCAGGCAGGAAAGATTAAATCCCCTGAAGCTGTTCAGGCAGCCGCCCCTTCCCACAGGTGCTCTGTCCAAGGGAGATGAGACTTTTATTTTTAAGCCCCTGACTGGGGCTGCTGCATTTCCTTCAGAGATGCCCTGCCCAGTGAGGAGTAATCTAGAGAAGCAGTCTGGCTACAACCACTTTGCCGTGCTGTAGTGATTTCTGCCCAGTCCAAACCTCCCAGTCTCCTTAGCACCGTGAGGGGAAAATCCTCTACTAAAGCCTCATTAATGGTGGATGCCCCTCCCCCACCAAGGCCGATTGTCCCAGGTCAACTCCAGACTGCTGTGCTGGCAGTGAGAATTTAAGCCCGTGGTTCTTAGCTTGCTGTGCTCTGTAGGAGTGGGACCCGCTGGGCGAGACCACTGTTTCCCTGGCTTCAGTCCTTTTTGCAAGGGAGTGGATAGTTCTCCTCTCTTGCTGGGGTTCCAGGCACTGCTGGGGTATGAAAAAAGCTCCTGCAGGTAGTTCAGTGCCTGCCCAAACAGCCGCCCAGTTTTGTGCTTGAAACTCAGGGCGCTGGTGGTGTAGGCTCACGAGGGAATCACCTGATTCACAGATTGCAAAAGTCCATGGAAAAGTGTAGTACCCAGGGTGGGTAGCACAGTCCCTCACCACTTCCCTTGGCTGGGAGAGGCAGGTCCTCCTGGCAGTCCTTGCACTTCCCAGATGAAGCCATACCCTACCCTCCTTCTGCTTGCTCTCCATGGGTTGCACCCACTGTCTAACCAGTTCCAATTAAATGAACTGTATACCTCAGTTGGAAATGCAGAAATCACCTGCCTTCTGCATTGATCTCACTAGGAGCTGCAGACAGGAACTCTTTCTATTAGGCCATCTTAGTCCCCACTACTTTCAGGTATCTTTATAGCATCATCCCACTCCTAGGTACCAATCTTCCGTGTTAGTCCATTTGCGTGGCTATAAGGGAATGCCTTAGACTGGGTAATTTATAAAGAAAAAAATGTTTACTTGACTCATAATTCTGTAGGTTGTGCATGAAGCATAGTGCCAGCATGTGCTTCTGCTGAGGGCCTAAGACAGCTTACAATCATGGTGCAAGGTGCAGGGGAGCCAGTGTGTCACATTCCAAGAGAGGCAGCAAGAGAGTGAGGGAGGAGGTGCAAGACTTTCTTAAAGAAGCAGATCACAAGTGAACTCACAGAGCGAGAACTCACTCGTACCCTGAGTACAGCACTAAGACGTTCATGAAGAATTTGACCCTATGACTAAACACCTCCCACTAGGCCCAACTCCAGCACTGCAGAACACATTTCAACATGAGGTTTGGAGGCAACAAAATATCCAAACCATGTCAGGCAAATCTAATCAATTGAGTGGGATCACATGCTCATCATTGTCTACTACCCTTGCAAGCAATATAGAATATCTTCAGCCACTGGTTTAAAAAATCTCAGAACCTCCGTATATTTTCTGCTTGAGATTTAACCTTTATCCTCTACTACCTTTCATCCTTTCTTTGAAATGGTCAAAAATGTATCAGAAAATGGGAAGATCATATATAGCATACTTAAAATTGATAGGAAATATTTTTTGAAAATATTAAACTTATTTTCAAAACACAAAAATAAAATGATGGCAGATGTATGGTTGTTATTTCAGCAAAGGCACATTAGAGGGAAAATAATAAGATAAGATCTCATATCAGACTTACATTTTAAATTTTCATTTCAAATAAGTAAATTGACCCAGAATAAACAGAATTCGACTTACAAGGTTCTTGTTGTTTGAAACTGTATTGCATCATTTCACAGGAAAACAAGCTGCTAAAAATTTATCACATAATTTATTATTCCCACTTATATTTATATTTGGAGTCTTGGCCACCTGTTAGTATCTTATGATCTCTAAGAGTCAGAACATATGATATTATTCATCTTTGTTTATGTATTCATTGAAATGAGGGCAAAAAATTCATAAAAATTCCTTCATGCTCTGACTTAATGCCAACTTAAGGAGTCACTCGGAGATCAGGAAAAAAAAAATCACCACTTCTCAGATAATTATTTTGGTAGTACACACAAAAGAATTCCCAAATTATGGAAGACTTAGATGTTTTAATAGATCCTATTTGTGTTTTCAATGGTCCCATCAGTTCACACACTGCTTCCAACAACCCTTCTCTTTAATGAAGCAAAGTGGTGTTTCTGAACAAAATTTGTTTGATGAATTGAACACAACTGACAGGTGACTGGTTGGTATCCAGTCAGTTTGAGTTGTAATGTACTTCAGTAGAAAAAAAAGATCACCAAGCTGTCACCCAATCGTTACCTGCCTATAAAATGCAAACATCTTACCTACCTTAAAAGTAGCTACTAAAAGTTGATGTATTGACAAAGATTTAACTCCTTGATATTATTAAAAGAAATAACCATATGGATTTTTTTTCCACATCATTCAAAAATCTCCTAGCTGTGTATTTGTTCTTTTTTTTGAAACAAAGTCTCACTCTGTCAGTCCAGGCTGGAGTGCAGTGGTGCAATCATAGCTCACTGCCTCACATTTTCGGATTCAAGCAATCCTCCTTCCTCAGCCTTCTGAGCAGCTAGAACTACAAGCACACACTCTGCCCCTGGCAAATTATTATTATTATTATTTGTAGAGACGGGACCTTACTGTGTTGCCCAGGCTATTCTCAAACTCCTGGCCTCAGGCAATCCTCTAGCCTCTGCCTCTAAAAGTGTTGTGATTATAGGCATGAGCCACTGTGCCTGGTCGCCAGCTGTGTAATTTTATGAAGTTCAAGTCACTGGGCAGTTGCTTAATATTTAGCTTCCTTGAACATGGAAGTTTCTAGACATAAGCTTTAAATTGGAAGTCAATTCATCTTGTATGTCCATGTGTTAATTAGCCTACTTGCACATTGTCATTGTTGTTTATTTTAAAATATTATTTATTCCTTCTCTAAATATACCTTCAATGCTTGCTATATACCAGGAAATACCCTTAGGTACTAGTAAAAGAACAAAGAATAAATGATCAAAATGGCCTGCCTTAATGTTCTCCTCACCTTAGACAGATTTTTTCCTGAATATGGGTTCTTGTTCTATTTACTTTAGAAAACTTGTAAATATACAGTCTTTCTATGGCCCTTTGAAATATAAATATTTTTAAAAGTCTCTTGCCAATTTTACAACTGAGGGATCATTAAGATTGGGCCTCTATCTCCCATTTATGTGGGCGGGTGAGCCTAACTTCGAAAGTGCCAATTTGCTAACAGATGGCCTAATCACATTGATCAACATCCTCTCTATTGTCCTCCTATACTTCTTCACTAGCTCCATCCAATGTTTAAAACATTTCCTGCCTTTTTTCTCCAGGAGCGTTTATCAGTCTCTTTCCCTTATTGCAACAGTCTTGAGTAATGTCTTCTTTACCTGCTTAACTCCACAATGTATGATTTTTCTTTAACAAAAGGCAGAAAAAGTCCCTGTTTTTGTGGGCAGAGACCCAGCAAAAAGTAAACCAATAAATATGATAACTTTATATTTTCATTACATTGTGAAGAACATAAAGTGTGACATTAGAAGTCTGGTATCAAACCCAAAATTGTATAGCTCACTCATATGATAAATTGAAGCAAATGCAATTTATAAAAAAAATTTCAAAGCTTTGTAGAAGGGAACCGCAATTGCTCATGCAGAACCTGGAGTTACTAGCAGCTGTGGCAGTAGCAACCTCTAGCCCCAAAATGGTAAAAGTGGAAGTAGTAATTAGAATCCAAGAGAGAGCAAAGGAGAAATTTCTGTAGCGTTGGTGATCTTTGTAGAGTAGAAATCCATTGAAGGACATAGTCAACCTTCTTGTAAAGAGACAACTAGGAAGTAAATATCCAGACTTCACCCTCCTACTTGTCTCCCATCTCCTACAGGTGATTTTTGTGGGCCAAACGAAACAGAAAGCCAGAGGTCATTAAAGTCTTGATGAAGATATACTTCATGCAGTTAAGCTTCCAAAGTTTCTTTTGTATAATTTGTATAGCTCGATTTACACCATTAAAATCTTTGTATTCCTTTCAAGAATACATTTAATTTGCTCTCATATTTCTGAAGCTATGTACTTGATATGAAAAGTAAATGCTGAGACATCCATTTACTTATTAAATGGAAGGCAATGTCTTAACATAGAAAATAAACATTAATTACCAGAAACACATAAACATGGATAAAATTCTCACATCAGCTAAGAACGTTATCATGTGGATATCAGATTAGGCTCTTGAATACCTGATCCATGGAAGAAAAACTTTGTGATTTGGAGAGACTGTGAAATTCCTGAAAGAAAAGATCCTATTTTATGTCCTCTTTCCTTGCATAAAAGAGGAATTGGATTATTAAATGAGGAAAATTAATGCTTTGAAAATACCCACAGTGAAGAAGCACTGAATTACTTCTGCCAAAGGCAGAGGCCTTTGGATTACTAGGCTACAAACTTCAAGTTGATTCCATAGATGGAGGGGAGTTAGCAAAATATTTTGAAAAACACAATAGATCGTGTGTGTGTGTGTGTGTGTGTGTGTGTGTGTGTGTATTCATATGTATTTACACATCTAGAAGCAGCACCCAGGGTGAACTTGAAAATAGATAAACGAGGAAGGAGATTATAATTATAGTCCACGTGAGAATCAATGGCATTTTGTTATTATGAACTGTTAGTGAACACTTAAATCAGCCTTGCATTTTCTGTGTTCTGTACCAGTTCTTAGA
Source organism: Macaca mulatta (assembly GCF_049350105.2). Classification (NCBI taxonomy): domain Eukaryota; kingdom Metazoa; phylum Chordata; class Mammalia; order Primates; family Cercopithecidae; genus Macaca; species Macaca mulatta. Next base: position 93,793,873 of record NC_133414.1, on the reverse strand, counting down.
GTAAAATTTTCCCTATGACTTTACGTATCACCTGCAACTTACATATATGTGTGTGTATATGAGTTCTAAATTCTCATAGCTGCTAACTTAAACACAAAACTGCTTATTTTAAGTCTTCTTAGCTGTTTTGTAAGAATTTCCAACTTAATATATGCAAATAATTCTCTTAATCCCTATGATTGCCCCCATTCCCACATCAAATCTTCCCACATCATATTATTTTATATCTCCCCCCACCAAAAAAAAAAAAAATGAATATAACATTCTTTGCTTGGAATGTGTTCTCACTTCTCTATTGAATTAATATTTTGAAGACTTGGGTCAAATATCACCTCCTCCATGAGTTTACTCAAAGATTCTGCAACAGCATTAAGTACTTTATTCTTCGTATTATACATTTTCTACTTGCTTAATTATAATTTGTTTCAAGGAACATCATAATCAGATAGCTTAAAGACAGAGATGAAGGAAAATCTTAAAAGCAGGCAGAGAAAATAATATTTTACACAGAGGGGCAAAGAATAACAGATCTCATCAGAAACCATATAAGCTAAAAAATGTTTAAAATATATTATTTCATTTCATTTTTCTTTATTTTATTTTCAATCGATGCCTATGAAGTTTCCTCATCTTGTGTCTGATTAGTATGAAATTCACCTCAATTCAACGTGTCAGCAACATTCGTTAGGCCAATCTCCCTAATTTATGTGAAAAAAGCTTCATCAACAAGAGGAAGAGATTCATTCATCAGGCTCCCTTCTTCTGATAGGGACCTAGAAGTAACCCATAGAGATAATTCCCAGGATTCCTCAAGGAATTCAACCAACTCTACACAAAAGAGAATTGGAAAGCATCCCAAATGGCAGAAATGGGATTGAATCTCATGCAGTTCCCTGGCCAGGTCCTGGTGCTCTTCAACAGAGGGCTCTACCGGCCCGCACTGGGTTCAGTTGCTAAAGATGGCCTTGGAAAATGTTCGGTAAGGAATATAAATGATAAGGGTACTTGCTAGAACAAAATAATCTTCCTGTTTACTTTTATTTGAGGTGGTAAGACTGTGTAACATGACTATTATCAAACCAATTTGTATCATTGACTTATCTATATGTTTACATGTTTGTAACCATGCTATAATGTATTAAAATTATATTTGAATCAATTCAAATGTAATTTCAAAATATTTGAATATAATCAATTCACCTACTTTAAATGAAATACTGACCTACTATATTCATATTTTACATTCCTTGGTGGGCCATTACAGCCTATATACATATATATACACAGACACACATATATATAACACATATATACATGTAACGATAAAAACAGTGAGTAATAGAGTTGATGTTTTAAAATTTAAAAATAAAAAATATTTTCCATACATTACTAATACCAACTCTTCTTTTCATACTTACAACTAGATAATTGTTGACACATTATGGAGTTTTATGGTGTTTTAAAAACATTTTGTCAAGGTAAAAAGAAAAAATGTCAAACCCACAATTTTATTATGCTATAGGAAAAAAGCGGCAAAGCTGCGAAAATAAATATAAACTCTGAATATTCATTTATTTTAGTAATTAAACTATTTAATTTTTTACACAGAGAATAGTTTTTCTCTGATTATTTGAGACACTTAATCAAGAAAACATATTTAAAATTATCTACCTTGCTAACCTCTTGAGGACATCGAAAAGCTTAGATTTTAAGATGATTCATAGAATAAATATCTAAGACCTAAAGAAACAAGTATATATGACAGAGAACCAATTCAGCTCAGCAGTAATTTTCATCAAAAAGCTTGTCACACGTTCAAGACTTCTGTTCAGCTGTATTGAAATGATGGTTCAATTCCCAAAGTCCTGATTATGATTCAGGTCATTATATTCAGCCAAGCCTACTTTTCGGATATAAACACTCTCTACCCTGGTCAAAAAGAAGAAAAGAATAAGAAATGACATGTTTGTTGTCTTAGAAAACATCGGCTTAAAAGCTGAAACAAGTAGTGATCTCTTTCTTTCAGACTACCCAGAATAATCACTGCTTCTGCTAATCACTGTTTTTCTAACAGTATGCACTACTGATGGTATGAATATTTTAATACATGTCTTGCATTATTATTTGATCATTTGGGAGTATGTGCTGGAGGATTCTATTGTCTTTTTCAAAATGTTATGTGTTCTCTGGAGAAATGTTTTGATCCCTCTCTCCCCCAAAAAAACATAGACATAAATATTTTTTCCTTATAGATATATACTCCTACATGACTTTGAAGTTAGGCCAAATGGAAATGGGGAAAAATGGGAAAATTAATTGCAGTGAGTTCCTCTGTTTAGTAGCTCTTGTATCAATGTCCTAAATTCAAAACTACTTATCATATTTTACAGTACCCTATATTTCAATTTGAAAAAGATAAATTCAACACTATGTTTCCTCTCAATACAATAAAGTTCCTATTTGTATTTATTAGATGGTAGTAAAACAAATTAATGATGACAGGAGCAAAACATACAAAATATATTTGTCATGCAAGGAAGTTATTAGAAACTTGAATCAAGTAAAATAAAATGGAGGTGTATCCTCAGTTTCGTGGTAACAAAATAATTTGGCTTATTGTAAATAGGATACTTTTTAGCTCACATAAAAATTTAAAGATGGTTTTGTTCAAGAAGCACAAACTTCTATATAATGATTCTCACAATAAGTTTTTAGAGAAGTATTAGTGTGCATATTCCATAATTTTCTCATTGTAAGATTTTATGGGTTAGGGGAAATATGATTTGTGAAAGAGACTAAAAACTACAAAAATCAATGATGTGAGTTTACTTTACAAACAGTGGCACTACTTGATTTTTATATCAGCTCTTCTTTTCTCTTTCAGTGTAAAAGTGAATCATCAATCTGTGCTATATAGTTCTCTCCCACACTAACATTTATAAAGTATATGAAAGACAAACATCTGTCTTCTTTAAAAACACATTTACATAGTGGCATATTCCCTTCTTCACTTAATAGAGCTGTTTAGGCAAATATAGAAAAATTCCAGTGGCATAGATCACTTGAGAAAAATATTTAAGCACACAAATTTATATGGATACACAAACAGATTTGTGTGTGTATATATATACACACACACATATATATATATAACCTAATACATTATCCTAATTTTGTTCTTTGTAACTGTTAATCTGATGCCAGTATATTTATTTATAATATTTATCATTTAAAGCAAAGATTTAAAGTAGGATTAATTCAGAATTTATCTGATTTTTAAGAGCTTTTCTCATATAGAAAACCTAGAATCCCCTTAATTATCTCCCACCTGACTTTCTTTGTTTGTCTCTATAGCTTTCCCATCGCAAAGTTCTATTTTGTGGTGATCTTTTTATTAATTTCCTCGTGACTAAAACCACCATGAAAAACTCATATGAGGAGCAAACTTCACTAAAAACATTAATGTTTCCTGGGGAGGGGAGGAAAACTTAAAATTCAACACTATTTGTGCTCACAATCCCAATACGATAAAGTTTCTAATTGTATTTATTAGATATGAGTAAAAAATTATGATAACAAGAGCAAAACATAAGTAATAGATTTGTTACTCAGAGAAGTTATTAATTTCTACTGGCTAGGGAAATAACTGTCAATGAAACTGTAGTAGATATTTTTAAATAACCAATGATCAAGATTTTTTATGTCTGGTATTCTATCGAGTATTGTCCACGTTATTACAGAATGTGTAAATCTGTGGAGACATAGAAAACGTTTAATTTCTAAACAACTAACACATACCAGAATCATAACAAATTTTACAATATTTGGGAAGCAATGTAAGTTTTCATTAATTATCTCGTAAAGAACTTTTTGCCAGTGAGGTTGATGCCTTGTAATGACAGTCCACCTTGTCTTTAGAAAGTTGTCACTAGTATGTGAAATGATGAAAGCTTAGTAAACCTAGCATATAGTTTAGTTTTTGAACTGACTAAATATAGTCATACATAAAATCCAATTTGCCATTCATAAATTTGTTCACATACTTCCAGCATAAGTATAGAAAATACATTATTCCACTTTATGTTGAGAATCCAATGTTATAGCCACCTAGGGAAGACAAAATAACAATTTATGTTAAAAGAGGTGTTTTTAGCCCATAATAAGAGATGGTTTCTATCTAAAATAAACTGTTCCTAGTAATTGTCATATTTTTATCCTATTCTCAGCTACCTTTACATGGTTAAAAAAACCTCTTTCATCCTGTGAGGTTTTCTACTGTTTATTAAAAGCACCTCTTCTATGGAAGCTTGCTGCAGAGAACGTTTTCTCCTCAAAACCATTTTTTACATGTGAATGTAGAATCTGGAAAAAATATTAAAGCCATCACAGTAAAGTTAATGTTCTTACAAATGCACATACTTTTTATCTGTGTTGTACGAATTTTAGGTTGCTTTTTTATTTTTGATTTTTATTTATTTATTTATTTTTTGAGACAGAGCCTCACTTTGTCACCCAGGCTGGAGTGCAGTGGCATGATCTCGGCTCACTGAAACCTATGTCTCCATGTTAAAACGATTCTCCTGCCTCAGCCTCCCAAGTAGCTGGGATTACAGTTGTGCGCCACCATGCCTGGCTAATTTTTGTATTTTTAGTAGAGATGGGGTTTTGCCATGTTGGCCAGACTGGTCTCAAACTCCTGACTTCAAGTGATCTGCCCTCTTTGGCCTCCCAAACCGCTGAGGTTATAAGCATGAGTCACTGCACCTGGCCTGCTTTTTTAAATTCAAGATTTTGTCGTCAAAACCAAGCAAACTTAGGTACACAAAACTACTTACATGGTAGATGATTGCTAAACATAGAAAAAAAAAATACCAGACACATGAGCTTATCAGTGTGTGATTTCCCCAATCTCACTATCAGATACTGATATAGAGTGAATATCTGCTTGAGGTAGCTTCTTTTTCACTATATTGGCTTTTTTTTTGTATAACTTTCACCACTGCAATTAGCTCAGTTCAGAAACGACATTATTTTAGGTAATACAAAACGAGTTGTGATTCCCTGTCACCATAACCATACAGAAATCCTTGGTTGTATATTTTAATGAGACACTTGAAATACTTCCTTGGGGACTTTAATTGACATAACCATACTGCCATATATTCATATTTAAGGCAGCTGACTTTATGGCCAAGTAGGTATTTCAATTGCAAATCATTATTTTATTGGTAGATCAGATGATTATGACCTTATTTCATAGGGAAGATCCACTACATAAAATAAGGCTGTTGAGGTGCAATAAAATTACTATTTTTATTGTTCCAATTACCATCTTCTCACTTCTTTTAATTGTCTCATTCATTGTAGATCAGAAATGGAAGTAGCCTGTTTTCCCTGAAATCAGTATGTTCCTGAATTCTCTGAGTATTTTTCCACTTCATGTAAAAAGTTAATTTTTATAGGAGGTGGAATTTGACAAATCAAGAAAGTTAATCTTTATCATAACAAAGAATAAGTTCTGGATGAGTACATTGCCTTACATTAAATAATTATGCTCTCTTAGTATTTTCTTTTTGTAAATCATGGCTGACATATTAAATAGCTTAAATTTTGTTGTAATCCCCAAATCTGTAGTTATATGACACCCTTAATTTTAAATATTTTAAAGGATGGCTTTCTGATTGTCTCATTGCTTTCTATGTAATGTATCAAGTAATTTACTCTCTGGTAAATTAAACCAAGTTAAATGAGTTCTAGAAAACATTTAAAATATGCCATATGCTGCCGACTTAGGGTACACTAATTAAAGTAAATCATTATATATTTCATCTATATATGAATTGTTATCTTCTGCCTTTGCATAATACACAATAGGGGCATAATATATATCTGGATAATCCATCATGTATGAAAATGACATTTTTACCCCACAATGTGTATTGAGTAATGTTTATTTCATATACATGATACAGTTGAAATTACTAGTCACATCTCTTCACCTACTCCCTCCTAACAATGATGGTAATTATTTTATTTATTTTATTTTATCTATTTTTTATTTTTTAATTTTTTTGGCCATAGTCTTCTTTATCAGCCAGGCTGGAGTGCAGTTGGTACAAGGTTCACATCAACCTAGACTTCCCTGGCTCAGGAGATCCTCCCATCTCACCCTCTTAAGCAGCTGGGACTATAGGTGCACACATACACACTACCATCCCCGGGTAATTTTTTTGTTTTTGTAACATGGGGTTTTGCTATGTTGAGCAGGTGGGTCTCCAACTCCTGGGCTCAAGCGAGCCTCCTGCCTCAGCCTCTCAAAGTGCTGGGATTACAGGCCTCAGCCATAGCACTCGACCAATGATGGCAGTATTTTAATAATAGTCTGGTGTTTTCAAATGTATCTAAGAATATGCGGTAAAAGGAAACATGTATAATCATGTCTAAAGAGATATTTTAAGGTATAAAACATTTTGGGAAGACTTTGGAAGAAAGAAAAATAACTTTGAATTTTAGATCTCATTTTATATTGATAGTTGTTTAATATTACCATCACTGAAGTTTGATTTTGCTTTAGATCATCTAATATTAAGAGTTCTTGGGCTGGGGCAGTGGCTCGTGCCTGTAATCCTAGTCTTTTGGGAGGCCGAGGCAGGCGGATTATGAGGTCAGCAGATCGAGACCATCCTGGTCAACATGGTGAAACTCCATCTATACTAAAAATACAAAAATTAGCCGGGTGTGGTAGCACGTGCCTGTAGTCCCAGCTACACAGGAGGCTGAGGCAGGAGAATTGCTTGAACCCAGGAGGTGGAGGTTGCAGTGAGCAGAGACCGCGCCACTGCACTCCAGCATGGTGACAGAGAGAGACTCCATCTCAAAATAAATAAATAAATAAATATATAAATAAATAAATAAATAAATAAATAAAAGAGTTATTTCCTCCTTTATTTCTGATGTCAGATTCTCCCCTTTCCTCCCATCCAAGCTTTCTACCTGTTGTGTTGTCCTCTTTGTTCCAAGGCTTATCTTCACTTTAAGCATTGGGTTATTCCCATATTGAATGATTTCCATGCTAGTTAACTATTTTTCCCTCCTTCTCTCTTTATTCCAATAAAATCTCTAAACATTTATTATTAGGGTGATTACCTTTCCTCCTTGATCTGAAGACGGAAGTTATATCTGCTTTGAAAGTGAATAGGAGTCTCAGCACCTAATAAAAACGCCTTGTGAAGTTTTTGCACCACATGTAACTTCATCCTTAAGAATATTTCCATTGTAGCATAATTGGAAAGTGTGTTGTAGACATGGAAATCAAGGTCAGAGAAAAAGAAGCAGAGAATTATTTGTAGTAGATATGGACATATCTACTACATGGAAATGGATAAGCAGATGGATACTGTGTTTATCCATATCTACTATAAATAATACAACAAATATAAAAAATATAATTTCTAGGCTTTTAATCTATTGATAAAGTAAAATTTGAAAGTAATTTTTTGAAAGTAAAATTTTTTGAAGGTAAAATTTGAAAGTAATTTTTTGGGTATATTCTCAATTACATCTGATATGACGTTGAAAATTGTATACCTTAAAATAAATTTTTTGAACTTTTATTTTAAGTTCAGGGATACATGGGTAGGCTTGTTACATAGCTAAATTGTGTGTGAAGGGGGTTTGGTGTACAGATTATTTCATCACCGGATAGGTGGTTTGATGATCCTCACCCTTCTCCCAGCCTCCACCCTCAAGGAGACCCCGGTGTCTATTGTTTCCTTCTTTGTGTCCTTATGTACTCAATGTTTAGCTCTGATATGGTTTGTATTTGTGTCCCCACCCAAAAATCTCATGTCAAATTGTAATCCTCAATATTGGAGGTTGGTCCTTGTTGGGGGTGATTGGATTATGGTGGCTGATTTCTGACTTTGGTATTATCTTGGAATAGCTTTCTCAGGAGATCTGGTTGTTTAGAAGTGTGTGGTACCTCCCCACCCCTTTCTTCCTCCTGCTCCAGCCATAAAGACATGCCTGCTTTCCCTTTGCCTTCTCCTATGATTGCAAGTTTCCTGAGGCCTCCCCTGCCATGCTTCCTGAACACACTGTAGAATGGTGAGTCAATTGAACCTCTTTTCTTTCTAAATTATCCAGTTTTGGGTATTTCTTTATAGCAATGTGAGAATTAATACATCTCCCACTTACAAGTGAGAACATGTCATATTTGGTTTTCTATTTCTGTGTTAGTTCCCTTAGGATAATGGCCTCCAGATTCTTCCATATTGCTCATTCTTTTTTAAGGCTGCATAGCATTCCATGGTGTGTATTACCACATTTTCTTTACTCACTCAACTGTTGATGGGCATTTAGATTGATTCCTTGCCTTTACTATTGTGAATAGTGCTGCAATGAACATACATGTGCATGTGTTCTTGTTGTACAACAGTTTATATTCCTTTGGGTGGATACTCAATGATGGGATTGCTGGGTTTAATGGTAGCTCTGTTTTAAGTTCTTTGAGAAATCACCACATTGCTTTTTCACATGACTGAACTAATTTACATTCTCATCAGCAATGTGTGTTTCCTGTTCTCTGTAACTTGGCCAACATCTGTTATTTTTTGACTTTTTAATGATAGCTATTCTCACTGGTGTGAGATAGTATCTCATTGTGGTTTTAATTTGTTTTTTTTACAATGATTAGTGATGTTGAGTATTTTTTAACTTTTTGTGGCCGTGTGTATGGAAAAGTTTCTGTTCATTTACTTTGCCCACTTTGTAATGGAGTTGTTTTTCTTCTTGTTAATTTAAGTTCCTTATAGGGTCTGAATATTAGACCTTTGTTAAATGCATAGTTTGCAAATATATTCTCTCATTCTGTAGGTTGTCTGTTTACTCTGTTCGTATGTTTGAATAATTAAGTGAATGTTCGTTTTAGCCATCTTTTCATCTGTGACAACTTAGCATAAAAAATCTGCCAAAAATCAATTTATCATCACCAGCATGCTTCTGCAAGCTGTGCTGTGGTCAAGTTGAAATGAGAACTTAACAATTTCAGTCAGTTCGATTCAACAAACATTTTATGAAACATCTGTTATGTGTTAGGAATTTTTCTAGCTGTGGGGTGAAACTCAATAAGAAGTCACACATAGCCTCTGCTCTAAGGGATTTTGCTATCTAATAATGGTAACATAAAAGTTCATGTAATTACCTGCAACATAGAAGAGTACTTAATAGATCTTAATAGATGTAAAGACAAGAGCAATTGCATCAGACTCAGAGGAGTAATAATGAAAGAGATGCTTGAGCTATATCTTGTAAGTTAGATAATATTTCAACAGGTAGAGATAGAGAATTCAAATCTAGGGAAATAGTAAATAGAGCCTAAAGGCAGTAAATTGCATTTGTCTATCTAAAAGGACTGACTGCAAGTAATGAGGAGATGGACCAATAAAACTAATACAGGCTCAGATCGAGAAAATCTAGGATATTTGTTTAATAACTGGGAGTTTGCAGTTTAAGTCATTTGCGAGTACTACATTTATCCTTTATGTGTTTGTTAATTTGTAAAAATCTTGCTTTTGTACATTGACCTTTTCCTGTATGAGAACCAGTTTATTAAAAAGCAAATAAAATATCTACAGATATATTTTTTCCACTCAAGAATTTTTAAAAAATAAACAGCTTTTTAAAAAAGTACATTACATTTTTTCCAATTTTATTAAATGTATAAAAAATAAAATTATATTGTTTCTTAACCCTAATCAGGGCATTGTCACATTTTTGCCATCGTTTTGTCTGTTTAAAAACTAGACAACTTGCTATTCAAAGGGATCTTCAGATTCAATGCAATACCCACCAGAATAAAAATGGCATTCTTCACAAAAATATGAAAAACAATCATAACATTTACTAAAAAAACAAAAAGGACCCTGAAAAGCCAAAACAATCCTGAGCAAAAATAAACAAAACAAAACAACAACAAAAATGCTAGAGACTCCATACTACCTCACTTTAAAATATACTACAAAGCTATCCAAAATAGCAAGGTGCTGTGATAAAAATAGATACGTATACCAATGGAAGATAATGGAGAATTCAGAAGTAAATCTATGTATTCACAACCAACTCACTTTCAACAAGGGCACCAAAAACATACATTGGAGAAAGTAAAGTATCTTGAATAAATGGGGCTGAAAAACTGGATATTCACATGCAACAGAATGAAACTAGATTCCTATCTTTTACCATATAAAAATCAACTCAAAATAGATTAAAAATTTAAATGTAACACCCAAAACAATAAAACTACCAGAATAAAACATAGGGGAAATGCTTCAGGCTATTAGTCCAGGCAACGATTATTTGGGTAAGACCTCGAAAGCACAGGCACCAAAAGCAAAAACAGGCAGATTAAACTCTGTCAACTAAAACATATCTGCACAGCAATGGCCACAACCAACAGAGTGAAGATGCAACCTATAGAATTGGAGAATGTAATTGCAATGTTTCCATCAACAAGGAATTAACATTCAGGATATACAAAGAGCTAAAAGAATTCAATAGTTTTTAAAAATTTCATTAAAAAGTGTGCAAAGGACGTGAAGAGGAATTTCTTCAAAGAAGACATACAAATGGCCAACAGGTATATTAAAAAATGCTAAACATCACTAACCATCAGGGAAATGCAAATCAAAACCACAATGAGATATCACCTCACACCTCTTAGAATGGCTATTACCTAAAGAACAAAAGGTAAGTATAAGCAAGCATGCAGAAAAAGTAAACTCTTATACACTGTTGGTGAAAATGTAAATTATTATAGCCATTATGGAAAAACATATGACTGTTCTTCAACAAACTAAAAACAGAAATATCATGTGATCCAGTAATCTCATTACCAAATATATTTTCTGAAAGAAAGGAAATGAAGACGTTGAAGTGATAATTGAATGAAATCTTGCCATTTGTGGAGGACATTGCATTTACTATAAGCCAGGTACAGAAAGACAAATACTGCATGTTCTCACTCATATGTGGCAGCTAAAAAGTTGATGTCATAAAAGTATATATTAGAATAGTGGTTACCAGAGGGAGGGAAGGATAGGTGGGAAGGGGAGATAGGGAGAGGTTGTTTAATGGGTAGAAAATTACAGTTAGATAACAAAATAACTTTCTAGTGTTCTATAGCATAGTACAGTTGACTAATAACAGTTTATTATATTTTTTAAAATAGCTAGCAGAGAGGAATTCGAATATTCCCAGCATAAAGAAATTATGAACATTTAAGAGGTGATGCATATACCAATAAGCTAAATTTGATCACTATATATTATATACATGTAATGAAGTATGTGTTTTATAAAAATGTAAAATTATGTATCAATTACAATTTTAAAAATTATACTAAGAAAAGTTTAAATCCACCCATCACCATTCATTTAAAAAATATATCAGTGATTTTATATCTATCAGCAAAAATATTGACGACTATTAAATAAAGAAATACATTTTCAATGTGAATTATTCAAGTGACATACAAAGGTATGGAATAAACTATGGCAATATTTTTTCAAATTCACCTCACTTCTTTCATGCATTGAAGTAAAACCTTGATATCCATATAATGTGTTCATTATATGAACTATTCATTGTAACTATATATATATATACACACACATTTATATATATATATATACATATCTTGTTTTTGTAAATAGGGTCCTCATATATGCATCGTTGTGACTACTATTTATTTCTTATTAACAATGACTCCCAGATGTTTGTCACTCTTTATTCTATTTCTCCAGAAAAAATGCAGCTATGAAACATTTGCTCATTTATTTTTCTCTACATGTGTAAACATTTGCTTTATAAATTAAAGCACTTTAAAATACAAAAACTTGAAAGACTTTAATCAAGAATATCAAACTTTAATCTAATGATTAGAGTTTTAACAAATGATCATTGTTTATGTTGTAAAATCATACATGCCACTAGCTCTTTTTGATGTACACTATTTTCTTCATTTCTGGTTGTGTTTCTTGTCCTCTCACACTTCTCCAAGTAACTCACGTTTAAAACCTCCTAATAAAACTCCATATGTTCATTCATGTATATATAAAAAAAGCTATATATTTATATGTAAATACATACAGAAATATATGTGTGTATGGGTATTTATTTGTTCCTATATAGTTGTTTCTCACTATTCATAGATTCCATATTTCAGAATTCCCCTATATATTAAATGTATTTCTACCTTCAAAGTCAATACTAATAGCCTTATTGCAGTCAGTATTGACATACGCAGAGCAGTGAAAAATTTGAATCATCCAGCTCACATTTTCTGAGCTGAAGTAGAATAAAGTGGTGTTCTTTCTTCTTGTTTCAGTTCTAATACTATAAACATGTACTCTTTTTGTAGTCTATTAAGTCCCATGTTTTTTGCATTTTTGTGCTATTTTTGTTGACTTTGTAATTCCCTCTAAACATACGACTGAGTGTTGTCTGCTGTTCACACATACAAGAAGGCAGAGAAAATACGTATATTAAATAAGCTTTGTTTAGGCACGAGTTATAGTACTGCTGGCTATGAGTTCAATGTTATAGAATTAACAATGTATATTAAATAATGTATTTTAAAATAGAAACACACATAAAACCAGTTATGTGTTGATTGGTTGACAAAAATGTTTTGGATTGATGCTCACTGGAACCTAACCCTATTTCTTCAAAGTGAAATTATCCAATATTGCTAATTCAATGTTTGCGGCAACTATACATAACATTTATTACAAGTAATAAGACTGTCTATCTATCTATCTATCTATCTATCTGTCGTCTATGTATGTATGTTTTGAGGCCAACACTACCTAAAGTAATAAACAGATTCAGGGCAATTGCCATGAAAATCCCAACAGCTGTTTTTGCAGATATATAAAAAACTATCTTCAAATTCATAATGGAACTACAAGGGACCCAGAATAACCCTAACAGTATTGAAAAATAACTGAGTTGGAGGAGTCACACTCCCTAATTCTATTTTATTATTTATTTATTTATGACAGAGTCTCACTCTGTCACCCAGGCTGGAGTGCAGTGGCGCTATGTCGACTCACTACAACCTCTGCCTCCCGAGTTCAAGCAATTTTTGTACCTCAGCCTCCTGAGTAGCGAGCAGTTGGGATAACAGGCCTAGGCCACCACGTCTGGCCACTCCCTAATTTTAAACCTTACTACAAAGCTACAGTAATCAAAATAATATGGTGCTGATGATATGGGAGAGGGGCAGGGAAGTGCTGGGTAGAGAAAGGCGGGTCCCTGGCTAGGGCTCCAACCCCATGGACCTAGGTGAGGACTGGCACACCCGCTTTCGCGTCTTTTCCAAGACCACCCTGGCCTGCCACGCTCCCATCCAGGGCCTGTAGAAACCCAAGACCCGAGCAAGGCAGAGACAGAAGTGGCTGGACGTCAAGAGGAGCGGATTGGCAGAAGAAGACGCAGCAGCTGGAAGGCAAGAGGGCGTCAAGGGGAGCGTGCCAGCAGAAGAGCACACTGACAGATGCCAGCACGTCAGCAGGCCATCCATTGGAGGCTAGAGGTGGAGTTTGGGTGCAGTTGTAGGAGAGCCGGGGCTGTTGAGTGGCCCAACTCTAGGGGAAGACCATCTCCCTTCTGGCTCCCTCATGGGCTGAGAGCTACTTCCATTCAATAAAACTATACACTCTTTCTCCAAGTCCACGTGTAACCCGCTTCTTCCAGTACACCAAGGCAAGAACCCAGGATACAGAAAGTCCTTTCTCCTTGCGACAAGGTAGAGGGTCTAGTTTATGGGCTACATATATCAGAGTCGCATGAGGTGCTTATTAACTACGAAATTGCCAAGCTGTAAAACAGACCTACTGAATCAGAAACGTGGCATTGGTAAACCAGAATAATACACTGTCTTCAAGTGATTCCCTTGCTTGCTAAAGTATGCGAAACAAAAGATACAATGTTATTCTTGAAGTTACAGACACAGTTTGTTTCTTTTTTTCTTTGTTTTTTTTTTTTTTTTCTTCTTCTTTGAAAGGGATTCTTGCTCTGTTGCCTGGGCTGGAGTGCAGCGAGATCTAGGCCCACTGCAACCTCCGCCTCCCGGGTTCAAGTGATTCTCCAGCCTCAGCTTGCCAAGTAGCTGGGATTACAAGCACACACCACCACACCGGGTTAATTCTTGTAGTTTTAGTAGAGGTAGGGTTTCATCATGTTGGCCAGGCTGGTCTCGAACTCCTGACCGCAGGTGATCTGTCTGCCTCGGCCTCCCAAAGTGCTGCGATTACAGGCATAAGCTACCACACTTGGCCCTCTTTGTTTCCTTTTATTCTGAAAACACATATTATATCTCTGTTGTATATCAGAAATCAGTTTGGGATAGATCAAATAGCCTAAGAAGGTGTGCACTGGAAGAAGACATTATAATTATTCCAAACCCATGTTTGTATGGCTATATAAATAACTTAACCATGCAATATGTAGTTATAGGAATGTATATTTTGAATAAACAGACCTTTTCTATAATCAGTAGTTTAACTTTCCTGTGAAAAAGCAAATCACATATTCTCAATTCAGGTTTTGCCATCTCCAAATGAATGGGATTTTTTAAAATGGGTTAACAAATGACGATTTTTTTAAATACCAAATCACGTATAATTATAACTGCTCAGACAAATTAGGACAAGGAGCAATGGAATAAAGTCTAGCTTCTGAAAACAATTAATTTTCATACACATAAGGGTATATGTCATAAATTTAGAAGCTGTAAAGTCACCATGAGGTAACTCTTTAATATCTTATAAAACAGAAACTGAATAAAGTAACTATTTGGAGTTGTCAGTAATATCAAGTTTCCTGAGATTTCTGCATATCTTGTATACAAAAAGAGCAAGAATGTTTAGATAAATGTGACTGGCAAAAGACAATCTACATATGGTCCGTGCTGTGCTTACTTACTTCTACCTCAGGTTATATAACAAGATAAAAAGTTGCAACCTCAGTGAACAAAATACATATCACAAATTCATTCACACTCACGGACACATGTCCTGCATATATTGGAGCCATTCTACTCCAAACTCATTAATAAAGAAAGTTCTAGTGATTGAATATCAGAAAATAAATGCCATTCTATAGAATATATTTGAATAAAAATTCATAGTATTGTAAATTGAATCATACACAATGCAAAATACTGACATTGAAAATGTTAAATATTTTAATGTATTATTGTTTAGAAAACAAAAGCATACATACACATATAAAATTATTAAATGAGATGGACTTATGTTTTACTTAGACACCCCTCAAATTTTCTTAAATATTTATTTCTTTCATTTGGTAGAGATGGGGTCTCATTATGTTGCTCAGACTGGCCTCAAATTTCTGGCTTCAGGCAATCTTCCCACTTCATTTTCTCAAAGTATTGGGATTACAGGCATGCAGGCATGACCCACCTTGCCCAGCCAAATTTTCTTAAATATTTATTTTATTTCCTTCTTTTTCTTTTCTTTCTTTCTTTCTTCTTCTCTTTTTTTTTTTTTTTTTTTTTTTTTTTTTTTTTTTTTTAAAGATGGGGCCTCACTATTTTGGCCTGATTCTGATCTAGAACTCCTAGACTCAAGTAACCTTCCCGCTTTAGCCTCTCAAATTGTCAGGATTACAGGTATGAGCCACCATGTCTGGCTGCCAAATTTTCTTAAAAATGTCTAATTTAACATAATTTTGTTTTCCAGAACTTTCTATCTTTGCAAGTGATAGTTTTTATTTCTGTTTTTTTTTTTTTTTTTTTTACTAATTCATTCAGATCAGATGTTAAATCAATTGACAATTAAACACCTGTGCTACATAACTTTGTGCTGATTCAATGTGAAAATTTCCAGATTGGCCACACATGCTCATTAAAACTAACAAGAGCTCCATTGTTAATTCCCTGTGTGCCTGAATGATTATTTCTCCCTAGCATTCAATAGCCCTTAATTTTTTCTCGTTTTTTACCTGTTGTGCCAGCTGCTAATAACTGGATTATGCCATCTGCTTCTTTCACAGAAATATCTGAAGAGAAAAGAAAGGAAGTAGTTTCTCTTACATGGGATTTAACCATGATATAATTACATTTTCTGTACAAGATACTCATATATACAGAACTGTGTTAATGTTCTTGTCTGGTGTTAATTTTTGAACTGTCATTAACATTAACAGTCAATTCTTAAAAAATCTCTATTCCAATTCCAAAAATCTATTAGACATAAAAATTCTTATGTCTCAAATTTTTCCTGAGAGAAAAATAAAATGTATCTGATGGATGAAGCACAATGAGGTTAACAAAATGGCTAAATATACTCATACTAAAACTAGGAAAATGCTTTCCAGGGCAGACTATGCACTTTTATTTTCATGAAACATTTGTCTTGTAGTTGACTTGGTTACGTCTTTGTCTTTCAAAGTAGGAAAGCTTCATGAAGGTCAAAATATAATCTCTTAAAATGATTATCTCACCCTCATTGCAGGACTCACTGTTAGATATAGAATAAAGCACTTGGATTTTCTTTCAGCTTTCCTAGGAAACTTCTGATACAACAGTGTTTAAGAGGAAATAAATTTCAAAGAGGCAAGAAGCTTTCAGAGAAGGGCTGAGAATCTACATTTGACCTGGAAGTCACAACCCCATTCTTGGCACTGGCTTAGTATCAAGGTTTTTCCTTCAGATACTTTAAAGAATTATGAAAATTGAGTAATATTGGAAGTTAAAGAATTAAGCCAAAGCCGTAGAAAAACAAAGTGGTATGCTTCAAAGCCACTAGAATTGAGCATGGAAGAATACCAAATAAGGTTCCAAAGCCCAAGAGGGAGGGTAAATTGAAACTTTTCTGTCCGGTCACTTACCAATCTGGACACAATAAGTATGAAGTTCTATATTATTGCAGTTTAATTTGCAATTCTATCATGAAAATGATGCTCATCTGTTTTTCATGTGCTTTTGCATGTCAATTTTTATATAATTATTTTTTATAAAGTGTCAGCTCAAGTTTTTGCCTACTGATAATATAATTATTATGTTTGTGTTACAGTTTTTAATTTATAAAATGAGATAGATTCAGTATAACAAAATAAATATATGACAAAGATTGCAAAAGTTACAAATTACAACACAATATTTTTATGAATACAGATGAAAAATCCTATCCTGCATGAAATGTAAAAAATTGATTCTACTTACATATAAATATAACAAATCCCAATCAAGTAAGTTTTATTATACAGTTTGTTTAACATTGGAAAATTAAATTAAAATTAAAGAAGGATACCTGTCAATATTATACCAGAAAAAAATAAACAGTTAAAGATAATGTTATTTATATTAGCATTCAAACAATCATATATTGAAATAAATTGAAGAAATCTCACAGTTCTTCATGGTTGGGGAGGCCTCAGGAAACTTACAATTATGGCAGAAGGGGAAGCAAACACGTCCTTCTTCACATGGCAGCAGCAAGGAGAAGTGCTGATCAAAAGGGAGAAAAGTCCTTCATAAAACCATCAAACCTCGTGAGAACGAACTCACTATCACAAGAACAGCATAAGGGTAATCACCTCCATGATTAAATTACGTCTCACTGAGTTCCTCCCATGACACAGGGGGATCATGGTAATTACAATTCAAGATGAGATTTGGGTGGGGACACAGCAAAACCATATGAGTATGTGAATATCTATGTATGAAAATATATAAGTTATTTCTAAATTTTCATAAAAAATAATTTGTGAAAAAAATAAAGTTGTTTTAACATTGAACAATATATGATTGATGTAGGGATAGAAAAATAATAGACAACTTATAAATGAACCCACATATGTTCAGTCACATGACTTATGGTAAAATGATCATTACAGTGAAAACTATGATCTTTGTAACAAATGATATTGGATTAACCAGACATCAACATAAGTTCTCACATTCATTAATTAACAGGAATATGCAAAATTAAGCTACAACCCAATAGAACTACCTGTAAAATAGAGTGTCTAAAGTAAAGAAAATACTAAATATCAAGTTTGGGCAACAATGTGCAGCACCTCAAAACTCATTGATGTTGCAGACAAAATTTTTAATGGATAAAATTGCATCATTAAACTGCTAGTAACTTAAAAAGTGAACATATACAAATCCCATGACATACAATTTCACTCCTAGGTATATAACCCACTATAATGCTTACATATATTTAAAATACATGGACAAACATTTATTGTAAATGTTTGTATTAGCATTGTTCATAAGAGTTCAAACTGTAAACTTGCCAAATGCCTATTAACAGGAAAATTTATTAAATGTGTTAGGTTTATTCACGAAGTGAGTAATGAAAACAAGTGAATATAGCAATGAAAACAAGTGACTAGTAACTCTCAGCGACAGTATTAATGGTTGTAACAGGCAAAAAATTTTCAGTGAATCAGACACAGAGGAATATGTATTGTACGATGCTAATCACAAGAAGTTTTAGCACAGACAAAACAGATTAAGGCTGTTAAATGTTAGAAAAATGTTTATTTTTGTGTGGATAGTGACTTGAAGGTGACCAGAGTGGAGCTTCTGTGATTTCCTCAATGTGGCATTACACAGTTTATATTGTTTTTCTATCATGTGTTCAGATTGCCTAATACATCGGTAGATTATATCTTTATATTGTCAATTAGTATCACATTACATCGATGTACCAAAGTTCGCGCATCCATTATCCTATTTAGAGTCATCTAAGCTATCTGTAGTTTAGAACTATTTTGCCGTTTATTTGAATTGTTTACTGTATTAACATTTAATTGAAAGATTCATGTGGTTAGATTTAGGTTTACCATCTCTTATGTCTTTTCTATTTTACTCCTCAAATTTTTATTTTTCTCTTCCTTCTTTCCTGTCTTCTTTTGGTTGACATGCAAAATTTTGGAATTTAATTACTATTTGTTGTTTATGTTTACCAATAACATATTAAATTATTTTTAATAATAGCTACTCTATGGATTGAAAAGTGTCATTTTTCTTTTATATTAATGAAGGCTGCTTATGATTACTATTTACCACTTTATGTAAAATACAAGTAATTTCAATGATCTATTCAGATATTACATTACCATATGTATAACATTTACATGCCATACACTTGATAAGAAACTATTGTGTCTATTTGTAGTCATGTGTATACTAAATAAATTAAGATGGCATGACATTTTTTTCCATTTGTACATATGAGTATCTTTTTAAATGCTCCCAATTCCTTCATAGAGTCATAAATTTTGTTTGTTTTTCCCAGTGTAATTTTCTCTCAACTGAAGGAGTTTCCATTAGATGGTGATACATTTTGTTCATTTTATATTAAAAAGGATTTCCCCTTCATTCCTGCAAGATATTTCCAGGATATTGAATATAATGTTTTTGGTTAGGAGTTTTTTGGATCACTACATTAAAGATACTGGTACACTGATTTTTTCCTTTTAATTTGTGATGGGAAGTAAACAGTTACTTGAATCATTATTTCCCTGTATGTAACATTACTTACTTTCTGATTGTTTTCAATATTTTTAAATTTGGATTTCGGAAGTTTGACTCTGATGCACTAGACATTGCTTTGTATTTATGATCTTTGACCTCAAGAATGTTCTGCTTCTGTAATATGTAAATTTACATCTGTTACCAATGTTAGGAAATTATTTTTAATTTCAACTTTTATTTTAGATACAAGGGTTACATGTGTAGGTTTGTAATCCCATTACCCAGTAGTGAACATAGTACCCAGTAGGCAATTTTTTTACCCCCCTAACTCTCTAATAGTCCATAGTGCCTGTTGTTCCCATATTTATTACCATGTGTGCTTAATGTTTAGCTCTCACCTGTAAGTGAGAATGTACAGTATGTGACATTTTGTTCAATGGCACAGTTGTATATTGAGTTAGAGAGTAATCATATAAGTCAAAAATTTTTAGTTAAATATAGTCTGACAATCAGTAATACAAAGATTATTTGTTTCAAAAATGAAATAAAAAGACCAAAGCAAAATATTTTTATTTTACATAAGTATTTTTGTAATGAAACAATATACTTTTGATTCACATATTCAATTTAAAAGTTGACCACGTGTTAACATTTTTTAATTATTTCTAACTCCAAATAATGTGAAAATTGTCTTCTGCAGGTTCACATGCTTGTACAGTCCAAACTTTCTGCATTGAGGATGTTAATAAAATATTTTCAATGCAGTCATATTTAAGCACATTAAATAGTATATTAATTTTAAAGTGTGGCTTACAATTATTTAAGTGAATCATCAGCAATCATAAATTGAATAAGTAATGAGAAAAATATGTATGTGCAGTTTATTTGAGCATGTAAATGTTGGTGTTAACATATTTCAATTTTTTTACAAAAAATACTTAATGAACCATTTTCTTTTAAAGGCCTCTTTATAAGAGAACTTTATTATTACTTAAAATTAGGTTCCTCTTCATAATTGATATTTTAGACTACAGTTTTAATATATTCCTAATTCCAATGTTGGTGATATAAAAACATAAAGTGATTATTTTTATTTTATTAAAGTAGCTAATATGTAGATGTCATTTTAAAAATAAATAGGTAAAGTCACTATTTCTTATTTTCTGCAGTATCACCATTTTGATTTCAAAAGAGTTTCAAACATTTAAGTGATTAATTGATTATAAATGAATTATTTTAGTACAAAAAAATACTAGAAAAAAGTTAGCACACAATCACAATATTAAACCTAAGGGTGGTATAGTGTTCTAACTTGGGATGTTACAATACGAAAAATTTAACTACAGTGAACAAAACTCTTTGGGTTTTTGCATATAAAATATTTGTGTCACCTACTAAGCTTCTAGTATTGATCTCCAGGAGAGAATTTCAACCAATCACCATAGCTTCATGTTAGTAAAGCTAGGGTTCAATACTTCCTTGCATATAGATGAGGTTTCATTCAGTGCAACATAATGATGCCTCCTACTGGTCTGAAACACAAATAGGTAATTGCCTACTGAACAATTTGTCTCTAAGACATAATGAAAGAAAACTAGCATTATTGAACACTAACTTTGAGAATGAAAGTTTCTTTTGAACTAAGACAATTTTTAAAATGAAATTGGGAAGGATATGTTGAATAGTAAAGTATTTTGAGCTTGTTAAGATCTTAAGCAGAGGCAGGAAACATACAATTTGAAAACAGTGATACCATGTTTATGATTTTTCAACAGCCAGGTTGTACCTGATTTTCTCAACCATTAATTTTTCTAAGTTGACAACCCCAAGAAATGTCTGCTTCATTAAAATAAAACACTGCAGATGCATGTCAAATGTTAGTATCCAAAAATTAAAAATTTTAATTCTATTGGGAGGCCGAGACAGGCGGATCACGAGGTCAGGAGATCGAGACCATCCTGGCGAACACGGTGAAACCCCGTCTCTACTAAAAAAATACAAAAAAACTAGCCGGGCGAGGCGGCGGGCGCCTGTAGTCCCAGCTACTCGGGAGGCTGAGGCAGGAGAATGGCGTAAACCCGGGGGGCGGAGCTTGCAGTGAGCTGAGATCCGGCCACTGCACTCCAGCCCGGGCGACAGAGCCAGACTCCGTCTCAAAAAAAAAAAAAAAAAAAAAAAAAAAATTTAATTCTAGCATAAAGGTCCTTTTCAGAATAAACTTGTGTGTGTGTGTGTGTGTGTGTGTGTGTGTGTATTAGTGAAAAGAAATACAAGTGGTTTTCTTTTTTCTTGAGAAAGACACAAGTGTACTTCCATGTCTTTTTGGACATGGGGATTGTTCTCTGACTGAGAATAGTATTTGCTTAGCTTAGAAAAGGGGTAAAATCTGGATCTTACTCCAATAGCCAGAGACAGAATGGTAATTTAAACAGAGCTGGGGGGGGGAAGTTTCAGATCTACAGAGTAACACGATTTATGGTTTTTATTATAATTATTGATGAGAGGAAATTAGTAACCCAGGTAGCACTAACAGCAACAAGAGTATGACAGCATGGTATACATGTTATGCAGAGGTAGCTGAAGAAATGAAATTTGGCCAGGTAAGGGTACATTTTAGAAACCCAATCCTGGACCTAGGGAATATTCAAGATTAAAAATGATCTATCTAATGAGCTGTTTCATTTATAACCATGATTAAAATTTTTAAAATAAAAATTAAATATGCAGAAAATGTAAAGTTTTTATAGTAGCTAAAATTTATTGAATGCCAAATATACAGCCATCCATATTTTAAAAGTTTTTATATTTCCTCTTTATAACAGCTCAGTGAAATAGGTAATACAATTATCTCTATTTTAAAGTTAAGAATTCTTAGAAGAAAATGAAATAAGGGCTTGTATAATGATCAAAATTTTCTGGGTGGCAGAATTAAATCTGAAACCATGATTACCATGATTATTTCAAAGTGATTGTTCTTACAACTTGGCTATAAAGCACTTTCAGGAAGGCACATACTGTTCCCTATTTCTCTTAGTAAATATAACAAACAGTGCTGAACATTATTTACAAAACTTAAGAAGACTGTGAAAGATGGAGAGAAGCTGGACTTTCTGGGGCCGTCAATACCCAAGGAAGGGCACAGTGGTGAGTTCCCTGGGTATTCTTTTTTATTCATATTTTACAGAACTGGAACTGAAGAAACAAGCAACCCAGAAATCCCAATGGGCACAGACAGAAAAGGCCCCATCGAAGGAGTAGGAAGGAAGCAGCATCACAATATCAAAACTTTGAGAAAATGATGGCTCCAATCCAGGCAAGCACCAGAGTAAAACCTGCTCCACCCTCACCTACACCAACAAAGGCTAAGTGGGGAGTCTATATTTCACATTCACTAGGGTGTAAGGACTTACCCATCACACAAACCTTGTTGCTATCAGAGATAGACAGGCAGAGAGTCAAGAAATTCCCCACAAGAAACAAAACAAAACAAAACAAAAAAACACACTTTGAAGATGGCATGAATTCCATTAGTTTGTATCCCTAAATGAATGGATATTCTTGTAACACCATAAATTGTAAGATGCACTATTTTTAAAGTACATTATCAAAGAAAAATAGCTGTCAATTTCAATGACAAACTAGCACTTATATGATGCAACTCAATTTCAGATATATTAAATATATGAAAATTAAGGTGCTGCTTAGAATTTGTAAATTACAGCCTACAGTAGGCAGTTTACAAAGCATTTTCATAAGCATTAAAATATTCATCATTAGTACTATCAATTGACTTACGGAAATATGATGTCCAAGAACTGAAACTATTTGCTAAAATTCTCAAGGCAATTGTGTGGCTAAGCCTGGACCACAGCCAAATTTTCTGACTTCAGCACTCTATGGATTTATATATATATTTTTGTAAATTCTGTATGGTTCTACATTTATATAGTCCTTGATTAGGTGGTAATAATGGCTGTCAGATAAAACCATGTTAGAGGTTTAATATGGTTTCAGCTTGCAATTTCACTGCATCTGCATTTCTTGTCAATCAGCTATGTGTGCTATTGCTAACTGTAAATATAACCCCTTTTACGAGATTAACATAGTGATCTTTTATTATGGCCCTTTTATAACTTTATGTCGGATACATGTGAATATTCACAATTTTTCCCTATGGTGATTTTAATTCAACAAGGAATAAGGACTTGCTATCGGCACTAAATAATTTCATTGCATATATGATTTAAGTTGTTCAATACATTATTTGACTTCTTTAAATATTTATGGATTCAGGATTACTCTTTTTCTCTAGTGTGTCTTCTATTACTTACCACAATCTTAGGCACACCATGTGGTAGATAGTAGATATACTATCTACATGTGGTAGATAGTAGATATACACCATGTTGGCCAGGCTGGTCTCGAACTCCTGACCTCAGGTGATCCACCTGCCTTGGCCTCCCAAAATTCTGGGATTAGAAGCATGAGCCACCACCCCTGGCCCATCTTCCTCTGTTTTATAATATGTATTAGAATCCTTGTTGCTCTTCCTTCAGGTGTTTTTAAGTGGTTATGTACTTTCTGATTTTTTGAGAACAGAGAGAAATGCTTTCTAGTTTTTTTTTTCCTGAAAACTATCACATTTAAAAATAATACCTCTTAGGGTGTATGTTTTTCATGTAGTTATTTCCTTCTATTCCATTCTCTTTTACCTCTTAACATTTATGTTTAAGTCCCACTCACGTTTCTTTCTGACTGATACTCAGTTTTAAATGGGATCAGTTGTTTACATGGGTGTGTATGTATGTGCAGATATAAGATGGTGTGAGAGGAGTGAGCACTGAAGTTGATGATTTGGATTATTTTTCTTAAAATCCTTATCCCAACAGTTTATTATTTGCTTTATCTTGGGTTAATATATTTGTTCAGTTTTATTTCTGAAAACATGAGTTCGGGATAAATTTTGTGGAACCAGTTTTTCTGCGTAATAATGTAGTAACTACGACTTTCCTTGTAATTTTTAAAAATGTATTGATTGGATTATGACAACTCCTAAACAATCTTCTTGTTAAGCAACCTTTCAGTTAAGGTGGTTGTGAACATTTCACTCAATAATCTGATGTGGCACTTACGTAAATGCTCAATTTTAATCGGTCGTATAAATATGGAAGAGTAAGCTGAAATTTTCAGTAGTAAATACTACAGATTTTGACAGTAAGTGCCTCATCAACAGGAGGTAAACAGTTTCTTTTTCTTTAGGCGTAAGATTCAGTGGATGTGTTTAAAAGAGAATAATATAATTTCAAGATATTTATGATATATTTATATACCTGTGTTTGAAAGAGAGATTTCTCCTTGGCCATCGTTTTAAAAGTCACATCTAGCCATTCAAGCAGTGCCCAATTACATATATCCCCCACTGCCGTCAGTGAAATGGCCACTTTATTTTCTGGCATCATTTGATAACAATTAGACAATTACAAAACCAAACTTCCAGGGAAGCTTCAAAAAATGAGAAGGCGAAAAAAAAAAGGCACATTTTGAACACAGTATTAATTTTAATGAGTCACTTGGGTAACAGGAGATTACTGCCTCAGTTAGCCCGAGCCACGCACTTGTGATGAGAAACAGTTAATGCAATTTCCCTATTGAAATAAAATTAACACTGGTATTTACTGTTCTTGAAGAATTTTTTGGCATATTTCTAGTTGTCAGTAACAATCTTGGACTCACATTTTCACACTTGTTTTAGCAAGTCATGCAATAGTAGTATCTTTAGATGCTGATTATCTGCTACCCTCATTGTGACATAGTTTTCACCCTCAGCAAAGCTGGAAAATGCATGTTAGAGACCAAAGATTTTGCAGGCAAATGTAGTATGGTTAAAAACACATCCCAAGATTGAAGTAAGGCAAGAACAGCATCCCCATTTTGCTCACCTGTCGCTGCACAGTTCCTGGCATTCCTCTTCAGAAAGTTATTAGTAATCAATACACATTAAACCAAATTTGCCAAGTAAGATTGGTCCATGTGGGGACATAACTATTTCCTACACACTCTTACATGCATTGCAAATTATTATATTGTCTTCTAGTGATGTAGCAAGATTTTTGGCACCAGGAGCAGATAATTTTTTAAAAACCCTTTCTTATTGAATAAAAACATTTTTAATAATAATTATATAATAGTTCAGTAATAGTAGTTTCTTGATTCCTTTAGTTTTAAACAATTAATAACTTTAAAATGATAAATTTCAATTAAAACATATTATTCAGATTCTGTAAAACATTGTATGTATAATTCAAAATTTTCCCCTTAAGAACGATATTACATTTTGTGGTTTATATTATGTTTTAATATTTAAAATTTGAAACACAAAATATCTAAATAGTTACAAAGAATGAGTGGATTGAAATAATTCAGATTCTATTTCTCCATCTTTACAGCCATTGTAACCATTATGCTGTCTTTATTATTTTCGAACCTACTATTTAAATGATAAGTGGGAGCTAGCACAGGAGTAGACACAAAGCGCATCTGGTATTAGCTCCCAATTACAAAAATACTCTATTCATTAAAGATTAGTGTCCCAAAGCCCACATTTTGCGTTATTTTGATTAACTGTTAGTTATTCTAATTAACATCCATAAAAACCACAAAGTTTCTTAATAGGTAACTAATAAAACATTCCTATGTTAAACATGTATATTTATTAATATAAAAACATAGATGAATAAAAGTATTTTACAACCATGAGGTGTAAAATTTAGAACACAAAAATATTATATTTCAGGGAAGAATATTACATAATTGACCTTTTTTAGGCTTGCCTGCACATCAAGATCAGAAAAAAAGCAGACTATTAGTCAATTTTATTATTATTTTAAGGTTTCTAGGAAATTTACCTCTACTGGGACTTACAACTCCTTACATCCAACCATTGGTATGGCTAATCTCAAGTACTTTATAATTGTGTTTTGACCCTGTGTGTGTTTCTATGTACGTGTGTGTGCATGTGAATGCTTGACCTTATCTTCCACATTAGAAGGTAAAATTCTTGCATGTATACTCAGAAATTGATAAAGCTCTGGAAGAGATGTGAATAGCAATCAATACAATCAAACGTCTAATTTGAGTATCCTAAATTATCTTACTTTTGTATTAATACATATTTTGGATTAATTGATAAACACCAAGGCCACACCAGCAAGAGTATTCACAACTTGAATCATTTGTGGAAATAACAATGTTTAACCTCCATCTTAAATATTTAAAAACAGATGATATTTTGGTTACCAGTTACAAATATCATCCCCAGAATTGAAACACAAACTATAAACACTAATGCTAAATGTGTGCATGCACATAGACACACAAACACACACATAGACGCATGCACAATTCTGATGCTACAAATTTAATGCAAAAATGAATAGACATTTAAGAACAGGTTTTGTTACCTTTGACTTTAAGGTGATAATTTATCTTTAAAAGTGCAACTATTCCCAGGTAAAATGAAAAGTAGAGAACACATGTGTGTATGTAAATATCCCTTTTCTGTTTTACATAATTACTTGTGCTGTTTTTTTAACTATGTACTGTGATTTTTTTGTAATTGTATACTCATGTGCAGTTTGATGATTACTTTAAAAAAGAAAAAATTCCATCTAAACAATTAGTTGTCCTAATGCTTTCTATTGGTATATCCATGATTTTCTCACTCTTTAAAAAGTTATTTCAAGTGATCAATCCCATTATTATGCTGTGCAATAAACTAAATTAAGCATTTTAATATATTTCTGGACTTTCTATTTACGGGCTAGTGCTATGTTTCTTTTCATTGGTGCAATTCTTTGGTATCTGGCAATGTCATGCCTCCTTTTATTAGTCTTCTTTTCCAAAATTTACCAGTTATTATAGCTAAGAATCTGGAAATGATATATCCGTTATGTTTATCTATAGGTTTTTAATTAATAAATTTTGATGCCAATATTATTTTCTCCAAATAATTATACTAGTGTTTTTCTTCATTTCTCTATTCTATGGATTCGCTTAAATGATATTCATATGACTTTTAGTACATTAGGAAAAATTTCTGTATAAAATTCCCTGGGATTGATGCTTTATATATGAGTAGAAATCTGATGTTTTTCTTTCATTCTATTGTGGTAATTGATCTACTTTCCATAATTTCCATTTCTCCTGGAATTTATTGTTAAGTTCCTGTTTAATAGAAATATTTATCTTTTATAGAAATAATCTTATAAATATTCTGCAATTACAGTTTTATTTAGTTTGTGAGTCAATAATTATAAATATTATCTTATTTGTTCATTTATTTTTTAATTCCCATGTTTGTGATGCTTTATTTTGTTATTTTAATGGTTTGCTCTAATGTGCTTGATCAGAAACTGGTTTTATAGTATATCTACTCTTTGGAAATTATTGATGTCTTATTTGTGGCCTATTAATAGTTCATTTCTACAATAGGATTTCAGTGTTTCAGATCAGGATGGTCCTTTGGTGTCCCTTTGTGTGTACTGAACTTATATCCCATAGTTCACATGAAGTCATTTTTCAGTTCCAACAGATTAAGAGGTTTTAATAGGATTTTCTATGCACAACATGCTTTTTACAAATAACAATTGTTTTACCTTTTAATTTTTTTCCCCAATCTGGATACTTTTCATTTCTTTTCCTTGCTTATTTACTTTATCTAGAATTCCTAGTAAAATATTGACTAGAAGTGGTGTGAGCAGATATCTGTTTTGTTCATGATCCTAAGGAAGTTTTCATCATTATGATGTTAACTGTGGGTTTTTCATAGATACTCTTTATCTGATAGAAGAGAGTTCCTTCTATCCCTAGTTTGTTGAGTGTTGTTATGAAAGTATGTTGCATTTCGTCAAATGTTTCTGTTGAGTCTATTTAAATGATCAGATGCTTCTTGTGTTTATTCTATTAAGACAGTGGGCATTGGTTAATTAGAGTTCAGTCAGATATGCAGAACTATGAAGAGATTTATACTATGATATTTATTAGAAGAAATGTATTAAAAGAAATAAGTATACACAATTTGTGAAAACTGGCTAAGAATGTCCGAAATTGGTAAGATACGCTATAAGAAAGGATAACCTGAAGCTCTAGAATAAGAGCTGAAACTGTGATCCACAAGCAGAATTTATTCTTCTTCAGGGAGGGCTTAACTCTGCTTCTAAAACCTTTCAACAGATTGAAACAGATCCTCCCAGATTATCAAGAAATATCCCCTTGTCTTAAAGTCACCTGATTATGGACTTTAATGATATCTGCAAAATACCCTCACAACCCCTAAATATGTGTTTTATTGACTAACTGCCTATTCAAGTTGACACATCAAAAGATTATCATATGCTGTATTACACTGATTTGATTTTCACATGTTAAACCAATGTTACAAATTGGCAATAAATCTTGCTTGTTTGAGTCTAGAGTTAATATTTGCATTTCATAGATAAACAGACTCAGAGATAATCTTGTAAATATCATAGATCTTAGAAGTGATGGATCTTAAATTGGAATGCAGATCCTGTGACTCTGCCATGTTGTCAGTCTAATTCTCAGTTAAAATAAAGATTCTAAACTTCTAAGATTTCAAAGCTTAAAATGATTTTTGTAAACAATGCAGTGATTTTCCAACTATTCAATTTCAGATACTCAATAAAATAAGGGGTCCAAAAAATTGATACTAGTTTTTATTTTTTTCCCAAACAATGTCAAACAAATAAACACTACAACAATATAAATATTATAAGCATCTTCACATTTTCATAAAGCAGATTTTGACTCTAAGAAATTGGCAGAGTTTAATCTTAAAGTTATACAAAATTTGTCCTAAGAAGGACATATGTTGGCCTGCAATTGGCAAGTAAATATAGGCTACATTGGAATTATAAATTTTTCCTCATGTGATTATAGAGAGATAAAAATTTCTGAAACTTTCCTTTGGAAACTACTGATTTATAGGTAATAATACTGAAAGAGGAGAAAGAGGAAGAAGAGAAGCATGTGTGTGTGTGTGCATGTGTGTGTGTGTGTGTAGAGTTAAGCTTCATAAGTGAAGGAGTAATAAAATCCTTTACAGAGAAGCAAATGCTGAGAGATTTTGTCACCACCAGGCCTGCCCTACAAGAGTTCCTGAAGGAAGCACTAAACATGGAAAGGAAAAACCAGTACCAGCCACTGCAAAAACATGCCAAATTCTAAAGACCATCTATGCTAGAAGGAAACTGCATCAACTAACAAGCAAAATAACCACCTAACATCATAATGACAGGATCAAATTCACAGATAAAAATATTAACTTTAAATGTAAATGGGCTAAATGCTCTAATTAAAAGACACAGACTGACAAACTGGATAAAGAGTCAAGACCCATCAGTGTGCTGTATTCTGGAGTCCCATCTCATGTGCAGAGATACACATAGGCTAAAATAAAGGGATGGAGGAAGATCTACCAAGCAAGTGGAAAACAAAAAAAAAGGCAGGGGTTGTGATCCTAGTCTCTGATAAAACAGACTTTAAACCAACAAAGATCAAAAGAGACAAAGAGGGTCATTACATAATGGTAAAGGGATCAATTCAACAAGAAGAGCTAATTATCCTAAATATATATGCACCCAATACAGGACCAACCAGATTCATAAAGTCCTTAGAGACTTACAAAGAGATTTAGACTGCCACACAATAATAATGGGAGACTTTAACACCCCACTGTCAACATTAGAGAGATCAATGAGACAGAAAGTTAAAAAGCATATCCAGGAATTGAACTTAGCTCTGCACCAAGTGGACCTAATAGACATCTACAGAACTCTCCACCCCAAATCAACATACATTCTTCTCAGCACCACATCACACTTATTCCAAAATTAACCACATAGTTGGAAGTAAAGCACTCCTCAGCAAATGTAAAAGAACAGAAATTATAACAAACTGTCTCTCAGACCACAGTGCAATCAAACTAGAACTCAGGATTAAGAAACTCATTCAAAACTGCTCAACTACATGGAAACTCAACAATTTGCTCCTGAATGACTACTGGGTACATAATAAAATGAAGGCAAAAATAAAGATGTTCTTTGAAACCAGTGAGAACAAAGACACAACATACCAGAATCTCTGGGACACATTTAAAGCAGTGTGTAGAGGGAAATTTATAGCACTAAATCCCCACAAGAGAAATCTGGAAAGATCTAAAATTGACACCCTAACATCACGATTAAAAGAACTAGAGAAGCAAGAGCAAACATATTCAAAAGCTAGCAGAAGACAAGAAATAACTAAGATCAGAGCAGAACTGAAGGAGACAGAGATACAAAAAACCCTTCAAAAAATCAATGAATCCAGGAACTGGTTTTTTGAAAAGATCAACAGAACTGATGGACTGCTAGCAACACTAATAAAGAAGAAAAGATAAAAGAATCAAATAGATGCAATAAAAATGATAAAGGGGATATCAATAAGGGATATCACCACTGATCCTACAGAAATACAAACTACCATCAGAGAATACTATAAATACCTATACGCAAATAAACTGGAAAACCTAGAAGAAATGGATAAATTCCTGGACACACACAACCTCCCAAGACTACACCAGGAAGAAGTTGAATCCCTGAATAGACCAAGAGCAGGCTCTGAAATTGAGGCAATAAATAATAGCCTACCAACCAAAAAAACTCCAGGACCAGAAGGATTCACAGTCGAATTCTACCAGAGGTACAAGGAGGAGTTGGTACCATTCCTTCTGAGACTATTCCAATCAATAGAAAAAAAGGGAATCCTCCCTAACTCATGTTATGAGTCCAGCATCATCCTGATACCAAAGACTGGCAGAGACACAACAAAAAAAGAGAATTTTGGACCAATATCCCTGATGAATATCGATGCAAAAATCCTCAATAAAATACTGGCAAACTGAATCCAGTAGCACATCAAAAAGCTTATCCACCATGATCAAGTGGGCTTCATCCCTGGGATGCAAGGCTGGTTCAACATATGCAAATCAATAAATGTAATCCAGCATATAAACAGAACCACCAAAGACAAAAACCACATGATTATCTCCATAGATGCAGAAAAGACCTTTGACAAAATTCAACAACGCTTCATGATAAAAACTCTCAATAAACTAGGTATTGATGGGATGTATCTCAAAATAATAAGAGCTATTTATAACAAACCAAACCCACAGCCAATATCATACTGAATGGGCAAAAACTGGAAGCGTTCCCTTTGAAAACTGGCACAAGACAGGGATGCCCTCTCTCACCACTCCTATTCAACATAGTGTTGGAAGTTCTGGCCAGGGCAATCAGGCAGGAGAAAGAAATGAAGGGTATTCAATTAGGAAAAGAGGAAGTCAAATTGTGCCAGTTTGCAGATGACATGATTCTATGTTTAGAAATCCCCATTGTCTCAGCCCAAAATCTCCTTAAGCTGATAAGCAACTTCAGCAATGTCTCAGGATACAAAATCAATGTGCAAAAATCACAAGCATTCTTATACACCAATAACAGACAGAGAGCCAAATCATGAGTGAACTCCCATTCAAAATTGCTTCAAAGAGAATAAAATACCTAGGAATCCAACTTACAAGGGATGTGAAGGACCTCTTCAAGGATAATTATAAACCACTGCTCAATGAAATAAAAGAGTTCAACCATTGCAGAAGACAGTGTGGCAATTCCTCAAGGATCTAGAACTAGAAATAGCATATGACCCAGCCATCCCATTACTGGGTATATACCCAAAGGATTATAAATCATGCTGCTATAAAGACACATGCACACTTATGTTTACTGCAGCACTATTCCAAATAGCAAAGACTTGGAACCAACCTGAATGTCCATCGATGATACACTGGATTAAGAAAATGTGGCGTATATACACCATGGAATACTATGCAGCCATAAAAAAGGATGAGTTCACCTCCTTTGTAGGGACATGGATGAAGCTGGAAACCATCATTCTAAGCCAACTATTGCAAGGACAAAAAACCAAACACCACATGTTCTCACTCACAGGTGGGAATTGAGCAATGAGAACACTTGGACACAGGGAGGGGAACATCACACACCAGGGCCTATTGTGGGGTGGGGGGAGGAAGGAGGGATAGCATTAGGAGATTTACCTAATGTAAATGACCCGTTAAAGGGTGCAGCACACCAACGTGGCACATGTATACATATGTAACAAACTGGCACTTTGTGCACATGTACCATAAAACTTAAAGTATAATAAAAAATAAAAAAGAAAAATGCTTGGGTGTGGTGCATAGGGCAGGAAGTACCAAAGGAATTGTAGAGGCCTTATTAACATGGAAAATGTAACAAGCTGACAGTTGAATTTCATCTTTAATCTAACTTAAATGTTTTCACAGCAATCCTAGAAAAAGACTATTTTTTGAAGTTTTAAAATAGTACTGAATTTCAAATTTATATTTGTATTAATATATTTATATTTTAATGTGTGTATATATAGTTCTGTACTTTCTTTCTCCAAATTACAGTAGTTGAATTTACAATCTAAAACTTCATTGGGAAGACAGTTGCCAGTGTCAGCATAATTAAATATGCTCTCTGAACCAAAACAGTTAGCAATCAAATAAGTAATGAAATACCTGTATTAATCTATATATGTCTCTACATTACAAAAGCAATGTTGTATTTCTTGGACACTTGTCTTGAGATTGAAAAATGTTCACACAAATCCTTTGAGTTTGATGAGAAGCCAGAAATTTTTAATCGTAAACCCTGAAGACATACTAGAAAGTGGAAATGGACAGTACTAGAAGAAGATATCATATTTAATATTTAGATTACTGTGTAGCTAAGTGGCACCCTGACTGCTTAATTACCACAGTAACAACTGGTTTTAGCGCTCAGCAATACAAGTTGTGGTTGAACATCCTCCACTGCACATAACATTCAAACATCAGCATCACAATATCACCAGTTGTTACCAGAAAATGTTTGCCATTCAATCTAGACAAGTACCAGGAAGGCAGATTGTTGCAATAAAATCTGATTATTGTGATGAGATTGTTGAAGGTCATGATTTAAGGTTTAAGTTTCAGAAAAAATGTAGGCAATTTGTTAGCAAACCGTATGGTTTTATATTTAGAATCCTCATTAGTAAACATTACATTGTATTGTAAAAATGCTAATAATTAATTGGATCTTAAACTAAACCTTAGACTGTCCTACATTTGCTTTGTATAATTTAGTATAATAATAAGGAACAGTGACTCCCTCAATAATATGTCCTGTAATTTTGAAAGGAAAAAAGAAACACTATTTTTAGATGTTAAAATATAATACATTGTCATTTAAGATAAAAACTTTTTAAACTAAAGGTTAAAAGCATGCTTTTATTCTTGTAAAATGTCAGCAGAATAATCATGGTAATCTGTAATATCTTCTAAAAATTATGGAGTAGAAACACGTTTGGTTAGTTTTAAAAGCATTAAGATTAGACTCTGACCACAGGAGTTTTAATCTGGGCCATCAATGTATCTCTCTGAAGCTTGGTAGCCTCATTTGTCATAGGAAGGGTTTTATCTGTGCTCTCTGAGAAGCTGCCCAGAAAATGTCCACATTTTACCTTCAAGAGAGGGAAATTACACATTTCTAATAGAAAATAAGTTAAGTAATAACTTATTACCTATCAATTAATTTAATAAAATTAAAACTTTAGATTTTACATAGCAAACTTTAGTCAAAAATTGTGTTGGTTTGCCAGTATGGATTGATGATTGTTACAGAGTGAGTGCTGCATCCAAAAGTATGGACAGTGAGGTAGTAAATATCCTGATTTTTGAGAAAATTATAGTAGAGGAGTCACACATATAAACTAACCTTTTAAGGTGGTCATAATGAGTCTATCATAGACTGTGAAATGTGAATATATAAAGATAAATTGGTATACTGAATTTTGC
Organism: Macaca mulatta; assembly: GCF_049350105.2. Taxonomy (NCBI): domain Eukaryota; kingdom Metazoa; phylum Chordata; class Mammalia; order Primates; family Cercopithecidae; genus Macaca; species Macaca mulatta. The sequence continues at coordinate 93,759,377 of NC_133414.1, read as the reverse complement.
TCTACATTCTTCAATACTAGGGCTATTTTAAGCAGTAAAATTCTAAGCTCAATATAATTTAAAAATTTGTATGTAAATTTCTTTTGTGGCTCTTATAAGCATGGGTAAAATCTGTGGAATCTTAAGCTTTGCTCTCTTGTCTCCAAAATTTCAACAGACTTCCTTCAACTGTAGGGCTTTGTGTTTCTAGTCTGCTGTAGGTATTTGCAATGGTTAATTTTATGGTCAGCTTCACTTAGGCACACAATTCCCAGATATTTGTTCAGAGATTATTCTGGATATTTCTGTGAGGGTGTTATGGGATGCAATTAATATTTATATCAATAGACTTTGAATAAAGCAGATTGCCTCCAGAATATGGGTCGTGAAATTAACCAAAGGCTTGAGTAAAACAGAAAGAGTAGCCACCTCTAAGCAAGAAAATTCTCCAGCCTTGAGACTTTGCCTGCAACATCGGGTCTTCCTCATTCTACATGAAATTATATATATATATATTTAAAAAAATACATGCATACACATATATATGTGTGAAATTATATATATGTTACATATTAATACATAATTTAATACATTATGATTTATGTTTTTACATATATAAATGTAATTTCCTATTGTTTCTATTTCTCTGGAAAACCTGGGTTAATAGATATAGATTCTGGTATTGAGAAGTATTCTAGAGGTATAGAATCTTAAGGATAAATTTTCTGAATTGGTTCTTGGACTAGTGAGTTCAGGGATCTGGATTTCTAGCTTAAGCAGTGCCTTAGATGACCTGAAAGCTTCTTTGTGGTTTCTAAAAGAAACCCTTATCTCCTGTATCTATCTGTAGGCCTGAGATTGTTAAAAAACAAATCTAGACTCTCATTCTGAAAATGACTGAATTACAAGGCAACTTGAATTTGGGCTCTTAGGATGTCTATTGTTAAAACGAGGGCATTGATTTAGTAGGAAAGGGATCCGGAAAGTTGGAAAAGGCAAGAGTGAGAAGAAGTGCATATATTGAGCCCTGAAATTCTGATGACTCTTCTTCCCTAGTAGAATCACCCTCAGGAGAAGAAACCGCTCCACAGCCATCCTAGAGGATTAATCTTGCATTGCCTAAGGAAACTGTAATGGCTTCCCTTGAGGAAGTTGCCTTGTAAGACCATTCTGATTGCTCAAGGAATGAAAGCACATCTAGTACAGTATTGTGCAAAAGGCAAAGCTTTAATTTTGGGATTTATAGAGTACAAACAGTATTGAATAAAAGACATTTTAACTGTAACTAGTACAGACAGTCTGTTAGCTTGCTTTAAAAAGTAGCTCCCCCCTTGCTTTCTTTCTTATTACACGTTTATCTCTATCTGTTTGCTTAGGAATTTCAAAGGCTAATCTTGAAACAATCCAAGCATGAAGTGGCAATGACATTGCTATTTTCCCTCCTCCAAGAAGTCAACATGTAGTTAATCCATAACTTGACTCCATTGCATTGATGTCCACTAGACCTCCAGATGGTCTCTTACTAAAGAGAGATGTCAGAAAATGACAAGCAGACCTGCACCCTGCACCCGTCCTGCACATAGCATCCATGCCACCTTCCCATTTAAGTTCTTTGTAGCCAGCCTGAAATTTGAGATTTTTTTTTAAAGACTTGAGTTAGGCCGTATCCTCAGGCTGCTAGCGTTGAAATAAACCTGTTTTCCTTACGCCAACACTTGCTTCTCATATCTTGCTATTTGAGTGATGAGCAGCCAAATCTGAGTTTGGTTATAATTATGTAGCACCTAATGTGGAGCTATATGCCCCAAGTGGTCTAGCCTGCTGCTTCCAACAGATGGAGAAATTGGTCAATGGCAGGGCCTTAGGGCTTACCTGGCACACCACCTAACAGAGAAACAACCACTTGTGAGTGCCAGCTGTTCGCAGCTAGCTGCCTCCACGGCTGGGATTCTGAGGATGTCCCAGCAGCTACCGAGACCTCTTTTTCTTAGGAATTCTCTCTCCTCTCCTCACCATGGCGTCAGCTGCTTGCAACATTTTGTTGGTGCAGAAAAAAATGTGATTGTGAAGTTAATGGGCTTCAGGACTGAACAGGTGTGTATGCCAGAAATCCCTGCTGGAAAGTCTATTTCCTTACCATTTGTACCTAATATAAGACATCTGTGGTACCAGTTGGTTTGAGACAAGATTTGTTAGCTTTCCAGTCTCTGTCTATGGGAATCCCAAAGATTAATCTAATTCCAAAGGCTAATTGGTTTGGGGGTACTCCGTTTGTTCATTTTAATATCTGTGTGTCTGTGATCCTTTACTTTCTTTTCTGCACATGGGCAGCTCAGTTTCCAGACCACCCACAAGCCCTTTGGGGCCACATCTTGGGTGACTGGAAAACTTACAGTTACGAACTCATGACTAAAAAGATTTTATTTTATTGAAACCCTGCTTGGCTTATGTCATGTTAGATGATAAATGGTGGCCTTTGAATGATTCCCTCCAGGATTACACTATATTACAATTGAAGTCATTCTATCGAAGGTCTGAAAAATTGGATGATATATCACATATCACATGTCTAGGCATTTATGCTATTACACAATAACGACAGCCCATGAAGAATCTAGGTTAATTGTACAGAGGAACAGGGAGAAAGCCTCTCCCTTTCCAGAAAGTAAAACTCAAGAGGAAAATGATAATTGTGATATTGACGTCATAAATGCCTGGAATCCCCCTCCACCAGTGGCACCAGCCCCTTTGGTACAGATGAATGAGGCCTTGTACTAGGAATGCTGGCCTCATCTCAATATGGCAAGAGAATAAGAATGGTTTCCCCTTCTAAGACATAGCAGGACACCCAATTTGGTCAGGATATGACCGTGACTGAAGCAGGGCAATATCCACTAAGACAGTATCCTATCAGTGGATTAAACAATAAGGGTAGCCTGCCAAATAGTATTGGCCTACAGCCCATTCTCAATGTCTGACTTGTTATTTGGAAAAGTTCCAATCTGCCTTTTAGGGAGAATCTACACAGAATGGCTGATCTTTTCACCTCCACTTTTATTACCTACCAACCTACATGTGAAGATGTACAGGCTTTATTGATCATCATTCAAATGCAGACAAGAAGAGGCTAGTATTATGTAATAGGTAAAGCCAATGAAGAGGCTTGACGCCTCCGCCAAGAAAATCCAAATAGAACTCCTGACCTTGAGGGAGCTGTTCCACCCGTGGATTCTAATTAAGGCCATAATCATGGGAAAATGCCCTGGATGGACCATAACAAAAAATGCATCTTGGCAGGACTAAAGAAAGGAATACCAAAACACAAAAGTTTAAATAAAGTCCAGGCACTGGTTCAGAAAGCAGATACAGGCCAGGCGCGGTGGCTCAAGCCTGTAATCCCAGCGCTTTGGGAGGCCGAGATGGGCGGATCACGAGGTCAGGCAATCCAGACCATCCTGGCTATCACGGTGAAACCCCGTCTCTACTAAAAATACAAAAAAACTAGCTGGGCGAGGTGGCGGGCGCCTGTAGTCCCAGCTACTCAGGAGGCTGAGGCAGGAGAATGGCGTAAACCCGGGAGGCGGAGCTTGCAGTCAGCTGAGATCCGGCCACTGCACTCCAGCCTGGGCGACAGAGAGAGACTCTCTCAAAAAATAAATAAATAAATAAATAAAAATAAAAAAATAACGGAAAGCAGATAAAGACCCTTCTAGAGTTTTAGAACATATTTACCAGGCTTACTGCAGTTTTATATACACCTGTGCTGCAAATACACCTGTGCTGATCTATAGGCTCCTGAAAATATGAGAATGATAAACACGACTTTCATCCAACGGAATGAGCCCAATATTAAAAGGAAACTACAAAACAAGAGGGAGCATTTGGGATGAACTCTCAATTGGTGAATATTGCCTTTAGTGTATGTAATGCCAGGGGGCTAGAAAGCTAAAACAGGTCATGATGTACAAGGAAATGGTGGGAAAGAATTTACTCCAAAGAGAAAAAAATATCAAAGGCAAGTGTCAGTCAGAGCAAAGTTCTAGGTTATGACCAATATGCCTACTGTTAAGAAAAAGTCACTGGAAATCTGACTGCCCCTAATTGAGGAAAAAACAGAAAGATCAGGAAAAAAGACAGAAAACAATAGGGAAAGGCACATCTACAGATGGGGAACAGAACTATGATTCCAATAATGAATAAGAAAGCCCACTGGGTCCCCTAAATCTTTCAGAGTGGATCATAATTTCCCCCTGTAGTGCCTGGTACAACTGGTAGTGTAGATCAAATTGACTGACTTTCTAATTGATATTGACTGGTGCAATTTAATTCTAAACATTAGAGAGACAAGAAGTACTAAAATGATGGAACCTGTAACAGAGGTCACTGGTAACATAAAAGCAGTAAAAGGCTTTCCTCCAGCCTCTGGAATGTGGGCTAGGAGATTTGAAGCTGAGACACAGCTTCCTTTATATGCTGGAATATCGAAATCCTCTGTTGGGGCTGAAGCTGCCCAGGGGACCTTCTCTTTGGAGAAGCAGAAGCTTCACCTACAGGTCCTGATGGAACAGGTCCTGCACATGTTGATCACTCACTCCAAGGAGGAAAGAGAAACTCTTCCCTCTGGAGAACTATAAATAAGTGAGTAAAAGTGTCTAGGTAGATGAGACTCCAGGCAAGGCCAAGAATACACAGATTGTGCACACAAAAATGAAAGAGGGACCTAAGTTACCTAAAAAAAAATTACAAATGAAAAAAATAAAAAGGAAGGCCTTAGAAGAAATACAACGTGTATCAGAAAAATTTCTGAAGAATGATCTAATTTGTCCCTGCAGGTCCCCCATATAATACCCCATCCTACCTGTGAAAAAAGCACACTGAAATGAATATCAGTTTGTACAAGATTTAGGAGTTGTCAATCATATTGTCCAAAACATTCAGTCATCTGTGCCCAACTCCTACTTCTATACTTGGAAACTGTGGATGGTTCTGAGTAGTAGATCTAAATGATACTTTATTCTGTGTTTCAATTGAAGAAAGAGTCCAAATGATGTATGCCTTTTAATGACAAGACCCAGAAACAAAGATGACCTTCCAATGCTGTCAGATGGTGTTACCGCAAGGGTTCAAAAACTCACCCACTATTTTTGGTAAGATATTGGCAAAATACCTAAGGAATTTGCAATTGGATGATAGGGACTTACTAAAATACAACTTCTTGTGTCTGGTTTTTCCAGCAGCAAGCAGCCAAACCTAAGTTTGGTTATATAACCTCAAATAAAGTTGGGAAATAATGCATTATAAGGTATTTTTTAATGTGCTTAAAGGAATTTTTAATTCCTTACTATAATTGTTATTTATTAATGCACAACAAATACAAAGTATCCTCAAAATCAGCAGCTTGAAACAATAAATACTTATTATCTCATAGTTTCTGTGGGTCAGAAACAGAACACAGTGTAGTTGGGTACCTATGTCTCAGGAATCTTTCACAAGTTTGCAGTAAAAGTGTTGGCCAGGGCTACAGTTTTATATGCAGTCTTCACCAGGGAAGATCTATTTCCAAGATCACTCACATGATTGTTGCAAAATTCAGTTTTTCTTGAATTAAGGCCTCAGTTCCTCAGGAGCTGTGGCTGAATGTCTCTTTCAGTTTCTTGACTCATAGTCCTATCTGAAGACTATCTCAAAACATGACAGATAGCTTCTTGAATGGAAGAGTGCAAGGTAGAATGCCAATAAAACTGAAAGTGAGTTGAAGTATTAGGAATGCCACAATCTTTTGTATCCTGAACATGAAAGTGTTATATTCTCAATATAATGAGGCTATAAGTGGCTAAGTATAGTCCAAATACAAAGTGAAGAGAATGACATAAAGGTAAAATACCAACAGGTAAGGATCACGAGAGATGATTTTTGAAATTTGCCCACTCACTACATGGACAGCTTCAAATTTCTGTACTTTCTATTATTGTACTATCCTATTCTACTCTGCATGTTCTATTAGTCTTTGTTATAAACTTAAAACCAGTTATTTCAAATGATTTAAAAGTTTAACTTCTCCCTTACAGCATGGTCAATAGTGGCAGAAGAAATTATTTACTATGGAAACACATTATTTAAATTACATAATTTGCAAGGTATTGAAAAGATGTGCTTGTGTACAGGGTTGTCCTTGTGCTAGGATTATAGGAGTGAGCCACCGCGCCTGGCCGGTTCACATCAGATTTTTAAGCTACACATTAGATCTTTAGACTTATTCATTTATCATAATAGCAAATTAGGTGACCTACTTCACCCAATTTCTTCCACCTCATGATGCTGGTAACCACACGGTGGCTCATGCCTGTAATCCCAGCACTTTGGGAGGCTGAGGAGGGCGGATCCTGAGGTCAGGAGATCAAGACCATCCTGGCTAACATGGTGAAACCCCACCTCTACTAAAAATACAACAATTAGCCGGGTTTGGTGGCAGGCACCTGTATTCCCATCTATTCGGGAAGCTGAGGCAGGAGAATGGCGTGAACCTGGGAGGCGGAGCTTGCAGTGAGCCGAGATAGTGCCACTGCAGTCCAGCCTGGGCAACAGAGCGAGACTCTGTCTCAAAAATAAGTAAGTAAGTAAGTAAGTAAATAAATAAATAAATGTTAAAATGCGTGTGAAGTGATATAGTGTTTTTCTATTTGTATTTTCCTCCTGATTTGTAATGTTGAGCACCTTTTCATACACTTGTTGGCTATTTGTGTGTCTTCTTTAGAAAAGTGTCAGTTGAATTTTTTTCCCATTTTTAAATGTTGTTTGATTTTGTTGTTGTTACTGAGTTGTGTGAAGTTCTTATGTATTTTAAATATTAATCCCTTATCAAATATATGGTGTGAATTTATCGTCTCCAAATCTTTAGGCTGCCTTTTCATGTTGTTGATTGTGGTGCAGTAGCTTTTTTTGTTTGATGTAATCCCACTTGTTTATTTTTGTGTTTGTCATCGGTTTTTGGTGTAGTATCTAAAAATTATTGCTACCTTTAATATGAAGGAGCTTTTCTCTAATGTTTCTTTGTATAAGCATTATGGTATAAAGTGATGAATTAGGTCTTTAATTTATTTTGAGTTGATTTTTGTGTATGGTATAAGTAAGGGTCCAATTTCATTATTTTTCATACAGATATAGTATTCCCAACATCATAGCTTGAAGAAATTATTATTTTCCCATTGCATCTTCTTGGTGGCTTTGTTGAAAATTAGTTAACTGTATAGGTTTGGGTTCATTTCTGGGCTCTCTATTCTGATTCACTGGTCTCTGTGTCTGGTTTTGTGTCACTATACTTATTTGATTACTATAGCTTTAAAATATAATTTAAAATCTGGAAGTGTGACATCCCCCACTTTTTTTCATTGTCAAGATTGTTTTGGCTGTTCAGGGTCTTTTGAGTTCCATGCACATTTTAAGATTGCTTTTTCTATTTCTGTAAAAAAATGAAAATTGGGATTTTCATAGGGATTGCATTTAATCTTTATGCCATTTTAGGTAGTACAGACATTTTATCAGTGCTTAGTTTTCTAATTCATGAATGCAAGATATCATTCCATTTATTTGTGTCTTTCTCGATTTCCTTCATCAGTGTTTTATAGTTTTCATCACACAGATCTGATACTTACCTGGTTAAACTCATGTTAAGGATTTTAATTTGATGCTTTCATAAATGAGATTTTTAAAATTTCGTTTTGCATAGATTGTTTTTGGTGCAAAGAAATGCCGCTAATTTTTGTATGTTGATTTTGTATCTTGCAACTTTACTGAGTAAGTTTTACCTCTATTTTTTTAGAGAGTTTAGAGTTTTCGATATATAGGATTATGTCATCTGCAAACAGGAATATTTGTACTTCTTCCTTTCTGATATAGATTTGATTTTGTTGTTTTACTTGTCTAGTTGCTCTTGCTGGTACTCTCAATAGCATGTTATGTAGAAGTGAGAATGGGCATTTTTTGCCTATTTTTATATCTTAGGGAAATAGCATTTATAGTTCTTCATTGATTATGATGTTAGCTGTGGAATTTTCATAAATGGCCATTATTTTGTGAGAAAATTTTTCTTTTAATCTATTTATTGAAAGTTTTTATCATGAACGATGGTTTAACTTTTTCAATGCTTTTTCTATATCTGTTGAGATAAGTATGTGCTTTCATCACCTTTCATTCTGTTAGTGTGGTGTATCGTGTTGAATGCTTTGTGTATGTTAAACCAGTCACACCTCCCTGGAAAAATTTCCAGTTGGTCATGGTGTGTAATCTTTTAGATGTGATGTTGAATTTGGTTCTGTGCTATTTTATTGAGGAGATTTGCATGTGTGTTCATGTTGACCTGTAGCTTGCTATCTTGTATCTTTGTTTGGCTTTGGTATCAGGGTGATGCAGGCTTATACAATGAGTTTGAAAATGTTTCCTCTGATTTTGTTTTCTGGATGAGTTTTTTAAAAGTTAGTATTAATTCTTTGAATGTTTGGTAGAATTTAATCAGGAAGTTATCTGTTCTTGGACTTTTTCTTTGTTGGGAGATTATTTTTTATTACTACTTAAATCTCTTCATTATTGCTCCATTAAAGTATTTATTTTTAATTCAGTATTGGTAGGTTTTTGTTTCTAAAAATGTATTTGTTTCCTCTAGATTATCCAATTTGTTGGATTATAATTATTCATAATTATCCCATGAAATCCTTTTTTTTTAAATTTCTGAAACACCTGTTGTAATATCTTCTCCCACATTTCTGATTCTATTCGAATTTTCTGTCTTTTATAATCAGTTAGTTGAGCCAAAGTTTGTCTATTTTATTCTTTGAAAAAACAAAACTAGAAGAAATGGATAAATTTCTTGACACATATACCCTCCCAAGACTAAGCCAAGAAGTCTGATCCCTGAATAGATCATTAACAAGTTCTGAAATTGAGGCAGTAATCAGTAGCCTACCAACAACAGCAACAACAACAACAACAGCCCAGGACTAGACAGTTTCACAGCCAAATTCTACCAGAGGTAAAAGGAGGAGCTGGTACCATTCTTTCTGGAACTATTCCAAACAATTGAAAAGGAGGAACTCCTCCCTAACTCATCTAGCATCACCCTCATACCAAAACCTGTCAGAGACACAACAACAACAACAACAACAACAACAACAAAATTCAGGCCAACATCCCTGATGAAATTCAATGCAAAAATCCTCAATAAAATACTGTCAAGTCAAATCCAGCAGCACATCAAAAAGCTTATCCACCATGATCAAGTCGGCTTCATCCCTGGGATGCAAGGCTGGTTCGGCATATACAAATCAATGAACATAGTCCATCACATAAACAGAACCAATAACAAAAACCACATGATTTTCTTAATAGCTGTAGAAAAGGCCGTTGATAAAATTCAACATCCTTTTAATGTTAAAAACTGTCAATAAACTAGGTATTGATGGAACATATCACAAAATAATAAGAGCTATTTATGACAATTCTACAGCCAGTATCACACTGAATGGGCAAAACCTGGAAGCATTCCCTGTGAAAACTGGCACAAGACAAAGACACCCTGTCTCACCACTCCTATTCAACATAGTATTAGAAGTTCTACAGGGCAATCAGGCAAGAGAAAGAAATAAAGGGTATTCAAATAGGATGAAAGGAAGTCAAATTGTCTCCTTTTGCAGATGGCATGATTCTATATTTAGAAAACCCCATCGTCTCAGCCCAAAAACTCCTTAAGCTCATAAGCAACTTCAGCAAAGTCTCAGCATAAAAAAAATTAATGTGCAAAAATCACAAGCATTCCTATACACAAACAATAGACAAGCAGAGAGCCAAATCATGAACAAACTCTCATTCACAAATGATACAAAGAGAACAAAATACCTAGGAATGCAGCTAATAAGTGATGTGAAGGACCTCTTCAAGGATATCTACAAATCACCATTCAAGCAAATAAGAGAGGACACAAACAAATGGAAAACATTCCATACTCATGGATACGAAGAATCTATATTATGAAAATGGCCATACTGCCCAAAGTAATTTATAGATTCAATGCTATTCCCATCAAACTACCATTGACATTCTTTACAGAATTAGATAACACAACTTTAAATTTCATATGGAACCAACAAAGAGCCCATATTCGCAAGACAATCCTAAGCAATAAGAACAAAGCTGGAGGCATAATGCTACCTAACTTCAAACTATGCTACAAGGCTACAGTAACCCAAGCAGCATGGTACTGGTCCCAAAACAGACATATAGACAAATGAAACAGAACAGAGATCTCAGAAATAACACTACACATTTACAACCATCTGATCTTTGGCAAACCTGACAAAAACAGGCAATGGGGAAAAGATTCCCTATTGAATAAATGGTGCTGGGAAAACTGGCTAGCAGTATCCCAAAAACTGAAACTGAACCCCTTCTTCACGCCTTTTACAAAAATTAACTGAAGATGTGTTAAAGATTTAAATGTAAAACCTAAAACCATATAAACTCTAAAAGAAAACTCAGGCAATACCATTCAGGTCACAGACATGGGCAAAGACTTTATGATGGAAATACCAATAGCAATGACAACAAAAGCCAATATTGACAAATGTGATCTAATTAAACTAAAGAGCTCTCCACAGCAAAAGAAACTATCATCAGAGTGAACAAGCAACCTACACAATGGGAGAAAATTTTTTCAATTTACTCATTTGGCAAAGGTCTAATATCCAGAATCTACAAGGAACTTAAATTTACAAGCAAAAAACAAACAACCCCTTCAAAAAGTGAGCAAAAGATATGAACAGAGACTTCTCAAAAGAAGACATTTATGCAGCTAACAAACATGAAAAAAAACTCAACATCACTGACAATTAGAGAAATGCAAATCAAAACCGCAATGAGATACCATCTCATGCAAGTTAGAATGGTGATTATTAAAAAGTCAAGAAACAATAGATGCTGATGAAGCTCTGGAGAAATAGGAATGCTTCTACAATATTGGTGGGAATGTAAATTAGTTCAACTATGTGGAAAATGATGTGGCAATTTCTCAAGGATCTAAAACCAGAAATACCATTTGACAAAACAATCCCATTACTGAGTATATACCCAAAGGAATATAAATTATTCTACTATAAAGACACATACACACGTATGTTTATTGCAGCACTATTTACAATGGCAAAGACATGGAACCAATCCAAAGCCCATAAATGGTAGACTGGATAAAGAAAGTATGGTATATATACATCACGGAATACTATCCAGTCATAAAAGGAATGAGATCATGTCCTTTACAAGGACATGGATGAGGCTGGAAACAATCATCCTCAGCAAACAAATACAGGAACAGAAACCAAACACGGCATGTTTTTACTCATAAGTGGGAGTGGAACAATAAGAACACATAGACCCAGGGAGGAGAACAACACACACCAGGGCCAATCAGGAGGTGGGGGTGAGGGAAGGGAGAGCATTAGGACAAATAGCTAATGCATGTGGAGCTTAAAACCTAGATGTCAGGATGAGAGCTGCAGCAAACCACCATGGCACATGTATACTGATGCAACAAACCTACACTTTCTGCACTTGTATCCTGGAACTTAAAATAAAATAAAAAGAAAAAACAATTCAGTTTTGTTGATATTTTCTATAGCTTCTCTATTCTCTATTTTATTATCTTCTCTGATCTTTATTGTTTCCTTCTGTTAATTTTTTTTTTCTAATTCCTTGAGTTGTAAAGTTAAGTTGTTTATTTGAGATATATCTTTTATAGTATAGGTATTAAGACAGCCAAATGCAAAGAAGTCCTCAGGGAAACTCCAACCGACCTGCACACCAGGAGGAGTATGCACTGGGGTGGAGCTTCAGGAAGTCAGTATCATTTGCAGGGGGGAGGAGCCTGGCCTCTCTTGTTCTAGGTGGAACCTGGAACTCGATCTGTAGGGTGGGAAGCCTATACTAGCAAGACTTTCACTCTGCGAAGAGTCCCTGTTACTCCTTTTTTCTCTTTTGCCAAATAAATTAAATTTTTCTTACCTCTCAAAATATCTTTGAGCCTAATGTTTCATGGTTGTGTGACAAGGATCCTGTTTTTAGCTGAACTAAAGGGAAAGTCCTCCAACAGTACTAGCATTATAAAATTTCCTTTCATCATTATGTTTGCTACATTCCATTAGTTTGAATATGTTTTGTTTTCATCCTGAGATATTTATAAATCCTCCTTAGAGTTTCTCTTTGACCCAGTGCTCGTTCAAGGGCATGTTATTAATTTATACATATTGTCTCACTGTTAGTGATTTCCAGTTTTAATCAATTGCAGTTTGAAAAGATATTTGATATTATTTTGTCTTCTTAAATTTTTAAGACTTGTTTTTTGACCTAATATATGATCTATCCTCAAGATTATCTCTCATGCACTTAAAAAGAATGTGTACTCTTCTGTTGTTGGATAAAAAGTATGTATATGCCTGGAAAGTTTATTTGGTCTACAATGTTATTCAAACCTGCTGTTTCCTTATTGATTTTCTATCTGGAGGCTCTATGTATTATTAAAGGTAGAATAAAATTATATTTTTTACTATTCTTTTCATGTGGCTTGGCTTTTTATTTCAAAGGAAACTAAATAAAACTTGTAAACAAACTCTATTAAGTGATTCTTTTCTGAATTATATTTTTCAGAAGAGTATTAAACACATAGTCGGCACTTAATATATACGTGTGTGATACTTCCAGAAATCACTCTCAAGCTAAGAATGTAAAAACTAATGAATCTACTTGTTATTCTTTATCATTAACATGTGCTCTTTTCTAACTTATCCCATAAGAATCTCTTATGTGTGGGTGTGTATGGGTGTGTGTGGGTGTGGGTGGGTATGTGTGGGTGTGTGTGGGTTTGTGTGTGCATCTGAATGTCAGAGAGATGGTCATTATTCAATTTTAAAAGTTATTTGTTTATTCATACAAAAGTGCATTCTTCTCTATTTATTTCACATTCTTAGCTTTTATCTCTCTAAATAGACTAGGCACTACTTCTATATGTATACTGTTTTGTTATTGTTATCTAAACTATACACTCCAGAATAACATTAAGTTTATCATAATCAACTGTAAATAGCTGTGATTTGTCACAAAAATCACACTGAATCTAAAACTGGATGATTGATAAATCTGATAACAGTGCTTCTGCTTCTTAGATTTTCTTATTAATGCATGTTAATATCTAACAATTTTACAGGAGAAAAAGGGTATGCATACGGGTGTGTGTGTGTTTGCATGTCTGTATGTGTGTCCATTTGGACTCAAGATGCTTACTAAAGAAGCAAAAAATGATAGAAACAAAGTAACGAGTTGAATGTTTGAACTTTAAGTTGTTTTGTTAAACTTTATACTAAATGGATATGAACAGTAAGATCTAAAGGTACAAGATTCGTGATATTTCAGTTCTAAACAACAGTGCCTTTCATGTAGTTGTTATTCTAAATACATTTTTAAATAATATAATGTAATGCACATTCTGAAAAAAATCCCAAAAGACAATCCTCTTTTTTTTTTTTTTCTTTCTTTCTTTTTTTTTTTTTTTTTGAGATGGAATCTCTCTCTGTCACCCAGGCTGGAGTACAGGGGCGCGATCACAGCTCACCGCAACCTCCACCTCCTGGATTCAAATGATTCCCCTGCCTCAGTCTCCCGAGTAGCTGGGACTACAGGCACGTGTCACCACGCGCAGCTACTTTTTTGTGTTTTTAGTGGTGATGGAGTTTCACCGTGTTATCCAGGATGGCCTCCATCTCCTGACTTCGTGATCCGCCCACCTCGGCCTCTCAAAGTGCTGGGATTACAGGCCTGAGCCACCACACCTAGTCCGACAATCCTCTTATATTGTTGCTTTTCTAAAAATTTTCAGGTATCGTTATTAAAAATAGAAGAGTGAATTAATTTAAGAAAAAATATAGTGTTGTTATAAATAACAGTAAGTGGATCTTTTATTTCAAAGCCAGTTACACTATAGAATGGGTTTTCTCCATAACTTATTATTGTTCCTATGGCAATGATTTATCTTTTTATGTTTGTGTATATAACATCTGAGAATCTAGTAATTAGTTCATCTTTTTGCCATATTTTTTTCTGTGAAGATTTTCATATGTTTAGAAAAGATTAAAGAGGCAAATATATTTGTTAGCTACTCAAATATAAATCAAGATTCCTTTTAAGGTCATCAGCACTCACAAATGATCTAATAGTCCCAAATAAATACAACTCTTGCTCTGATTAAACAAATAAGCAACGAGCAAATAATATATTTCTTGTTGTTAAGAAAGGCACACACTTCATTGTATTTGAAGAGTGTTGCTATCTTTTGAATAAGAATGATTATATATATATAAGTAAAATAAAATATCGTGTTCAGAAATACCATTTTTACTTGGAAAGACAGTGGAGTGGTGTTGCCAAGGTTTTCAACGAGAACTGTCAAATTAGGCATTTCACATGCAAACTTCTCATAATTTAACATTTGTATCTTGAAAGTATACAGGATCACAGAATGCTAAATGTAGAGGTTCACTAGAATGACTCCAATCTAAAGCCTTTAAATGATTTAAAAGCTCTTTTATAAAGGGTGATTGAATAATATGCCCAAGGCTTCCTATATCCTGGGAACTTTAATATCTATGAGGTATTTAAAAAAGTAATATTTACTTCTCACAACTGCAAATCACTCATGTAGAAGTCTTAGAGAAAATAGAACAATAATGAAAATTGTATGCTGAATATAGTCTCTGAACTATGGGAATCTTATTGAAAATAAATGGAAATTCAGAAGTACCCATACCCTATGTCTCCATAAATTATACTTACAAACCGAGATGGAACCATGTTGCATGCAACCCTGTTTGTTCTCTAATTATGATCTCATTGTACCAATGTCAATTCACCTGTTATGAAGTGATACAGTTATATATGATATTACCACTGCAAAAATAAAAATGAAGGGTACAAAGGACATCTCTGTGCTATTGTTGAAACTTCTTGTGAATATTTAACTATTATAAAATAAAAATAGTTTTTATAAAACCAAAAATGACAGCAGCAACAGCAAAGCTATTACATTAATTAATGGAAAGAGTTTTATAATCATAGAGTAAAAGCAAGGTTCAAAATAATTTATAATATTTAAATATTTCTCTGGAATTTTTCTCCCTCTAAACTCAAATGTCAGCTTATCTGGAGCATCATCTACAAATGGGCAGATCTATGAATCTCAGCATTTAGGACTAGGTGTTTAGGATTAGGATGTGAATGCTATTTGTAAATTAGAAAATATTTTCCAAATAATGTTTTCTGTTATTATTATTAATGGTATTGATAGGCACACAGACCTGAAGTTTGTGTAGTGGTTTGTTACATAGACTTGGAGTAAAATAAAATTTCAGGCAGTGGAGGCAGACCCTATAACAGTAGAGGTGTAAGAGAACTGGGGATACACTATGAATCTTAAACATCTCTGAACTGTGCAAGTCAGAATGGGCACAGACAAAATTGTGAAAGGAGGAAGTATCGGCTGCAGTGAGTGAGGGATCGGTTGTGTGTGAGTGAGTGAGGGAACAAAAGCTGTATTTTAACATAGCCTCAGCTCATTTAAGAGTTAACATAGTCTGTTAATCCATTTACAATTTGCAAGTCATTTTCAACACTCTCAAACTGCTAGGAGAAATGTAAATTGATGCAGATAAAAATGTAAATTTTTAAGTTAACTGGGAAATGAATTAAAGACCGTGGTATTTTTAATAATCTACATTGAATAGTTATGCTCCTAAAGATTTATCCTGAAAGCAAAGCAAAGCAAATAATTTTTTGAAGTTATCTAAAAAAGCAGAAAATGTATATTAATCCATATATGAAATGCAGAGTTAGTTATAACAAGAAAAAATAAAAACACATGTCAAAAATAGAGTTTAGGTTGTAAGCTAAATAATGGCCCCAAAGATGTCAATGTCCTAAGCCTCGAAACTGTTAACATGATATCTTGTATGGTAAAATAAATTTTGCAGAAATTAAATTAGGAATCCTGAAATGGGGAAAGTGTCTTGTATCATCCTATTTGGTTGGCCTAATGTATTGAAAAGGGTCCTTATGAGGGAGAAGGCAGGAGATCACAGGGAATTGAAAATGCACCCCTGCTGACTTTGAAGATTAAAAGATCATGAGCTAAGCAACACAAGCTCTCCCTGGAAATTGGAAATGCAATGAAACAGACTCCTCTAAAGCCTCCAGAAGGAATGCCACTCTGCAGCCCCCATTGTAATCCTTTGACCTCCATAACTGCAAGATAATATATTAATATTTATATTGCTTTAAGTCACTAAGGTTTCTTTGTAATTGGTTATTGGTTATGTGAGTTTGTGATCATGATACATAGTTAATAGAACCTTCTTTAATTATATGACACTATGTTTATAATACAAAGCCAAGTGAAAAAATAAATCTAAATGTCGATTACAGCAATGTTAATAGAAAACATCACAGATAGAAATCAGGAAACTTACTACAATATTGTATTTGTAATTGAGTAGTAGAATAATGAGCATTTAAAGTTTATTCTTTATTTTTCTCTAATAAATAATTATTTATATTAAATAATACAGTAACTCTTGTATAGGTCTTTATGGCACTTAAGAGACTAAAGCTATTTAGTTGTTCTGTTTTTGAATTGATTATTTTCAATTGAGCCTTTCCGACTCCTTTCTAATGAGATGATTTAGGTACCTGCTATGGCTGGGATGTTTGTCTCCTCCAAACCTCAGGTTGAAATTTGATCACCAGTGTTGGAAGTGGGGCCTGCTGGGAGGTGTTTTGGGTAAATTCCTCATAAATAGATCAATGCCCTCCCTCAGAAGTAAGTTAGTTCTTTATTGGTTTCTTCAAGAGCTGGTTGTTTAAAGGAGACTGGCATATCACCTCTCTCTTTTCTCCTCCTTCACTGTGTGATTTCTGCACAACACGACTCCCCCTCAGCTTCTGTCATAAAAATAATCAGCCTTGTCCCTACAAAGGACATGAACTCATCCTTTTTTATAGCTGCATAGTATTCCATGGTATATGCCAGAAACCATCATTCTCAGGAAACTATCGCAAGAACAGAAAACCAAACACCGCTTGTTCTCACTCATAGGTGGAATTGAACAATGAGATCACTTGGACAGGGGAAGGGGAACATCACACACTGGGGCATGTTGTAGGGTGGGGGAAGGGGGGAGGGATAGCATTAGGAGATATACCTAATGTAAATGACAAGTTAATGGGTGCAGCACACCAACATGGCACATGCATACATAGTAACAAACCTGCACATTGCACACATAAAGTACAATAATAATAAAAAAAAAACAGCCTAATAAGGCTTTCACGAGATGCAAGTGCCCAATCTTGAACTCACCAACCATTATAATCATGATCCAAATAAAGCTTTTCTTCTTTATAAATTGTCCAGTCTCAGATATAAAGCAAGACAAAACAGACCAAGACTGTACCTGACCACTTCAATTGAAAAAAGTCTAGCCTTACTTGTAGGGAATTGAGGTACTAAATATATTAAAGTTTATTTAATCTTCTTTGGCGTGTGATTTTTTAAACTTTACCATCAGTGTATTTCCAGGCCTAGCCAAAATGACATTTCTACTGTAATTACATATTACTTATTTTCCCAGAGGTGACAGATTTCTACCAAATAAATAACCTACTTCTTACAATATACGTTTAATTATTTTTCAGAAATTAAAACTAGAAATTGTGGCATTCTGAAACTTGAAAAAAAAATAAATGAGGATGCTGAGACTTAAGAGGTTAATTTACTTGGCCCAGAATTCTTGTTCTTTTTTGTTTTGGTTTGTTTTTTTGGGACAGAGTCTTACTGTGTTGTCTGGACTGGAGTGCAGTGGCATGATCTCAGCTTACTGCAACCTCCGCCTCCTGGATTCAAGCAATTCTCCTGCCTCAGCCTTCCAAGTAGCTGGGATTACAGCTGCCAGTCACTATGCCCAGCTAATTTTTTGTAGTTTTAGTAGAGACGGGGGTTTCTCTATGTTGGTCTGGCAGGTCTCGAACTTCTGACCTCGTGATTTGCCCGCCTTGGCCTCCCAAAGTCCTGGGATTATAGGTGTGAGCCACCGCGAAGCTCTTCTACTAAATATTATAAGATGGTCTGACTCTTGCAACACCAGCTAGTGATAAGAAGTAGGGAAGGAAGTAAGAGGTGTGACTGAAATCTAGGCTGGGCTAAAACAACAGGATTATGAACTTTAACTTAAACAAGGCTTAACTTAAAGAAGGAGCGCATTTAGCAGAATTTGGTTATATTCGCTGTCCTATGATTTACTCATTTTAAGTGGATGCCATGACATTGGCAAATTCACTGAGTGGCAAAGTTTTGCTAATGGGGATTCCAGGCCATCTCATCTTCACCTTAATTGACTAGAAATTTCTGCCAAAGCATTTGGACACATTATGCTCCTAGGCAAAATCACTAAATATTGTATTCCACCTTTCCACTGAATGAGATTTTTGAATAAATGAATCAAAGTGGAATAAATAACAAGTTTTAGTTATGTTTGGGAAAGATTTTACTTCTTAAACAATTATAATGTTTTGCATAATTTATTATTTTAATTTCTATAGGTTAGTTTAATTGTTTAAATATTGGAATTTTATGATAATGCTTTTTGTTTTCCAATTCTGTTCCTAGTAACTGAATACTAAATAAATTTTACAACTCTTTGAGGAAGCTAAAAATAAATATTTTTCTAATGCAATTCAGCTTCTTTTCTACTTTCATCAAAGTAAAATATAATGAAGTATTTATAGTTAAAACGGGTAACTAAATTTTGCCATTATTACTGCCATGACACACATATATTTTGGTCAGACATGTTTTGTTTGACTATTATTCATGTTTTATAAAAATTAGTCCAGTATTAAAAATCAGGATATTTCACACAGTATATTCATACAGTTCACATAATATAGATTTCAGTTTTTCTTAGTTAAAATTCCTCGCAACATATGGCTCACAATGAAGGATGGCCACAATCAGAAGAATTTGAAGAAAGTTTTATTTTAAAAAAGCATATGTATGCATGCGCACAGAAATTTCCCTGAAAGCCCATCAATTATACAACACATGCAGACACATGCATGCACAATTTTTTATCTGCTATATCCTTGTATGTTATGGACCTTATAATTGTTTATATTTGACATCTTTAGGGGTTCACAGTAAATAGAGATTGAAAATAAAGGGAGATTTGCAAAGGGGATTTGTAAAGTTTTCAAATAAAAACTCACCTTTTTTCACAATTTTGTAAGTATCATTCTTCATTTGTCAGGAAGCATCAGACATGGACTGATATTTGCAGAGAACTGACACTGTCTCTCAAAAGGGCTTAGAAACGTTCTGTCAACAAGGAGTTAGACTATTATTGTATCTTTATTTATTCTTTTTAGTTTGATTGAGTGTTGACATTGCCTTCAGGCTCTGACCTTTCAATTCGCCAAATAGAGAAGCAGGAGGTTAACTGCAGGGCTTTCTTGGGCTTTCCATTAGAAATGGCCATTTATGGTACACAGTATTAAAGTAGTTGGCAAAAATGATATGGCTTTTCTCAATTGTATGTTTAATAACACTTAGCCAGCACACGATAGCCAATAATTTACTGGAAAAAAAGCTATAAAAATCTATAAAGGTGACAATTTCTTAACTACAGAGTAAAGTTCACTAAATGTACACTGCAAAAGGCAGAAGTGTCCAGGCATTTGGAGAAACAGATGATATACTTTTATTTTATAGTAAAGGGGAATGCCATTTGACAGCGGCTCCAAGGTGGCAGCTGTATTGCTGCAGAGTGGAGTTTGCTATAAGAGCTTCACTGATTGGAATTAAGTGATAATTTTATTATAAGAAAATGTATAATATACACCATCAACACTAACAAAAATGGTTTATTTCATAAAATAAATATATTTAAGAAGAAAATCAGCCTGACATCTGCATTTTTAGTTAATTTACATAGCATTTTCACTTATAATTTCCCATTTCATGTAATTCTCAGAAGCCTTTAAAAGAAAAAGAGAAATTTTTACTTTGGAAATGTACTTTCCAAAAACAAAACCATTAGAAAAATTATTCAAAATGTGCAAAAAGAGAACAACAAATTACTGGGTGTTCTTTCAGTGAGATGCTGGGAGACTTTGTGTTATATATTGTATATTACAGTTCTTTAGGATCAGAAACTCTGAGATTTTCCCTCAGTAGAGATTCGGATAATTTCTGTCCAGTGGAACAGACAATTCCACTGATAATAGTTTATGGTATTTTGAATATTAACCAGTTTTGTATCCAACCAAGAATGGTATCCTAACGTTACCCATAAACACTTCATTTCAAAACTTTTCTTTGGAATAATTTGAACATCTTAGATATTCATTAATTAATATGTTGCATAAAGTCTTTAGTATATGTTGTCTTACATGTGCATGATTTTACCTTTTAGAAAATTATACGTTAAAAGTTTGTATTTACATAGGACTAGTAGTATGTCAATTTGTAATACTAAAATCTTTAGGACTCTGGTGATTTCTGGCCTTTATAAACTTTGAGAAATATATTCACTTCCAGCATTCTTGCTTTCTAAATTGTGAAATAAGATGGATGATATCATAAACATATATAGACAGCATTTTCCTCTGAAAAATGTTATGATACTGTGATTCTAAGTGCTCTATTTGAATTAGGTTGCTCTCACTAAGCCATGGTGAAGCAAGTAAAAACCCAAATAATCGTTCTTAATCATGGAAAGGAAACATCTAAGATTTACATTTATAATTTCGAATTTCTCTTATGTAATCCATGGAGCTACAGTTTACACTGAAAAAATAATAGCTACACAAAACTGACAAAAGATACAGTTGACGTGGCTGAATCTTTCCAGCCCCATTTTTGGTAAATCATAGAATCAATGTCCCTTTTATATTGCTCTTTGTTATTCAGTGTTACCACTTGTTTGAGATTCTCAGATAGTTAAAGCATGATGGCACAGTTATTATGTTATTATTTCTTGTATCTCTTTTCTTTTTTTCTATATTTTATTATTTTATTCTATTTTATTTTTGAGACAGAATTTCGCTCTTGTTGCCCAGGCTGGAGTGCAATGGTGTGATCTTGGCTCACCTCAACCTCCGCCTCCCGGGTTCAAGTGATTCTCCTGCCTCAGCCTCCCAAGTAGCTGGGATTACAGCATGCGCCACCACGACTGGCTAATTTTGTATTTTTAGTAGAGACGGGGTTTCTCCATGTTGGTCAGGCTGGTCTTGAACTCGCGACCTCAGGTGATCTGCCTGCCTAGGCCTCCCAAGTGCTGGGATTACAGGCGTGAGCCACCACGCCTGGCAAGTTTCATTTCTTAAAGCTTTCTTTTAAAATTCAGAATATTACCAAAGGATGACGAGTTAGAGATTAGCCTAAATTCTACAGGTTAACTTTCTGTGATGTTCACCAGTTTAGCTTGGTAATCATTTTACTTAACAGTTTTTCTGATCCTGAGATTTAAGTCTGACAACATTTAAAGCCAAAAGTTCAAGTATAAATTTAGAGATATATGAAGAGAGACAGAGAGAGAGACAGAAAGCACTTGCTATCCAGAGCTTGAATTACAGGTTAAGGAGAAGTCTGTTTACAGGCTACTAGGCTACTTAGCTGGTACAGTATGATTTTCCTCTCATTGACTATCCCTAAGAAACTGCATTCTTTGATATTGAAATAACTTTAAGAAAAAATAAATCTTCAGGATTTATTTTTAAATAAATTTAAAGAATTTAAATTTAAATTTAAAACTACAAAGTAGTTTTCTTTAAAATGAGTAGATTAAATATTGCACCTTTTAAGTTTTCTAACTATAAATGGATTAATATGGTAAATTGAGGATTAAATGAGGGGATATGTGGAAAGCATTTAACCAGTTAGTACAACAAATAATACAATCTATGCATTCAAAGATGGTAGTTATGATGGTGATGGTTGCTGCTGCTGCTATTATTAAATTTTACTAGGTTGTAGTCTCTGTGTTGCTTTACTTGCATTTTCTTATTTCATTCTATAAATAACTCTGTAGGGAGGTACTTTCACCATCCTCATTTCATGAGTGCAAAATTGAAATGAAGAGAAGTGAAAAGAGTTAAAGTAATTTACCTGAAGTCACACAGCTGGTGACTGGCAGTGCCAGAATTAATAGGCTTTTGGAATCAGATTTTATGAGTTCGAAATTTTAACCTGAATGACAGTGGTAGGCAGCCTCCAGATGTCCCTCAAAGATTCTTATTTTGTGATATTCACCCTTTGTGTAGTCACTTTGCTCACTGAATAAGACCAACCTGTGTAACCACCAGTATAGCATATAAAGAAACCTGTGTAACCACCAGTATACCATATAAAGAAACCTGTGTAACCACCAGTATACCATATAAAGAACAGGATGCGACTTCTGAAGCTAGTTCACACAAATGCTTTTGGTGTTGAGTCTAAAAACGTATTACCTACAAGTCACATAGACTTGCTCCTATGTTTAGTTCTCAACATTTTATACTTTTACATTCTACATTTAGGTCTATGATCTGTACTGAGTTGATTTTTGTGAAAGATGCAAGCTTAGTGGTGTCTAGGTTCATTTTTTTGGCATAGGAATTTGGAAGATTTCCCTCAGATTTTATTTTCTGGAAGTTATTGTGGATAATTATTTGGTATCATTTTTTTAACTTAAACTTTAAAATTGAATTCAGTAGTGAAACCAACTAGGCCCAGTGATTTTTGTGGGGAAAGGTTATTATTTATTGATTCAATTTCATGAGTAGGTATAGACTTATTCATACTACTTATATCCCTTTGTGTGAGTTACAGTAATTGACTTTGAGGAATTGGTCCATTTCATCAAAATTATGAAAATTCTCACAAAGAGTTGTTCAGAATATTCTTTCATTGTTATTTTAATGCCCATGGTATCAGTAGTAATG
This sequence comes from Macaca mulatta, assembly GCF_049350105.2. Classification (NCBI taxonomy): domain Eukaryota; kingdom Metazoa; phylum Chordata; class Mammalia; order Primates; family Cercopithecidae; genus Macaca; species Macaca mulatta. The sequence goes on along the minus strand of NC_133414.1, from coordinate 93,736,334 downwards.
GCCTCGATTTCATTTCTGACATTAATAACTTACATGTTGATGCTTTTTTTTTGTTTAACTTGATTAGAAGCTTATCAACTTTACTTACCTTTACATAAAAACAGCTTTGGGATTTCTCAATTTTCTCTGATTTTCTGTTTTCAATTTCATTGATTTCTGTTATTTATATATTTTTATTATGTTTACTTTAGGCTTACCTTGCTCTTTTTTCTCTAGTTTCCAAAAAGAACATAACACTGATTTTATGTTTTTTAAAAAATATCTTTAATGATATAAATTTCCTTTTAAGCACTACTTTTGCTGCATCCCACAAATTCTGAAAACTTGTGTTTCATGTCTGTATAGTTTAAAACATTTAAAAAATTTATTTTGGGGCTTTTTATTTAAGAAAAATCTGCATGTTATTTAAAATGTGTTGTTTGATTTCCAAGTATCTGGGGGATGTTCTAGCTATATTTTTCTGATATTTATTTCTATTTTAATTCCATTGTGATTTCATAAACTACTTTGTTTTGTTTTTATTATTTTAGTAACTTCAAGTAGTATTTATTTACATACAGTGTGATCTACCATAGTGAATGTCCATTCTCTCTTTCTTCTACTCTTGCAAGTCAGTTATCTATGTTTCTGTTTTGAAAATTTTGTAGTTTTTGGATGTGCTGTTCTGGTTCAGTTTTCATTCTTCTTTTTTTTTTGCTTTACATTTTCACTTGTGAAGTTTCTACTGACCTATTTTTAAACTCATTAATTCTTTCCTCAACTATGTCCAGTCCACTGATGAACACATTAAAGACATTCTTCATTTGTTTTCTTTTTTTCTAGCATTTTCTTTGATACTTTCTTAAAGTTTCATCTCTTTTCTTATATTACCTGTCTGTTACTGAGTGTTGTCTACATTTCTATTGCAGCCCCTAATATGTTAATCTTAGCTATATTAAATCCCCTTTATGGTAAATCTAACATCTCTCTTATATCTAACTCTGCTTCTGATGTTTGCTTTTTCTCTCTTATTTATTTATTTATTTATTTATTTATTTATTTATTTATTTATTATACTTTGAGTTCTAGGGTACATGTGCACAACGTGCAGGTTTGTTACATATGTATATATGTGCCATGTTGGTGTGCTGCACCTGGTAACTCATCATTTACATTAGGTATATCTCCTAATACTATCCCTCCTCCTTCCCCCGACCCCCCACCCCCCAACAGACCCCGGTGTGTGATGTTTCCCTTCCTGTGCCCAAGAGAGCTCATTGTTCAATTCCCACTTTTTTCTTGCCTTTTCTTGCATCTTAACGGTTTTTATTGAAATCGAGACTTGGTGTATTGTGTAATAGGAACTAAGGTAAATACGTCCTTAGTGTGAGACTTCATGATAATTTGGCTCAGAGTTGGCCTGTGTTTAACGTTTGCTGTAGCTATAAGTGACAGATTCTTCTAGTGTCCTCGTTTTTGCCTCTTCTATTAGCTTTTGGCTTCCCTAAGTACTCATGCCCAAAGATAAGCTGTGTCTTGCAATTCTTTTGGCTGTAATCTACTGTTATTACACTGGAGTGCTGTTATGATGGTAAGGTTTGGGGGAGGGGAAATTCTATAATCTTAAAATTTTATGTCAATGTTTTAGTGAGCTTGTGCCATATACACTGTGACTTTCATCAGTGTTTTTTAGCCTCTCCATCCCTGTGTAAACACAGGAAGTTTACAGGGGTCTGGAGAGGCAGAAACACATTATCCCAGGAGGAATAAGACTGGACAATTTCTTTCCTCAGTTGAGTGGGCATTTGTTTTAGAGTGTGCTCTGGGCATATTTCATTCTTGTTTTTGTTTTTTTAATTTTTTAATCTGTACATGAATTCTGATAATAGCTTTATTTGTAATAGCAAAAACCTGTAAACAATCTGAATGTCTTTCAAAGGGTGAATGCTTAAGAAAACTCTGGCATACCCAAACAATGGAATACTACTCGACCATATAAAGGAATGAGCTATAGATACATGCAGCAACCTGAATGAATCTTAAGGACAGTAGGCTGAAAACAGTCAATCTCCAAAGGTTACATATTGTATGATTCCATTTATGTAGCATCCTGGAAATGATAAAAGTATGGAGATGAAGAACAGATTAGTGGTTGCCAGGGGTATAGTGTCAGTCTAAGTCTGAAGGCTTGAGAACCAGGAGATCCATTGGTATAACATCTACACTACGTCCAAGTATAGAGACAGATTTATGTTCCAAATCAAAGACAATCAAACAGAAAAAGAGTGAATTCTCCATTTCTCTACTATTATTCTATTCAGGCCTTCAATTGACTGGATGAGGCCCATTCACATTGGAGAGAGCTATCTTCTTCCTCATTCTGCCAATTAAAGGGTTAATCCCATCCAGAAACACCCTCGTAGACACCACAGACACTGAGGATGATGTTTAAAATATCTGGGTTCCTTGTGATACAGTCAAGATGACACACGAAATTAACCACCACATACTATAAAATTAACCATCACATATGTATAAGACTATCACTGATCTTAATCAGTTCCCAATTTCTACCTACCATTCTTTGAGCTATTGCTATCATTGATTTATTTTTATATACACAATGCCTTACTACTATTCTTGCTGTAGACAGTTAATTACCTTTATGGTAATAAAAGTAAAAAAAAAAAGTTACCTTCATGTGTTACATTTTGAATTATCTTTATTAGTTGATAGAAAAATACATGACTCCTATAATATTCTTTCTGAGTGAATAACTTCCTTTAATGTGCTTGGCATGATTAGTCTTCCAGAAAATAATTCTCCTTTTTTCTAATATTGTATAATCTTGCCTTCAGCTTTTAGTATGTTTTTATGCTATGCTTCAAAAAGGAATTTTCTCCATATTCTCTATGTCTCAGAAATACCCCACCAAAATGTGTTATGTGACGCTTATTAGTGGTGGTGGGACACATTTACTAATTTATTATGTTTTAATTTATTGTTGTTGTTTTTTGGTTTGTTCCTTATTAAGCCTCATTCTTACACAGAAGCTCTTTTTCTGTGTCTCAGCGAGGTGTTCTTCACATTTCACCTTGTTCTCCTCAGCTGTGGTTCTGGACTCAGCATGTATTTCTGCCTCTCCCTGGGGGTCAGAGTTAATTTTTATGTTCCCTTTTATCAAGGTGACAGTATGTATTGTTCTTCTCAATAGAGTTTAAGGCCTTTGTTTTCTAGAGACATAAGGGAGAGGGAATTGGATGCATTTCATTTATTTCCCATACTAGCCTTAGGCCTGTACTATAAGACTCAACAATCATTTTTTGAACAGCTGGTGAACTCCATGGAAAAGAGCCAGCAAAGAGCATGTGAAGTTCCCCTGTAACTGTGGCCCTATGAATTCTATACTCACTTGCTAACCCATGTTTGGCCCGTGTCAAATCATTAACTGAATAGTGGAATTCTTCTTTCTAGTGTCCAACTGCAACCACCCTTGGTCAGCAAGTGCTTATATTCTAACTCCTCTTGTAGGCACAAGTGATTTTTCGATTTTTAAGTAGTTGATTGCCTTGTGACATTAGCTCTCTAATCTCTAGAAAAGTTGTCATAGAATATTGACAATAAGGCTTTTTATTGTTGACATTGCATGTGGGAGCTAGCTTCATTCCAGATTTCTAAATTCCCAAGCATAATCCAAAAATGTAATTTTTATTTTTTTTTAACAGTGCATGTGTGTGTGTGAGAGAGATAAAAGGTTTTTTGGTTTTTTTTTTTTTTTTTTTTTTTTTGAGTCAGAGTCTCACTGTCACCCAGACTGACGTGCAGTGTCACAATCTTGACTCACTGTAGCCTCTGTCTCCTAGGTTCAATTGATTCTCCTGCCTCAGCCTCCTGAGTATCTGGGATTACAGGTGTGTGCACCACCATGACCGGCTGAGTTTCGTATTTTTAGTAGAGACAGGGGCTCACCATTTTGGACAGGCTGGTCTCGAACTGCTGACCTCAAATGATCTGCCGGCCTCAGCCTCCCAAAGTGTTGGGATTACAGGCATTAGCTATGGCACCCAGCCCAAGGATATGTTTTCTAAATCATTGCCAATGATAACTTTGATAAAAATGGGAAATAGATACTGCCATTACAAACAAGGAACAACTGACACTTAAGGGGGCAACTGCAAAACACACACTTACACCTGACTTGATGGCTTCTGTGAACATATAAGGTGATGGTTAGCAATCTTATCCCTCAGGAAACTGAAGATGCAACAGTAATACAAGAGTTGGATAACTGATATTAATAATGAAGATTATGAGTCAATTTCTTTACTTTTTGTAGTCATCTTTAGTATCTGTCATGGTAACACATATTCACAAAGATGATGAAAGAACAATCTGTGTCTTCATGAGATTACAGTTAAACATAGAAGATGTTCACATAAACATTTCAAGTATAATATGGTGCCTCATAGAGTTTTTACATGAATTGAAACAAATTGAGAAAGGAAGACCTTAATCTACAGTGCCCATATGGGTCAAAGTGCCCAGGAAAATCGCACTTTACAAGTGGTGCCCCAATATCATAATTAATTACTCCCTTTCATTCTTTGCATAGCTTAATTTAGATGATATTATACTGTCACTTTACTTTATTCAACATGAGACCTTGGCTGTTCTTGAAAAATGTATAAGATTTGTGTAATTGAAGGAAAACCCATGGTATAGTTAGGAAAGGATGTAGTCATAAGAGAAGCATGGAACATCATGGTTATGCTTTATTTCATCAATGGAGTCCAAAATGATATGATGACATTAAGGAAGATCAAGTTTGTGAAATAAAGAAATGGGAGATTTTTAAGGATCTTTTATATTGGACTAGTTATGATTTTTCTATATATTACATATAAATAGTTTAAAAATGAAATTAGAGAGACACATGGCCACATTAATATTATGAATCAACCATTTTACAGGTATATAGAAGTTAGGTTTAAATTATTTTGCATAATATATAAGGATAGAAAATGAACTCAAAACTCAAGTACAGAAACAACCATCATAGAAACCCATTAAAGTATAAAACTCACAGAAACAACAAATACACAAATGAGAAAGATTAAAAAAAAAAACATTATCACTACAGAAACACTACAAATTGTAAGAGTAAACAATAAAAGATAAAGAAAAGAACAAAAGATATACAAAACAATCAGAAAATATTTAGAAAATAACAGTAAATCCTATTATCAATAACATTATTGAATGTAAATAGTCTAAATTCCCCAATTAAAATAATAGACTGACTACATGGGATTTTTTAAACTCAACTATATGCTGCCTGTAAGAAACCTACTTTACCCATCAGGACACATATAGATTGAAAGTGAAGAGATGGCAAATATACTCTACATAAAAATAAATCAAAAGCATGCAGGAGTAGCTATAGTTATAGCAGAAAGAAAACAGACTTTATGTCAAAAACATAAAAAGAGACAAAGAAGATCATTATATTGACAAAGAGGTTGATTCTTAAAGAGGATATAATAATTACAAATATACATGCATTCAACACCACAGCATCTAGACTTAAATAGCTAATATTATTAGCGCTAAAGGCAGATGTAGACCTCAGTAGGATAATAGCTGGGGACTTCAACACCCCACTTTCACCATTGGACAAATCACAGAAAATAAACAAAGAAACATCAGATTTAATCTGTGCTGTAGACAAAATAGACCTAATAGAAATTTAAAGAACATTGTGTTCAACACCTACAGAATGTACATTTTTTTCATCAGTACATAAACATCCTCCAGAATTATATTAGTCCATTCTCAGGCTACTAATAATGACATACCTGAGACTGAGTAATTTATAAAGGAAAGAGGTTTAACTGACTCACAATTCCACATAGCTGGGGAGGCCTCACAATCATGGAAGAAGGAACAAAGTCACTTCTTACATGGCAGCAGGCAAGAGAGCTTGTGCAGGGGAACTCCCATTTATAAAACCATCAGATCCCATGAGACTTATTCATTACTAAGAGAACAGTATGAAGCAAAACCACCCTCGTGATTCAATTATCTCCACCTGGCCGCACCTCGACTTGTGAGGATTATTATAATTTAAGGTGAGATTTGGATGGGGACATAGCCAAACCATATCATTCTACCCCTGGCTCCCCCCAAATCTCATGTCCTCACATTTCAAAACCAATCATGTCTTCCCAACAGTCCCTCAGAGTCTTAACTCATTTTAGCATTAAGTCAAAAGTCCACAGTACCTTGTCACGTCTGAGACAAAGCAAGTCCCTTCTGCCTATGAGTTTATAAAATCAAACACAAGTTAGTTACTTCCTAGATACAATGCGGGCACAGGAAGTGGGTAAATACACCCATTCCAAATGGGAGAAATTGGCCAAAACAAAGGGGCTACAGGCTCATGCAAGCCTGACATCCAGTGGGGAAGTCAAGTCTTAAAACTCCAAAACGATCTCCTTTGACTGTTGGTGGATCTACAATTCTAGGGTCTGGAGGATGATCACCCTCTTCTCACAGCTCCATTAGGCAGTACCCCCGTGAGGACTCCGTGTGGGGGCTCTGACCCCACATTTCCTTTCTGCACTGCCCTAGCAAAAGTTCTCAATGAGGGCTGTACTCATGCAGCAAACTTTTACCTGAACATCCAGGCATTTCCATACATCCTCTGAAATCTAGGCAGAGGTTCCCAAACCTCAGTTCTTGACTTCTGTGCACCTGCAGGCTCAACATCACATGGAAGCTGCCAAGGCTTGGGTCTTTCAACCTCTGAAGCAACAGTCTGAGTCCTACGTTGGCCCTTTTAGCCATTGCTGGGACACAGGGCACTAAGTCCCAAGACTACACAAAGCAGCAAGGCCTTGGATTTATTACAGGCATGCAAAGATAGTTCAATGTAACCAATTAATAAATGTGATACATCACATCACACAGAATGAAGGATAAATATCATATGATTATCTCAAAAGATTCAGAAAAATATTTGATAAAATTCAACATCCCTTCATGATAAAAACTCTGAACAAATTAGGCATAAGAAAAACATACTCCACCATAATAAAGCCCATATGACAAACTATAAGTAACATGATATTGAATGGGGAAATCTGAAAACCTTTCTCTTAGCACTGGAATAAGAAAAGTATGCTCACTTTCAACACTCTTATTTAACATAGTGCTGGCAGTTCCAGCCAGAGCATTCAAGGAAGAAAAAGAAATAAAGGACATCCAAAGTGAAAAACAGAAAGCCAAATTGTCTCTTTGCAGATGACATGAATTTAGATTTTTTTTAAAAACTCTAAAGTTTCCAGAAAAATATGCTTTTATTTGATAAACAAATTGAGTAAATTTGCAGGATATAAAATCAACATTTTAAAATCAGGAGCAATTCTGTACAATAATAACAAAGTAGAGGAAAAAGAAATCAAGAAAGCAATTCTATTTACTCTAGCTACAAAAACAATCTAGGATTAAATTTAACTAATTGGGTGAATAATCTACAAGAAAAACTACACAACTGATTAAATAAAAATGGAAGAGGACACAAACAAGTGGAAAACATCTCATGCTAATACACTGGAAGAATTGTGTAGTAAAAAGTGACCATGCCACCCAAAGCAATCTGTAGATCCAACAGAATTGCTATCAAAATAGCAATGACATTGTCCATACAAATAGAAAAACAATCCTGAAATTTGTATGGTGCTTGTATCACACAAATCCCAAGCCCAGGCAGCAGAACTTGCAGCTTCAAAAAAGATTCCTTACTTATACTTGAGGTGCAGAGAGTCAAGAGTGAAGAGGACTTGGCTTTGAAACTTGGATAACAGCTGCCCCACAGTAGAACAGGGCACCAAGCAGAGTCCTGAGGTCTCCATTCCAAGACCTAGCTCCTGGGTAACATTTCTAGACATATCCTGGCCAGAAGGGAATCTACTGCCTTGAAAAGATATACCCAGTTCGGCAGGATGACCTGCTGACTAAAGAGTTCTTGGCCCTTGTATAAACATCAACAATACTTAGGCAGTACTCACTGCAAGCCTTGGGTGTGACCCAGTGCTGTGCTGGCTTCAAGTGTGACTCAGCATATTCCTAGCTGTGGTGGCCATGGGGAGAGGACCCTTTCTGCTTGAGAAAAGAATAGAAAAGAGTAAAGGAGACTTTGTCTTGCAGTTTGGGCACCAGCTCAGTCACAGTAGGGTAGAGCACCAAATAGGCTCCTGGATCCCGAATTCTAAGCCTTGGTTCTTGGAAGGCAATTATAGACCCATCCAGGGTCCAAAGGGAGCCCATTGCCCCTATAGGAAGAAAGTCAGGCTGGTTAACAGTTACCAAAAACTGAATGAAAAGTCCTTGGGCCTTGAGTGGACATCAGTGACAGCCAGGCAGTGGTCACTGTGGGCTATAAAACCAACACACAAAAATTAGAAATATTTCTATATATTAACAGCAAACAATCTGAAAAAAAAATCAAGAAAGTAATCCCACTTACAATAGCTACAAAAAAAAAAAAAAAAGTACCTGGGAATAAACATAATCAAAGAAGTGAAAGGTCTCTATAATAAAAGCTGTGAAACATTGACGCAAGAAATTGAAGAGGACACAACAAATGGAAGGATATTCCATATTCATGAGTTGGAAGCATCAATAGTGTTAATATGTCCATACTACCCAAAGCAATCTACAGATTCATTGCAATCTCTATCAAAAAGACAATGACGTTCTTTAGAGAAATAGAAAAGAAAAATCCTAAAATTAATATGGAATCACAAAAGACCTGGAATACCCATAGTCATTCTGAGCAAAAAGAACAAAACTGGAGGAATCACATTACCTGACTTCAAATTATACTACAGAGCTATAATAACCAGAACAGCACGGCTCTGGCATAAAAACAGACACATAGACTAATGGAATAAGTATAGAGAGTCAAGAAATAAATCCACACACCAACACTGAATTGACAAAAGTGCCAAGAACATAAATTGGGGAAAAGGGCACTCTCTTCAATAAATGATGTAGGAAAGCTGGATATCTGTATGCAGAAGAATGAACTAGATCCCTATTTCTCACCAGATAAAAAAATCAAATCAAAATGGACTGGATATCTAAACCTAAGAGCTCAAACTATGAAACTGCTGAAGTAAAACATTGAGGAAACTTTCCAGGACATTGGTCTGAGCAAAGATTTCATGAGTAATATCCTATAAGCACAGGCAAACCAAAGTGAAAATGGGCAAATGGGGTCACGTCAAGTTGCAAAGCTTCTGCCCAGAAAAGAAGGCAATGACAATCAACAAAGTGAATAGACAACTCACAGAATGGGAGAAAATATTTGCAGACTACCTATGTGACAAGGGATTAACGAGCAGAGCAGAATATAAAAGGAGTTCAAACAACTCTACAGAAAAAAAAAAAATCTAATAATCTGATGAATAGATGGGCAAAATATCTGAATAGACATTTCTCAAAAGCAGATATACACATGGAAAACAGGTTTATAAAAAGATGCTCAGCATGATTAATTATCAGATAAATTCAAATCAAAGCTACAATGAGATAGGTCACCCGTGTTAAATGGCTTTTATCCAAAAGACAGGCAATAATGAATGCTGATGCAAGCAAATTAGTACAGCCACTATGACGAACAGTATGTAGGTTCCTCTAGAAACTAAAGATAGAACTACCATACGTTCCAGCAATCCCATTGTTAGGTACATATCCAAAAGAAAGGAAATCAGTATGTCAAAGGGATATGTGCACTCCCATGTTTATTGCAGCGCTATTCACAATAGCCGATATTTGGAAGTAACCTAAGTGTCTATCAACAGACAAATGAATAAAGCAAATGTGATACCTATACAGAATGGAGTAATAACCAGCCATAAAAAAAGAACGAGATCCTGTCATTTGCAAAAACATGGATGGAACTGGAGGGCATTATGTTAAGTGAAATAAGCCATGCACAGAAAGATAAACTTCACATGTTCTCACTTATTTGTGGGATCTAAAAATAAAAACAATTAAGCTCATGGTCATAGAAAGTGGAAGATTAGCTTTTCAAATGAAGAAAATAATGTTAACAAGCAAGAGATTCATGCCAATACTGAATAAGAATTTGGTAAAATAGCCTATTATGATAAATATTAAGAAATTATGTAGATTGTGGTGTCACATTATTTTTCTTTTATCTTTCAAAGCTTAATATAATGGACATTTAAAGCAGGCTTGCTCTCAAAGGAAATACTCAGGTGTATTTTCTATTCCATTTCTGCGAGTTATAATGATAAAATATAAAGGAAGGAAAGTTGTAACAACATTGAGATTTGGAGGGGAAAATGAGTTGCCATACAACCCTAAATTCTTAAAATAACCTTCCTTGGAGTATTTTAAATCCCAATGAGATACATAATAAAACACTTATTCTGTAATTTGAACACTGAAAAACTAAACACTAGCTAATATTTTTTGCTTAGTTCAGAATATTCATTTAAAAGTTAAAACAACCCAGTCTCCTGTGGCAGGGCTGTCATCCTGGATTGCTTTATCTTTCATAAAAAGCCTCCTTATCAAAAATGTTATTTTAACTTGCTATTACCTTTCTTTTTATCATTTGCTCTTGAAATGAAGACTTATCTAGAGGAAGAAGATATAAGAAAAACCCCAAACTGAGTCTAAGAAATAGAGCAAAAATTGTCACCAAAGTTGAAAATATTATTTATCCTCTCAATATTCTCTATTCATTTCAAGAGATGTTCAGATTCCATAGGCCAGCATGAACTGTCATCCTTAGGATAATAAATTATTAGTGTATAGAGTCTTGATCAGATATCAAAAATATAAAATGCTACTGAGTTATTACAAATACCAAGGAGCAGCCTAAATGGAGAAAAGAAAATCCAGAAATGAGATTCTTGGTTAGAGTTTAAAGTGAGTGAAGAAGTAGAATTAACAACGGTGACTAAAATTAAAATTAGTTTTGTCTTCAAAGCATCAGAAATTCATATACCAGTATTATTTGACATTGTTAATCCCCGTTATCTAAATAAGATGTCAAAATGTTTGCTCTGAAGGGCTAGACATTAAATATTTTAAGCTTTTTTGGCTATATGGTCTCCGTCATAATAGCTCAGTTTTGCCATTGATTTTTTAAACTCCATAGCTGATCTCTTTCTGGGACTTCAAGTACACACCTATCAGATCACTTATTATTGCCCTGCAGGTCACTGAGACTGCAAATTCGTTCATAATTTTTTTCTTCCTGTGCTTTAAGATAATCTTTGTTACTACGTCTTCAAACACTCTAACCTTTTCTTCCACAGTGTCTAATATGCTGGTACTTTCATCCAGTAAACTACATTTCAGATATTGTACATTTTTTCTGTAAAACTTCTATTTAGTTTTTTAAATATATATTCCATTTGTCTCCTTATCATAAGCATGTTTTTTAAGCCAAGTCATAATAGGTGGATTACTTTAACTTTTATTTTAGGTTCAGGGGTACATGTGCAGATTTGTTATTGGTAAAATAGATAAATTGCGTGTCGTGGGAGTTTGGTGTACAGATGATTTCATCACCCAGGTAGTAAGCATAGTACTCAATAGACATTTTCAATCCTCACCCTCCTCCCACCCCCCACCCTAAAATAGGTCCCAATATCTGTTGTTCCCTTCCTTGTATCCATGTATTCTCAATGTTTAGCTTCCACTTACAAGTGACAGCATGCAGTATTTGTTTTTCTGTTTGCTTAGGATTATGGCCTCTAGATCCATCTATGTTGCTGCAAGAAACATGACCTTATTCTTTTATGTCTACAAATTATTGCATGGTATATGTATACCACATTTTCTTTATCCAATCTAGTGTGGATGGGCATTGAGATTGATTCCATGACTTTTCTATCATGAATAGTGCTGTGGTTAACAGATATGTGCATGTGACTTTATGGTACGACTTCTATTCCTTTGAATATATACCCAATAATGGGATTTCTCAGTCAAACGGTAATTCTGTTTTAATTTTGAGAAATTGCCAAACTGCTTTCTATAATGGCTGGATTAATTTACATTCCAACCAGCAGTGTATAAGCAATCTTTTCTTATTCCTGCAATCATATCAGTATTTGTTATTTCTGACTTTTTTAGAATAGTCATTCTGGCTGGTGTGAGATGGTATTTCCTTTTGTTTTTTTATTTGCATTTCACTAATGATTAGTGATGTTGAGGATTTTATCATATGCTTGTTGGCTATGAGTAGGTCTTCTTTTGAAAATTGTCTATTCATGTCCTTTGTGTACTTTTTCATGGGGTTGTTTTTTGTATGTTAATTTGTTTAAGTTCCTTACAAATTCTGAAATTTAATTTTAAACTAAATGGCAAAAACGATTAATGGGGAAAGGACTCCATATTCAATAAATTGCACTGGGATAATTGGCTAGCCATACGCAGAAGATTGAAGCTGAACCCTTTTCTTATACTATGTACAAAAATCAATTCAAGATGGATTAAAGACTTAAATGTAAAACTTAAAAGTATAAAAACCCTGGAAGATAACCTAGGAAATATAATTCTGGACATAGTCTCTGGCAAAGATTTCATGACAAAGATATGAAAAGCAATTGCAACAACAACAAAAATTGACAAATGGAACCGAATTAAACTAAAAAGCTTCTGTACAGCAAAAGAAACTATCAACAGAGTAAATATAATAGCTGTCTTCTAAAGTCCTTATTGAGTAATGCTTCAATTTCTATCACTTCTGGGCTTGTTTCTATTGATGAATTATCTTCTAAATTTGTGTCAAATTTTCATTCTTTTTATATGCTTAGTAATTTTTGATTTGATATTGGAAATTCTAGTTTTATAATGTTGACCACTTCTATTGTGTTGCCTTCCTTTAATCAGTGTTGGTCTTCATTTCATTAGGTGCTTCAGTTTTGTGTCATGTACTTGGACCTTTCTAAGAAAGTATTTTATCTATCTTTTGTCGCATCTTCACCATTCTATTCTTTAGCGTGTGATTAGACCCACTACTAAGTCTTTCTGTGGTCTCCACCAAAGGCCCTAGTTATCAGTAATGATTCTCCACTCTGGCTGGATAGAATTCACATGTCTGTATGATTTCTGATTAGCATTCTGTATTAGTCAGGCTTCTCTAGAGGGACAGAAATAATAGGATAGATGTGTATATAAAAGGGAGTTTATTTAAGGAGTATTAACTCACACAATTGCCATGTCCCACAATAGGCCATCTGCAAGATGAGGACCGAGGAGGCCAGTTTGAGTCCCAAAGCTGAAGAACTTTGAGTCCAATGTGTGAGGGCAGAAAGCACTCAGCATGGGAGACAGATGTAGGCTGAGAGATTAAGTCAGTCTAGTCTTTTCTCAACCTTCTGCATGATGTTTATTCTGGCCATGCTGGCAGCTGATTAGCTTGTGACCACCTAGATTAAGGGTCAGTCTGCTGTTTCCAGTGCACTGACTCAAATATTAATCTCTTCTGGCAACACCCTCACAGACACACCCAGAAAGAATACTTTGCATCCTTAAATCCAATCAAATTGACACTCAGTATTAACCCATCACACATTCATACTCAGGTTTTAGCTCCCCTTTCACTCTTTGCTAGGTTTCATGCAGTTTTACCCTATACATGAGTAGCTTAGTATTTAGAGAAACTCAGTGGTACCTCTATGAAGATTTCTGGAATTATTTTTCTGCATAGTAGAATTCTGTTCTACAACTTCCAGTCTCCTAGGACTCTTGAACTTCTATTATTGTTTCCTTGTTTTACTGTCTCTAATTTCCTCACTGTCATGTGTTCTGGAATGTTTCTCCAGTCAAAAATCTGCAGTATTATAGGTTTTACCATTTGTTTCCTTTATTTCTGGAATCCCAGTGTTACACTTCTGGTGTGAAATTGTTTGTTCATATATTTTTACAGATTGTCGTTCTGCTTGTTTACAGTGGAAGGATCACTCTTGTCTCTGTCATGCCATTATAGCCATAAAGAGGTTTCATTTAAATTAAAAACAATTTTATTTTTATAATTTTTACTTTTATTGTTTTCTAATGTTTTTATTTCCATAGGTTATTGGAGAAAAGATGGTGTTTGGTTACATGAGTAAGTTCTTTAGTGGTGATTTATGAGATTTTGGTGCACCTATCACCTGAGCACTCAATTTGTAATTTTTATCCCACAATCCCTTCCCAACCTTTCCCCCTGAGTGTGCAAAGTCCACTGTGTCATTCTTATGCATTTGATTCCTCATAGCTTATCTCCCACTTATGAGTTATAACGTAAAATATTTGGTTTTCTATTCCTGAGTTACTTCACTTAGAATAATAGTCTCCAATCTCATGCAGGTTGCTGCAAATGCCATTACTTCATTCATTTTTATGGCTGAGTAGTATTCCATTATACATACATGTCACAGTTTCTTCATTCACTCATGGATTGATGGGCATTTGGGTTGGTTCCACATTTCTGCAGTTGTGAATTATGCTGCTATAAACATGCATGTGCAATATCTTTTTGTATAATGACTTATTTTCCTCTGGGTAGGTACCCAGTAGTGGGAGTGCTGGATCAAATTGCAGTTCTACTTTTAGTTCTTTAAGAAATCTCCACACTGTTTTCTATAGTGGTTGTACTAGTTTACATTCCTGCCAGCAGTGTAGAAGTGTTCCCTGTTCACCACATCCATGACAACATGTATTATATTTGATTTTTTGATTATGAGTATTCTTAAAGGAGTAAAGCAGTATTGCATTGTGGTTTTGATTTGCATTTCCCTGATTATTAGTGATGTTGAGCATTTTTTCATATGTTTGTTGGCCGTTTGTATATCTTCTTTTGAGAATTTTCTATTTATGTCCTTAGCCCACTTTTTGATGGGATTGTTTTTTTCTTGCTAATTTGTTTCAGTTTCTTGTAGATTCTGAATAATAGTCCCAACAGTGATCACGGCAAATACACAACCCCATAGAGTGGGAGAAAATTGCCATAAAGTGTTTTAAAGTAGGTTTATATTGGTATTACTAGTTACAGGGTAAGGACAATAAGGAAACATCTTTCTATCTGTTTATTGATTCATACTACTTGTAATATGTCTTACAATTCTGTAATTCATTCTATTTTGAATATTTTATTGATTTGCAAATTTTAAAATGTGATAAGAAAAAAACAGCTTTAAGTCCAAATGTATGGTTCTCAATCTTATCATTTGTATTGCTTGGGTTAAAATACAAAGGTAAAATTGTGATTTATCTTAAATTGATCTCTGATCTCTCCTATTTAAAAGCAAAAGTAATAAGGGGTTACTGATACTTTTATTTTTCTTTTTGTCTTATTTTTGGATAGCCAAACCTTTGGCACAATCAACCTTTATGATCATACTGGGAGGTAAGTTTTGCTTCATTCCTGCCAGCCCACTTTGGTGAAAAACCAAATATCTCAAAAACTAGAATTCAAATAGCTTTCATCATTGGAAGGTTAATTATAATCTGGATTTTCCTTGTTAATATGGTTGTCTGTTTCTTCCGTGTTCCTTCCTCCTTTAATTATTCAGAGCTGGCCCTTCTGAGTTACCCAGTGATAAATACCACTCTATAAAGTGCTTTATGTCACCACAGAAACCTAGTTTTTGAATGTCATCCATTGCATTCTGCTCAAGCTAACATCAGTGATCCAACTCCATATATATATATATTATATATATATATATTATATATATATAAAATATATGTGTGTGTGTGTGTGTGTGTGTGTGTGTGTGTGTGTATTCTGGCTTATTCTGACTGGCAGTTGTTCATGACCTAGCACTAAGTCATTTGATTTGATCAACATATTAAATAACTCATTTTAGGTTTTAGAAACACAATAGTTTTATTGTCTTCTTTTTGAGTTTCTCAATGCAAAAATTTATAAAATGAGATCGTTAAAGACTGGGGGGTGTCCCCGTAGCAATTGGTGTGTTTGTCTATGGATAAGTGAAATGCAAGAATTTCATATATATGGCATTTTTGTTACTGAATTTTAATAATGAAAACCAGAATGTAATTTGAAAATATAGCTTAGATTTTGGAATGATTTAATTATTACAAATCTCAGATCAAAACTATTCTAGGCCAAAGCAATTAAATGAAAGAATATGTCAATATATTTTTCTTTCTCTTCAAGTATAAAGATAGCCAGATTCAGCAAGTAAAACTGAGAGACACCCAATTCAATTTGAATTTAACAACAAATATTTTTAGTGTAAGCATGCACCATAGAGTATTTGAAATATGCTTTTACTGAAAAAAAATTCATCATTTCTCTGAAATTCTACTTCAACTGGAATGTTACCAGTTAAACCATGCCAAAGTCAACATATTTTCTATGCTATTTTCTGCATAGTTTGAAAAATTAATACAACATGCAAATTATGCTTCTTTTTCTCCATTGCTCAAATGCAAACAACAACAACAAAACCTCTTTCATTTGCCTAGTTTGTGGATGTTTTAAGGGGTGTCAATTGTGATATGTCTTGTACTGAATTCCTTTCTTATTTCCAAGCTGCCTCCCTTCCTAGGATCATGATTTTGGTGAATTCTAGGCAGTAAGCAAGGCCAGCAACATTGGAAATATTCTCATAGGAGATAGCTTCTTCTCATTAAATATACAATACTCATTCTCTCATTATAAACCTTGCTGCCTCCACTATGAATGCTCTCTTCATAATTTACCCCTACCATAAAAAATGTTTCCCTTGTGTGATGGTTAATACTGAGTATCAACTTGATTGGATTGAAGATGCAAAGTATTGTCTCTGTGTGTGTATGTTAGGGTGTTGCCAAAAGAGATTCACATTTGAGTCAGTGGACTGGGAAAGGCAGACCCACCCTTAATCTAGGTGGGCACCATCCAATCAGCTGCCCATGTGGCCAGAATGAAAAGCAGGTAGAAGGTTGAAAAGACTAGATTGGCTTAGCCTCCCAGCCTACATCTTTCTCCCATGCTGGATGCTTCCTGTCCTAAAATATTAGACTCCAAGTTGTTCAAATTTTGCACTCTTGGATTTACACCAGTGGTATTCCAGGGGATCTTGGAATTTCAGCCACAGACTGAAGACTGCACTGTCTGCTTCCCTACTTTTGAGGGTTTTGGACTCAAACTGGCTTCCTTGCTCTTCAACTTGAAGACAGCCTATTGTGGGACTTCATCTTGTGATCTTGTATGTCAGTACTCCTTAATAAACTCCGCTTTATATATATATGTCCATCCTATTCTGTCCCTCTGGAGAACCCTGACTAATACACCTTGGCACTCATGTCATTGCCTCTGCTAGGCCATTTTTTCTATCCTAGTTCTCATCCTAGTTGTAATACATTAATATCATAAATTTTCTCTTCATACCATTTCATACACAAAATTTTGTTAATCCTCATCACTTCTTTCCTTTTCTCTTCTCTCCCTGATTTAGAAAGAAAAAAAAAATGGAAACAGCTTCAAAAGCATCATATGGAGCAGAAGAAATCTGGTATCACAGCTATTATAGGAAAGATATAGTATCCAAATGCAGAGTATTGGAGGCCAGGAAAAATAAGGACATCCAGGGGAGGGTGGGCCAGTATGAATAATTAATTTCTGAGGGAGAAAGGAAGAGGAAATGTGGAGGTTAAGAAGACATGGAGTAACACGACCTGTTTCCACAAGGTAGGGTGACCTGGCACAGGAGTCAGAACCTGGTCAGTGGGAGGAAGGGATGCATGTAAGGGGGAGGTGGAGCGTTAGATATAGAACAAGGAGGACCAGTCCTTAAGTCTACAGAGGAGAGAACCAGTGTGAGGTCTCAGAGCCTGAGCAGGATGAGTAAAACATACACATGGAGGGGCAACCTAAGGCAAGTGTCAGAGCCTAAGCAAGGTGAACAGGGTGTTTACACCACAGAGGCATAGCAGCACAGATGTCAGAGACTGAATGTGGAGAAGGAGAGCATCTGTGTCAGAGTCAGGGCAGTGAGAACTCCAGGATTTGTTTATATACAGGATGGGTTATCAGATAGAACAGAACAACCAGTTAAATTCGGAGTGTAACACCAAGGTGAACTCTAATGTGAACTATGGAGTTTGGGTGATAAGGATGTGCCAATGTACGTTCAACAAATTGTAACAAATATACCATTCTTGTGGGAGATGCTAACAATGGAAGAAACTATAAATTCCTGGGTGCAGAATGTATATGGGAAATCTCTGTACCTTCCACTCAATTGCTTAATGAATCTAAAACTCATCTACAAAACAATGTCTATTAAATTTAGATTTCAGATAAAAAAGAGTGAATCTGGAAGCTCCAATACAGAAAATGGCTCTAAGTAAATATACTGGTGATAATGTGAGTAATAAAAGTTGGGTTTTTGGGTGCAGAAGAGATATACAAATTTACAGATGTACAGAAATTTACAAATATGGAAAAAGAGAATATTGCAGTGGTAACAGTGTTGGGAACAATTAATAACCCATAGTTCTTCAATATATGTAAGTTAATGCACACACACAGACACATAAACACACATACATACACACACACACACATATATATATTCCCTGGCTATGTTCATTTAGAGGATCTGGGAACAGTGCTACTACAATAGCAATGTGTAAAACTAGCGCCAGATCCGGACTTCTAAGTATTATTTTACATTACAGTGATTCGGGTCTTCTTGTAGATATATAGCTAATTCTAATGGTTATAGTGGAGTTGTGTAGAAGAATATCCTTGTTTATGAGAAATGCACATCTATGTCCTAGAGGATGATGGGTCATTAGGTTATTAACTTACTTTCAAATGATTCGGAAAAAAAAATTTCTGTACTCTACTTGCAACCTTTCTATGGGTTTCATTTTTGCTCATTTTCCTTAAACCTGCAAAAATAATATTTGCAGGGAAATATTAACCTTTTTAAAAGAATTTTAAACATTCTAAGCTTGACCTGATATAAAATGTCAAACATGGCCGGTTGCCTGACATGTCTGTTTACCTGTGAAGAAAAAATTCCTAACAGCAAATAAAATGATGGGCATTTCTAAATCCCAGAGCCTCATACTTTTACAGTTTTCAGCAATTATTTGTTGACATAAAGCAATCTGCATCCTATGTTTCTCAGATCACTGTTCTGAGAGTAAAGAAAACCTGCTATTCCAAAATCAGATGAAAACAAACTGAATTCCTACTCTTGATGAAAAGCACTCCTTTTTCTCTTATGTGGATTCCAACACAGTCTTACTTAGTGACAATGCTGGGCCTTTTTATTGTTGTTGTTTGTTAATGCTATGATTGTGACTTTTTAAAATTACAGAGATGTGAACTTTTCTGTTTGTCATTCAGAGAATGTTGTACTAGCTATACCAAGCTTTCCTTAAGGATCTAAAGCCCTAATAATTATGTTAATTATCATTGATTTGTTCCTTTCTAGTCCTGTTATACTCACATTTTACCAGAAGAAATCAAAGCTTTTGGCCACACCACACAACATAAGTGTGGCTAGGCAATTGAGAAACCTCCAGGTGGTCCAGGAAGCATCCAATACTACATCTGGATGACCTGGCTTAAACCCTGTGCCTCCCTTTGTGCACATTGTATTAGCATTTACTTCTGGTAGAATTATTGGTGGTTATTTAGACTATATGTAACTGTGAAATAACGTTTACTATTAAACAGTCTTTAAAAAGAAAATGAGTGGGGAGAGAACAAGAAGTTTGTGGGCAGGGGCTAGAACAGAGAAGAGTAGCTGGGAGTTAAACTGTAACTCCTGAAACACTTTTTGAAGGGATTGGATGTGTAGAACTGAACCACTTGCTTGTAAAAGGACTAGATAATTTTTCTCTAAGTAATTATACAATGGAATTTCTTCCATTGGTTCCATCTCTCTCTTTCCCATTCTTCATCCCTTCCTTTCCTATTTGCTTTACTTTTCTCTCTTTCTCAATCTATATCTGAATCTATCTATCTCTCTCTCTCTCTCTCTCTCTGTGTGTATGTGTGTGTGTGTGTGTGTGTATATATATATATATATATATATACACATTTTCCCCTTCCCTGTGTTGATGTTTTCCTCTTTTCCTCCTTTCCCTCTTTTGTCTCTTTCTTTTCTTCTTTCTCTCTCTTTCCCTTTCTTTAACTATATGCCAAAGAATTTATGGGAAAGTTGTATGATAACGTCATCTCTATTCATTTAGGTTAAAGCTGGACCCACTAGTTTGATTAATTTCCTTGTAGGACCTGCTTTTCCTTACAGGTTCTCTCTGCATTTGAGATGTATTTACATAAGCCAGTTACACAAATTTGTTTGAAGATGATCAAGCTAAAAGAAGATAGTAGTGGTTGATTGTTTGCCTATGTACTTTTTTCAATATAAGTAAAGAAAATTTAGAGGTAAATATAAGTAATCTATTTTAGCAATCATGCTGACAACATTTAAGTTCATGTGTTAAATAACATTACTTAAAAGCAATATTTAAAGTTTAATTTACACTTTGATGTTAACATATAGTTAATGAAAACATATCAGAATAAAATCTCAATCAACATTAATTTTAAAATATTAGAACTCAAGAAAGAAAAGACTAATTTTAGGCTTTAGATTCTATGTAAGTCCTTAACTAGCATAAAATAATTAACATTTTATAAATATTTAAGTGGGTATTCAAATTATCAGGTATAACTGGATCAATATTTCTAAGTAAGAAAACATTTATATTTATTCTCTGTACACAATAGCCAGTGTCTAAAACATATTTTATATTCCTTAGTTTTACTATTATTGTGTTTAAAATAAATGCTGAATCTGGTAACAATTATTTTAATATACACTTAAGCAAATAGTATTTTAAGAAATCATAAAAAGATAACATCTAGGCTTTTACTGAAATCTTTCACACTGCAACCACCAGGGTAGATTAAAACACATTGAGGTAATTGCTTCAAGTGGAATAGTGAAATTAAGATTTTTAAACAATTTTTTTGAACATCAAAGAATAGAGGTACTGCTGTCCATCATTTTTATGGTTAAAAAGAATGATTGCTTCTATAATTGAGTCTGTTTTCTAATTCTAAGCTATTCTGAAATCCTGTGTTCTTTACTATAAAGAAAATCCTTGAATTCTGATTACTCTGAGAAATTCAAAGAATTGGCCATCTGTGGAGTAAGTAATAATGTATGATTAATTTTAATGTTTCCTTGCTAATTTAATATTTGCTGCCTTCCACATATATTTGTCAGTCTAATTGATTTTCTTTGTTTTCTTCATAAAATTATCAGAAATATTAGCATGTCAAAATGCTTATTATGACTACTTTATAATTTGGTTTATCTCTTTATAATCTATATTTAATAGATAATTATCTCGATTAGGAATGCATGCAAAATTTGATCACTTGTATGTGCTGTAAATTTAAAATATCATGATTTTGGGAGAAAAATTAATTTGTTTGTGCTAATAATCTCTAATTCAAATTATTTTCTTATACTTTCCTTAAATATTTTGACTTTTTATGTCTATAAGAAGAGAGTTCCCCCTCAGATTTCTTTAGATGTATGATGGAAGCATGGGAATTCTAGATACAGAGAATAGAGAAGGGTTGAAAAGTAGATGGCTTTACAGAAAATTATTTATTAAAGTCATTTTATGCCCCCAGAAGCAGACCATAACATAAGTTGCACTCTTATCCTCTTTTTCTTTTCTTGCTTTCAATCAATTTCATAAAATTTATTCAGATAAAATATTTTATGTCTTAAAACCTTGTATTCAATTACTAAGATGCACCAAACCATTACGCTGTGGAAGTTTTCTTTTTTTGGAAAATACCTTTAAATGTACCCTATTTATGACATCACTCTAGGAATATTTATTTCACTATTTCATTAGCAAATATTTAGATGAATTTTAAATAATATTTTTATGCTACTTCTCTGTACATAGAAAAAGGAAAATCACCATTCACAGGTCTCAAATTCTTCAAAATATTCATAGGCCCTATGACATTATCAAGAGAAAATGTGTTTTTCTCTTTTTATCTGCCCTCATCAGCACATAGAATATGTACATGAAACATAATCAATATATGGTTATTCCTGTAATCTTCACATATGAATATTTGTGAAGTTTTTTTGTTTCTTTATTTAAAAACAAAATAATTCAAACAAGGATTTTTAGGAACTTTTCCAGGGTCATAGGGTTAACAAGTAGCTGAGTCAAAATTTGAATATAAGTCTTGAGTGCAGTTCCCTTCTCAGAGAAAAATCATTACGCCTCTTCTGACTCAGAGGCTCACAGTTCCAACCCACTTCTCTAGCCAAAGTGTTTCCTAGCATGTTGCTTGCCGGAGCGTCCACATGGGTTCTTCTTTTCCACTTCTCATCCCATGCTACGTTAGGAAACCCTGATGACTCTCTGCCCCCCATGGAAAGACCACTGCTGCTTGGAATAAGAGTGTCTCTAATTTTTTTAATCCTATTTGAACGGTATTGCACTAATTTTTATCTTGCTGCTAGGCTACTCGGGCAAGTCTCTTAGTTTCAAAATCCTAGAGATAATAGAATTAAATATACACCCATGTTACAATCCAGAAGAATGAGGGGAAGCTTAAAGGCAAAAATACCTTACTGACTATATACAGAGCTGTGACACAAGGAAATTTTTAGCTTCAAAGATGCCCAGAAACATGAAAGGTTTTCTCAATGCTTTTCTTCTTAGTCTTGTTTTATGTTTTGCATGATTTTTTAGTTAGATTGATTACACCCTTCATCCAAAATTCGGTTCTGTTTGTTGGGAATAAGTTGTGAATAACTACTAAGTAGTATGCAAGGTAATCAAAGTCCTTGCTAGTTTCAACTTTGTTAATTAAAATTTCATAAATCAATATAACACAAGCACCATGAAACCAATTATTACTTAATCCATTTGGTCATTTTTATGTCTTTATGTTGATATTTATTTTAGTTTTACTTACTATTGGCGTGGTTTACCAGTCCATGTGATAGTAGAGTCACCTCACTCTTGTCCCATGTTTCATACATACCATGTTTGCTTAAAGGTCAGTTTTGCTCTGCTTCCTCTAACAAAAGTTCTTTTAAGCTTTGCATAATGCATTTAACTTTATAGACATTTAATCTTCTTGGAGACTTTCCTTTGAACTCTCTTCAAGTACTAGAACTGCCTCCATTTATGGAGGCCAGAAAAGTACAGTCATCACATCTCTTAGGTGTTCTTGAAGATGTAGGAATAAAAATAAGTGAAGCACGTGAAATTTCTAAGGATGTGCCTTTATAATGCAATACTTAGCACTTATTATGTAAGTCCCTCCAAATTACTTTAATTCCATGTGTATTTTCACAGTGGAGATTCTGTGCTACGAATGTAATAGAAATTTGTCAGTAAATGTGTATGCTGGGTGTGCATATGTGTGTAACTCTCATCTCCACAAACTTAAAGCTCTTTAACTTTTCTATCATTATTAATGGAACTCAACGTGAATTTAGGAAGCACAGACTGCAAGCTATTTTTTAACTTCCTGAAGTCTTTAGGAAAGACTGCTTGACTCTTTTACATATTTGTTTTGAAAGGAACTTATGCATGTTAGTTAGTCATTTCATTATATGATGTTCAAAGAAATAACTCAGCACAAATAATACCCATGTTAGACAACTCAAAAGATTATGTTAAAAGAGCTAGGAGACATATAATACAATTATGCTTCTAGTAAATATTCATGAACATTTTTGTAATTCTGTTAGGCATATCTGCTGGCACAGTGTTTCCTTGGCACTTCATCTGCATTTGAATGTGTCATAATAATTTTTACTACAGTTATCAGAAAATATTCACAAACCATAATAAAATGGTGTTTTAGAAATGTTAACCCTTCAGCCTTTGCAGTACCTTTGAGCTAGACCAGGAAGATTGCAGAAAACCAAGATGGAAAGATTATTTAAGTCCAGAAGGTTAACATTTAATCAGAAAGTATTTGTTCATTATAGTTGTCTTTACCTCTCCCAATTCTTTGTTGCAAGATTAATTGATAAATATGAGGAAAATCTAGCAAGGTTTAAATAGCCAATAAATTATAGGACTCTAACTAGATTGAGGAGTAGCAAAAAGAGTGGTAGTAAGGGCTGGCTCTGAATCAAGTGAGATCAGGAAAGGGGAAGATGGGTCTACCATGTCGATAGTAACTTTTATGTGCCGAATAGTATATTGTCACTAATATAACGGAGGACACTGAGGCACTGAGAGGTTAATTCATCTCACATTAATATCCTAACAAAGGGATCGAGCTGTAATTTGAAAGCCAAATCTGTTTTAGTTGAAAGACCATATTGTACCTTTAAACTAGTTCCTCATTACCAGCTAGTGTCATATTCGATGTGCTGAGCAGACAGACAAAAACAAGAGGATTAAGAGACCAAAGAATTACAATTAGAAAATAGACAATGAGAGGGGACAAATATAATTAGGATATCACTAAGCTTAAGAGGAAAGTATTTACCCCAAACATATGAACTTTAATGTATTTTCTATTTGTGTCTGAACTAATCTTACTCTACTTTTTGTTCCAAAGTAAAGCATAATGTTCATTGATATTATGTTTATTTTTAGTATAATCTTATTTAATAATATACTCATTTTTAAATGTAGGCTATATACAAAGATATAAATCAAAATATCAATATAACCTGAAGTTACAGATAACAATTGTTAATAGCATAAACACTGCTAAAAATATATACATTTTTGTTTATGTATAACTATAAATATTATAAAAGTTATTTACAAAAAGTTCTTCATGATACTTATAGACTTTTTTTTCCAACCAATATATCCTTATCATCTTTTGAGGTTAAAAATATAGATTTTTATCACCCTTTTGATGATGCGCATATGTGTGTATATATATATGGGTGTATATACATATATAGGTAGAATATATATATATATAACCTATATATTAACACTTGTAATTCTAAAAGAAATTTGAAATACTGTTGGAGACAGTGTTGTTAAGCAAATTCGATAAATGCCAAGAAAGAATGAAAGCAGGACTATTTTACACAAAGATTTATATCATCGTCCATATTAATTTATAAAAAATGTTTACCAGTTTTCTATCTTATGCCATCTAATTGTTTTTTTAGGGGGAGTGCTATTAAAACGGCACAGTTGGTGTAAATATGCTGAAACATAAGTTTGTGCTTTCTTGTACAACTGTTTTCTAAATACGTATTTTTCATGATTGTACTGGTGGGTTGAAAATATTCACATTTTGATAACTAGCTTTCCAAATAGTTGTTTTGATGTTTATAGTGTGCCTTGTACCTCAGCTACTTATCCACACAAATCATTCTCTGTTTAGAATTATTGCCTAATAAGTAGGTTGAAAAAACATAGCACTATTTTAAATTGATTTTTGGATTGTTTAATTGAAAAATATAATTAAAAAAATTAAAAATAACACCTTATGCCACTGTCTACTGGAGTTCTTACCTCATTCTTATTGATGCATATGAAATCTTTATGTAGAAATGATATTAACCTATTGTATATTATGCATGACAATATTTTATCAAATGTGCAATTTTTTTATTTTTTACATGTTGAGGATAGTTTTGTTACATTGATGTTTAAAAGATATTTGAAGTCTAGTCTGTCAGTCTTTTCCTCTGTGATTTCTGGCTTTGATGCTTGTGTAACTTTTGAAGGGTGGCCTATAAGCTTGCAGGTTGTGGATGAGCATAACAGCTGTCTCTGGTGAGAGTGAGTGCTGGGGAAAGAAGTGAAGGTTATCCAGGCAGTTTTGAACACCTTAAGGAAAATGATCATGGCTTGACTAGAGAGCTGTTAGAATATGGGCAAGGAAAACAACTCTTTTTTTCAAAGAGTACTACCCTAAAGAGAACATCTGTGATTACTGCAGATGATAGCCTGAAGTCATTGTCTGGTTTCTAGGATATCTTTTGTTTTCTTTTCTAAGAATGTTTTTCTTAGAAAGCATATATATTTGTTTGTGTGTCTGTGTGTGTATTCTACACAGGTATTAACAACTGTGACTCTAAAAGAACCTCAAAATATGAAGGATACTAAGCACATTTGATAAATGCAAACGAAGTATGAAAACAAGATATTTTGCACAAGGTTATGATCCATGCTATACACATAGCCACAACTAAATTTCAAGATTTGCCACTGTTGCTAAACTCTTTTACAGAATGTTATAAAATTATTGTTTCACCTATTGCTTTCTCAGTAACATGACCAATATATGAATTATATGTTAGGTCTTCTATTATGTCAATAATTTGACTATGGAATCAAATTTCATTAAAAAGTTTCATTCTATAAGGTAAATAGCAGTGTATTCAATTACTTTAAAATTTAATAGCATTATAAGTAACTGTTAAAATAATTTTAAAGAACAAATATTTGTGACGTTATCATGAGAAAAATACTTTTCTCCGAAACATTTGTTTTTTGTTAACCATTAGCTGTCTTCTTGAGAAGCAAGACAAAGCTGAGTTGGGTAATTTTAAAAAAAGAAAAGGCTAACAATGTATTTTCTGTGTGTGTACGTGTGTGTATATAGAGTTAGCTCTGAAAATATGACCTCATATTACCAAACATAACTTTGTAAACACTTTCAAATAAAAATATGTGATGTATACAATACATGTAAAATATGGAGAGAGAGAGTGGCTATTATTTCATGCCTATTAAATACATTAAGACTGAGGCATGCTCAGAGAAAGTGACTCATTCTTACGCCTCTGCACTGAATTTTTATTAAACACCTACAATGGTCTCCAACCATTTTGACACCAGGGATTGGTTTCATGGAAGATAATTCTTCCACAGACCAGGAGTATGGGGGAATGGTTTCAGGATGGAACTTTTGTGCCTCAGATCATCAAGCATTAGATTCTTATAATGAGAACACAACCTAAATCCCTCTCATGCACAGTTCACATTAGGGTTTGCACTTGATATGGTTTGGTTCTGTGTCCCTACCAAAATTTCATCTCCAGTTGTAATCCCCATATGTTGAGGGAGGGACCTGGTGGGAGGTGATTGGAACATGGGGATGGTTTCCCCCATGCTGATCTCATTATTGTGAATGAGTTCTCAAGAGATACGATATATTTTCTAAGTAGCAATTTCCCCCACACACTCTCTCTCCACCTGCCACCAGATGTTGCCTTTCTTCCCCTTTGCCTTTCACCATGGTTATAAGTTTTTTGAGACCTCCCCAGCCAGGCAGAACTGTAAATCGACTAAATCTCTTTTGTTTTTAAATAGTATTTTAGCCATTCTAATAGGTGTTGTGCTATTACATTGCAATTTCAATTTACTGTTTTCTAATTACTAATATTGTCAAACATCAATTCATTTGTTTTTTATTTGTCGTCTCTATATATTCTCTGGTGAAGTCTACAATGAAAGTTCTTGATCATTTTTAACTTTTTGATTATTGAGTTAGCATTCTTTATTTACTGTGGTTAGAAGTCCTTTATCAGATAATTGTTTTACAAAGCTTCCCTTCAGTGAGTGATTTGCTTTAAATGTTTTTACAATATCTTTTAAAGAGTAGACGTTCTTATCTTAATGAACTGTAATGTATTACTATTGTTGTTGTCGTTTTGTGTTTTCTCAATCCAATGTAAGAAATATTTGCCCATCTCAAAACTTGCAAATACACTCTTCTATTATTTTCTTTTAGAAGAATTACAGTCTTGGGTTTTATGTTTAGGTCCAGAATGACTTAAAATTTTATTTTTATATAATAAAAGATATGACTTGAAGTTCATTGTTTATATATAGTTCTTAAGTTGTTCAGCATGAATATTGAAAAGGCTATTTTTTCTCCGTTGAAGTGGCTTCCCAACTTTTTCTAAAAGTAATTGACCATATAATATAGTTAGGCTGTGTTCCCATAAAAATCTCACCTTGAATTGTAATAATCCCCCTGTATCCAGGGCAGGGCCAGGTGGGGATAATTGAATTATGGGGGTGATTTCCCCCATATTATTGTGGTAGTGAATAAGTCTCATGAGACCTGACGGTCTTATAAATGGGAGTTACACTGCACAAGCACTCTTACCTGCTGCCATGTAAGATATGACTTTACTACTGCTTCACCATTTGCCATGTTTGTTTGGCCTCCCCAGCCAACTGTGAGTCCATTAAACCTCTTTCCTTTATAAATTATCCAGTCTCAGGTATGTTTTTATTAGCAGCATGGGAACAGACTAATACACCATATATGTGTAGACTTATGAATGCATTCTCTGTTCTTTTCCACTGATTTATTTGCCTAATCTTTCTCCAGCACCACATAGAAATAATTTAATTTTTTTTTCAAACCATGAACCTTTTGATTTGATATTTTTGTCATGTTGTACTGCCTAAGACCTCCATTTCAATGTTAAATGGCACTGATTAAAGTTGGTTATTTGACTTTATTGACAGATCATAGAATTAGTACATTCTGTATTACCAAAAAGTGTGATATTAGGTATAGGTTTTTAATAGATGCCCTATGACAAGTTGATAAAGTTCTCATTAATTACCACTTCAATCATGGTTGTTATGTTGAATGCTGAATTATTAAAAATACTCATTTTGTATTGTATTAGTTCCCCATTGATGCTATAATAAATTACCACAAGCTTAGTGGTTTAAATCAATACAAATTTATTATTTTATAGTTATGAATTTCGGAAGTCCAAAATCAGTTTCACTGGGCTAAAATCATGACATCCGCAAGCCTGCATTTCTTCTGGGTGTGCTAGAAATTAGTCTGTTTCCTTTTGTCAGCTTCTAGAGTCTGTCTACATCCCATGGCTTGAGTCACCATCTTTATCTTCTCTCTCTGACTCTGATTCTCCTGTCTCCTATTTATAAAGATACCTCTGAACACATTGACTTTATTAGCAATATCCCAATCGCAAAATCATTACCTTAATCACATCTGAAAATTTTATTTTACCATGTGAGGTAACATATTCACAGGTTCCAGAGATTAGGGCATGGATAGCTCTGGGGAGCTTTCATTTAGCCTACTAAATCCACCTATTAATGTGATTATATGGCTTTTTTCCTCTTTTAATATTAAAAAAACATTGATTTATATTCAGTTGTTTAATCTACTTGTAATACAGGCATAAATCTCACTTCATCTTGATGTTTTATCATTTTTATATGTTAGTTCATTTGATTTGCTAATATACTATTGAGGTTTCTGTACTTTTACTCTTGTAGGGTATTGATCTGTATTTTCTTATAATAGAGAGCTTCTGTTAAGGTCTCTTTAACACCTCATAAATCCACACAGAGATATGATTCCTCTTCCTTCCCCTGGAAATTGTCATGACTGGACAGGACACTCCAAAATTTTATGCCATTTTTCTATGAGACTCCTGAGGAAGCCAATACAGAGAAGGAGTGGCACCAAAAATATTTATAGAAAAGAACAGCTAAACTCTTGACATCTGTGCTTTGAGTCTTCCTTTAACACTAGCCTCTTGTTATATGAAATAACACATCCCCTTATTACTTCGTTTGTAGAATTCTGCTTTTGTTTTTACTTTTCTATTACAGGACAAGCAGCCAACCTCATCTGGAATTACATATGTGGAAAGTTTTATTTGAATTATCTTTAAAAACTTGGATTTTTAGGTCTTATTGGTAATATTCTTCATGATTAATTCAAACTGATTAATGTTTAATCAATGCTTATTTCTATTCACATATTTATTCTGGTAATATTATAAATAAAACACAATAATCGACCATTTTGTTATTTTCAGTATTTTAAAAACAGATGGTTTATCTTGTATGATTTTGATTTTCATCTAATGGTTTCATACTTAGTGAAAATTTTAAAAAGCTAAAACGAAGACTGAGATATAGAAAAGAAATTAGTTTCAATATTTTTTTTTTACCTGATTGGAAGTAAAACTATAGCAAAAATATTACTATATGTACTAATCCATTTTTACACTCCTATAAAGATTCTACTAGAGACTGGGTAATTTATAAAAGAAAGAAGTTTAACTGACTCACAGTTCTGCATTGCTGGGGAGGCCTCAGGAAACCTACAATCTTGGCAGAAGGCTAAGGGAAAGCAGGAACAAGTCAGCAGGAAAGAATAGAGTGAGGGCACAGGAAAAGTTTCCTATCCCGGCCCGCGGGATAGTCAGAGCAGGACCTGGAGGAGGGGGTGGGAATTTGGGGAACAAGAGACACGAGAAATGGAGACAAGACAGTGCTCTGATCAAGTCTCGTTTAATGGCGGTAATGCACTGCCTTATATACACTTGAAAGGGAAGGGGTTGGGCTAAGGCGGAAATGATCTCATTGCCGAGGGCGTGGCCAGGTTAGTTTCGGTTTCTCCGGTCGGACATCATGTTGCGCTTGCGCTATTAAGTAACAATTTTCCCGGGCGCGGGAAAAGTGAGTGAAGAAGAAGCAGGAAGAGCGCCATCTTTAATGAGGTATTAGTACAGGGGAAAAAAGGCAAAGATAGGGAGAAGGTGTGGGGTGGAAATGAATATAGCTCAGGCATTTAATCCTCAATTATTATTCGCTATGGCCGGGGCGTGCAGCTCCGGACAGTTTCCATTTATAAAACCATCAGATTGCCTGAGAATTAACTCAATATCATGAGAACAGCATGGAGGAAACTGTCCCCATAATCCAATCACTTCCCTCCCTTGACAGGTGGGGATTACAGGTCCCTCCTTGTACATGTGGGGATTATAATTCAAATTTGGGTGGCAACACAGAGCCAAACCATATCACCATAATAGGTTGGTGATATTGTTCCCAGGAGATTTTAATATCCTTTTCATCACTTACACAATACTGGGCTATAACGGTAATGTCAAATTTCCTCTATTACAATAATTCTTAGGTTTCCTCTTTATTATTATTATTGTTTTTTTTTTTTTTTTTTTTGAGAGGGATTTTTCTCTTTTTTCACCCAGTCTGGAGTGCAGTGGCGGGATCTCGGCTTACTGCAACCTCTGCCTCCCAGGTTCAAGTGATTCTCCTGCCTCAACATCTGGAATAGCTGGGATTACAGGCGGCCACCACCATGCCTGGCTAATTTTTTTTGTATTTTTAATAGAGGCAGGGTTTCACCATGTTGGTCAGGCTGGTCTCGAACTCTGGACCTCAGGTGATCCACCTGCCTGGACCTCCCAGTGTGCTGGGATTACAGGAGTGAGTCACGGCGCCCGTCAGGTTTTCTCTTAAAGCAGGGTTTTTGTGTGTTTATTTGCTTTTTAGTTTTTTTGCTTTTGTTTTTTTGTTTTTTGAGGTTGGTCATGGATCAGCTAAGTGAAGACTTGCAGGCTTCATGGCACAACTTCTTTGAACTAACTGGTAGTAATGGCTTTAATAACTTTGACAAAAATCTCTCAGACAAGAAGAGTATTAAGCTTATTTAATGGATGATTATACAAACTCATCTGGACAAAACTCCAGTTTCTAGTCTAAAGTCTGATTTACACATGCATAATATCAATTGTACATATTTTAAGGAAACTGAACAGATCTTTCCACATTGATTATATATGTCTCAAAATCTAAAATACTAGTGCAAGTTTTTTTTTTTCTCTGCCTTCGGGCTTGACTTCTTAATTGTATTTTGTCATTTTTGTTGTTTCAGTCGTCTAACAGTACAAGACTTCCAAGAACAGTCATACCCAAATTTAAATTATGTAATCGAAGTTTAGTTGATATAGATATTCATGTATGATCACTAGTCAGAGATCACTAAGTAAAATACTACACTGGGATTCCAAGAGGGCTAAAGAAATGCTAAATTGCAGAACCCAAGATCTAGCATGTCTGCTCAAGCTACATTAGTAATTAAACAAGCCAGTTTATTCTAAGTGTTCTGAAACTCCTATTAAATAAAGCATTTTCATGATATTAGAGATTTTGCATAAACCATTAAATGTTTTTAAAATAACCAGAACACTTGAAATAAAAAATAAATTGAAAATAAAACACTTGGAGATTCCAAATTATATTTGCAAATAGCAAATTTCTCCTTGAGACATAGATTTTTAAAGTGGTTGAAAGCAATTTACTCAGGAGTAATCATTATATATTGTAACAATTATTCTCCAAGCTGTTAACGTCAATATAAACAGTTGCTATTGACCATTTGTGAGAGCTAATTAATATTCTATCAAAAAATCAAGGGATTATTGAATAGACTACATTTGCATATAGTGGCAACTGGGCTATTTCCTAGAAAATATGACCACATTCTTATTGATTGCAATGCTTTAAAGCAAACTCCACATCAAAAGTATATAGTTTTCATCACACAAAAACAAAGAAAAACTTGTTTTTCCTACAACACAAAGAAAATTAACTTCCACGTGACTTCAAACTGATGTACAGTTAATTGCTCTCCATAAATTATTCATTATAAATTGCATAAACATTAGTTGAGGGTTTCTAATAGTTTCGAGCCACTTAAAAGATACACTAGAAGTTAAGCTCATAGCTACACTTTCAGCTACAGCAATTTATTTTCTTCTAGTGAAAGAGAAATATGAAAAAAATTGTTTAAATAATAGTTCATTTTTTGTATTTCATTTGTAGGAAACTACAAAAAATATTACAGTAATTTAATTACATTGTAACAACTAAATTGTGTACAGAGGATAATATTGAGTAATGCTAACTTTTCTGGATTTCACACACAGAATCATTCAATTAACCAACTTTTTATTTCAAAAGTGGCCTTTCATCTCAAGTGGGTACAAATGCTATGATTTATGTTTTGTTGACGGTTCGTAAGGCAGCATCTCTCCTAGTTAAGTGGAGTTAAATTTCTGTTAGAATAAACAAACTTTTCTTATAAAACTACTCATTTTTTTATGTTTAAAATCAAGTAGTTTCCAATAAAATACAGAGATGCTTTATTTATTTAATTATTGGGTTTTCCTGACTAGGAAAATATTTATTTAAGGTTTGTGCAGACTGAGAAGCGTGAAAATGCTAAAAGTTTAATAGATACTCTATATGACTACAAGGTTTAAACTTCAGAAATTATTCTTTCTTGTCATTATCTGGCATTTAATTCAATCAACTGAAACAAAAGCTTTCTTGCCAAAATACCTGAAAGAGAGCCCAGCACAACAGAAAATCTCAGTAAGAATAGAGACATAGGAGCTTACCGAATCAACCCATTAATGTTGTTGAGGAAGTACTGGCTCACAACTACAGATATGACCAGAAACAACATAAGTGAATTTTGAGAACCAAAGATAAAACACAAATCTCAGAGAAGCAACTGAGTGGCATTTATAGGCAAAGACCTGAATAAGATTCCAGACGCTCTGAAAACTTTTACCTGACACTGAAACCACAACCTACAGAAAGCTGATCAGAATTTGTCGGCTGAGTTCAAAGAGATGGTTGAGTTCTAAGCCAGAACAAAAATAAAACAAGGTATCTATGTTCTACCATAGGGCTTAAGCGAGATCTGCAGTGTCATAACAAAATACTGAAAATTTCTAGTGCATAAACCAAAATTATTCAGTGTATGGTAGAAACAGGAAAATCTCAAGTTTTGTGAAAAATTACAATTAAAAATGTTAATGACAAGATGACAAAGATATGGGAATTATCTGACAAATATTTTAGAAGAGCTATTTTTAAAGGCATTCAATGAGTAATGGTAAATACTCTAAGTAAATAAGAATAGAGTAATTCTCAGGATATAATATTGAATACTTTTTCTAGTGTTTATTATTATTAAGCTACAGGCATTTTTTAAAATTCAGAAAAGGTTGTTGAATTTTACTCTTATCTAATAACATCTATCGAAATATTCAAATCTTGTTTCTTCTTTAATCAGTTACTATCAGTTTTCTGACTTTCACTATATTCAGAATAATGTGCTTGCATCTTTATCCATTAATATATATGGAATACATTTCAGGCAACAACATCATTATACAAATATATAGTTTTCTCAAATGGATAAATTCAAGCAATACTATAGTGTGACAGAGAGTCTCTTAAACGTGCTGACACATTCAAATACAATGAAAAATTCAGAAACAAATATTAGTAATTAATGCAGAGAAGGTCATAAACGAAATGAAAGAGATGAAAACCATGACACGAGAAATACGTGACAAATGCACAAGCTTCAGTAACCGACTCGATCAACTGGAAGAAAGAGTATCAGCGATTGAGGATCAAATGAATGAAATGAAGCGAGAAGAGAAACCAAAAGAACAAAGAAGAAAAAGAAATGAACAAAGCCTGCAAGAAGTATGGGATTATGTAAAAAGACCAAATCTACGTCTGATTGGGGTGCCTGAAAGTGAGGGGGAAAATGGAACCAAGTTGGAAAATACTCTTCAGGATATCATCCAGGAGAACTTCCCCACCTAGTAGGGCAGGCCAACATTCAAATCCAGGAAATACAGAGAACGCCACAAAGATACTCCTCGAGAAGAGCAACTCCAAGACACATAATTGCCAGATTCACCAAAGTTGAAATGAAGGAAAAAATCTTAAGGGCAGCCAGAGAGAAAGGTCGGGTTACCCACAAAGGGAAGCCCATCAGACTAACAGCAGATCTCTCGGCAGAAACTCTCCAAGCCAGAAGAGAGTGGGGGCCAATATTCAACATTCTTAAAGAAAAGAATTTTAAACCCAGAATTTCATATCCAGCCAAACTAAGTTTCATAAGTGAAGGAGAAATAAAATCCTTTACAGATAAGCAAATGCTTAGAGATTTTGTCACCACTAGGCCTGCCTTACAAGAGACCCTGAAGGAAGCACTCAACATGGAAAGGAACAACCAGTACCAGCCATTGCAAAAACATGCCAAAATGTAAAGACCATCGAGGCTAGGAAGAAACTGCATCAACTAACAAGCAAAATAACCAGTTAATATCATAATGGCAGGATCAAGTTCACACATAACAATCTTAACCTTAAATGTAAATGGACTAAATGCTCCAATTAAAAGACACAGACTGGCAAACTGGATCAAGAGTCAAGACCCATCAGTCTGCTGTATTCAGGAGACCCATCTCACACGCAGAGACATACATAGGCTCAAAATAAAGGGATGGAGGAAGATTTACCAAGCAAATGGAGAACAAAAAAAAGTGGGGGTTGCAAACCTAGTCTCTGATAAAACAGACTTTAAACCATCAAAGATCAAAAGAGACAAAGAAGGCCATTACATAATGGTAAAGGGATCAATTCAACAGGAAGAGCTAACTATCCTAAATATATATGCACCCAATACAGGAGCACCCAGATTCATAAAGCAAGTCCTTAGAGACTTACAAAGAGACTTAGACTCCCATACAATAATAATGGGAGACTTCAACACTCCACTGTCAACATTAGACAGATCAACGAGACAGAAAGTTAACAAGGATATCCAGGAATTGAACTCATCTCTGCAGCAAGCAGACCTAATAGACATCTATAGGACTCTCCACCCCAAATCAAGAGAATATACATTCTTCTCAGCACCACATCGTACTTACTCCAAAATCGACCACATAATTGGAAGTAAAGCACTCCTCAGCAAATGTACAAGAACAGAAATTATAACAAACTGTCTCTCAGACCACAGTGCAATCAAACTAGAACTCAGAAATAAGAAACTCAGTCAAAACCGCTCAACTACATGGAAACTGAACAACCTGCTCCTGAATGACTACTGGGTACATAAAAAAATGAAGGCAGAAATAAAGATGTTCTTTGAAACTAATGAGAACAAAGATACAACATACCAGAATCTCTGGGACACATTTAAAGCAGTGTGTAGAGGGAAATTTATAGCACTAAATGCCCACAAGAGAAAGCAGGAAAGATCTAAAATTGACACTCTAACATCGCAATTAAAAGAACTAGAGAAGCAAGAGCAAACACATTCGAAAGAGAGCAGAAGGCAAGAAATAACTAAGATCAGAGCAGAACTGAAGGAGATAGAGACACAAAAAACCCTCCAAAAAATCAATGAATCCAGGAGTTGGTTTTTTGAAAACATCAACAAAATTGACAGACCACTAGCAAGACTAAAAAAGAAGAAAAGAGAGAAGAATCAAATCGACGCAATTAAAAATGATAAAGGGGATATCACCACCGACCCCACAGAAATACAAACTACCATCAGAGAATACTATAAACACCTCTATGCAAATAAACTGGAAAATCTAGAAGAAATGGATAATTTCCTGGACACTTACACTCTTCCAAGACTAAACCAGGAAGAAGTTGAATCCCTGAATAGACCAATAGCAGGCTCTGAAATTGAGGCAATAAGTAATAGCCTACCAACCAAAAAAAATCCAGGACCAGATGGATTCACAGCTGAATTCTACCAGAGGTACAAGGAGGAGTTGGTACCATTCCTTCTGAAACTATTCCAATCAATAGAAAAAAAGGGAATCCTCCCTAACTCATTTTATGAGGCCAACATCATCCTGCTACCAAAGCCTGGCAGAGACACAACAAAAAAAGAGAATTTTAGACCAATGTCCCTGATGAACATCGATGCAAAAATCCTCAATAAAATACTGGCAAACCGGATTCAGCAACACATCAAAAAGCTTATCCACCATGATCAAGTGGGCTTCATCCCTGGGATGCAATGCTGGTTCAACATTCACAAATCAATAAACATAATCCAGCATATAAACAGAACCAAAGACAAGAACCACATGATTATCTCAATAGATGCAGAAAAGGCTTTTGACAAAATTCAACAGGCCTTCATGCTAAAAACGCTCAATAAATTTGGTATTGATGGAACGTACCTCAAAATAATAAGAGCTATTTATGACAAACCCACAGCCAATATCATACTGAATGGGCAAAAACTGGAAAAATTCCCTTTGAAAACTGGCATAAGACAGGGATGCCCTCTCTCACCACTCCTATTCAACATAGTGTTGGAAGTTCTGGCTAGGGCAATTAGGCAAGAGAAAGAAATCAAGGGTATTCAGTTAGGAAAAGAAGAAGTCAAACTGTCCCTCTTTGCAGATGACATGATTGTATATTTAGAAAACCCCATTGTCTCAGCCCAAAATCTCCTTAAGCTGATAAGCAACTTCAGCAAAGTCTCAGGATACAAAATTAATGTGCAAAAATCACAAGCATTCTTATACACCAGTAACAGACAGAGAGCCAAATCAGGAATGAACTTCCATTCACAATTGCTTCAAAGAGAATAAAATACCTAGGAATCCAACTTACAAGGGATGTAAAGGACCTCTTCAAGGAGAACTACAAACCACTGCTCAGTGAAATAAAAGAGGACACAAACAAATGGAAGAACATACCATGCTCATGGATAGGAAGACTCAATATCGTGAAAATGGCCATACTGCCCAAGGTAATTTATAGATTCAATGCCATCCCCATCAAGCTACCAATGAGTTTCTTCACAGAATTGGAAAAAACTGCTTTAAAGTTCATAGGGAACCAAAAAAGAGCCCGCATCTCCAAGACAATCCTAAGTCAAAAGAAAAAGCTGGAGGCATCACGCTACCTGACTTCAAACTATACTACAAGGCTACAGTAACCAAAACAGCATGGTACTGGTACCAAAACAGAGATATAGACCAATGGAACAGAACAGAGTCCTCAGAAATAATACCACACATCTACAGCCATCTGATCTTTGACAAACCTGAGAGAAACAAGAAATGGGGAAAGGATTCCCTATTTAATAAATGGTGCTGGGAAAATTGGCTAGCCATAAATAGAAAGCTGAAACTGGATCCTTTCCTTACTCCTTATACAAAAATTAATTGAAGATGGATTAGAGACTTAAATGTTAGACCTAATACCATAAAAATCCTAGAGGAAAACCTAGGTAGTACCATTCAGGACATAGGCATGGGCAAAGACTTTATGTCTAAAACACCAAAAGCAACAGCAGCAAAAGCCAAAATTGACAAATGGGATCTCATTAAACTAAAGAGCTTCTGCACAGCAAAAGAAACTACCATCAGAGTGAACAGGCAACCTACAGAATGGGAGAAAATTTTTGCAATCTACTCATCTGACAAAGGGCTAATATCCAGAACCTTCAAAGAACTCAAACAAATTTACAAGAAAAAAACAAACAACCCCATCAAAAGTGGGCAAAGGATATGAACAGACATTTCTCAAAAGAAGACATTTATACAGCCAACAGACACATGAAAAAATGCTCATCATCACTGGCCATCAGAGAAATGCAAATCAAAACCACAATGAGATACCATCTCACACCAGTTAGAATGGCAATCATTAAAAAGTCAGGAAACAACAGGTGCTGGAGAGGATGTGGAGAAATAGGAACACTTTTACACTGTTGGTGGGATTGTAAACTAGTTCAACCATTATGGAAAACAGTATGGCGATTCCACAAGGATCTAGAACTAGATGTACCATATGACCCAGCCATCCCATTACTGGGTATATACCCAAAGGATTATAAATCATGCTGCTATAAAGACACATGCACACGTATGTTTATTGCGGCACTATTCACAATAGCAAAGACTTGGAATCAACCCAAATGTCCATCAGTGACAGATTGGATTAAGAAAATGTGGCACATATACACCATGGAATACTATGCAGCCATCAAAAAGGATGAGTTTGTGTCCTTTGTAGGGACATGGATGCAGCTGGAAACCATCATTCTTAGCAAACTATCACAAGAACAGAAAACCAAACACCGCATGTTCTCACTCATAGGTGGGAACTGAACAATGAGATCACTTGGACTCGGGAAGGGGAACATCACACACCGGGGCCTATCATGGGGAGGGGGTAGCGGGGAGGGATTGCACTGGGAGTTATACCTGATGTAAATGATGAGTTGATGGGCACACCAACATGGCACAAGTATACATATGTAACAAACCTGCACGTTATGCACATGTACCTTACAACTTAAAGTATAATAATAATAAATAAATTTAAAAAAATAAATAAATAAATAAAATAAAATAAAATTTCTGTCAGTCTCATAAAAAAAAAAAAGAAACAAATATTTTGTCTTTGTTTTCCATTAAATGTCTGGGAGATCTTTAGAAATCATT
Source organism: Macaca mulatta (assembly GCF_049350105.2). NCBI lineage: Eukaryota > Metazoa > Chordata > Mammalia > Primates > Cercopithecidae > Macaca > Macaca mulatta. Next base: position 93,697,188 of record NC_133414.1, on the reverse strand, counting down.
TTATTTCTGTAGGTATCAGTTTTATCATCTGTGTAAAAATTGTTTACTTTAAACAACCTCCTTCCAAGTACACACTTCCCAGTCTTTTAATGTGTTAAGATTTTCCCTGCATATACACCTGCTTTGCATCTGAAGTAAGATTATAGTCTCTTACCACTTCCATTTAATATTTTTACTGGAAGATTTTACGAATTCAACAGGACACAGAATAAAGAAGAGGGAGAATGACTAATAGTCATAAATACATGAAATAAATAATCACAACTATACATATTTGTAGATTACATAATTGCACATTTAGAAAATTCAAAAGAATGTACAAAAAACTTGCTAGGTATAAAAAGTAAATTCATAGTCTCAGGATGCAATATTAATCTATAAAAATCACTAGGTCTTTACGCTAAAAACAAAGTAATTCATTTACTTTAGGAACAAAGATTATATTAAATATACTATCTGCAGTAGCACCAAAAATGTAAAATATCTAAAAATATACTTAACAAAATCTAAAAGACTTCTACACTGAAGGTCACAAAACATTGCTGAGGGAAATAAATTACTAACTGTTTGGAAAATTATTACAAGCTTATTTGTGAGAAGCCTTGATATTGTAAAGACATGTATTCCTTCAAATTTGAATTAATTCAGCATCCTTTTTTCAGATATGTACAAGTTAATGCTAAAGTTTGTATAGACTTATACAAACACTATTGTAAATATAGAGCAAAGTCAAAGGCATTAGTGTAACATGAATTTAAACTTATAACGTTACAGCAAAAGTGTAGTATCAGAATAAGAATAGTCAAAAGTTTAATTAACTAGAAAAAAGTTCACATTGAGTGGTCCAATTATATTTAACAAAGATATTAATTAACCTAAATTGGAGTAAAATAGTTTTTCCACAAATTATTGTGTATCACTTGCCTATTTATAATTTTTTAAAAGGGGAACAGTGTTAACTTTACATCACTTCGTAACAAACATTAACACACATAAATATACAAGGAAAATTACAGCTCTTAAAATAAAGTATTGAAGAACATTTAAATGAAACATTTTAAAAAATATATGGCTAAATTGATTTTTATATAAAAACAATCTGGGGAACTCCCAGTTTCTAGTTTAACACATAAGGAGCTCAGATGTGACTGTTTCCTAACAAGTACAAATCTGAACAAATTATAAAATTAACAACTCTTCTTAAGCCTGTACTGTAACATTAATAAAAGTGAGGTTATAGAGCAAACTGCTGCCCCATAAAAGTGAGACAGACAGAATAACACTGAGAATCACAGCCTGCCAAAACAGACATCCATAAAATGAAACTTCTGCGGGAACCAATGCTAAAGTAGAAAAACCTAAAATGTAATTGAGAAAATTCCTGGAGACTCAGGGGGACACGTCTAAGAGTTATAAATTCCAGCCATCAGAAGCCCCCACACTTTAGTGGGTTTTACCACCTGAAGCTATAACAGCATCTAAACACAAATATTGGAGAAAAATCCTCTCGTGCTGTGGCAAGGGAAAGAGAAAAGGCACCCTTATGAAATATACCAGAGCCTTCTGTTTTCTGCCCTTGGGACAAACTATTTAAACAAGGCTTTAACTTCTTGGGGTTTTATTGGAGTCTAGGAGACCTGGGGAAGGGAAGTAATCATCTAGCTTTCCGTGGGGAGGAAGACAAATGCTTAATTCTAGCACCTTCTAGCCATCAACATTGGAGAAAGGAAACGCCCAACTCCAGCCACTTTAAGCCACCCTGTCTCACTTTACCACGTAAAAGGAATCAATCAGATAAGGCTACATACTGTTGGATTTCAAGTATATGACATCTCGAAAAAGGCAAGACATTGGAGAGAATCAAAAGATCAGTAGTTGTCAGGGGTTAGTGGGAAGGGAAGGATAAACAGGCCAAGAACAGAGAACATTTAGGGCAATGAAACTTTATATATATATATATATGTTATATATATACATATAAGTTATATATATAGTACTGTGAGTGTGAATACATGCCATTATACATTTGTCCAAACCCATGCAATGTGTGATACCAAGAAAGAAACCTAATGTAAACTATAGACTTTGAGCGATAATGGATTATCGATGTAGGTTCATTAATTGTAAAAAATGCATTACTCTAGTGAGAGACAATGATAGTAGAGAAGACTATGTATGTTTGGGGGCAGAGAGTATATGAGAAATCTCTGCCTTCTGTTCAAGTTTACTGTGAATCTATAACTGTTCTAAGAAATATGGTATATTATTTTAAAAGTAATACAGAGTTCAATAAACCCTAAAAGAGAGAGCGCATGTTGACTATGATAATTAGTATCTGAGGTTTTAGAGGAATGTTTTTATTGTATTATTATTGTTTTTTAATCCAAGAAGAGTCAAAAGGATGTTTATTTCTCAGTTAATGTATCTTTTCCAGTATAGGGGATACCCCCAAAATGCAAAAATAATAACAAAAAGCAATCTTATTAAAAGACCTTATCAAGAATATGAAAAAAGCAGGAAAAAACATTCACAGATACATTTCTGAACAAAACTTGATCCAGAATAGATAAAAACATCCAACAAATAAATAATTTGTAAAAATTTGGAGTGGAAGTAATGTTCTATAGCTTAGTTGGTATGCTGCTTAAACACAAATATACATTCGACAAAACAATCAAACTGTATTCCTAATACACATGCACTTTATATGTAAGCATATCTTAATTTAAAAATTAAGGAAAAAGTAAGTTAATATACATTCCTGTTTATGATTTATTGAATCATTGCCACCAACTCTAAGCAGGTAGCCAATTCTGTATCATTTGCTATTCTTATGTGATTGATAACATTTAAGTTCACTTTGTGGTTTTGAAAAATGTCCAAGGACAAAACCGTTCTATATTTTAGTATCCCTGACACTAATTCCATATCACTCTATAGGTCTCCCTAGTTACACACATTTTAATTCACATATCCTACATGCTCTTATTTATTACTGCGTTTATTAGAAACCTCTCTGTGCAACCTACATTGTTTTCTTTAGTTTTCCTGGTAGTTTCCCAAGGATGAAGAGGACATTTTTGAAGTTGTTAATAAACAATTTAAGGAGAATCCTGCACCACTTTGTAAAAATTCATCTCATTATTTTATAATGATATAAATGCATTTTCTATTAGGCTGTCTTTTCCATAGCAATTAAACACTAATTTCTAATATTTGTCTCTCTTTCTAGAATACAACATTCAAATTAATTTCCCCTTTCAGACTGTTAATGGCTTGTGAAATTGGACTCACTGGACTCAGTAAGACAAACTGGGTAGGCCATACAAACTTTTATGTATGTATGTATGTATGTATGTATTTATTTTTGAGACAGAGTTTTGATCTTGTTGCCCAGGCTGGAGTGCAATGGTGTGAAGTTGGCTCACCGCAACTTCCACCTCCGGGTTCAAGCAATTCTCCTGCCTCTTGAGTAGCTGGGATTACAGGCTCCTGCTACGACGCCTGGCTAATTTTTATATAATTTTTATATTTTTATATTTTTAGTAGGGACAGGGTTTCACCATATTTGCCAGGCTGGTCACGAACTTCTGACCTCAGGTGATCCACCCAAACTCCTGGGATTACAAGCGTAAGTCACCATGCCCAGCCAGGCCATACAAACTTTAACCTCACTTTCAGACTTTCTTCTGTTTAGATGCAATGCTTGGTTTATATTTCAGAACAAAAGAGCTCTGTAGAGACAGGAAAAACAAAACAAAACAAAACGCAATAATAACTTCTACTGTTCAAACGAAGAGAACTAAATTTAGAAGAAGAAATAATAATAAGACATTTCATGAAAGCCCCAAAGAAAGCTCCATCTTTTTGAGTTTTGAAAACAATAAACCCAGTTTTATATATTTAAACGTCTTCCTTATGGAGTAGTGGGAACATTTACGCTGCACTTTATTCATCCATTCATATCAATATGAATTGGAAAATGAAATGTCAAAGTACTTACATTTTCTCGAAATAAAAACAGCTGAAGTATAGGAAATGTAATCAGACAAAAAAAAAAAAGTTCACAGCAGGCAGTTGTCTCCACATTAGTATAGTTATCTGATATATTTTTTTTCCCCAAAATTTGCACATCTTCATGCAAATCAAATGACACAGGGTAGATTAGTCAAGACTTGCACATCTTCATATTAGTAATTGGACTATTGAGAAGCTGAGATACAATTTTATCTAAATGATTATTTAAATGAAAACCCAGCTGATGTTTCTTTAAGTTTCTCACAAGCTACCAAGCAAGGAAGACTTTTTATGAATAGTCAGTGTCTCTGAAACCTGTAATTTTTCCTAGTTACAAATTATCCAACTGGATAACTTCTTCTCAAAAATGCAAAAATCAGCCAAATCCAAGTCTTCTGAGGAAAGATTTCACACACTGTCCAAGTGGAAAGAGCAAAGGCAGGCTGCCACTGAGGATTCTTTAGCATGCCTACTCTGTGTAACTTGATTCAGGTAAAAAAAAATTGAAAAACAAAAATGTCTGTTATCTTAATTGCTTTTGGTATTATGTGCTCTCTGTCTCCCCTGGAGCTATTTCAGTGTGGTCAGAGAAAATGCTGTCAGTTGATAAGTTAACCAGTGGTATCAACTTGAATGCTGACACTTTCCTCATGCATTCCATCCAGCTCTGCATACTCAACAGGAAACGCAGGGAAATGCTGGCACGACCTGACTTACGCTGTCAGAGCCTACCAGTGTGAAGTCCATTGCTACTAATGATCATGCTACGAACTGCCAGCATGACATTATTAACGACACTGTCTGAGATCTGCAAACCTCTGGTGTCTCAATTAGCAAAAGTACACACTGTCGGTTTAACCTGAAGATTAAATATCTAAAACAAAGAAAAATTTAATATGAGGTGCATGACAATTTTCTAAGTGTTCTGAGCATTTGATATTGGTGCCTTGTTTATTTTAGACTATTAAAATTATTCAAATTCCTCAAATCCATGTGGATGATTTACTGAATAAGGATACTGGTGATGTAGAATTTGGAATGGTTGGGTGGGGGCTAAGAGATGATCATAAAAAATGTTTGTATTGAATTGAATACACTTTTATTCTTTTTTGGAAAATGGCTTCAAATAAAAACACTTAGCGTTTATGAAAATTTTCCTCATATTACCTTTTGATCCTTCTTAGTTACATAGTATCATATGTGCACAAATACACACATGTCTGCAATTCCTCACTCAGTAACATTCACTAATGACTTCTGTATTTCAGGCACGGTCCTGGGTTCAGTGATAAGAAACAGATACATAAGGAAAGACTCTTCCATTTAGAAGGTTATAATTGAGTTTTTACTGTTTCCCATAAGCTAGTTGAAATAATTAAATCGTCTCACTGACTCATCTCTTCCACCATTAAGTTATTTTTTGCATATTGAATTGAAATTTCCAATCCAACTAAGCCCCCACCATTTTATAGCATAATGTGATTTTGAATTGATTAGTGACAATTAACATCCAAAAACTAATATTTTGATATTGTATTAAGAATAGTATGATCAGGCCACTGCACTCCAGCCTGGGTGACAGAGCAAGACAGCATCTCTTTAAAAATATAGTACCTACTATTTTTTTAACATTATGTTTAAAGGACTACAGTAAAGCATTTGTATATACAATTCATTCATTTATTAACCATTATTGAGCACCTACCATGTGTGAGAACCTAAACTGTACTGAAGATACAAGGGTGAAGAGAAGAGACAAGATCACTTCTTTAAGCTGCATACATTCAGGTTGGGGGATATATATGTGTAAAATAAATTAACAAGTGTCAGATTAGGTAGATATCTATAGTAAAAGCAAAAACATAATGGCAGGGTAGGATCATGTACAATGTCTGAGGAAAATCCTCCATGTTTGCACTCCAAATTAACACAAATGTCATGCATTTCCCTCACAGGGTTTCTTCTCCTTCTATACTGCCACAAAAAGGAACCAGGCTTAATTCAATTAAAAAGTAATTAAGTTCATCTACCATGATTAAATGGTTCTGCTGGAAGCATGTTCAATCTATTGCTAACTCCTCTAATTTTCTGACACAGTGAAATGATAAAGAGAATGAAAAATGATACTCCCCAGTAAGCACTTTTAATGTTAATCAAGACTTTACTCTTTGAATTATTTTATGGCACTTTAACTGTTGAAGCTGAAACCTATGAGAGGCTAATATTTGTTTTGTGATACTAGTATTTTCCTCTTTTTCTTTTTTTTTTTTTTTGAGGAGAGAAGGGAATTATAACATTAAAATATAATTTGAGTGAAGAAAGTCTTAAATTGTAATTTTAATTTGACCCTCCAGATCGTTAAAATGACATATTGGCTGTCAGTCTTAGTTCTCAGTATATTATGAGGTTTTTTAAAGCTTTCTTAGAATACAGAAGTATTTCATTAGAAAGTGAATTATGAATTACTAAACTAAAATTCTAATTACTGGATAGCTAGCTAGCTGTATGATTGATAGAGAGAAAAAGCAAAGAGAGAGAAAGAGGTTTTTACTGAGGAAAAGGATATACAAATGAAAGAACAGTACTTTATACTTAATAACTAGATAATTTCAAGCAGAATAATCTTGGTTCAAATCATAGCTCTGCATGTTTTATAAACATTGATGTTCCTCATTTTCCTACTTGTAATTTGAGAATTAAGAAAATTCATAAATTGTGAGGATTCAGTGAAATATATTTTATGTAAAGTACTTGGCTCAATGTGTAACACTGAAATGACATTCAATAAACCTTAGCTCTATTATTTATTTATTTTTTATTTATTTATTTTTTTGAGACGGAGTCTCGCTCTGTCGCCCAGGCTGGGTGCAGTGGCGCGATCTCTCTTCACTGCAAGCTCCGCCTCCCGGGTTCGCGCCATTCTCCTGCCTCAGCCTCCTGAGTAGCTGGGACCACAGGCGCCCGCCACAGCGCTCGGCTAATTTTTTTTTTTTGTATTTTAGTAGAGACGGGGTTTCACCGTGTTAGCCAGGATGGTCTCGATCTCCTGACCTCGTGATCTTCCCGTCTTGGCCTCCCAAAGTGCTGGGATTACAGGCGTGAGCCACCGCGCTCGGCTAGCTCTATTATTATTAAGTATAAAGTATATATTTATGTATAAAAGTGTCTTTAAAACTAAAAATGATTATATTAATGTAAGGTATGATAGCATAAACGAATAGTAATAGTGCATCTTTCATGCATTAATTCATTTACACAATTGGCCTTGATTCCCTGGAATTTATAGTCATAATATACATAACAGAGTAAACCTTAATTTCAGATGTAGAAAATCATGAGAGATTATTTTTCTCCTTAATAGTAACTTTAAGAAGCAAATTAATGGCTAGCCATATGTGTAAAATGAAACTGGACTCATATGTGTCACCATATACAAAAATTAACACAAGATGGATTAAAGACTTAAGCATAAATGTCTAAAACTATAAAAATCCTACAAGAAAACATAGAAAGAACTTTTCCAGACATTTATCTAGGCAAAGAATTTATGATGAAGACCTCAAAACAAATGTAACAACAAAAATAGGTAAGTGGGAATTAGTTAAAACTTAAAAGCTTCTGTACTGCAAAAGAAACTATCAGTAGAGCAAACAGGCAATTTACAGAATGGCAGAAAATACCTGCAAATGATCTGTCCAACAAAGGCCTAACATTCAGAATCTATGAAGAACTTGAACAATTCAAAAAGGAAAAACAACCCCATTAAAAAAAAAAAAAAAAAAAACGGGCAAAGGGTATGAATAGGTGCTTTTCAAAAGAAGACATGCAAGTAACCAACAAATATATTTTAAAATGTTCCATATCTCTATTCATCAGTGAAATGCAAATCAAAACACAAGGAGATACCACTTCACATCAGTCAAAAAGGCTAAAAAGTCAAAAAGCAACGGATGTTGGCACTGAAACAGAGAAAAGGGAATGCTTAACACTGTTGATGGGAATGAAATTAGTTCAACCTGTATGGAAAATAGAATGGAGATTTCTCAAATAAGTAAAAATAGAACTACAAGTTGATCCAGCACCCCCACAGCTGAGTATCTACATAAAGGAGAAGAAATCATTATAAAGAAAAGACACCTATGTTCATATGTTAATCGAAGCACTATTTACAACAGCATAGTCCTGGGACCAACATAGGTGTTCATCAACAGTTAACTGGATAAAGAAAATGTGGTATATGTACACTATGGAATGGTATGCAGTCATAAAATGAATAAAATCATGTCCTCTGCAGCAACGTGGTTGGAGCTGGAGACCACTATACTAAGTGAATTAACTAAAACAGAAAGCCAAATATCACATGTTCTGACTTATAAGTGGAAGTGAAACAATGGGCAGGCATACACATGAAGACAGAAATAACAGACACTGGAGGCTCCAAAATGGGGGCGGGTGGGAGGGGGGGCAAGGGTTGAAAATTTGCCAAATGAGTACAATGTTCACTGTTTGGGTAATAGGTACACTAGAAGCCCAGTCCCCAACAGTATGGAATATACCCATGTAACAAACATGCACATGTACCCCCTGAACTTAAAATAAAAGAAAAGCTAACTTTTGCTGCAAAATAATGATTTTTAGAATCTTACCAGAGATCTGTGGATACAAAGAAATGTAAATAAACTAAACTTCAGAAAACAATAAGCCTTTTATAGGAGGGAAAATATTCATGGGCTGCTCATATTCCTAGCAAAATTTTGAAAAAGAAATCTGTTAGAGGGGGACATGGCAAAATTAGGCAAACTATTAAGAAACTTTAAACTACCATATATAAAACTGTCATGATAGATTAGAATCCTGAGCAGGCCCATTAATAAAAGTCTGCACCACTTACCAATTCTTTAATTGAGTCTTCAAGTGCAGCAGAGGTGGGTAGCTGGGCCACAGCTGAGGGTTATCAGGTGACTGAAGAGAATAAGACCTAAGAGTTATCCCTGTGAGGTGAACAGGTCTTTCATAAATAGAATGTTTCCTCAGGTGGCAGGCACAAAGTAGGCGAGGTAAGTGTAATTTGTCAGATGCATTTCCAACTTTCAACAAACAATAACTGATATTGGAACTGAAGAATCCTTCAAGCTGTTACATGCCTTCAAAGAGTGTTAGATCAATGCCTTTGAAAGGCAGGGGAATGTCTGTAATCCTAGCTACTTGGAAGGCTGACGCAGGAGAGTCACTTGAACCCAGGAGGCGGAGGTTGCACTGAGCTGAGATTGTGCCATTCCACTCCGCCCTGGGCAAAAAGAGCGAAACTTAGTCAAAAAAAAAAAAAAGAAAGAAAAAGAGGAAGGAAGGAAGGAAGGAAGGAAGGAAGGAAGGAAGGGAAAGAAAGAAAGAAAGAAAGAAAGAAAGAAAGAAAGAAAGAAAGAAAGAAAGAAAGAAAGAAAGAAAGAAAGAAAGAAAAAGAAAGAAAGAGAAAGAAAGGAAAGAAAGAAAGAGAGGAAGGAGGGAGGATGAAGGAAGGAAAAAGAAAGAAAGAAAAGGAAAGAGAGAGAAAGAAAGAGAATGAAAGAAAGAGAGAAAGGAAGGCGAAAGAAGAAAAAGAAAGAAAAAGGAAAGAAAGAAAGAAAGAAAAAGAAAAGAAAGGAAGGAAGGAAGAAGGAGGAGGAGAAGAAGAAGAACAAGAATAAGAAGAAGAAGGAGGAAGAGGCGGAGGGAACGAAGGAAGGAAAAGAAAAAGAAAGAGAATGAAAGAAAGAAAAAGAAAGAAAGAAGAAAGAAAGAAAGAAAGAGAGAGAAAGAGAGAGGAAGGAAGGAAGGAAGCAAGCAGAGGAGGGCATAGGAGGAAAAACAGGGCTAAAATATATTCCCTTAGATTAAAACAACCGCCCCTCACTCCCCCGCCCCCCCAAAAAAAAGGAGGAACAAGAGAGCAAAGACCACTTTCCAGTGACCAAAAACCCTGGTGTCTGGGCTGTAAAGCAGACGGAAATCTCCTACAATTCTGGAAGTAGGCATCTGAGCTGTGAAAAAGGGCAGATGTCTAGGATTTTACATGCATTTGGTTTCTTGGCTCTACAAAACAAAACAAAACAAAACAAAACACCTGATCCTGCCTCCCAAACATATGAAGGCGGTAGTAAACTGAATCAAAATAAAGCTGCAGCAAAGTTCAGACCCTGCTCATATGCATAGCAGATTGATATAGATTTCACTTTAGATGCCCAGCAGAAGACAAGGTACACCTTTTATACATAAGGTCTGGCACAAATGTGAAGATAATATGACACAAGAGAAAAAAGTGGCAATCGATCTAGAGAGAAGTGAATAGAAGCAGGTTGAGAAACTACCCAAATATTAAAATTGTATGAACAAATATGTAATAGCTCTATAGTGGCTATGACAGAAGGCTAAAGATATAGTAAAAGGGTAGACAGCTTGCTGCAGAATGTTAAATTTCAGCAAAGACAAGGAAACTATAAGACAGAAACAAATAAAAATACTAGAAATTTTAAACTATTGAAAACAAGGGAAAAGGAAAACAACCCTGTGAGCCAAGAATTTCATATCAAGTAAAACTACTCTTAAAGATATAAAGGCAAAATGAATATATCTTTAAACAGACAGAAAGTGATATAATTTGTTTCCAGCAGAATTACACTTCAAGAAAATCTAGCAGAATTTCCTTGGTGTGAAAAGAAGTGATGTCTGATTGAATCCTGGATCTGTAGGACAAAAATGAAAACATTATTAAGAGAACATATCTGGGTTAATATAAAAATAACTGTTTAGAGCAAAAATACATCAATATTGCATCAATATATTGTGGGGTTTGGAATACACAGAAGTAAAATATAAGACAATAAGAACGAATAGGGTGGGAAGTGAATAAGTAGAATTATATAGGTAGATGTTCCTTATATGATTTCTCTAATAGCATATTTGAAGGTAGAATATGATAGTTCAAAAATGAATGTTGTAATTTCTTCAGCAACAACTAGACAAGACCACATGAGGTATAGTTTGTGTGTGTGTGTGTGTGCGCGTGTGTGTGTGTGTAGAAAAGGAGAGAGAGGGAATGAGAAATAGAATACTACAAATTATGCAATTCGTCACAAAGTAAGCAGCAATAAGGAACTGAAGAATAAAAGCAGGTTGCATAAATTAAAACAAAAGCAAATAAGAAAGATTTAAAGTAATTATATCATTGATTATATTAACTATAATGAACTCTTCAGCCTATTTCAAAGACAGAGTAAAATGATAGACTTTTTTTGGAAGTCAAAATGCACAAAAAGCAAGATGAAATCTTGCTATTTATAAGAAACGCATTTTGCTCTACAGGCAGTTAGGATGATAGTAAATTAAATGAAAAAATAGCAACATGGAAACACTAAATATGAGATGAGACACTAAGTATAAGATGAAAGTAAATGAAAAAACAGCGACAACACAGAAACACTAAATATAAGAAAACCGATGTAGTTAAATTAATATTAGATAAAATAGCCTTCAAATAAAAAAAATTCTAAAGATATAGAGGAACATATTATAGTGGAAATAGAAAACGTCCATTCACACCCTCCAAAAGGGAAAATAGAAAATTCTCCATGTATGTGTACCTAAAAAAGAGATCTTCAAAACTATTAAGCAAAAATGACAGAATTCAAAAAATAAATTAGGCAAATTCACAGACTGACTTGCATATGTAAATATCCTCTCTTAGTATTTGATAGTACTTGATAGAACAAGCAGGAGAAAAATTAATAAAAGTATAAAAGTTCTCACCAAGTACATGACTGACATTTACAGGACACTACACCCAACGCCTGCAAAAAATGAATATATAACCATGATCTGGGGAAAATACTCTCAGCATGTTTATCAATAATCTCTTGTGGTTAGATTATATAAAGAAATCTTTCCGCTCAAGATTAAGTTCACTACCATCACAATAAACAAGGCAGAAATGATCTGGACAGTGACTTCACTAAGTAAGATATAAAGATGCCCAGAAAAACCTATATGAAGATACATATAAGAATGTTCATGAAAACAAACAACTGATACTTGCAAATATTAGGCAAAGATTCAAACAGACTATGTAAAATAAAATATATGAATAGCATGAGAAAATGTGTTCAAAATGATTAATTAGCAGGAAATTCTAATTAAACCACAATGATTACCACTTTAAACCTGCTCAAAGGGTTTCAATAAAAAAGAACAGCAACATAAAAAGTTGTCAAGATGTGGAGCAAATGGAACTCTCATAAGGTGCTGATAGGTGTGCAAAATACAGCCACATAGCAAAACGGCTTGTGTTTTCAAATAAAGTTAAACATACATCTTTGTTATTATGCACAAATATCACTGTTAGGTAGATATAGAGTGGTCATTGGTTTGGAAAGCTTGCCCTTGGGACTTTGGGGGGACTTGAGTATTTGTGCTTAGGTTGATGTGGTGAACTATATAAAGATGCTGTTTTATGTTTGTAATTGCTAGTTTGAAACTTATTTGTAATGATGTGTTAGTGAATTGAATATTTTAGAATAGGTACAATACATGTTAGCTGTATTATCCAGCAATATCGAATGTTCCCATTATAAATGTTAAAAAATCAAGTAAGATTGATGAAATTCATATAAAAAGTTAAGCATAAATAGTACATAATCTAGCATTTTCTTAAATCAATTTGAAACTCAGAGGATGTGGTAAATGTAGATAATGAGTAAGAAAGTAGTTTATAAGTTACAGGAAGCATTAATTCATAATATGTGTTAAATATTGATTGAAATTAGTAATCTATGCATTTCACTTACAGCTACAAGGGAATGGGAATAACAAGTCATAAGTTTGAATGATCCTGCTCTACTGTAACCTAGGTCATCCCTAAATTGACTAGTTATTGGTGACAACCATTGTGGTCCCAATCTGATTAGAGTGATATTTTCTTCAAAAAGTGACCCTCCTTGTTTTATCCATTCCGTTAATCCTCAATGTTGAATGTCTCCTTCCAAAAATTATTACTAGATTTTCAGAAGAAAATATTTTAACTTCTACATATGTTAACCTTATTTTATTATTTTAAAATTTCTATTTTAAGTGTTATATAATGTGAATACTCTTAGGTAGAAATGTACATTTATATAACTTTAAATATAATAGTAAATATTTGTTAAATTTTAAAAATTTACAATAATGACCACTATAGATAATGTGGAAATAAATACATAATTTTTTTCTCTCAGAGAAAGTAACTATAAGGTCTTATACTACAAGTAGTGATGAGAAACTGCACAGGGAATAAAAATAAAATGCACAGGGAATAAAAATATTTCAAAAGAATACTTTTCCAAAATATGTGCATTATTATTCTGCATTATATTAACCTAAATAATATATTATGTATATATTATATATTATATATAAATATAAGTGTATTATATATAAATAATATTTTAATATATAATATAAAAATCATAAATATAATATATAATAATAAATATATATACACACACCCCATCTCATTTATAATGAGATTTATTTATTATTATTTACATACATATACGCACACATACCCACATAGGCACATATAATTTAAAACAGTAATCTGTCCACACTGATTTCAAGATACAAAATCTTTCACTATAATAAACAGCTCTGAGAGGTATGGGACCACTATGCAGCCATCTCAGCAAATTTTACTGCTGCTTGGCAACTTCTAGAGAAAGCCAGTTATTTTAGCTGAAGTCATCTCTTGGTTTCCAAGTCTATTTCACTCATCTGTTGGCCAAAACTGTCTAATACATTAAAGTAGCCAAAAATCATTTCCAGCTCATAAGACTCATTTACTCCCATAACTAATGAGGATTCATTTACTCCCATAACTGATATGGTTCATGGAAACAAAATGTTAACATTTAGATTTAATAAACCATCATCATCAAAAGTCATAATCATTTCAGGGGAGCAAAATAATATCTTATCAGACACATACAAAACAATTATAAAAAATCAGTGATTTGGAAAATACCACAGTAGTTTTACCATATGCTCCAGATTTCTAGTTATAATTTTGATAGTTTTTCCTTGGCTTTTTAATATCTTACAAACATATTATTTCTGGACTTGTTGCCTGTCTGGATTCCAAGTCAGTGTTTTCTAGGCCTGGATGAATATCTATGTCATCTGAGAAGCTTTAAAAACAATACAGTTTCACAGGGTCTGGCTCCAGAAATTATGTTTTAATCGACCTGTTTCAGGGTACAAGAAACCAAATTTTCAATAGCTTTTTATACAATTACATTTTGTGTAATATTTTTTTCCAACAGGTAGATCGATCATAAATACATTGACTAAATATTATCTGGGATTAATTTGTTATTTCTAAAATTGAAGGAATTACTAGGTGTTATTGTGGTTTTTTATTGGAAGAAAGCAGTTTAAACTATTTTAGGATGACTTAGTGGCAGTCTAACCTGGCTTCACTTGTATTGAGGATATGTCTCTGTAATTGGTGCATCAATAGTGTCGGCACCAGTATTCTCTTTCCTGCTTAATAACTGACGCTAAATTCTTCTTAGAGTCTTAGAACCGATATTTACTTAAGGACAACAAGATTCAAGGTAAGTAAATTTTGCTCAGTTATAATGACCTGTAATTTAAAATATTAAAGAGGAGGACTCTCTGGTTACAATCCTGAATTCTAACACCCAACTCTTCTAAATACGTAATTATTTTTGTCCCAATTATGAGAAGCCAGAGATCTGAAGAAGAGAAAAGATGTTAAGTTGCCTGCCTCTGTAATAAGAATTAGATTTAGAAGTTATACCTAGGGCTTTCTTGCTGACCTGGTGTAACTCTTTGCCAGCTTATAAAGAGAGTGGAAGAAAACTGAAATTACTCTTATTTAGCCTAGAAAAAAACCCCATATGTTTCTCCCTCATTCCAGAATGTGTTTTGAATGTTTTTAGGGGACTCATTTAGACACTGAACATCAATATCTACCTCTCAGAAGAATACACACTCCTGCTACAGCAGAGAGCTATTTACACCAAATATCAGGAGCTTTACTGTATCATTATTGAGCTGAGAAACACACTAGTCTGCTTCTACTGTACACACGGGCTGCCTTAGTCAGCTGAGGTAGCCACAATAAGGAGAAAGATATAACCTAGAGACAGAACTTTGAATTGAGCTTAAATTTACAAGGTCAGTCACCAGAGTAAATTAGAGATATCTGAGTGCAAAACTTTAATTTCAGTGTTAAAACTAGACACATGCAAGTCACTGAAAGGGATAAAAAGATAGTAAATACACACATGAAAATGTTCAACACCCAAAAAGTGCAAACAAAGACCATAATGGGATCTCACTACACACCTTTCAGAATTTTTTAAAAATTATTATTATCATAACACTAGATAGTAGGGAGGAATTAGAGAAACTGGATCACTCATACATTGCTGTTGGTGATAGAGTCAGGAGACAGCCAAGGGTCCCTGGTGAAACCCTGCCTTCAAGCCTAAAAGGGAATGAGTGCTGAAAAAACGAACTCCTGGTCCCAGATAAAACATGTGACCCAGAGAGACAACTGCCCCTGGTAGCCCAGACTTTCCCAACTGATTCTTTCTGAATAATGCCCACATGTGCACTGGGGGAATAGGGTGGAGCCACGAGAAGTTCGCGCCCTGTTCAGGGAGAGGAAGCCTGGCATCTTCAATTCCTGTGTTGTGGCATGGAATCAACCTGTGCGGTTGGGGCCTGTTAGCAGTACTGCCTCTCGCTTTACTGAGAGTTTGTTTTTTTGTTTTTGTTTTTTTCCTTTTTACCCAACAAATCCCACTCTACTCACGCTTCTATGTGTCCGTGAGCCTTCTTTCCTGGTGGCATGAGAAAAACCTGGGTTTAGCTAAACTAAGGAGCAAAATTCCACAACAGTGGGAACGCAAAATACTCCACTGTGGCAGTCTGTCAGTTTTGTATGTAACTAACTGCAATTCCGACATAATCCAGTTATTGCATTCTTTAAAAACATTTTCAACTTTCATTTTAGATTCAGGGAGTGCATGTACAGGTTTGTCACATGGCTGTATTGTGTGATTCTGAGGTTTGGGTATGAATGACATCACCCAGGTAGTGAGCTCAGTACCCAATCGGTTTTCGTTTTCCACCCTTGCCACTCTCCCTCCTCTTTCCTCTAGTAGCCACATATGTCCATATTGCCTTATTTATTTATGTCCATGACTATCAAATATTAGCTCCCACTTATAATATGTCATATGTAGTTTTCTGTTCAGCATTAATTCACTCAGAAGAATGGCTTCCAGCTGTATCCGTGTTGCAGCAAAGGACAAGATTTCATTCTTTTGTGTGACTGTGTAGTATTATGCGGTGCATATGTACCACATTTTTTAATACAATCCACTATTGATAGGCACCTAGGATGATTTCATATTTTTGCCATTGTGAATAGTGCTGTGGTAAACATATGAGTGAATGTGTCTTTTTGGTAAAACAGTTTATTTTCTTTGGGATATATACCCAGTAATGGGATTGCTAGGTAGACCAGTAGTTCTAACTTCTTTGAGAAATCACCACACTTTCCACAGCAGCTGAACTAATTTACATTTCCACCGACAGTGTTAAGCATTCTCTTTTCCCTGTAGCCTTGCCAACATCTGTTGTTTTTTGACTTTTTAGTAATAGCTGTTCTGACTGGTTTGAGATGGTATCTCACTGTGGCTTTGCTTTGCACTTACCTAATGATTAGTGATTTGGAGCATTTTTTAAATATATCTGTTGGTAACTTGTATGTCTTCTTTTCAGAAATGTCTGTTCATATCCTTTGCCCATTTTTTAATGGGGCTATTTGTTTTTTTCTTTTTCAATTGTTTAAGTTCATTACAGATTCTGCATATTAGGCTTTTGTTGTATACATAGCTTGTAAATATTTTCTCCCATTCTGTAGATTGTCTGTTTACTCTGTTGATAGTTTCTTTTGCTGTACAGAAGCTCTTTAATTCAGTTAGGTCCCTCATGTGGTTTGGTTGTGTCCCCACCCAAATCTCACCTTGAATTGTAATTCCCATAATCCCCACATGTAGTGGAAGGGAACTAGTGAGAGGTAATTGTGTCATGGGGGTAGTTACCCTCATGCTGCTGTTCTTGTGATAGTGATTTTTCATAAGATCTGATAATTTTATAAAGGGCTTTTTCCTCTTTGCTCGGCACTTCTCCTTCCTGCCCAACATGTGAAGAAGCAAACGTGTTTGCTTCCCCTTTCACCATGACTGTAAGTTTCCTTAGGCCTTCCCAGCCATGCAGAACTGTGAGTCAATTAAAACTCCTTCCTTTATAAATTACTCAGTCTTGGGTAGTTTTTTATAACAGCATGAGAAAGAGCCAATACAGTCTCACTTGTCAATTTTTGTTTTTGTTACAATTGCTTTTGAGGTTTATTCATAAATTCTTTCCCAATGCTGATGTCCAGAATGGTGTTTCCTAAATTTTCTTCTATTATTCTTATAGTTTTACATATTACATTAAATTTTTAATGCAACTTGAGTTAATTTTATATATGGTGCAAGATAAGGGCCCAGTTTCATTCCTCTGCATATGGTTAGCCAGGTATCCCAGCATCATTTATTGAATTGAGTGTCCTTTCCTCATTGCTTATTTTTGTTGACTTTGTTAAAGATCAGATGGCTTTAGGTGTGGGGCCTTATTTTTGGGTTCTGTATTCTGTTCCATCGGTCTATGTGTCTGTTTTTGTACCAGCACCATACAGTTTTGGTTGCTGTAGCCTTATAGTATAGGTTGAATTCAGGCAATGTGATGCCTCTAGCTTTGAGCTTTTTGCTTAAGATTGCTTTGGTTTGGGGGCTCTTTTTGGGGGTTCCATATAAATATTTGAATATTTATTTTTCTAATTTTGTGAGAAAATATTAGTGGTTTGATAGGAATAACACTGAATCTGTAGATTGCTTTGGGCAGTAAGGACATTTTAATGATATTGATTCTTCCAGCCTAAGAATATGGAAGTATTTTCCATTTATTTCTGTCATTTATAATTTCTTTCAGCAGTGTCCTGTAATTCTCTTTTTAGAGATCTAACCTCCACGGTTAGATATATCCTAGGTATTTTAATTTTTTGTGGCTATTGTAAATGAGATTGCCCTCTAAATTTGGCTGTCAACTTGGATGTTATTGGTATACAGGAATTTCACTGATTTTTAAACATTGATTTTGTATTCTGAAAGTTAACCAAAGTCATTTATCAATTCCAAAAGCCTTTTGGGGAAGTATTTTGGGTTTTCTAGGTATAGAACCATATTGTCAGTGAAGAGAGATAATTTGTCCTTTTCTTTTCCTATTTGGATGCCTTTTATTTTGTTCTCTTGCCCGATTGTACTGAGTAGGACTTTCTGTGTTTTTATTAGGCATTTATCCTATAGAAATGGAAATTTATGTTCATATAAAATATATATATATGTTGAAATTTGTAGCAGTTTGGTTTTATTAGCCAAAAACTGGAAACAACTCAACTATCCATCAACAAATGAATTATTATACAAACTGATGAATTGTTTTTTATTGCTATTATTTTTATTATACTTTAAGTTCTAGGGTAAATATGCACAATGTGCAGGTTTGTTACATATGTATACATGTGCCATGTTGGTGTGCTGCACCCATTAACTCATCATTTACATTAGGTATATCTCCTAATGCTATCCCTCCCCCCTCCACCCATCCCACAACAGGCCCTGATGCGTGATGTTCCCCTTCATGTGTCCAAGTGTTCTCATTGTTCAATTCCCACCTATGAGTGAGAACATGTGGTGTTTGGTTTTCTGTTCTTGCAATAGTTTGCTGAGAATTATGGCTTCCAGTTACATCCATGTCCCTACAAAGGATATTAACTCATCCTTTTTTATGGCTGCATGGTATTCCATGGTGTATATGTGCCACATTTTCTTAATCCAGTCTGTCACTGATGGACATTTGGGTTGATTCCAAGTCTTTGCTATTGTGAATAGTGCCACAGTAAACATATGTGTGCATGTGTCTTTATAGCAGCATGATTTATAATCCTTTAGGTGTATACCCAGTAATGGGATTGTTGGGTCAAATGGTATTTCTAGTCCTAGATCCTTGAGGAATTGCCACACTGCCTTCCACAATGGTTGAACTAGTTTACAGTCCCACCAGCAGTGTAAAAGTGTCCCTATTTCTCCACATCCTCTCCAACACCTGTTGTTTCCTGACTTTTTAGTGATCGCCATTCTAACTGGTGTGAGATAGTATCTCATTGTGGTTTTGATTTGCATTTCTCTGATGGTGAGTGATGATGAGCATTTTTTCATATGTCTGTTGGACAAACAGATGAATTGCTATACATGCATCCATACATGGGATAATATGCAGCAATAAAAAAGAACAACTAGGGGTATATGAAACAACTTTGATGAATCTTCAGGGAATTGATTTAAATCAGAAAAGCCAATCTCAAACTATTACTATTTTATTCCTTTTAGATAGCATTTTTAGTGACAACATTTAGAAATGAAGAACAGATTATTGTTATTAAGGGTTAAAGATAAGAGGGATGTAGGAGTGAGACTGATGTGGTTATAACATGGAAACACAAAAGTTGCCTATGTTGATGGACTTGTTAAATATCTTGACTGTGGTGATGGATACAAAAAACTACATATGTGAAAGAATTGTCTAGAACTGAAAATACAGATATATCCCTCAAAATAAGCACAAGTTAAATAAGGGAAATCTACACGAAATTAGCTGATTGTATAATATCAATATTAATGGATGTGACATTACACTATTGTTTGGCAAAAATTTTGATATCAGAAGAAAATTAATAATGTTTACACAGGACTATTAATGCATGTGAATCTATAATTTTCTCAAAAAATTAAAATAATAATGAAATTAATAATCAAACTGTATTTACCAGATATAAAAGGTAGGCATTCTTAGATTCTAATGGCTACTTAGATTTAATGGCTACATTCTTAGATTTTAATGGCTACTTAGATTTTAATGGCTACATTCTTAGATTTTAATGGCTACTAAGTTCATCAAAATTAATTCATCAAAATTAATCCACACTATAGTTTATCAATGAAAAATTTCAAAATTAAGTGCAAAGAAAGGCATAATCAATATACCATTTCATACATATGAATGTGAATCAGAATGGGATTGCAATGTAGCACTAAATCCTAGTACATGAAGAAACATGTCTTTCATATTCTGTGGGAAGAATATTTCCCACTTAAATCTCTTTATCCCCCAGACTTCTTTTATATGCTTGAAGAGGAGGGCATATATAGGTATTTTCATATACAATGTTTCAGAAACGTTTCTACACAATGAACTTCTCTCAGAAACATATTGGAGGAGATTTTCCACTACAATAAAGAAATAAATGAGAATATAAAAGTTATAGGCATCAAGAAAGGAGCAATTCAAATGGATGACAGACAAAAAGAATTCTCACAGTGACATCGAAAAAATATACTTATATAAAAATTCTGCATCAAACTAAAAAAAGCAACAAGGTAAAACTAAATTGTTCAGAGGGACTGAGAAAGATTTATTAAAAAAATAAAATCAATGGATTATCTAATGTATCAGCATATATTATGAAGAAGCTTTACGAAACTCAGAGTCATAGGTTGAATTTGAAATACGAACATAGAAAACTAAGTAAATGGAAATAAGAGACTATTGTTAGCAAAAAAAAATACGTTGTGAAGAAAATGAAAAGCAATAATAGAATATTGCACAGACAGCTCAGAATTTTTTTCTGTGGTGATCATATGATAAGCCTGTATAGTGGCTATACTTACAGTGATATTGGGAGAATTTGTGCTGAAAATATGTGTAGAGACAGTGTGAGATGCTAAATGTTAATCTTCCATAAGTGAAAAAAATTAATATATCATATCTATATGTTAAAGGTTGAAAATTGCAAACATTGAAGATATGAAGGGATATTAAAATAGTCAGCTAAAGGAATTGAATATGATTGCCTCTGGGGAAAAAATGATAGAGGAAAGAAATGTAGAATTGTGCAACTTTTAGAAAATCTCATGACAATACTTGAAATCTTAAATCATATGCATTGTTAACTTTGAGATTAAAACTAAGCTTATTTTAAGTTTAAAGTTTACTGAATATAAATATGTTGTTTATATGTACACACACATACTTTTATCTAAAAGTGTTTACTTATACTAAATGTGCACTGTTTATATGTGCATACACACTTGTAGATGCCAATGCATATACATGCACATAAGCGCATTAACATATAAATACATCTATAAAATTTAAATTCATTCTAAGAAGATTTTAAATTCACTTAAGAATAATGTGTCTTACATAAAGCTATATCAATTTCACATTTTGGTGTAACTTTGAGAACATAATACTAAAAATGTTTACTGTCTTGTAATAGGAAACACACTTTCAAAGCTACTGAAACTCCAGTCAAATAGGATGTTTATTACTACAGATAATATAACAGAATTCAATGACAGTAATTTCACCCTAAATGGATGGGAATTTGATACAAGGAAAATGGAGTTACATAAAAATAAGTCATTGAAAAACATTGAAGGAATATACCTCAGGAGAAAATGTAATGAAAAACCTGCCTTCCTCATTTCACAATTAGTAGAATTATAGATGACACTGAGAAGTGTCACATGTTGAAATTGTGCCCTGAAATGTTCATTATAAAAGTCAGGGTTTATTTGCAATATTTTGATTTGATGTCTTCATAGAAACTCCACTTGGGATATTGGTAGAGAAAAATATCTAATTTACACCTAGTAACTTTATATTTTAACTTCAAATTTAAATTTCACATATGTTCATTAAATTAAATATATGCATATATAACTTAAACTGCTAAAGTTAAGGGCTTTCATTAGGTAGCATTATTTTCATAACTTGTAACTTCCAAAATTAGTGTTTGCTTTTCTGATAATACTTATAAAAGATACCACGTAAAGTGCATAAACATGTCTAATTTATAATATAAACAGTATAATCAACAGGAACACTTAGAAGATTTCCGTCTCTACTAACAACAGCTGGACTTTTCCATAAATAACTAAAAATAATTGGAAAAGAACAACAAGTAAATGCTGCAGACATTGTTCAAAATATGTAAGATGAAATAAGTGACATAGTGACAGAAACACTATGATTTCTCAGAATTTCTTCCCAGAGAGAATTTCTTGCAAGCAGCAAGGAAGGCCACTATAAATAAAACCTGGCAGTCTCACTGGGTTGAGAAAATTTAGGTCAATGTTAGAGGTGACCAAAGTAACTACACTTCTCAGGGCAGAGTAAAAAGATGTTAGAGAAATAGCTGCAACAACTTCTACTGAACTTCCTTTGGTCTGTTACTTCATAATAAAGGACACATAAGGTAAAATTTTATAAGACAAAGCAAAAAGTACCTGAGAAATTATAAACTTGGACATTCACAGAATCTGTACAGTGCTGGAAGAAATTTGAGTTACAATCAATCAGAGTAGAGATACGTTGATGAACATGATGGTATTCAATAAAGAACTCAGTAGTGCAATACTAGTAGAAGAATCTAGGACAAAAGCAAAAGCTAATTTATACCTATCTTAGCAAAGCTAAAAATAAGTCTCAAAAGAATTAAGCTGACCCACAAATAGTTTGACTGCCCACCCAAAGTTTAACACTCTTAAAAGGAAGATTACTAAATCTAAACACTCGATAATGTAACATTAACAGCATACAATTATATTAATAAGCATATAAGTTAATACAAGTGTTTATTAATTATTCACTAATGCAATTAGTAAACATGAAAAAAATCAGGAAAAAGTGAACCATAGAAAGGAGAAATGAAAACAGAAATACCCAGTAATAATGGAAATGTAAGAATTGGTAGACAAGTAATTTAAAAAAGTAATTATAAATACATTCAGATTAAAGAAAAATAGAATCATAATTAATAGAAAAATGAAGAACTATCAAAGAAACAAAATTCTAAAGAAAAATGTCAATATCTAAATTAAAAATGCATAGAATGGGCTTCAAATCAATTATGTTCCAGAAAATAAGATCAGTGGTCAAGATAAGAACATTTTCTAAATAAAAATTGAAACTATCTAAACTGAAGGACCCAGGGAAAACTACGTCAAGAAAAATGAGGAAAAGATCCTTAATGAATGCTGAAATAATATAGAGTGGTTTAAAATATGTAGAACTGAAGACATAATGACTAACAGTTTTCCAAAATTTTGAACACTATAATCCCAAAGATTAAAGAGACTGACTGAATTAAGACCAAATACACAGAGAGAAAATCACATCAAAACACCTTGCTGAAAAGCAGTTACAAGAAACACTCTTGAAGTAAACAAGAGTGAAAGACACATTAGAAAGAAAGATCACAAATTTCTAATCAGAAAAATTCAAAGCCGAAGAAAATGGAATGGCATCTTTAAAGTGATGAAATAAAAAATTGAACAATAACCTGTGTCTGGCAAATATATATAATGTAAGTGAAAGAATCTCCATGCAAGAAATGTTAAATGAAGTGCTTTTAAAGAAAAACATGCCGTAAACAAAATTGGATCTTCAAAAAGGAATTGAATACACCAGAATTGGTAAATATGTGGAGAAATATAACATACTTTGCATGTTTATTTAAACTTGACTGACTAAAGCAAAAATAAATTTAAAAATGATTATAAATATAGTCTTGGTTTTTAAATAAATACAGAAGTATAATACATGGTAACAGCACAAAACAAGACACAAATGGAAATAAACTTACGTAAGTTTCTTACATTATGTTTGAAGTGGTATAATATTGCTTGACTATAGATTGTGGTTTTTTCTAATAAAGATTTACAGATAATGAGCCAGTAGTGAAAAAATATGAAAATCTAAGTAGTAAAATGTTCAATTAATTTTCTGATCAAAAAACAAAACCAAAGAAAAAATCACACAAAGGAAAGATAACAGATGAAAGAAATACAGAACATATTGCACATATAGAAAACAAATAACAAAAAGGTAGACTTAAATGTACCACAATGATAATTAATATTTACTAAAATCATTGTAATTCAGAGAGAGATTATAAGCCTCAGTAAGAGTTCGTGTCCTTTTTAGGGACATGGATGCAGCTGGAAACCATCATTCTCAGCAAACTATCGCAAGAATAGAAAACCAAACACCGCATGTTCTCACTCATAGGTGGGAATTGAACAATGAGATCACTTGGACACAGGAAGGGGAACATCACACACTGGGGCTTATGGTGGGGAGCGGGGAGGGAGAAGGGATGGCACTGGGAGTTATACCTGATGTAAATGATGAGTTGATGGATGCTGATAAGTTGATGGGTGCAGCACACCAACATGGCACATGTATACATATGTAACAAACCTGCACGTTGTGCACATGTACCCTAGAACTTAAAGTATAATAAATAATAAAAAAAGAATCATGACCAAATTATATCTTTTTCAAAGAAATAAATTTTAAATATAAACAAATAAAAGTGAAAGAATGGAAGAAGATATATATTCCATACACTAATGAGAAGAGACCTAGAATGGTTCTACTAATATCAGACAATGTAATTTCAAGACAAAAACAATAGTCCTAGAGAATTATATATGTATATGAACTTTATTACAAAACTAGACAATGCATAAAGAAGTAGAAACTGACAGAATTGAAGAGAGAAATACATAAACCCAAAATTACAATTAGAGATTCCTGTAGTCTTATTTCAGTAATCAATAGATTAAGTGGACAGAGAATCAGTAAGTATGCAGATGACTTGAACAATGCTATCAACCAATGTCACTTAACATTTGTAGACCACTTCATATAAAATAGTAAAATACACATTCTTTCAAAGTGTATTTTGAAGTGTGTACATGGCAAATTCTCAAACGCAAATCATATGCTGGAGTACGAAACAACTCTTGATAAGTGTAAGAGAAATAAAATGATGTAGAATGTATTCTCTGACCATAATGGTATTAAATTATAAATTAACAAAATAATACGTGAAAATTCTAAATATTCTGAAATTAACAAGATCATTCTAAATAAGCGATATGTTAAAGAATAAATTGCATGGGAAATTAGAAAATATTTCAAATTGAATGAAAATAAAAATTCAATATATCAAATGTGTAAGATGCAGCTGAGATAAGGCTTAGAGTGAAATCTTTAAATGTCTGTATTTTAAAAGATTAAAAGGGCTTATGTAAATATTAAACAAGCAATAAAAACAAGTTAAACCTAAATAAAGTAGAACAATATTTAATGTACACATGAGCATAGATGAACAGACAATAGAAAAATTAAATAATACTTTTTGAAAAGAGCAAAACAATTGATTAAACTATCATTAGAACTATCAGGAATAAAAAAGATAAAGAAACTCATTAGAATTATCAGAAAGAGAAAAGATATATCTCAACAGAGACTCTACTGACAAAGTAAATAATAGAAGAATGTTATAAAACATAAATTGCATGGAAAACTCAAGTATCAAGATTGTCAAGAGAAAAATAGAACATTAATTAAAACGTTATACGTATACAATAGTTTGAGTTCATAAGTAAAATATTGTCACCAAAATACAAAATAGGAACTAAAAAATAAATTAAAAATAAACATCAGAATCAGATTGCTAAAATGATTATTTGTACCAAACATTTAAGTCAGAAAATCCTTCCTAAACAAACACTTTCAGAGAACAGACAATGATGGAAAACATCCAAATTACTTTATGTGGCCAGAATAGACATTCATATTTAAACATATTTAATTTATATATAATGTGTTCATATAACTGTATAAGTATATATCTTAAACTCTTTAAACTGTACAATTATAATAGACGAATGCTACTTTATATAAACTACTTCAATACTGTTGATTAAATTTTAGAATGATCTTTTAGTATTTGTTCTTGAAAATAATCATATTAAGATCCTTATGACTCAGAAGGTCACAGAGGGTCCAAAATTTGAACTGTGGGCATCAAGAGGAAAATTATTTGTTTTATTGGTTTCCAGAAATTTGATCCTCATTGGAAAATAAAAAGGACCATTGAGCATTATTGGAAACATTGGAAAATATATATGGCTAGTTTTTGATAGGTCCGCTATACTTTGCAGTTAATCTTTTAAGTATTATGTAAAGATATTTGTTGCAACAAAGTTTATTGCCTACGAAAGCTGAAACAGCAGTTAGTGACACTTGAAATGCCCGAACTATTGAGAAAAATAAAAAGACAAAATATAATGGATAACTTTAAGGGTCATTATTATAGACACAGGAAGCCCACCATGGGTCTAACAAGAAAACCCAAAGGGAAAAAAGAAAGATAACAATAATAACAAATTAAATATTCATTGGCATATGAGCAGATAATTAAGAGTCCAATAAAATCTCTAAGCTAAATAATTTTTCAGATAAACCTAAATAGGAATATGTTGACAATGAAACCAACAGAAAATGCCTCACTTTTGGGAAGATGTGAGGCACCCACTTTGGAAGCAGAGACAGACACTCCAGAGAGCTGCTGAGTTCACTGTTAATGAATTGCAGACACAGAGTGCAAAATGAAATATGGATTAGAAAATAGAGTAATAAAAAGTTCTACTCATGGAAAATTTGAAGGTTAGTGGACAGAAATAACTGAGGAAAGTGAGAAATTATAGAATAGCCAATGGCATCGGTTAAGCCGTTCTCATAATAGCTCCTGAGGCTGATTCTATTTATAGCCGCTGAAGTGAAACGTTCCATAGGCAGAAGCCAAAGATGTAGCACTCCTAGTCACTCCGCTCAACCACGTGAAAGTTTATGGAGGCAAGGCACCTATTCACCCAGCATCTGTGGCATCACTTGCAAGTTTGCATACGAATAAAAATGGATATTATTTATAAAACAATAAAACCTACAGATGTGAGGGAAATTAACAGCCTGAAAGATAAAGAAGAAAAACAGCAAATGCATATAGGTGGAGAGGGGAATAGATATAATTTAGTGAGTAGAGGTAACTTTAGAAAGTAAATATCTATCTTCTGTGAGATCTGAGAAAATAACACTTCCATTTTTAAAAAGTTTATTAAGATATGAAGAAATTATCATCAGAAAATTAGGAAGTATCCATTTCTGGCTTCTGGTTGGTTGGAGGTTTTACTTTCCAGCCTGTCAGAATGGCCACACGTAAGGTTGTAGCCCTTTGTGAGAAATAAAGCTCTCCTTTCCAAATTAAAAAAAGAAAATTAAAAATTTTCTTAAAAATAATACAGTTTTCAGAGTTATATTTGTATATGTATATGTAAACACATGTATGTGTATGCATATCAAAAAATAACACATGAAATAAAAGTTGAGCCATTCTTTCAGAACATATAGTAAGATGTAGAAAATGTGAAAAAACCTGCCTTTGAGCCAGGCCTTATAGATAATATTACCTCGTTAAGGTAATATTAAGAAGACTCTACCTGTCTTCTAGCTAGGGTCTACTTAATAAATTGAAATGAGAATGTGTTAAATAGTATCAAACTTTTAAAAATTTATGTATTGCAAAAAGAGGACTGAAAATTGCCTGGCTGAAATGTCAATAAAAGAGATTTGCAAACCAGATTTTCACCTTCTCAAATTTATTTTTGAATAATGTATTTCTAACAATATTCATCAAATATTATTGAATAACCAGGATTTGTTACACTTTTTTTATTTGTGAAATTTTTCTTTAAACTACTATACAGCAAATGTTTTCTTTCGCTAATGTAATTTTTATACTGTTCTAGAACTAAGTATCTCTGGGTTCTAGTCCATAATTCTTCAGCTAAATTATTACGTATCCTGCCGGGCGCAGTGGCTCACGCCTGTAATCCCAGCACTTTGGGAGGCCGAGGCGGGAGGATCACAAGGTCAGGACATCGAGACCACGGTGAAACCCCGTCTCTACTAAAAATACAGAAAATTAGCCGGGCGCGGTTGTGGGCGCCTGTAGTCCCAGCTACTCGGGAGGCTGAGGCAGGAGAATGGCGTGAACCCGGGAGGCGGAGCTTGCAGTGAGCCGAGATCGCGCCACTGCACTCCAGCCTGGGCGACAGAGCGAGACTCCGTCTCAAAAAAAAAAAAAAAAAAAAAAAAAAAAAAAAAAAATTATTACGTATCCTTAAGCAAGACAATTCAAGTCTCTGGGTCACCATTTTTATCATCTCTAACATAAGATGATATAGGCTATGTTACAGTTGATAATAGATTCTATTTTGATTGCTTCATAAATGCCAGGCTAATAAAATATTTTCATATATCATCTCTATTGAATTCCTGATGCAACATTATTACAAGAAAAATAAACTCCTTTTATTAAAGACAATAAAATTGAGTCTCAGTGTATTTAACTAGTTTGATCAATATTAGCATTCATATCCAGGTCTATATTGGTCACTATGCCATTCTGCCTTCATGTAGTTCTAATAAAACAACTAAATTCCCCAACTCCCACCCCCAGAAATTTTTTAGTTTCCAACACACTCTCTGCTCCACTTTCCCTTTAAATAGTCTGCAGTGTTTGTTGTTCCCATGTTTATGTACATGTGTGCTCAGTGTTTATCTACCAATTATAATTGAGAACATGCTGTATTTGGTTTTCTGTTCTTGCATTAATTCACTTAGAATAATGGCCTCCAGCTGCATCCTGATGCTAAAAAGGCATACTTTCATTGTTTTTATGGCTGAATAGTATTCCATGCTGTACATGAACCACATTTTCTTTCGCAATCTACCACTGATTGGTACTTAGTTTGAATACATGCTTTGATATTATAAATAGTGCAGCAATGAACATAACAGTGTATGTGTCTTTTTGGTATACAATTTATTTTCCTTTGGGTATAAACCCAGTAATGAGATTGATGGATCTAATGGTACCTCTGCTTTAAGTTCTTGAGAAATCTCCAAACAGCTTTCCACAGTGGGTAGATTATTTACAACTCCACCAACAGAATATAAGCATTCTCCTTTCTCTGAAGCCTCACCAGCATAGTTGTTTTTTGACTTTTTGATAATAGCCATTCTGACTGGCGTGAGATGGTATCTCCTTGTGGTTTTGCTTTGCATTTCTGATGATTAGTGATGTGGAACATCTTTTAATGTTTGTTTTATGTATCTGTATATGTATCTGTCTTTTTCTAAGAAGTCTCTGTTTCTATCCTTTGCCCATTTTTAATGGGGTTATTTGTTTTTTTGCCTGTTGATTTAACTACCTTATAGATTCTCTATATTAGACCTTTGTCAGATGCAGAGCTTGCAAATATTTTCTCCAATACTGTAGTTATTTTCTCCAATACTGTAGTATACTGTAGTGTTTGTCTGTTTACTCCGTTGATAGTTTTTTGTTTTTTTTTTTTTTTTTTTTTTTTTTTTTTTTTTTTTGGAGACGGAGTCTCGCTCTGTCGCCCAGGCTGGAGTGCAGTGGCGAGATCTCGGCTCACTGCAAGCTCCTCCTCCCGGGTTCAGGCCATTCTCCTGCCTCAGCCTCCCGAGTAGCTGGGACTACAGGCGCCCGCCACCTCGCCCAGCTAAATTTTTTGTATTTTTTAGTAGAGATGGGGTTTCACAGTGTTAGCCAGGATGGTTTCAATCTCCTGACCTGGTGATCCACCCGCCTTGGACTCCCAAAGTGCTAGGATTACAGGGGTGAGCCACGGCGCCCGGCCGATAGTTTTGTTGTTGTTGTGCAGATTTTTCGTTTAATTAGGACCCTTTCATTAATTTTTGTTTTTGTTGGAATTGCTTTTGGGGACTTAGCCAAAAATTATTCTCAAAGGCCAATGTTGAGATGGTTATTTCTTATGATTTCCTGTAGGGTTTTGGTGATTGGCGGTCATACATTTAAATCCTTAGTCTATCTTGAGTTGATTTTTGTTTATGTTGTTAAGAGAAGGGTCCAGCTTCAATCCTCTACGTATGGCTAGCCAGTTATCCCAGCATCATTTATTGAATAAAAGTCTTTCTCCAGTACCTGTTTTGTCACCTCTGTCAAAGTTCAGATGGCTTTATGTGTAGGGCCTTATTTCTGGTTCTGTATTATGTTCCGTTGGTTTTGTATCTGTTTTTGTACCAGTACCTGCTGATTTGGTTACTGTACACTTGTAATATAGTTTGAAGTGGGGTAGTGTGATATCTATGACTTTACTCTTTTTGCCTAGAATTTCTTTGTCTATTCAAGTCCTTTTTTTGGCTCCATACAACTTTCAGAATAGTTTTTCCTAATTCTGTGAAGAACATCATAGGTAGTTTGGCAGAAACAGCATTGAATCTGTAGATTTATTTGGGTAAAATAATCATGTTAACAATATTGATTCTTGCTATCGTGTGCATGGAATATGTTTTCATTTGTTTGTGTTGTCTTTGATTTCTGTCAGCAGCATTTTTAAATTCTTGTTGTAGATATTTTTACCTTTCTGGTATGCTGTATTCATAGGTATTTTATTTTTTGTTGGCTGTTGTGTATGGGCTTAAATTCTAGAATATGGCTCTCAGCTTAGTTTCGTTGTTGTTGTATAGAAATGCTACTAATTATTGTTCATTGGTTTTGTATACTGAAATCTTGCTAAAGATGTTTATCATATGAGGGAGTTTTTGGGCAGAAACTGTGGGATTTTATATGTATAAAATAATATCATCTGTGAAGATAGAGAATTTGACTTCCTTGCTTCCTATGTAGATGCCTTTTGTTTCTTTCTCTTGCCTGATTGCTCTGGCTAGAACTTCCAGATGAGTAGGAGTCATAAAGATGGGAATCTTTGATGTGTTCTGCTTCTTAGGGGGAATGTTCCCAGCTTTTACCCTTTCATCATGATGTTGATTATGGGTATGTCATCGATGGTTATATTTTAGGTTTCAATTCTAAGTGTGTTGAAGATTGTTGACATGAAAAGATGTTGAATTTATTGAAAGTTTTCTGCATCTATTGAGATGATCATGTGGATTTTGCTTTTAGTTCTGTTTATGAGATGAATCACATTTACCGATTTACAAATTTTAAACCAACATCACATCCCTGTAATAAACCCTACTTGACTGTCACAGATTTGATGTACTGCTGGATTTGGTTTGGTAGTATTTTGTTGAGGATTTTTGAGTTGATGTTCATCAGGGATATTGGCCTGAAGTTTTCTTTCTTGATTGTGTCTCTGCCAGGTTTTGGTATAAGAACAGTGCTGGCATCACAGAATGTGTTAGAGAGGAGTCCCTCCTCCTCATTTTTGGGGAAGAAATCCAGTAGGATTGGTACTAGTTCTTCTTTATAGGTCTGGTAGAATTTGGCTGTGAATACATCTGATCCAGCGCTCTTTCTTATTGGTAGGGTTTTTATTATTGATTCAATTTTGGAAATTGTTATTGGTCCATTCAAGGTTTTTATTTATTCCTGGCTCAATCTTGAGAGTTTGTGTGTTTCCAGGAATTTACCAATTTCTTCTAGGTTTTCTAGTTTGTGTGCATGAAGATGTTTATAATAGTCTCTGATGGTTGTCTGTATTTCTTTGGGGTTGGTAATAATGTCCTCTTTGTCATTTTTTATTGTGTTTATTTGGCTCTTCTTTTTTTTCTTTATTAGTCCAGCTAATACTATAACAATATTATTTTATCTTTCAAAGAACTAACTTCTGGTTTGATTTATCTTTTGTATGATTTTTTGAGGATCAATTTCATTCAGTGCAGCTCTGATTTTTTCTATTTCTTTTCTTTTGCTAACTTTGGGGTGCGTTTTCTTTCGTTTCTCTAGTTCCTTTAGTTGTGATGTTAGGTTGTTCATTTGAGATCATTCTAACTTTCTGACGTGAGCATTTACTACTATGAACTTTTGTCTTACTGCTTTAGCTGTGTCTTTGAGATTCTTATGTTGTGTCTTTGTTTCCATTAGTTTCAAAGAATCTCTAGATTTTTGTCATAATATCATTGTTTATCCAAAAGTCATTAAGGAGCAGGTTGTTTAATTTACATGTAATTTATTCATTCTTGAGAGATATTCCTGGTATTAAGTTCCATTTCTATTGAGCTGTGGTTTGAACATGTGATTGGTATGATTTTGTTTTTTTTTTTTAATTTGTTGAGAATCGTTTTATGGATGAGCATATGGTTGATTTTAGAGTATGAGCCATATGCAAATGAGAAGAAGAGAAGAATGTGCATTCTGTTTTTGTTAGGTGGGATGTTCTCTACATGTTTGTTAGAGCCACTTGGTTAAGTTCTGAAAGTAGGTCCAAAATATGTGTTATTTTTCTGCCTCAGTTATTTGCTTTGTGCTATCAGTGAGGGGTCTTGAAGTCTCCCACTATTATTGTGTGGTTATCTGAGTCTCTTTGGCAGTCTCTGAGAATTTGCTTTATGAATTTGGGTGTTCCAGTGTTAGTTGCATATATATTTATACTAATTAAGTCTTCCTGTGGAATTGAACCCTTTATCATTACATAATGACTGATACGGTTTGGCTGTGTCCCCTCCCAAATCTCATCTTGAATTGTAGCTCCCGTAATTCCCACATGTTGTGGGAAGGACCCTGTCGGAGATAATTGAATCATGGGGACAGTTTTTCTCATGCTGTTCTCATGGTAGTAAATAAGTCTCATGAGATCTGACGGTTTTATAAGGGGAAACTCCTTTCTCTTGGCTCTCCTTCTCTCTTTGCCTGCTGCCATGTAAGACACATCTTTCGCCTTTCGCCATGGTTGTGAGGCACCTCCAGTCATATGGAACTGTAAGTCAGTTGAATCTCTTTCCTTTGTAAATTACCCAGTCTCAGGTATTTCTTTATTAGCAGTGTGAGAAGAGACTAATACATTGCCCTTCTTTGTCTTTTCTAATTGTTGTTTGTATACAGTCTGTTTTGCCTGAAATTAGAATAGCATATGAACAGACACTTCTCAAAAGAAGACATTTATGCAGCCAACAGACACATGAAAAAATACTCATCATCACTGACCATCAGAAAATACAAATCAAAACCACAATGAGATACCATCTCACACCAGTTAGAATGGCGATCATTAGAAAGACAGGAAACGACAGGCGCTGGAGAGGATGTGGAGAAACAGGAACACTCTTACACTGTTGGTGGGAGTGTAAGCAAGTTCAACCATTGTGGAAGACAGTGTGGCGATTCCTCAAGGATCTGGAATTAGAAATACCATTTGACCCAACAATCCCATTACTAGGTATATACCCAAAGGATTATAAATCATACTACTGTAAAGACACATGCACACGTATGTTTATTGTGGCACTATTCACAGTAGCAAAGCCTTGGAACCAACCCAAATGTCCATCAATGATAGACTGGATAAAGAATATGTGGCACATATACACCATGAAATACTATGCAACCATAAAAAAGGATGAGTTCATGTCCTTTGTAGGGACATGGATGAAGCTGGAAACCATCAGTCTGAGCAAACTATCGCAAGGACAGAAAACCAAACACCATATGTTCTCACTCAGGTGGGAATTGAACAATGAGACACAGGGTGGGGAACATCACACACCGGGGCCTGTTGTAGGGTAGGGAGACGGGGAGGGATAGCATTAGGAGAAATACCTAATGTAAATGACAAGTTAATGGGTGCAGCACACCAACACGGCACATGTATACATATGTAACAAACTTACACATTGTGCACATGTACCCTAGAATTTAAGGTATAATTAAAAAAAAAAAAGTTCTTCCATTCCATCTCTTTATTTTGAGTCTTCATTTCTTTGATAGATAATCTCTTTCCTCCCATGTGGGGACAGTGTTACTTTCATCAGGCTCTGTCATTACCTATCAATTATAATCTAGAGCCAATGAGGGGAGACAGGCCTGATGGGGTTCCTTTGTTGGTGACCCTCTCCTTCTCTCTAGCTGTATTTAATGTTTTTTTTTTTCTGTTTTTTTTTTCATTAATGTTGGCTTGCAGTATCTGACAAGTATTTGTCTCAGTAATGGTTGTCTTGTATAGTATTTCACAGTGTTTCTATGAATTTTCTGAATTTGAATGTTGACCCCACTAACAATATTGGGAAAATTTTCATGAACTTTATCTTCAAATATGTTTTTCAAGTTGCTTTCTGTGTCTCTGCCTCCTTCAGTGACAAGAGTGAGTCATAGGTTTGGTATCTTTATATCATCCCTTATTTCTCAGAGGTTTCATTCATTTTTTTATATTCTCTTTTCTTTATTTTTGTCTGACTGAGTTGATTTAAGTAACTGGTCTTTGAGCTCTGAGATTTCTTTCCTCTGCTTGCTCTGTTCTGCTATTAATATTTCCAGTTGCATTAGAAAATTCTTGTGAGTTTTCGGATCTATCAGATCAGTTTGGTTATTTCTTAAACTGCCTATTTCTTCTTTCAGCTCTTAAGGCATTTTATTGGATTCTTTAGATTCCTTGGATTGGGTTTTGATTTCTGCAAAATCTTGGTGGTCTTTACTTTTATCCATATTCTCAATGCTGTGTCTTTCATTTCAGCCATTTCAGCCTGGTTAAGAGCCTTGTTGGGATGTTAGTGCGGTTGTTTGGAGGTAAGAAGAAGCTGTTGCTTTTGCAGTTGCCAGAATTCTTGTGCTGTTTTTTCTCATCTGTGTGGCCTGATATTCCTTTATCTCTGAAGTTGCTATCTTTCAGGTAAGGTTTTTACTTTTATATTGTTTAATACGTTTGAGGATTAGACTGTAGTATAAGATGGGTTCAGTCGACTGAATTCATTTCTGGATAATTTCAGTGGGCCAACACTCCTCTCAGCACTCCTGTGCTGTGTCTTCTAACCCTGCCTGGCTGATATCAGGCCCAGAGCTTCATTCTCTGGCCCCTCAAGGCTAAGCACCTACTATACTGGAGGAGCCACGTTGTTCCTAGTCCACTGGCAACAACACTGCAAGGGAGCATGCCAGCAAAAGCACTTTGTTGGAGTAGTGGCGGTGGATCCGTGCTTGTGAGCTTATATTGTGGTGGTATGGCAGAATCCACACATACTAGTGCTGATGGGGTGATGTTGTGGTGGGGTATGCATGCGCTAGCAGTGGTGGAACAATGGCATCCATGCAGGTGCGCTCACACCTGTGCTGGTGATGCACCATTTTCCACGTACACACATATGCTGGTGGTTGTGGCACAGCTGGATTCTTTCAGGCTGGCAGGAGTGATGTGCCAAGTCTGTGTGCATATGCTAGCAACAGTGGCGGCAATGTGACAGTGTCCACAATCATGTATGAGGCAGCAGCATCAGGGGCGTGGCTGTGTACACCTGTGCCAATGTTGGGGGAGTGTAGTGACAGCAAGGTCTACATATGCTCACGCCTATGGCAACAACTGGGTGGAGTGAGGCTGTTGGTGAGTTTACATTGGTAAAGACCTGTCTGCTAAAGCTCTCCAATGGTTAGGGAGTTCTGCCAGTGAAGGAGCTATGGTGGTGGTCCTCAAGATGTGCCATGATTGAGCATCCAAGGCTGTGTTGCAAGTGGATACAGAGAAGCAGGAACCCTGGGAGAGACCAGCAAGCAGGAGGGTGATCAGATTAGACTTTTCCCATTCCATGGGCAAGACCATTCTACTTTGTCCAGGTTTTACCATCAACAAAATGTAAAGCCACCTAGAAGACCATGGTAAGTCTTCAGGCATGAATGTTGCTGGTTGTGCTCTACTGCAGCCATTACTGTACCAAACAATCCTGGTTCAAAACTGTCTAGAGTCCTGCTCCTGTCACCTCTCCATGCAGCTCTCCTTGTCAGCTCAAATGTCCATGGGAGTAGTCAGGTCTCCTGCAACTAGGAATCCTGAGGCACATGGAGAGAACAGACCACTCCTTGCCTAGGTAACTCACTCTTCCTCCCCTCTCAATGCCCTCTCTCCAAAGTTCTGCTCAGAGTGTGCCTGTCTTCTTGATTATCTGGTCTCTCAGTGGGAGATGCTTTTCCTGGCTGCATCTATTTGGTCACCGTGGAGATAAATTTAAAATATCAAATGCATTAGATTTGATTACTCTGAAGAAAATAAAATAGAATAAAAAGGAACAGATAAAGGACTGTCCAGAAATGAGGATAATTATAATTGTGTTCAGTTCCTATGCAGAATAATTGTATCTTCTGCAGTATTTGGATAATCAAGATGTCTTCTACTTACAGCAAAGTTTACATAAAATTCAAAATATGTTTATTATTCAAGGAACATTTATTAAGTACCTGTTTATACTAAGCAATATAAAGATGAGGAATGATTCAGAGGTATTCATACTGGAAATATTTAATACCTATGCATAAAACTGAAATAAAATAATACCAATGATGAAAAAGAGGATAATGGCCTCAGACATCTTAGAAAAGTATGCAAATAACTAAAACCTGTGAAAATACCCAGATATGAGATTGTGAGGGATAGTACTGACAATGATCTCACTTGTCCATGCCCCAATTACAGACATTCTCATTCACTCTTTTTAAAAATTATCCAGTGTCTTCTAAATGCCACATGCTTGCATACTAAGTACAGGCCCTGCATTTTCAGTCTTTAACCCACGACAGTATTGTTTAAATGGTAATGTCTTTAAATGGGTTCTGAGATAATTTCAAGTAAGGGGTACAATCTCAACGATTTACATAACAAAAATGTATTTGTTCTTCATGTGAAATCCATGGCAGGATTCTAGTTGGGTAGTTTACTATAGTTACTTGCTATCATTTAGATAAGCCTAAGGGACCTCGTTTCAGTAGTCTCAAAATCCATTCGTAAGCAAATTATTCTAGTTCCTGTTGATACAAATTAATCACAGCCTTCATTTCTTTGATGGATAATCTCTTTCCTCTCATGTGGGGACAGTGTTACTTTCATCAGGTTCTGCCATTACCTATCAGTTATAATCTAGAACCAATGAGGGGAGACAGGGACATCTTTTCAGGGGAATAGGAATTATTTTTTTAGATTTTCATGATAAATGAAGCTTTTGTATAGTCTCCAGGCCATAGAAAACAGCTTTATTTTAGTGAGGGAAAGTAGGGATTTTTAATCTCATAGAGTTCAAATATATTCGGGAGTTTAAGTTATTATGCATTTATCTGCCTGTATTAAAATAAATATTTCATGCACCCCATAAATATATGCATCTACTATGTAGCCATAAAAATTGAAATTGACAAAAAAAAAAAAAAAACCGGGAGCTGGGCACAGTGGCTCATGCCTGTAATTCCAGCACTTTGGGAGGCCGGTAGGATAGATCACTTGAGGTACAGAGTTCGAGACCAGCCTGGCAAACATAGTGAAACATCTCTACTAAAAATACAAAAAATTAGCCTGGCATGGTGGAACATACCTGTAGTCCCAGCTACTCGGGAGGTTGAGGCAGGTGAATTGCTTGAACCCAGGAGGCGGAGGATGCAGTGAGCATAGATGGTGCCAGGGCACTCCAGCCTGGGTGACAGAGTCAGACTTTGTCTCAATAAATAAATAAATAAATAAATAAGAAAAGAAAAAAAAAGGCGGAGGGGGGTGGTTCACAGTTCTCAAACACATCCAGCCAAATGCCTCATCCTAGGCCTCAAAGGTCCTAATTCTTCTTTCTTATCGTCCTGACTTTTGAGTTGGAGACCTATAAGAGTTCATCATAATTCAGTCTCTCTTCAAATTCTGCACTTTTACTATGAAATATTTGGCCTGACTTTAATCGTAGCCTGTCCTTCAGTTATGGAAATTGAGGGTCTCCTTAAACACTGCCGCAAGTGTATTATAGCTCTTCATGTTATAGCCCAAATTGATCATTTGCTTACCCGGATAGCTCATATTTTTTTCCTTTAGGGTTTCAAAATAGTTTGCAACAGGCAGACAACTCGACAGCTCTTATGATTACTATTTCTAGAGCTATTGCATAAGCCTGTGAATTCCTAAAATTATACTCCACCTTGATTCACCACAGGTCAGAGTTTTAGTAATTGTGATACTATAGCATACCACCATTTATCACTACTTCATCAAGGACATCCTCTTTAATATCTACTCAGAAAGTTATGCAGTTCTTCTAAGTCTATGCATGGCTGCTACTTCCTAGGAATATTTCCAGTATCAGTTGTTTTGAGATACATTTCTGAGCAATAAACTAAAAAAACTTGGTATATTCTAATCTAGTAGTTATTTGTAGGGTAAAAGGTGAGTGGAAAAATGATAAAAGGTTGATGAAAACCAGTCTAGTGTGCTTTGTTTAGCAATTTACAACTCTAAGCAACTGAGATTTTTGAATTTGGATTTTGTAGTTACTTGCAGCCAAATGTAATCTTAACTAATAGAATCTGTTGTTTGCTATCAAGAGCTCTGACTGCTCAGGTACATTTATTGAGTTTTTTCTTTGTGACAGACACTGTGTTAAGTATTTTATACACACTGTTATTTGATCCCTTAATAGTCAATGGAAGTGCTGTTTTCTGTCATTTACAGAGGATGAATGTGACACTCAGAGGGACTGCCTCAGTTTCCCAAGTTTGCACATTTGTTAAGTGACACAACCACATTTTGAATTCATATCTGTCTGATTAAAAAATTGTATTGTTAATACTATGACACCTGGTATCTGATTCTACAATCAAAAATTTATGCTTTTATTGATATGAAATTTGTATTGCTCTGGCTTAGATTATTTACATACCATTTACTATTAATACCATTTACTATTACTATTACTAGTAAATGCCATTTACTATTGTACCTCTCTCTTGCCTGAAAGCTTATCAAATACTAGATTGTAAAAATTATATCCCCTAACTCATCACTGTTCTTCCACAGGCAAACATTTTTAATTATTTGGTTTCTCTTTGTATTGTTGTTGTTAAGTTAATATAAGCATAATTTGTGTCTTCTAATAACTACTATCTGGAAAAAAAATAGAATATATCCTAGAGAGCCTTTCTATGTGTTATATCATGGGGTGATCAACTCACCTCTCTTGTGGAATATTTATTAAAACCACCATTATTTGAAGCTGTATCTTACTTTTGAATCACATTGAATACATTGAATTTTTAACCTTATTATATATTAACTACCATTTAACTAGCTTTCTCTATTCTGAATGTATTATGTTGTCAATTTGAATGTGGAATCTTGCAGTTAACACTTTTATGTTGTAAATATTAATTAGCAGTTTTAGATCTACCAATATCTCTCTCAATCTTTAACCTATCAAACTTAGTCAAGAAACCATCAATATTTGTGTCTTCTCCAAGTAAAACAGTCTGTTATAACCTCACAAAATAATTATCAATTGAAACAGGCTAAATATAGCATAGTAGTTAAAATACCCAGGTTGAGATTAATTATAAATTATTCTTGAGTGTTATACTTTAAATAATGACTAAAATCCTATTAGACTGGCATGTAGCTCAGCACTCTTTCATAAAAATATCCCAGAAACCCTATCAAATAATTTGCTCAAATCCAGTTTCACTATCATTATTGCATTTCTAGAATAGAAATTGTATGCCAAATAGTGTTTTTTAAAAAGCATATATAGAAAGTAACTCATTGTTTTTTAGAAACCATACCTTCCTATAATAACTATAGATATGACTGATAAATTATCTAAAATATGCATCCTAAAATCTATCTGTGACTTATTTTAACATTACTGACAAATGTTCTATACTATTCACACTGGTGTTATTGGGAACCTAATCATTTGCCCATCTTTAGCTTTTTGATTCCTCTCTTGTTCTCCCTAGCTCTGTAATGATCACATTTTCCATTACTTAACCCCTAATCTATGAGTTCATACATTCAGATAAAGACGATGGGACTCATTTATAGTGATCAAGTCTCCTAGCAACTCTACAATTATTTGAAAATTCAGATTCCTCTTATTATGTTCATTTTCTCTATTCAGACAGAAAATACTGTTTCTGCATAAAAAAAGAAAAATGCAAAATAGCAAAAGGTAAATTTGAATCTATCTTTGTTGTCAATCAGTCCTGAGCATCATACTTATTATTTTTGGGGAATTTCCAGAAACATAAAAAAATTAAATTCAAATTATGGAAGCAATATATCATAAATGGAGAAAAATATCAAAATGAAGACATGTAATATTAAGACATCTCTAGGTATGTACGTACGTAGGCATGTATGAAATTATTATATAGCTTTACATTTATACATAATGAGTAAATATTTAACATATAATTGGCATGTCTCTATAATATCTTTGTGACTTCCTGATGACCACATAGGGTTGTGTCGGGCACATGTACTATGATTTACTTAACTTTACATGTTTGACTAGACATTTAGATTATTTCCAAAAGACAAAATTTAAAAATAACACACTTAAATACAGATATTTATTTCAGATTCAGTTCAGAAAATTAATTAAAATTATGTTACTATCTAGCAGTAAAACTATCAAAAACTGGCTATCCTGTCATATATCTATAGTTTATTCGCAACTTTTTCAAATTGACAATGGTTTTTACTTTGAATTATAAAGTACTTAAAATGTCCTGTGCAGTTAGTGAACAACATTGCAGTTACATGCAACAGTCAGAGTAAGTTAACAGGCATTCAGTAGAACTTCAATATCTTAAATTGCAGTTTTTTTAAAAATTATATTTCTAAGTAATTTTCTTCTTTAGTTTGGAATATTTTAATGGGAATAAAAAAAGCATTTAATCCTAATAATCTGGAGTCCAAGTAAGCAAACTGAACTAATACTTTACATGTGTTTAATAAGTACTGCATATTTCTTTTCTTTCTTTCTTTCTTTCTTTTTTTTTCTTTTTTTTTTTTTTTTTTGAGAAGGAGTCTCGCACTGTCGCCCAGGCTGGAGTGCAGTGGCGAGATCTCTGCTCACTGCAAGCTCCGCCTCCCGTGTTCACGCCATTCTCCTGCTTCAAACTCCCGAGTAGCTGGGACTACAGGCGCCCGCCACTATGCCCCGCTAATTTTTTGTATTTTTAGTACAGACCTGGTTTCACCGCGTTAGCCAGGATGGTCTCGATCTCCTGACCTCGTGATCCGCCTGCCTGGGTCTCCCAAAGTGCTGAGATTACAGGCGTGAGCCACCGAACCCGGCCAGTACTACATATTTCTTAACTTTACAAAATATTTTCCTATGTAATCTGTGTCATATGTTTTTTCAAACAGAAATGACAGGTTTTTAATGGTCAATAACAGTAGATCTTGTCTTATTTGAGTAGGTGACTCTACATTTAAGAATAGCAGAAAGATACCCAACACATTAAAAAAACGGGAGTTTCAGGATCATCCCTTTGGACGTTTGTAAAGATGTATTTAGTCTTGGGTTGGCTAAAATTTAGTACATTCCTATTTGACTTGCTTAACTTTGTTGCAGTGAATCTCAGTATGACCACCGAAATGATACCCACTTAAATATAAAAATGGATATCAGGAAGTAGCATATTTTCAGAGACTGTGTTTGTTAAAATTGTGTAAGTTGTTAGGAGTGTGTGATTCTCTCAATACTAAATATAAATAAAGGGAATATGCTAGAGTATTAGATAAAGTAAGAAATCCAAAAATAGTCCCAGACTTCTGTAGTCTTCCTGGGAGTCTCTATTATCTAATTTCTGTTACCATGAACAATAGATTTTGGGACACAAATCTGGAAAGCCAATGCAAATACACAACAGTAATTAGTTGAAAGGATCGTAAAGCCAGACAAAGTTGAACGTCTTAAAAAACACAAATGGCACAGTCTCCTTGCTGAGATTGCCAAGGTAATAACGATACCTTCAGTTAGAAAGCTACAAAATGAAAATGATTCCTAAATACTTCTTTGATTTTTACATTAATTATTTATCCATTGGCCACATCCAATGTTTAGACATTGTCACAACAACTGGAGATACAAAAATAACAAACTGAAACTAATTATTTTAGAGTCAGAGTCCCTAACATGAAGAAGTTTACCATTTAGTAAGGAAGATGTCAAAGTACACAATTACTGCAATAAAGTATGATACATGCACCTACAATTTGAAAGCAGACTGCCAAGAAACATATAGGTGGAGAACCTAAACAAGTATCTGGAAGTCAAGTAAAGCTGTTATGAGAAACTAGTGTCTAAGACAAGCTATACATTTTAATATTTATTTGGTGTGAAGAGAGAAAGTGTAGTAGACACTGAGGAAGTAACTTATGAATAGGTTGAAACCCAGGCAAGACATTTGGCGTCTCTGAGCGTTTTTCTGGTGTGTTGTAAGGGACTTATTCCATATAACTTTGGGTAATTACTTCTTGAACCAAATCTTCTGCCTGAACTTATATTAGTTATCTAGGTCTATTATTTATTTATTTATTCATTTATTTATTTGGTATAATTCTATTCTAAGACTGGAATTCAACAACCTCTCTAAACCACAAATCTCTGTGCTTATACTGGTGAAGTTAAATCACCCAAGTGTAACTTCCTCTTTACCCATTATTCATTAGGCTGACACTTAATGGAATTTTACATTGTTCTTAGAGAAATCTAGCCAGAAGAGTGGCTTTGAAAAAGATTGGAGAGAATAAGACTGTAATACAGAGAGCAGTGTGAAATGATAAAATTTGTTTGAGCACACTGGGAGTTAAAGTATTCATTTTAATAAATTAGAACTACCATTCCAAACATAGGTTGAAAGTAAATTTAAATTGCTTTAATTTATTCAAACCTTCTAAAATGGGATATGGATATGTAACATTAAATGAATGCGTTTTCAAAGGTTATTCATTATTAGCTTTCATCCTGACGTTTGCTCTATTTAATCACAGAAAATTAGAAAGATTCTATGTGACCCAGTTCAGAAAATATACCCAATAATAAGTTAAAAATAAAATTTGTTTCAAAGGCACTGAAAATATATAAGTTGGACTCTGCAAACTGCGGCCATTATTGTTTATAAATATCATTGCTTGGTGTTGAGCAAAGATGCTCTTTCACATGGAACAAAGACTTGTATGGTAGAAGTAAGTTCAATATTCTAACAAATAGAAACATATAATAAAAAGTAAGAATAAAGAT
The DNA here is from genome assembly GCF_049350105.2 of Macaca mulatta. Taxonomy (NCBI): domain Eukaryota; kingdom Metazoa; phylum Chordata; class Mammalia; order Primates; family Cercopithecidae; genus Macaca; species Macaca mulatta. Next base: position 93,654,066 of record NC_133414.1, on the reverse strand, counting down.
ATCCTCAGATATGTATTAATATTCTATTTTACTAGAGTTATGTACACCTTATGGTTATTTGTGGAAAGGAAAATGGCCTATAAAGTTGAAGAAAAAAGAATATGTCCCAAAGAGACCTGCTGTTGAAAGTCCATACCTAATAATTACATCAGGAGTGTCTATACATCTATATGCCTGTATTGTTAACCAGTTATAGGTTTCCATAATAAAATGAGCATGCACTTCAGTTCATTTTATGTAGCCACTGCATTTTATATACATTTCCTACTGATTCATAATATACATTGTTATAGAAAAAAGGGTCAGAGAATTCCTAAACAATTCCATATAATGCTGCTTTAATCTGCATATTGCAAAGTTGTTTTCTGTATTTAATGCCTCCTAACTAAATCTTTGCATATTCACATTTGAAACAAGACAGAGATATTAACATGTTAATAAAACAAAATATTTATATTATCAAAGTTTAACAATGACTTTATATTACTGTTACAATCAAAATATGCAACAAAATTCTAGAGCATGGGTTTTAACATACAATTTTAACAAAAATATTTTGGAAAATATGACTATTGTGAAATAACTTTATTACATATTTAAAATGCCATGATGCTGGCATAGGAATTTATTGACTTTTTATATTTTAGTGACTTACAGCAACAACAATTTATTCTGGGTGTGGCATGACACTGTAGAAAGTCCTCAAAACTAATCGGGCCAGGGGAAATAATGTTGGAAATGGATTTGAGGATTTTTTTCTCTCCCATATTCTAAACAGCTAGTAAGTCATCTTGTGAGCACTTAACTTAGATACCAAATATGGAAATCAAATAGTGCATTTGGCTTTCTTTTTACAGAAATTCAAAGGAGTGGGGTAAAATGAGTGCTTAAGATGAATGCTAAAGATGAAAAAGTCACCCATTATTCAGAAAAGGAGTGACTGGAAAGGTAGCACACTTGCAGAAAATAATTTCTTGTGTGGATCAAAACTAAATGTTGCTCTTTGAATGATCATATTATATTGTATGTATAGATTATTCAAATACAATAGAAAAACTTAAAACAATGTGCAGGCTTTGGGGTCAATATACTATTCTGTTTTGTGACAAAGCCTACTTTATACAGATCTGATTTCATGACACTATCCAAGTGTCATGAAAGTAATCTTAGGAAAGGTTATTTTTCTAGGTAATCATTATGTCCTGTGTATTTAACCGAATCTACAGTCCATTATGTCATATAGAGTAGTGATCATTCTTGTTAAGATAGCTATATGATGGAATTACTGTTTTGCATTATAAATTAAGTGTTCAGTTGATCTGATGAAAGTTGATGAAGCCTCAGTAGAGACAATTCTACAGATTGTGTCTTGTAAGTTGAAAAGTATGTACTTAGTTCCAAATAAAACAAAATATTCACTAAATTAATTATGTACAAGTTCCAAATTCATACCTTTGCTAAAACCTGAACTCAACCTGCTTTTATTTTTAAGACCACTACTCTGAGACTTTAAATGAAAGACAGCATTACAATAGAATTTCCCCATTCTGTATTATAGGGCATCCGCCTTCTTTGATAAAGCACTGTTCTATGTATATTCATATTTCAGTTTACTTTATTAGGTTACTTTAAACTTACGGATAACATCAAGTTATATTTTAAGTCAAAGTTTAAGAGTAGATGAATGCCCATTAGAAAAATAAGCACAAAATCTAAAATGGTTCTCAGATACAGAATTAAATCAATTAAACGATTGTAAGGCCAAATGATGTGTATGATATGTATAATATTATTTAAAAATGTGAACTTTTGTTATCCTAGCCAAATCCCTCTCAACTTACACTTTATAGATCACTGATATTATTGTCAACAGATATTTCCACAGCAAAGGACAATAAAGGATTACTCAATTTTGGGATAAATTCCAGAGTCTAGACATTACACAACTGATCTTATTCTATTAGAACAAAATACTAGTTTGTTCTGAAATATAAGGGTTTCATATAATATTCAATGTCAAAAGCATATGAATATAGGGACATTTAATCCAGAAGTAGCATTTAGGAAGGAAGATACATTTTTCCTAGAAACAGAAAATATATACTCAAACAACAAACAAATGTTTCAATACCTATTATTTAAAAACCACCTTTCTAGGTATAGGGAGAGATTAAAATAAAGAAAACATGTATAGAGCCTATACTCTTCAAAATCGTTTGGTTTGGATACTAATGACATAAATATAGGAAAAGTGAAATGTCAGTAAAAGATAATCACAAAGTACTGGGCAGAATAATGGTCTTAATCTTCACAAATAAGATCCCAGGCTCTGAATTACATGAAAAAAAGGATGTATCACACTGAAAGAAAACTGGTTTTGGCATTAACATTAGAAGAGAAAATGTACAGCTAGATAGCCTCATCTACTATCCAATATGCCACTTAGACAGACTAGCTACACTCAACCTGTTTTTATTTTTAAGACCACTACTCCCAGACTTTAAATGAAAGACAGCATTTCAATAGAATTTCACCAGTCTGTATTATAGGGCATCCACCTTCTTTGCTAAAGCTCTGTTCTATTCATATTCATATTTCAGCAACTAAACTAGGTATTCATGTAAATGAAATAATTTTACTTAAATTGTCATCTAGAAAGTAATCCACTTTAATGAATACTATTAAAAATGTCCTTGCCTGTCCTCCTCTTCACAAATGATCTGTAAGGGAAAGAAAAATGAAATTTGAAATTCAGAGACACAGAGTTCAGCTTTCTCCTAAAAACTTGTCTGCAGTTGGGAATTTTAAATGCAAGATAAGAATACCACAGAGAATGGAGACAATACAAGCAAGAAAGAATATCTAAAGTGAAGAGCAAGGTTGGTGTGTCAAATGGCGAAAAGCAAAAATGTATTTTCTTTGCATTTGGCTTGGGGAAAACTCTCCATTTTCAGTCTCTCAAGGGTCAGAATCTTGATGAAAAGCTATACAATAAGAACTGCTAGGAACTATATCCTGGAGTGTAGTGATGATGTCTTAGGACTGCTGTACGTAACAGTCAACACGATTTTTGAAACACAGCATCTTGACCATGTTCAATTTATTTGATTATTAGAGTTCCAAGATATTGCCCAGTCTGAGGTGATCTCAGATTCTACTTTGCTTTAAAAATGTGCTATTATCAAGTTCCAAATTCATACCTTTGCTAAAACAGTTTCTCTGGACTTTGTGTACTTAAGAACCTGCCAACCTCTGGTAGACACCAGTGATGGCTTGACGTATCCTAGTAACCAAGTCTTAAATCTTTAAGTTTAATCCAAGCACCTTGTAAACAACTTCATATCATTAAAAGGTAATTTACAAAAAGACTAGAAGTACACAGACGTGGGGAGAAATTAATATATACTACTAAAATCCAGGAAAATAGCCTGGGTAGGGCTGAATGGGTAAAATAAGTATGTTCCTAAGATACAAAGCAGCAGGACACTTGGAGGATAACAGAGAACACTTGCTTTGCTTCTTGAAATCAACTTTTTTTTTGGTTAATCCCACAAATAGGTAAAACGTCTGACAATAGTCAGACATATCTAGCTGTTACACCTCTCTTGGCTCCAAAAAGCCTTTCTGCATTATCCCTTTCACATCTTTTTGTGTTATTTTCTGTATTCTCTGTATTCTTCTTAAATTTTGTAAAAATGATATATCAAGTCTCCAAGTATTGCGTGCACCCAAAGAAAAGGCTTGCTCCAAAAAGCTGATGTTTGTCAATGATTACCTATTTTAGTTTATGCCATTCTAATAAGAAGTAATCACTTTGGCTTTAGATGCTAGCCTCTTGCATCAGTCTGCACTTAGGGCTCTGAGCTTGATCTTTCATAACTTTAGAAACAGATTTAGAAATTTTTTTTATCTTCTGAGAAAATAACTTTCTTTTAGATGGACAAGTGATACCAAATTGCTAATATTTCTGCCCCACTGAGTATCAAACCAATGGTCAAAGCTAAGTATTTCCTCCTAAAATACGTGTGTGTTTTGAAAGACAAAGGTCAGCGTGGTAAAATAGTCATCAAACCAATGTGGCTGTTGCTTTTTTTGAAGAATAAAAAGCATTTTGGAAAAAAAAAGATGTCAATTAAAGATATTAGGTTGTGTCATTTCTTATTTATTATTTTCCACCTTTGTTAACTATCATTCATAAGATAATATTTTTTTCTAGAAGTTTTGCCCATTTGTGGGATTAACAAAAAAATATTTGATTCCAGAAGCAAATCAAATGTTGCCCATTTTAAGCTCTTTCTTGGCCTCCTGAGTACGTGAGATTAGAGGTACCCACCACCATGCCCAGCTAATTTTTGTATTTTTAGTAGAGACAGGATTTCATCATGTTGGTCGGTCTGGTCTCCAACTCCTGACCTCGTGATCTGCCCGCCTCAACCTCCCAAAGTGCTGGGATTACAGGTGTGAACCACTGCACCCAGCCCAGGCCAGGACTTCTATAAAAAATATTAAATTTAAGAGATTTAACTCTGTGTGTGTTTTTGTGTATATTATATATTATACACATATATACAACATGTGTGTATATATGTGTGTATTATGTGTATATGTAATATATAACATAATATGTGTATATATAATATATAATATACACAAAATATATTATGAGGATATCTCTGTCATAGTATCCCTGTGAATAAAACTTGAGATTATCCATGTAATTATGTATATTATATGTATATAATATACACAAAATATATACAAAAATATACTATATTATATACATAATATACACAAAAACACACACTATATATGCATTATATATACACAAACACACACACAGTGAAATACACAAATATATATAAATATACACAAATATATATGTATGGATATATGTACATATATATTTAGATATGGATTATATATGTGTACATATATTTATATATTTATATATAATATCTACATTGTATGTATCATATATTGTATGTATATTTATATTGTATTATATGTTGTATGTATATATAGTGTGTGTATTATTATATACATATTTATATTTATATTGTATATATTATATATTGTATGCATATATAGTATGTATTTGAATAATTTTTTCTAGCAGTTTTACCCATTTGTGGGATTAACAAAATAGTTTGTTTCCAGAAGCAAATCAAATGTTGCCCATTTTAAGCTCTTTCTCAGTCTCCTGAGTAAGTGAGATTACTCATATACATATACTGAGTATATGCATATATAATACATATATAAAATATATGTGTGTATATTATATAATACATCTATAATACATCTATAAATAGATATATTTTATATATATACACACACGCAGAGGGAGAGGGAGACTTAAAACTTAATCAGGGTGTGTATTTTCAAATTAGCCATTGTCAAAAAACCAATAAATCTTAAGAATGAAAGCTTTAGATTCAGACTGCACAGGTTTATTCATGGTTCCACCACTCAATGTCTATACTATATCTAACAAGTCAAATGATTTCCCTTATTTAGATTTTCTCATCTGTAAATGAGGATATCTCTCTCATAATATCCCTGTGAATAAAACTTGAGATAAAACATGAAATTAATTACTTAGCACAAGGCTTGAAATAGTAAACTGTCTCTAAATCAATTATTGTTGATAATCAATATCATTACAATTTTTGAAGAAAGAAGATGCTGGCATTTCTAAATTTACATGACATTCTGGTTTCTTTTTGTGGCGGATGGGAAAGAAGTATAGTCTTTACTAAAGCTTTATTGCTGAGCATAGTAATATATATATAATATATATTATTAAATGGAGATCGAGACCATCCTGGCTAACGTGGTGAAACCCCATCTCTACTAAAAAAATACAAAAAGCTAGCCGGGTGAGGTGGCGGGCGCCTGTAGTCCCAGCTACTCGGGAGGCTGAGGCAGGAGAATGGCATGAACCCAGGAGGCGGAGCTTGCAGTGAGCCGAAATCCCGCCACTGCACTCCAGCCTGGCTGACAGAGCAAGACTCCATCTCAAAAAAAAAAAAAACTTATATTATATTATATTATAATTATATATATTACATATATGTATTTGTTTTTAGCATTCTAGAGCTAAATTCTAGAGCTAACAAATACATATATATGTTTCTTTTATGTATTTGTTTTTTAAATTATACTTTAAATTCTAGGGTGCATGTGAGAACACTTGTACACAGGGAAGGGAATATTTCTGATACATTACAGCTTTAAAATAAAGTCAAATTTCCTATTATGTGCTGAAGTAAGAAAACTCTTTAATGTCTTGGGAACAAACACCCCTGACTGACAGTGGCTTTCTGGTCAATGTGCTGATAAAGATTGTGTTTCTGAAAAGGAGCTCAGTAGGAACCAGTGTAGAGATGGATTACGAATGTCTCCCATGGCAGAGTGATAAGTGGCAACACAAATTTGGTGTGTTTGCTGACTTTCTTCCAGACATGGTACTTCTTTCTTACTTTTTCCCATTCCAAGCCATTCTGATAGAAAAAGGTAAAAATTTTATTGAAAGCCACTTCTGCATATATTGAAAAAATTGTGTGATTTTTGTTTTCAGTTCTGTTTATGTGATGAATCACACTTACTAATTTGCATATGTTGAACCATCCTTGCATCACAGGAATAAATGCTATTTGATCTTGGTGCATTATCTTTTTGATGTGCTGCTGGATTTGGTTTTCTGGTATTCTGTTGAGGATTTTTGCATCCCCATTCATAAGAGATATTGCTGTGAAGTTTTCTCTTTTATTTGTTGTATCTCTAGCAAGCAAATCCAGATGGATTCTGGAATAAATTTGATAAATTCAAGATTGAAAGAGATATTGGCAGACCTAAAACTACTAGTTAATATTTGCAACATAAAACAATGATAACGGCAAGATTCTACACCCAAGTCTAAAGCATGATACATTCAGAATAGAGAAAGCTAGTAAAATGGTATTTAATATAAAAAGGTTAAAAATTAAATTTATTCAACATGATTCAAAAGTTGATATAGCTTCAAACAGTGTTTATTCTAATAAATATTCCACAAGAAAGGTGAGGTGATCATCTTATGATATACCACATAGAAAGACTATGTAGGAAATTTTGTATTTTGTTCTAGATAGTAGTTGTTAGAAGACACAATTTAAAGCATGCTTATATTTAGATAATAACAACAATAAACAAATAAACTAAATAATGTGTTTGCCTGCAGAATAACAGTGATGAGTTAGGGGATATAATTTTTATAATCTACAGTCTAGTATTTGATAAGTTTTCAGGTGAGAGAGAGGTACAATAGTAAATGGCATTGTATGAACACAAAGAATCTAAGCTAGAGCAATACAAATTTCATCTCAATAAAAGCATGATTTTTTTTGTTAATGTAGAATCATATATCAAGTGCTATAGTATTAAAGGTATGAATTGTTTTACTCAGTCAGATATGAATTCAAGATGTGGTAGTGTCACTTAACAAATGTGTAACTTAAGGAAACTGAGGCAATCCTCTGAGCTTCAAATTCATATTCTGTAAAAGGCAGATAACAGCATTTCCATTGAACTATTAAGGGATCAAATAACAGTGTATATAAATATCTTAGCACAGTGCCTGTCACAAAAAAAAAAACAAAAACAAAAACAAAAAACTCAATAAATGTACCTGAGCAGTCAGAGCTCTTGATAGCAAACAACAAATTCTATGAGTTAAAATTACATTTGGCTGAAAGTGACTGCAAAATCCAAATTCAAGAATCTCAATTGATTAGAGTGGTAAATTGCTAAACAAAGCACATTACGTTGGCTTTCATCAAACTTTTACCACCTTTTACCTTACAAATAACTACTGCATTGGAACACAAAAACTTATTTCAGTCTTTTCCTGGGGAAATATATCTTAAAATAGCTGAGACTGGCAAATTCCTAGGAAGTAGAACCCATGCATGCATAGATTTAGCAGAATTGGATTACTTTCTTTCTTTTTCTTTTCTTTTTTTTTTTTTTTTTTTTTTTTTTAGATGGAGTTTTCGCTCTTGTTGCCCAGGCTGGAGTGCCATGGTGCGATCTCAGCTCATTGCAACCTCCATCTCCCAAGTTCAAGTGATTGTCCTACCTCAGGCTCTGGAATAGCTGGGACTACAGGCATCTGCCACCACACCTAGCCAAATTTTGTATTTTTAGTAGAGACAGGGTTTCTCCATGTTGGTCAGGTTGGTCTTGAACTCCCGACCTCAGGTAGTCTGTCCGCCTCGGCTTCCCAAAGTGCTGAGATTGCAGGCATGAGCCACTGTGCCCAGCCAGAATTGGATTACTTTCTTAGCAGATTTTTCATTTTTTTGAGACAAAGTCTCACTCCGTCTCCCAGGCTAGGGTGCAGCGGCACGATCTTGGCTCACTGCAACCTCCACATCCCAGGTTCAAGCAAATCTCCTGCATCAGCCTCCCAAATAGCTGGTATTACAAGTGCCTGCCACTGTACCCCACTCATTTTTGCAATATTTAGTAGAGATGGAGTTTTACCATGTTGACCAGGCTCATCCCAAACTCCTGACCTCAAGTTACCTGCCCATCACAAATCCCAAAATGCTAGGTTTACAGTCATGAGCCACTGGGCCCGGCATACTTTCTGCGCAGATATTAATGAGGATTTCATGTCCCTGATGAAACAGCGATAAATGTTCGTATGCTATAGTATCAGAATTACTAAGATTGACCTGTGGTGAACCAAGGTGGAATACAGATTTTGAATACACTAGTTTATGCAATAGCTGTAGAAGCAGTGTTTAATGGGACCATAACTGAAGGACAGGCTGTGCTTAAAGTCAAACAAAACATTTCATATTAAATGTGCAAGAATTAGAAGGTAGACCAAATTATTAGTAACTATTGCAGATCTCCAACTCAAAAGTCAGGAAGATAATAAAGAAATAGGACCTTTGAGGCCTAGGATGGTGCATTCGGGCTGGATATGTTTGAGACTGTAAACCCGTAATTTTTTTTATTTCCATTTTTGTGGGTACATAGTAGGTATATATATTTATGGGGTACATGAGATATTTTAATACAGGCATATAAATGCATAATAATTTAAATCCCAAAATTAATATGAACACCCTGAGATTAAAATTCCTACTGTCTCTCGCTAAACTATAACTGCTTTCTGTAGCCTGAAGAAAGCTTCATTTAAGGTGAAAATCTGAAAAGATGATTCTTATCCCCCTGAAGACCTGCCTCTAACTCTCCTCATTGGTTCTAGACTACGATTGATAGAAAATGGCAGAATCTGATGAAAGTAATACTGTCCCCACATGGGAGGAAAGTGATTATTCATCAAATAACTGCAGGCTGTGGCTAATTTGTACCAACAGTAACTAGAATAATTTGCTTAGGAATGGATTTTGACACAATTGAAGCAAGGTCCCTTAGGCTTATCTAAAAGATAGCAAGTACAAAAACTACCCAACTAAGAATTCTGCCATGGGTTCTACATGAAGAACAAGTAAGTTTTTCTTTTATACATCATTGAGATTGTAACCCCTACTTGAAATTATCTCAGAACTAATTTAAAGACATTACCATTTAAACAATACTGTCACAGGTTAAAGACTGGAAATTCAAGGCCTGTATTTAACGTGCAAGCATGTGGTGTTTAGAAGACACTGGATACTTTTTTAAAAGAGTGAATAAGAATGCCTGTAATTGGGGCATGTGCAAGTGAGATCATCATCAGTACTATACCCTCACAACCTCATATCTGTGTATTTTCACAGGTTGTAGTTAATTATTTACCTCCTGAAGATGTCTGAAGCCATTACCCCTTTTTAAATAATTGAAATCATTTTATTTTGGTTTTATGCATGTGTATTAATTATTTCCAACATGACTACCTCTGAATCATTCCTCATCTTTATGTTGCTTAGTATAAATAGGTACTTAGTAAAGGTTTCTAGAACAATAAACATATTTTGAATTTCATTCAAACTTTGCTGTAAGAAGACATCTTGATTGTCCAACTACTGAACAAGATACAATTACTTCACATAGAAACTGAACACAATAATTATTCCCATTTTTGGACAGTATTTTATCTGTTCCTCTTATCCTATTTTATTTTTTTCAGAGTAATCAAAACCTAATGCATTTGATGGTTTAGATTTATCTCCACAGTGACCAATTACATACAGTCAAGAAAAGCATCTCCTGCTGAGAGACCAGATCATTACAAAGACAGGCATATTCCGAGCAGAACTTCAGACAGAAGGCATTGAGAATGAATGAAGAAATGACATAGACCCCATGATGAAGGAGGAAGAAGCTTGGAACCCTTCACAAAGCTTCTGAGCACCAGGACTTGCTCTTGGAGAATGGGTGAGTTAAACAGGTGAGGAGTGGCCCATTCTCACCATAGACCTCAGGATTCCAAGAAGCAGGAGGCCTCACCACCCCCATGGACACTTGAGCTGACAGGAATTACTACATGGAGTGGTGACAGGGACAGGGCTCCAACCAGTTTTGAAGCCAGATGGTTTGCCACAGTAATGGCTGGAGTGGAGCATTGCCAGAAACATCCATCCCCCAAAACTCACCATGCTCCTCTAGATGGTTTTGCTTTGTTGATGGTTAAGACTTGGACAGAGCAGAGTGGTCTTGCACATGGAATGGGAACAGTCTGATCTGAACTTCCTCTTGACTGCTGGCCTCACCCTGGGTCCCTGCTTCGCTGTACCCACTTGCAGCACAGCCTTGGATGCTCAACCATGGCACATCTTGGGGACCACAACCATAGCTCCTTCACTGGCAGAACCCTCTAACCACTGAAGAGCTTTTAGCAGACAGGCCTCCACCAACATAAACTTACCCACAGCCTCACTCCACTCAAAAAGTCATACAAAAGATCAATGAAACCAGAATTTGGTTGTTTGAAGGATTAAATAAAATTGATAGACCATTAGTTAGACTAGTAAAGATAAAAAGGAAGAAGATCAAAATAAATACAATCAGAAAAAAACAAAGAACAAAAAACAACCCCAAAGAAATACAGACATCAGGAGCCATTATAAACAGCTTTATGCACACAAACCAGGCAACCTAGAAGAAATTGATAAATTCCTGGAAACACACAAACTCCAAAGATTGAACGAGATATAAATGAAAACCCTGAATGGACCAATAATGAGTTCCAAAATTTAACCAATAATAAAAAGCCTACCAACTGGTCCAGACGGACTCAGCGTCATATTCTACCAGATTTATAAAGAAGAACTGGTACAAATCGTACTGAAATTGTTCCTCAAAAATAAGGAGGAGGGACTCCTCTCTAACACATTCTGTGATGCCCTCACTGTTCTTATACCAAAACCTGGCAGACACACAATCAAGAAAGAAAACTTCAGGCCAATATCCCTGAAGAACATCGACTCAAAAATCCTCAACAAAATACCATGTCCAGCAGTACATCAAAAAGTTAATCCACGACAATCAAGCAGAGTTTATTGTTGGGATGTGAGGTGGTTTAACATTCATAAATCAGTGAATGTGATTCATCACATAAACAGAATTTAAAATAAAAACCACATGATCATCTCAATAGATGCAGGAAACTTTTAATAAATTCAACATCCTTTCATGTCAAAAATTTTCAACAAACAGCACTGAAACCTCAAAATAATAAGAACCATCTATGACATACCCATTGCCAATATCATGATGAAAGGGCAAACACTTGGAATATTCCCCTTAAGGAACAGAACAAGATAAGGATGCCTATCTTTATGACTCCTATTCAGCTGGAAGTTCTAGCCAGAGCAATCGAGCAAGAGAAAGAAATAAAAGGCATCTACATAAGAAGAGAGAAAGTCAAATTATCTGTCTTCACAGATTATATCATTTTATACCTATAAAATTCCATAGTCTCTACCCAAAATCCTCACATATGATAAACAACTTCAGCAAACTTTTAGTACACAAAATCAATGTACAATAATTAGTAGCATTTCTACACACCAAAAACATCCGAGGTGAGAGCCAAATCAAGAATGTAATCCCATACACAATAGTCAACAAAAATGAAATAACTATGAAGATAGCAAGCAAGGCAGGTAAAAAAAATATCTACAGCAAGAATTGAAACATGCTGCTGACAGAAATCAAGAAAACACAAACAAATGAAAAAGATATTCCATGCACACGGAGAGCAATAATGTTAAAATGGCCATACTGACCAAAGAAATCTGCAGATTCAATGGTATTTCTATCAAACTACCAATGATATTCTTCAGAGAATTAGGAAAGTCTATTCTGAAAGTCAGATGGAACCAAAAAAGGGCTTGAATAGCCAAACAAATCCTGTGCAAAAAGATTAAAGCCTTAGACATCACACTACCTGACTTCAAACTATCCTACAAGGTTACATTAACCAAAACAGCAGGTACTGGTACAAAAACATACCCATAGATCAGTGGAACAAATTAGACAACCAAGAAATAGAGCCACACACCTAAAACCATCTGATCTTCAACAAAGCTGACAAAAAAAAGCAGTGGGGACACAATTTCCTATTCAATAAATGATGCCAAGATCACTGATTAGCCAGAAGCAGAAGATTGAAATTTTACCCTATTTTTTTCATTTATAACCAAAATCAACTTAAGATGGATTGAAGACTAAAATGTAAAACCTAGAACTATAGAAACCCTAGAAAAAACCCCAGGGGATACCATTGTGGACATGGCCCCGGGTAAAAATTCCATGACGAACGTTCCAAAAGGACTTGAAACAAAAACAAAAATTGGTAAGTGGGACCTAATTAAACTAAATAACTTCTGCATAGCAAAAAAAAAAAAAAAAAAACTCTCAGAGTAAACATACAGCCTATGGAATAGGAAAAATATTTTCAAATTATGTATCCAACAAAGGTCTAATATCCAGAATCTATAAAGAATTTATTTATTTATTTCTATTATACTTTAAGTTCTAGGGTACGTGTGCACAACGTGCAGGTTTGTTACATATGTATACATGTGCCATGTTGGTGTGCTGCACCCGTTAACTCATCATTTACATTAGGTATATCTCCTAATGCTATCCCTCCTCCCTCTCCTCACCCCATGACAAGCCCCAGTATGTGATGTTCCCCATCATTGTTCAATTCCCACCTATGAGTGAGAACAAGTGGTGTTTGGTTTTCTGTCCATGTGATAGTTCGCTCAGAATGATGGTTTCCAGCTGCATCCATGTCCCTAAAGAAGACATGAACTCATTCTTTTTAATGGCTGCATAGTATTCCATGGTGTATATGTGCCACATTTTCTTAATCCAGTCTATTATTGATGGACATTTGGGTTAGTTCCAAGTCTTTGCTATTGTGAATAGTGCTGCAATAAACATATGTGTGCATGTGTCTTTACAGCAGCATGATTCATAATCCTTTGGGTATATACCCAGTAATGGGATGGCTGGGTCAAATGGTATTTCTAGTTCTAGATCCTTGAGGAATTGCCACACTGTCTTACACAATGGTTGAACTAGTTTATACTCCCACCAACAGTGTAAAAGTGTTCCAATTTCTCCACATCCTCTCCAGCACCTGTGGTTTCCTGACTTTTTAATGATTACCATTTTTTTTTGATGCTGATTCTTCTTTTTTTAAAGGCATAGGTCTTCATTTATTCATTTATTTATTTTAATTTTTTAAAATTATTATACCTTAAGTTCTAGGGTACGTGTGCACAACGTGCAGGTTTGTTACATATGTATACATGTGTCATGTTGGTGTCCTGCACCCAGTAACTCGTCATTTATATTAGGTATATCTCCTAATGCTATCCCTCCTTCCTCCCCCCACCCCACGACAGGCTCTGGTATGTGATGTTCCCTATCCTGTGTCCAAGTGTTCTCATTGTTCAATTCCCACTTATGAGTGAGAACAAACAGTGTTTAGTTTTCTGTCCTTGTGATAGTTTGTTCAGAATGATAGTTTCCAGCTTCATCCATGTCCCTAAAGAGGACACTAACTGATCCTTTTTTATGACTGCATAGTATTTCATGGTGTATGTATGCCACATTTTCTTAATCCAGTCTATCATTGATGGATATTTGGGTTGGTTCCAAGTCTTTGCTATTGTGAATAGTGCCACATTTGATCAACTGGAAGAAAGGGTATCTGATTGAAGATCAAAAGGAGAAAATGAAGTGAGAAGAGAAGTTTAGAGAAAAAAGAGTAAAAAGAAATGAACAAAGCCTTGAAGAAATATGGGAGTATATGAAAAGACCAAATCTACATCTGATTGGTGTACCTGAAAGTGATGGGGAGAATGGAACCAACCTGGAAAACACTCTTCAGGATATTATCCAGGCAAACATCCCCAACATACCAAGGCAGGCCAACATTCAAATCCAGGAAATCCAGAGAATGCCACAAAGATACTCCTCAAGAAGAGCAACTCCAAGACACATAATTGCCAGATTCACCAAAGTTGAAATGAAGGAAAAAATCTTAAGGGCAGCCAGAGAGAAAGGTCGGGTTTCCCACAAAGGGAAGTCCATCAGACTAACAGCAGATCTCTCGGCAGAAACTCTACAAGCCAGAAGAGAGTGTGGCCCTATATTCAACATTCTGAAAGAAAAGAATTTTCAACCCAGAATTTCATATCTAGCCAAACTAAGTTTCATAAGTGAAGGAGAAATAATATCCTTTACAGACAAACAAATGCTGAGAGATTTTGTCACCACCAGGACTGCCTTACAAGAGCTCCTGAAGGAAAAACTAAACATGGAAAGGAACAACCGGAACCAGCCACTGCAAAAACATGCCAAATTGTAAAGACCATTGATGCTAGGAAGAAACTGCATCAACTAACAAGCAAAATAACCAGCTAACATCATAATGACAGCATCAAATTCACACATAACAATATTAACCTTAAATGTAAATGGGCTAATGCTCCAATTAAAAGACACAGACGAGCAAATTGGATAAAGAGTCAAGACCCCGTCAGTGTGCAGTAATCGAGACACCCATCTCACGTGCAGATACATACATAGGCTCAAAATAAAGGGATAGAGGAAGATCTACCAAGCAAATGGAAAACAAACAAACAAAAAAAGCACGGGTTGCAAACCTAGTCTCTGATAAAACAGACTTTAAACCAACAAAGATCAAAAGAGACAAAGAAGGCTATTACATAATGGTAAAGGGATCAATTCAACAAGAAGAGCTAACTATCCTAAATATATATGCACCCAATACAGGAGCACCCAGATTCATAAAGCAAGTCCTTAGAGACCTACAAAGAGACTTAGACTCCCACACAATAACAATGGGAGACTTTAAAACCCCACTGTCAACATTAGACAGATCAACAAGACAGAAAGTTAACAAGGATATCCAGGAATTGAATTCAGATCTGCACCAAGCGTATCTGATAGACATCTACAGAACTCTCCACCCCAAATCAACAGAATATACATTATTCTCACCACCACCTCTCACTTATTCCAAAACTGACCACATGGTTGGAAGTAAAGCAATTCTTGGCAAATATAAAACAACAGAAATTATAACAAACTGTCTCTCAGACTACAGTGCAATCAAACTATAACTCGGGATTAAGAAACTCACTATCCCTGTTTGCAGATGACATGATTGTATATTTAGAAAACCCCACTGTCTGAGCCCAAAATCTCCTTAAGCTGATAAGCAACTTCAGCAAAGTCTCAGGATACAAAATCAATGTGCAAAAATCACAAGCATTATTACACAGCAGTAACAGACAGAGAGCCAAATCATGAATGAATTCCCATTCACAGTAACTTCAAAGAGAATAAAATACCTAGGAATCCAACTTACAAGGGATGTAAAGGACCTCTTCAAGGAGAACTACAAACCACTGCTCAGTAAAATAAAAGAGGACACAAACAAATGGAAGAACATACCATGCTCATGGATAGGAAGAATCAATATTGTGAAAATAGCCATACGGCCCAAGGTAATTTATAGATTCAATGCCATCCCCATCAAACTACCAATGAGTTTCTTCACAGAATTGGAAAAAATTGCTTTAAAGTTCATATGGAACCAAAAAAGACCCTGCATTGCAAAGACAATCCTATGCCAAAAGAACAAAGCTGGAGGCATCATGCTACCTGACTTCAAATTATAATACAAGGCCACAGTAACCAAAACAGCATGGTACTGGTACCAAAACAGAGATATAGACCAACGGAACAGAACAGAGCCCTCAGAAATAATACCACACATCTACAGCCATCTGATTTTTGACAAACCTGAGAGAAACAAGAAATGGGGAAAGGATTCCCTATTTAATAAATGGTGCTGGGAAAATTGACTAGCCATAAGTAGAAAGCTGAAACTGGATCCTTTCATTACTCCTTATATGAAAATTAATTCAAGATGGATTAGAGACTTAAATGTTAGACCTAAAACCATAAAAACCCTAGAAGAAAAGCTAGGACATAGACATGGGCAAGGACTTCATGGCTAAAACATCAAAAGCAACAGCAACAAAAGCTTAAACTAAAGAGCTTCTGCACAGCAAAAGAAACTACCATCAGAGTGAACAGGCAACCTACAGGATGGGAGAAAGTTTTTGCAATCTATTCATCTGACAAAGGGCTAATATCCAGAACCTATAAAGAACTCAATCAAATTTACAAGAAAAAAAGAAACAACCCCATCAAAAAGTGGGCAAAGGATATGAACAGACACCTCTCAAAAGAAGACATTCATACAGCCAACAGACACATGAAAAAATGCTCATCATCACTCGCCATCAGAGTAATGCAAATCAAAACCACAATGAGATACCATCTCACACGAGTTAGAATGACAAACATTAAAAAATCAGGAAACAACAGGTCCTGGAGAGAATGTGGAGAAATAGGAACACTTTTACACTGTTGGTGGGACTGTAAACTAGTTCAATCATTGTGGAAAACAGTGTGGCGATTCCTCAAGGATCTAGAACTAGAAATACCATTTGACCCAGCTATCCCGTTACTGGGTATATACCCAAAGGATTATAAGTCATGCTGCTATAAAGACACATGCACACGTATGTTTATTGCGGCACTATTCACAATAGCAAAGACTTGGAATCAACCCAAATGTCCATCAGTGGCAGACTGGATTAAGAAAATGTGGCACATATACACCATGGAATACTATGCAGCCATAAAAAAGAATTAATTCGTGTCCTTTGTAGGGACATGGATGCAGCTGGAAACCATCATTCTTAGCAAACTATCACATGGACAGAAAACCAAACACTGCATGTTCTCACTTATAGGTGGGAATTGAACAATGAGATCACTTGGACACAGAAAGGGGAACATCACACACCGGGTCCTATTGTGGGGAAGGGGAAGGGGTGAGGGATAGCATTAGGAGATATACCTAATGTAAATGATGAGTTAAGGTGCAGCATACCAACATGGCACATGTATACATATGTAACAAACCTGCACGTTGTGCACATGTACCCTAGAACTTAAGATATATATATATAAAGGTACATAAACTCTCAAAAAAAAAAAAAAAAAAAAAAAAAAGAAAGAAAAAGAAACTCACTCAAAACCACTCAATTACACGGAAACTGTACAACCTGCTCCTGAATGACTACTTGGTACATAACGAAATGAAGGCAGAAATTAAAATGTTCTTTAAAACTAATGAGAACAAAGACACAACATACCAGAATCTCTGGGACACATTTAAAGCAGTGTGTAGAGGGAAATTTATAGCACTAAATGCACACAACAGAAAGCAGGAAAGATCTAAAATTGACACCCTAACATCACAAAAGAACTAGAAAAGCAAGAACAAACACTTTCAAAAGCTAGCAGAAGGTAAGCAATAATTAAGATCAGAGAAGACCTGAAGGAGAGAAAGACAAAAAAAAAAAAAAAAACCCTTTAAAAAGTCAGTGAATTCAGAAGCTGCTTTTTTGAAAAGAGCAACACAATGTATAGACCACTAAAAAGACTAATAAAGAAGAAAAGGGAGAAGAATCAAATAGATACAATAAAAAAATGATAAAGGGGATATCACCACCGATCCCACAGAGATATAAACTACCATCAGAGAATACTATAAACACCTCTACGCAAATAAACTAGAAAACCAAGAAGAAATGGATAAATTCCTGGACACATACACCCTCCCATTGCTAAACTAAAAAGAATTTGAATCCCTGAATAGACCAATAACAGGCTCTGAAATGGAGGCAATAATTAAGAGCCTACCAGCCAAAAAATGTCCAGAACCAGATGGATTCACAGTCGAATTCTACCAGAGGTACAAGGAGGAGCTGGTATCATTTCTTCTTAAATGATTCCAATCAATAGAAAAAGAGGGAATCCTCCCTAATTCATTTTATGAGGCCAGCATCATCCTGATACCAAAGCCTGGCAGAGACACAACAACAACAAAAGAGAATTTTAGAACAATATCCTTGATGAACATCAATGCAAAAATTCTCAATAAAATACTGGCAAACTGAACCCAGCAGCACATCAAAAAGCTTATCCAGCACAATCAAGTAGTCTTCATCCCTGGGATGCAAGGTTCATTCAACATATGCAAATCAATAAACATAATCCATCATATAAACAGAACCAAAGAAAAATAACCACGATTTTCTCAATAGATGCAGAAAAGGCCTTTGACAAAATTCAACAGTCCTTCATGTTAAAAACTCTCAATAAACTAGGTGTTGATGGGACGTACCTCAAAATAATCAGAGAAATAAGAATCAAAACCACAATGAGATACCATCTCACAGCAGTTAGAATGGCAGTCATTAAAAAGTCAGGAAACCACAGGTACTGGAGAGGATGTGGAGAAATAGGAACACTTTTACACTGTTGGTGGGAGTGTAAACTAGTTCAACCATTGAGGAAGACAGTGTGGCAATTCCTCAAGGATTTAGAACTAGATATACCATATGACCCAGCCATCCCATTACTGGGTATATACCCAAAGGATTATGATTCATGCTGCTATAAAGACCCATGCACGCATATAATGATCACCATTCTAACTGGTGTGAGATGGTATCTCATTATGGTTTGGATTTGCATTTCTCTGATAGCCAGTGATGATGAGCATTTTTTCTTGTGTCCGCTGGCTGCATAAATGTGTTCTTTTGAGAAATGTCTGTCCATATCCTTCACCCACTTTTTGATGGGGTTGTTTGATTTTTTCTTATAAATTTGTTTAAGTTCTTGGTAGATTCTGGATATTAGCCGTTTGTCCGATGGGTAGATTGTAAAAATTTTCTCCCATTCTGTAGGTTGCCTGTTCACTCTGACGGTAGTTTCTTTTGCTGTGCAGAAGCTCTTTAGTTTAATTAGATCCCATTTGTCAATTTTGACTTTTGTTGCCATTGCTCTTGTTGTTTTAGCCATGAAATCCTTGCCCATGCCTATGTCCTGAATGGTATTGCCTAGGTTTTCTTCTAGGGTTTTTATGGTTTTAGGTCTAACGTTTAACTCTTTAATCCATGTTGAATTAATTTTTGTATAAGGTGTAAGGAAAGGATCCAGTTTCAGTCTTCTACATATGGGTATCCAGTTTTCCCAGCACCATTTATTAAGTAGGGAATCCTTTCCCCATTGCTTGTTTTTGTCAGGTTTGCCAAAGATCAGATGGTTGTAGATGTGTGGTATTATTTCTGAGGGCTCTGTTCTGTTCCATTGGTCTATATCTCTGTTTTGGTACCAGTACCATACTGTTTTGGTTACTGTAGCATTGTAGTATAGTTTGAAGTCAGGTAACGTGATGCTTCCAGCTTTGTTCTTTTGACTTAGGATTGTCTTGGCAATGTGGGCTCTTTTTTGGTTTCACATGAACTTTAAAGTAGTTTTTTCCAATTCTGTGAAGAAAGTCATTGGTACCTTGAAGAGGACGGCATTGAATCTTTAAATTACCTTGGGTAATATGGCCATTTTCACAATATTGATTCTTCCTATCCATGAGTATGGTATGTTCTTCCATTTTTGTCCTCTTTTATTTTACTGAGCAGTGGTTTGTAGTTCTCCTTGAAGAGGTCCTTTACATCCCTTGTAAGTTGGATTCCTAGGTATCTTATTCTCTTTGAAGCAATTGTGAAGGGGAGTTCACTCATAATTTGGCTCTCTGTTTGTCTGTTATTGGTGTATAGAAATGCTTGTGATTTTTGCACATTGATTTTGTATCCTGAGACTTTGCTGAAGTTGCTTATCAGCTTAAGGAGATTTTGGGCTTAGATGATGTGGTTATCTAAACATACAATCATGTCGTCTGCAAACAGGGACAATTTGATTTCCTCTTTACCTAATTGAATGCTGTTTATTTCTTTCTCCTGCCTGATTTCCCTGGCCAGAACTTCCAACACTATGCTGAATAAGAGTGGTGAGAGAGGGCATCCCTGTCTTGTGCCAGTTTTCAAAGGGAATGCTTCCAATTTTTGACCATTCAGTATGATATTGGCTGTGGGTTTGTCATAAATGGCTCTTACTATTTTGAGATAAGTCCCATAAATACCTAGTTTATTGAGAGTTTTTAGCATGAAGGTTGTTGAATGTTGTCAAAGGTCTTTTCTGCAGCTATTGAGATAATCATGTGGTTTTTGGCTTTGGTTCTGTTTATATGACGGATTACGTTTATTGATTTGTATATGTTGAACCAGTCTTGCATTCCAGGGATGAAGCCCACTTGATCATGGTGGATAAGCTTTCTGATGTGCTGCTGGATTTGGTTTGCCAGTATTTTATTGAAGATTTTTGCATGGATGTTATCAGGGATATTGGTCTAAAATTCTCTTTTTTTGTTGTGTCTCTGTCAGGCTTTGTTATCAGTATGATGCTGGCCTCATAAAATTTAAACAAATTAACAGCAAAAACAAACCAACCCTTTAAAAAATGGACAAAGAACATGAACAGACATTTCTCAAATAAAGACATTGTGTGGCCAACAAGCAAAAAAAAAAAAAAAATGTTCAGCATCACTGATCTTTAGAAAAATGTACATCAAAACCACAATGAGATACCATTTCACCAGTGAGAATGGCTAAAATGTCTAAAAATAACATGCTGGTGAAGATATGCAGTAAAGGGAGTACTTATACAACGTTGATGGGAATGTAATTTAGATTAGACACTGTGGAAAGAAGTTTTTTGAGATTTCTCAAAGAACTTCAAATAGAGCCACCATTTGACCCTGCAATCCCATTACTGGGTACAAACTCAAAAAAACCATAAGTTGTCCTACTGTAAAGGCATATGCCTGCATATGTTTTTTATGGAACTATTCACAACAGCAAAGACATGGACTCGATCTAAATGCCTATCAATGGTGGACTGAATAAAGAAAATGTGGTACTTATACATACATGAATGTGGTACTTATACATGAAGTATTACACAGCCACACAAAAGAATGTTATTGTCTCCTTTACAACAACATGGATGCACCTGGAGGCCATTATCCTAAGCAAATTAATGCAGGAACAGAAGACTAAATACCATATATTCTCACTGATAGGTGGGAGCTAAAAATTGAGTACACATAGGCACAAAAAGGGAGTAGTAGATACTGGGGCCTACTTGGCATGGAAGGGATGGAAGAGGGCAAGGATGGTAGTGAACCCTGAAAAACTGAGACAGGTCTTAGTTAATTTAGAAAGTTTACTTTGCGAAGGTTGAGGACACATGTCTGTGACACAACCTCAAGAGGTCCTGAGGACATGTGCCCAAAATAATCAGAGCACAGTTTGTTTTTATACATTCTAGGGAGACATGAGACATCAATCAACATATGCAAGGTGAATATTGGTTTGGTCTGGAAAGGTGGAACATCTCAAAGCAAAGGCAGGAAGACTCAAAGCAGGGACAAGACTTTCCAATCGTAGGTAGATAAGAGACAAATTGTTGCATTATTTTGAGTTTCTGATTAACCTCTACAACAGAGACAATCAGATATGCATTTATCTTAGTGAGCAGAGAGGTGATATTGAATAGAATTGGAGGTAGGTTGGCCCTAAGCAGTTCCCAGCTTGGCTTTTTACTTTAGTTTAGTGATTTGGTGGCACCAAGATTTATTTTCCTTTCACAAGATACTATGCCTATTATCTAGGTAAGGAGATAATCTGCATACCATACCTCTTTGACATGCAATTTGCCCATATAACAAAACTGCACATGTGACCTCTAAAGCTAAAATAAAATTTGGAGAGAAAAATGAAATATTAATCTCATATTTGTCTTTCTTCTACCCATAAGAATTTAAGTTATATGTAGACAGAGTGAATGTTTTAACTTTTTTATTCACTTTATTTCCCCAGAACCTAAAGCCAAGCCTAGAACAAAGCTAGCAATTTATAAATATTTGCTTAACCGACAAATGGCATCTAATATTACTTACATAGTTGCATTATCTTATTCTCACATTGCTATGTAGGACTTCCTGAGACTGAGTAATTCATAAAGGAAAGAGGTTTTATTGACTCACAGTTCCTCATGGCTAGGGAAGCCTCAGGAAACTTATAATTATGGCAGAAGGGGAAACAAACCATCCTTCTTCACATGATGGCAGGAAGGAGAAAGGCCAAGCAAAAAGTTGAAAAGCCCCTTATAAAACTATCACATCTTACAAGAACAGCAACATGGGGGTAACTGCCCCCATGATTCAATTACCTCCTATTGGGCCTCTCCCACCACATGTGGGGATTATAGAGACTATAATTCAAGATGAGACTTGGGTTGAGTCAAATCATATCAATAGGCATAGGAAAATAATATTATTATTCAAAATTATGCTGCAAATATTATGTTCCTTTTTAGTATTAAAACAATCATGGTGTAACAAAGGTAAGATATGGTACAGCTCCTACTTATAGAACAAAGTACTTATTCAAACTATGGCCACAACATGCTGGTTAACCACCCTAACCTCTGCACATACTACCGAAAACATTTTAATAGTTTTATTGAGCTAGAATTGACATAAAACAAACTGTACCTTTTTAGAGTAAAATTTGATAAATGTTTACATATTATCACACCTGTGAAACCATCAGTAAAATCAAGAACATGAACATATTACTCACCCCCAAAAGTTTTATCACTTTCTATCACTAAAATTAGTTTGCATTTAATAAGATTAGCTATCATTTATTAGTAGTAGTATTTTGCAATATCACAAAGCATTTATTTAGCTCACAAGTCTTCAAGTTATTTAAAGGCTGACTGATCAAGGCTTATCTTGTGTCTGTTTTACATGCTACTTATACTCCCTAAAAGAAAAATAAGTTGCCCAGGTATATTCATCCCCTGAAAATGACAGTGGTACAAAGCAAGAATCCCAAATACACAAGGAAGTTTTAAGCATTTGATCATATCATGCCATGAACATTCTCTTGTCTGAAACAAGTTTCATAGCCTATCTAAAAGTCAAGGAGTGGAAATATATACTTTCTTCTTTAGTGGAAGAAGCTGTGATGCTACCTGGCAACAGATTTTCATACAGGGATGTGGGGGGAATGTGAGAAGTGAGGAAATGTACAGTTAATATATTTTTATGTTAAACTCACATAATCAGACTTGTCTGTACAGATTACCTTGTCAGTGTGCTAAATGGTTAAATGTATATTTAATAAGCAATCACTGATCTGTAGTATGAAAGTAACATATACTTCTAATTATAATAAGTAGATAATTACCATAATGTGCTACACATCTTAATATGTTTTAAGAAAAATAATATAATATTTTACATTTTGAAAAGACATGACCATATTTTGATTAACTAAAATCAAGGCTCCAAACCTTATTGAAATTTTTGCTATTACATAGACATAAAATGCTAACTCATCATTATTTACTTATTTATATATTTACTTATTTATTTTATTCATTTGTTTAGTTTTTGAGACTGAGTTTCACTCTGTCTCCCAGGCTGGAGTGCAGTAGCACAGTCTCAGCTCACTGCAGCCTCCATCTCCTCGGTTCAAGCAATTCCTGTGTCTCAGCTTCTAGAATAGCTGGGATTAGAGGCACATGTATCAGCAAGCTTGGCTAATTTTTTTATCTTTAGTAGACATGGAATTTTGCTTTGTTGGCCAGGCTAGTCTTGAACTCCTGGCCTCAAGTGATCCACCCACTGAGGCCTCCCAAAGTGTTGGGATTACAGGCATGAGCTACCTCGCTTAGCCAAAACTCATCATTATTTATATATTGTGTATTTTTTCTTTAGAATTCCTATGACACTATGAAAATTTCATATGTGTTTTATATAAGAAGAAAAACAAATTTGTAGAATGCAATCCAGGCCCTATTCACCTGCCCTAAGTCTATAATTTATCCTAAATGAAAAGCAGAGACAACAAACTGGTGACTAAAAGAGAGATTGGTATTCAAAGAATGTAAACCAAGAAATCAATTTTGGAGAAAATATTTAGAACAAAGGAAAACCTAAGGGATTAAGCCCAGATGTCCAGGATTGATGTATGTGTCCTATATAATCCTACTAGATCTGAATGTAAGTATAAGGCATGTTTTGGATATTGGTGTGATGACAGAAGTTCTTAGAATGGTATCAGATTTCACTCCATTTCTATCTTGCAGTCTATAGCTACTATGGCCAATACAGTGATTATTCCAAATTTGGCTATTTAGGATTTAAAATGGAGGTAGCCTGAATTGAGATGTGCTAAAAAAAGGTAAAAACCTGCTATATTTTGAAGAGAGGACCAAAAACTAATGCATAACATTGCACTAATATTTTACATTGCTTGTTATTTAAAATATAAATTTTAGATATACATTTAATTTCTAATATAGCTATGAGAAAATTTAAAATTTTATATCTAGCAGGCATTATATTTCTATTTGACAGTGATGACTAGAGAGTAGATTGACCTTCCAAAATTAAGTTTTCTCCTAAGTAATTCATTTAATTTCAGATGTATTTAACAAAAGTATAACTGAAAACATAAAAATATATACATAATAGTAGGCCCATATAAATTTTATGTTAAAAAAAGGAGGAAAATATATATATGCTGTATTTGAAACAGGAACATTTTTCCTCAAATTCTCATAATAATTGCATATAAAATAAAAATTAGGCATTTTCTTTTTTTGAAAGAAAATTATTTTTATTTTAAGTTCTGGGATGCATGTGCAGTATATGCAGGTTTGTTACATAGGTAAATGTGTGCCATGGTGGTTTGCTGCACCTATCAACCCATCACCTAGATATTAAGCCCAGCATGCATTAGCTATTTTTCCTGATGCTCTCCCTTCCATGACCTCAGACAGGCCACAGTGTGTGTTGTTCCCCTGTCTCCATGTGTTCTCACTGTTCAGTTCCCACTTATAAGTGAGAACATGCAAAGTTTGGTTTTCTGTTCCTGCATTAAATTGCTGAAGATAATGGCTTTGAGCTCCATCCATTTCCCTGCAAAGGACATGATCTCGTTCCTTTTTATGGCTGCTAGTATTTCATGGTGCATATGAACGACATTTTCTTTATCCAGTCTATCAACGATGGG
Source organism: Macaca mulatta (assembly GCF_049350105.2). NCBI lineage: Eukaryota > Metazoa > Chordata > Mammalia > Primates > Cercopithecidae > Macaca > Macaca mulatta. Next base: position 93,628,510 of record NC_133414.1, on the reverse strand, counting down.
CATTTGGGTTGATTTCATGTCTTTGCTATTGTGAATAGTGCTGTAATGAACATTCATGTGCATATATCTTTGTAATAGAATGATTTATATTGCAGAGGTACATACCCAGTAATGAGATTGCTGAGTCAAATTGTATTCCTGGTTCTAGATCTTTGAGAAATTGCCACACCTTCTTCCACAATGGTTGACCTACTTTACAGTTTTGCCAACAGTGTAAAAGCACTCCTATTTTTCTTCAACTTCACCAACACTTGTTGTTTATTGACTTTAATAATCGCCATTCTGACGGGCGTGAGATGGTATATCATTGTAGTTTGTGACATTGAGCTTTTTTTTTCATATGTTTGTTGGCTGCACAAATGTCTCCTTTTGAGAAGTGACTGTTCCTATCCTTTGCTCACTTTTTAATGGAGCTGTTTCATTTTTCTTGTAAGTTTGTTTAAGTTCCTTGTAGATTCTGGATATTAGATCTTTGTCAGTTGGATAGATTGAAAAATGTTCTCCCAGTCTGCAGGTTGCCTGTATATTCTGATGATAGTTTCTTTTGCTGTGCATAACCTCTTTAGTTTAATTATATATCATTTGTTACTTTTTTGCTTTTGTTGCAATTGCTTTTGATGTTTTTGTCATGAAATATTTGCCCATACTTATCTCCTGAATGGTATTGCCCAGATTTTCTTCTAGGATAGTTATAGTTTTGCATTTTACATTTAAGTCTTTCATCCATCTTGAGTTAATTTTTATACAGAGTGTAAGAAAGGAGTCCAGTTTCAATTTTCTGCATAGGGCTAGCCAGTTCTCCAAGTACCAGTTATTAAATAGGTAATCCTTTCCCCATTGCTTGTTTTTATCAAGTTTGTCAAATATCAGATTGTTGTAGATGTGTCGTCTTATTTCTGAGATCTCTATGCTGTTCCATTAGTCTATGTGTCTGTTTTTGTACCAGTACCATGCTGTTTTGGTTACTGTAGCCTTGTGGTATAGTTTGAAGTTGGATAGCATGTGATGTCTCCAGTTTTTGCCTAAGATTGACTTGGCTATATGAGCTCTTTTTTGGTTCCATATGAATATTAAAATAGTTTCTTCAAATTCTGTGAAGAATGTCAATGATAGTTTAATGGGAATAGCATTAAATCTATAAATTAATCTGGGCAGTAAGGTCATTTTCATGATATTGATTCTTCCTATCCATAAGCATGGAATATTTTTTCATTTGTTTGTGTCCTCTCCGATTTCCTTTAGCAATGTTGTGTAGTTCTCTTTGACCAGGTACTTTACTTCCCTTGTTAGCTGTATTCCTAGGTATTCTGTTCTCTTTGTAGCAATTGTGAATGGAGTTTCATTCATGATTTGGCTCTCTGCTTGTTCATTGGTGGTGTAGAAATGCTTGTGGATTTTGCCCATTCATTTTGTATCCTGAGACTTTCCTGAAGTTGCTTATCAGCTTAAGAAGCATTTGGGCTAAGACAATGGGATTTTCTAGATATAGGATTATGTCATCTGCAAACAAGAACAATTTCACTTTCTCTCTTCCCACTCGAATACCCTTTATTTCTTTCTCTTGCCCGATTGCCCTGCCAAGTTCTTCCAATACTATGCTGAATAGGAGTGGTAACAGAAGGCGTCCTTGTCTTGTGCCAGTTTTCAAGGGGAATGCTTCCAGATTTCAGTATGATATTGGCAATCAGTTTTTCATAAATGGCTCTTATTATTTTGAGGTGTGCTCCTTTGATACCTAGTTTATTGAGAGTTTTTAACATGCAGGGATGTTGAATTTTATTAAAGGCCTTTTTCTGCATCTACTGACATGTGATTTTTGCCTTTAGTTCTGTTTATTTGATGAATTATGTTTACTGATTTGTGTATGTTGAATCAGACTTGCATCTCCAGGGATAAAGCCAAATTGATCAGGTGGATAAACTTCTTGATGTGCTGCTGGATTTTGTTTGCCAGGATTTTATTGAGAATTTTTGCAACAATGTTCATCACGGGTATTGACCTGACGTTTTCTTTTTTTGTTGTATCTCAGGTTTTGGTTTCAGAATGATGCTTGCCTCAAAAAATGAGTTAGTGAGAAGTCCCTCCTTTTCAATTGTTTGGAATTGTTTCTGAAGAAAGGATATCAGCTCTTCTTTGTACCTCTGGTAAAATTCAGCTATAAATCCATCTGGTCCTGGGCTTTTATTGGTTGGTAAGCTATTTACTACTTCCTCAATTTCCGAACTTGTTATTGGTCTATTCAGGGATTCAATTTCTTCCTGTTCCAGTCTTGAGAAGGTGTAGGTGTCCAGGAATTTGTCCGTTTCTTCTGGATTTTCTAGTTTGTTTCCATTGAAGTGTTTATCATATTCTCTGATGGTTGTTTGTATTTCTATGGAGTCAGATATCCCCTTTGTCATTTTTTATTGTGTCTATTTGATTCTTCTCTCTTTTTTTGTATTAGTCTAGCTACTGATCTATTTTACTAACTTTCAGAAAATCAACTCCTGAATTCACTGATTTATTAAAAGGTTTTTCATGCGTCTATCTCCTTCAGTTCCATTCTGAACTTGGTTATTTCTTGTCTTCTGCCTGCTTTGGGATTTGTGTGCTTTTGGTTATCTAGTTCCTTTAGTTGCGATGTTAGGATGTCAATTTGAGATCTTTCTAGCTTTTTGATGTGGGTATCTGGTGCGAAAATTTCCCTCCTAACACTGCTTTAGTTGTGTCCCAGAGATTCTGATACATTGTCTCCATGTTCTCATTAGTTTCAAAGAACTTCTTTATTTCTGCCTTAATTTAATTCATTACTTATCCAGAATCCATCCAGGAACAGGTTTTTCAATCCATGTAGTTGTGTGGTTTTGAGTGACTTTCTTAATCTTGAGTTTTAATTTGATTGTGCTGTGATCTGAGAGACTATTTTTTATGATTTTAATTATTTTGTATTTGCTGGGGAGTGAATTACTTTCAATTATGTGATCAATTTTAGATTAAGTGCCATGTGGTGTTAAGAAGAATGTATATTCTGTTGTTTTGGGGTGGAGAGTTCTGTAGATATCTATCAGGTTCACTTGATCCACAGCTCAGTTCAAGTTCTAAATATGTTTGTTAATTTTCTGTCTCAATGATCTGCCTAATATAGACAGTGGGGTTTTAAAGTCTCCCACTACCATTGTGTGGGAGTCTAAGTCTCTTTTTAGATCTTTAAGAATTTGTTTTATGAATCTGAGTGCTCCTGGATCATGGGTCTCTTGAATACAGCACACTGATTGATCTTGACTCCTTATCCAGCTTGCCATTCTGTGTTTTTTAATTAAAACATTTAGCTCATTTACATTTAAAGTTAATATGGTTATGTGTGAATTTGATCTTGTCATCATGATGCTAACTGGTTATTTTGCAGTTTTGTTTATATAGTTGCTTCCTAATGTCATTGGTCTGTGTACTTCAGTGTGTTTTTGTAGTGACTGGTAATGGTTTTTCCTTTCCATATTTAGTGCTTCCTTCAGGAGCACTCGCAAAGCAGGCCTGGTGGTGACAAATTCCCTCAGCATTTGCTTATCTAGAAGATTGTATTTCTCCTTCATGTATAAAGCTTAGTTTGGCCAGATATGAAATTTTAAATTGGAAATTCTTTTCTTTAAAAATGTTGAATATTGGCTCCCAATCTCTTCTAACTTGTAGGGTTTCCACAGCTGTTAGTCTGATGGGTTTCCCTTTATAGATGACACGGACTTTCTCTCTGTCTGCCCTTAACATTTTTTCCTTCATTTAGACCTTAGAGAATCTGAAGATTATGTGTCATGGGGTTGATCTTCTCATGGAGTATCTTAGTGGTGTTCTCTGTATTTCCTGAATTTGAATGTTGGCCTGTCTTGCTAGGTTGGGGAAGTTCTTCTGGATGATATCCTAAAGTGTGTTTTCCAACTCAACTCCATTCTCCCCATCTGTTTCAAGTACCTGAATCAATTGTAGGTTTGCTCCTTTAACATAATTCTGCAGTTCTCAAAGGTTCTGTTCATTCTTTTTCATTCTTTTTTTCTCTAATCTTGTCTGCCTGCCTTATTTCACCAAGATAGTCCTTAAGCTCTGATATCCTTTTTTCTGCTCAGTCTATTAGATACTTGTGTTTGCAATGTGGAGTTCTTCCTGTCATGTTTTTTAGCTCCAGGTAATTTATTTTCCTATCTAAACTGGTTATTCCAGTTAACAGCTCCTATAGTGTTTTGTTATCATTCTTAGCTTCTTTGAAATGGGTTAGAACATACTCCTTTAGCTCAGCGATGTTCATTTTTACCCATCTTCTGGAGACTAATTGTGTCAATTCATCCATCTCTGCCTCATCCCAGTTCTGTGCCCTTGCTGAAGACGTATTGCAGTCATTTGGAGGACAAGAGGCACCGTAGCTTTCTGAGTTTCCAGCTTTCTTGCATTGATTCTTTCTCATCTTCATTGGTTTATCTATCTTTGATCTTTAAGACTGCTGACCTTTCGATGGGGTTTTTGTGGGGTGTTGATTGTTGTTGTTGCTTTCCGTTTTTCTTTTAGCAATCAGGCCCCTCTTCTGTAAGGTTGACAGTGGTTTGGAGGTCCACTCCAGACCCTATTTGCCTGGGTCCCTCCTAACCCTGAAGGTATAACCAGTGGAGGCTGCAGAATAACAAAGATGGCAGCCTGCTTCTTCCTCTGGGAACTCTGTCTCAGAGGGGTACCAACATCTTGCTGGCCAGAATGCTTCTTTTTTTTTTTTTTTTTTTTTTTTTTTTGAGACGGAGTCTCGCTCTGTCGCCCAGGCTGGAGTGCTGTGGCCAGATCTCAGCTCACTGCAAGCTCTGCCTCCCGGGTTCCCGCCATTCTCCTGCCTCAGCCTCCTGAGTAGCTGGGACTACAGGCGCCCGCCACCTCGCCCGGCTAGTTTTTTGTATTTTTTAGTAGAGACGGGGTTTCACCGTGTTAGCCAGGATGGTCTCGATCTCCTGACCTCGTGATCTGCCCGTCTCGGCCTCCCAAAGTGCTGGGATTACAGGCTTGAGCCACCGCGCCCGGCCTCAGAATGCTTCTGTATGTGGTGTCTGGAGACCTCTGTTGGGAATGTCTCATCCAGTAAGGAGAAATGGGATCATGGACCCACTTAAATAAGCAGTCTGGCTGCCCCTTGGTAGGGCAGCTTTGCTGCACTTGGGGGAATCCCCCTCATCCAGGGTCCCTGACTCTCCACAGCCGGTAGGCAGAAAAGACTAAGATCTGCTGATCCACAGTACTGCAGCCACCTCTCCTCTCCAGGAGATCAGAGATCTATCCATAAATCCCTGGCTGGGGATGCTGAAAATCCTGCAGAGAGGCCCCACCTGGTGAGGAGGAATGGTTCAGGGTCCGGCTTAAATAAGCAGTCTGGCCACACACTGTCACAGCCACTGTGCTGCACTGTGTGGAATTGTTCCTGGTCCAAACTGCCCAGTCTCACTGGCACCAGCAGCAGGGGAAAATAGTGAACTGGAGCCACAGTGATGATGGCTGCCCCTCCCCCCCGAGAACTCAGTCTTCTTTGGCAGCCTCCAGCTTGCTGAACTGGCCAACAGAGATTCCACATTTTCTCTATCTAATCCACTGTTGATGGGCACCTATGTTGATATCATGTCTTTGCTATTGCAAATAGTCCTGTAATGAACATACCAGTGCATGTGTCTTTTTGGTTAGAATGATTTCTTTTCCATATGTTTGTTGGTTACTTGGATGTCTTTTTGTGAAAAGTATCTTTTCCTGTCCTTCGCATACTTTTTAAGGTGGTTATTTGCTTTTTATTCTTTTTGAATTATTTAATTTCCTTATAGATTGTTGGTATTAGTCCCTTGTCAGATGTATAGTTTGCAAATATTTTTCCATTTTGTAAGTTGTCTGTTTACACTGTTGATATTTCTTTTGCTGTGCAGAAGCTTTTAAGTTTAATGAAGCCCACATTGTCAAATTTTGGGTTGTTGCCTTTTTTTTTTTTTTTTCAGGTCGTAGCCATAAATTATTTGCAGAAGCCAATGTCCAGAAGACTTTTTCTTAGATTTTCTTCTAGGATTCTTATAGTTTGAGGCCTTATGTTTAAAAGTTTAATCTATCTTGAGGTAATTTTTGTATATAGTGAAATATAGCTGTCCATTTTTATTCTTCTGCATGTGGCTAGCCAGCTATCCCAGCAGCATTTATTAAATAGGCTATCCTTTCTTCATTTATTCTTTTTGTCAACTTTGTAAAAGATCAGTTGCTGGTAGACATTTGGCTTTATTTCTGGGTTTTCTATTCTGTTCCATTTGTCTGTGTGTCTATTTTTGTACCAGTACCATACTATTTTGGTAATAGCCTTACAGTACAGTTTGAAGACAAGTAATGTGATATCTCCAACATTTTTCTTTTTACCTAGGATTGCTTTGACTATTTGGACATTTTTTTGGTTCCATATGAATTTAGAATTGATTTTTTCATCATTTGAAACATGACATTGGTAATTTGATAGGAATGGCATCAAATTTGTAGATTGCTTTGGGGAATATGGACATTTCATCTATATTAATTCTTCCAATTAAGGACCATAGAATGTTTTTCTATTTGTGTATGACACCTATAATTTCTTTCATCAGCTTTTTGTAATTCTTCTTCTAGAGACATTTTACCTCCCTAGTTAGATGTATTCCTATGTATTTTTTTAATGGCTATTGTAAATTGCATTGTGTTTTTTATTTGGTTTTCTATGTAAACATTATTGGTGTATGGAAATGCTACTGATTTCTGTATATTAATTTTGTATCCTGAGACTCAACTGAAGTCATTTATCAAGCCTATGTGTCTTTTGGAGGGATCTTTAGGGTTTTCTTGGTATAAAATCATATTACCAGTGAGCAGAGATAATTTCACTTCCGCCTTTTTTTTATTTTTTGGGTGTCTTTTATCTCTTTCTCTTGTCTGATTGCTCTGAGTTCCAGTAATATCTTGAATAGGAGTAGTGAGAGTGTATATCTTTGTCTTATTACAGTTCTCAGGGAGAAAGCTTCCAGTGCTTTTCTATTGAGTGTGATGTTGGATGTGGGCTTGTCATAGACGGTTTTTATTATTTTGAGATATGTGTCTTTGACACATAGTTGTTGAGGGTTTTTATCATAAAACAATGTTGGATTTTCTTGAAAGCTTTTTCAGCATCGATTAAAATGTTCATATGGTTTTTGTTTTTATTCTCTTTGTGTGGTTAATAATATGTATTGATTTGCATATATTGAACTATCCTTGCATATCAAGAATAAAGTTCATTTTATTGTGATAAATTATCTTTTTGATGTGCTATTAGATTAGGTTTGCTAGTATTTAGGTAAACATTTTCCATCTATGTTCATTAGAAATATTTGCCTGTAGTTTTCTTTGTTTGTGGTGTACTTGCCAGTTTTGGTATTAGGGTGATACTGACTTTGTGGTATGAGTCAAGGAGGAGTACCTCCTCCTTTTTTGCATAGTGTGGGTATCTATTAATATTTTTAGTGGGGGCCTCAGAAAGCTTACAATCATGACAGAAGGTTATGGGGAGTCAACATGTCACGTGGTGAGAGAGGGACCAAGGTGAGTGCAGGTTCCAGGTTCTTTTAAACAAACAGCTGTCATGTGAACTACCAGAGTGAGAATTCACTCATTACCATAGGGATGGCACCGAGCCATTCAAAAGGGATCCCCTCCAATAACCCAAATACCTCCCACTAGGCCGACTTCCAATATTGAAGGTCACATTTCAACTTGAGATTTGGAGGGGACACACATCCAAACTATATCATGGGTTAAGAGAAAAATGGATTGTTAATGAGGAGTGATTGCAAAGGACTGGAGAAGGTAAAAGGTAAGGAAATGAAAGCAGCTTTGAAGAAAGTTGCATGAATGTGAACTACTAAGGTTATTGCTTTTATATATGGCTCAACTAGCATTGCCCAGCAAGAGGTTAAGTCTTTATAGGAGTTAAGCAGGGCCAGGTACATAGAGTAAGAACTTTTTTGTCCATATAACATATGTCCATATTACTTCCTAAAACCCAGGATTTTTGGCAGCCAGTGAATTTTCAGTTTATATATTCTACCGGAAAGTATACATAATATATATTCTGTATATATATATTCTACCTGAGGGGATATGTAATAACTCTGCTTGAATTATATATGCCACAAGAGCATTTTTAGAAGAGATATTTTTCCTTATAACTCAAATTGTATATAAGTATGTCTAAAAATTATGATTTCTGAAACTAAATAAACGGTTTTTTAGTTGTCCAGAGGTTTGAAATAATGAACAGTTCTATCTGTTTTGATTATTGCAAAATTTCTTTCTGTTCAAACAAAATGTTTTGCTAGAATAGACAGGATGCAGGAATGATATTGTAACAAAGATAAACCCCCATAGATTCAGTAAATCTGTTCTACATAAAAGTTTGTGAAATTATGCATTTGTGGCGAGGAATATTATGACATAAATGGTCCCTGGCATTTATGGAATGTTTTCTTTATGTGTGCCAGGCACTTTATGCTATCATCTGATTTCTGGTATTTTCCAGACACTCTCAAACATTAACATAAATAAATTGAAATAAATGTTCTCTTTGCAAATTCTTAGATTTTGCATTCAGTATTTCAGCAGCTCCATTCTTGGTAAAGGACAAAACTATCTTAGTCAAGGCCAATCCTCATATAATTTCAATCAAATAACTAAGGAAATATAATATCTAACTACAGAACTATATGTCAAGCTTCAATGAAACAATACCACATATGGAACTCTGAGGAATGGACTTGTAAATACTTTATTCAACAGAACTGTTCACAATATGTTTGTTTATGTATGTGAATGAACATGTAAGACACTTCTTACATAAACTTAAACTAATAAAACTGCAGACTGCTGCCAGAACATTTAATCATGGGCAAAAGCTGTACTTACACTAAATATCTCAAAACTCATAGCTGCGCAGAATTCAGTTACTAGTGTTGAAATAACACTCCACATAGATTACCCACCACTCCAGTTTATCTGAACTAACAGATATCCAGGACATGGAACTCTCAGTGCTAAAACCAGGAAGGTCTTGGATCAGTTGGAACAAGTTGGTCATCCTGATGGTATAATATATAAGTCATATGTCTCTTATGGAAATAGCTCCAAAATATTGCCTATAATTGTATTGAGAAACACTATTTATGCTTTATTTTGGTCTTTGTAAGATATTTTATATACTAAGCCTGAGCTACTTGATGATGTAAATAATTTGTTGTAAATATGCTCCAACACATATTGCTCCAAGAACAATGAATTTTTGGCATTCCAAGTCACTAATCAAATTAGAATAGTCATAACCTTTTCCCCCCAAAATAGAGTGAATTTTCTGCCACAAAATTATGAATTTAATTCCTTATAATTTCACTAAGAATGGAGTAAGAATGAGTTATTTGCAGAAATATACTAGAAACAGCTATGTATTTGATACTAGAAATCAGAATCAACAATTGATACTATAGCAACCTTTTATAGAAACCTCAATGCATTTACTACAGAAGCTTCCCTTTCCCTTGACATTTTGAGTGCTATTTTTTTCCTCAAATTTAAATAGAAAATTTTGTGTCATGTCTTCTGTTATGTATAGGTTAAGAAGTGATAAATAAGACATTCACTAAACTAGTATTTACAGATCCCTTGTACATCTCATTAGAATGTACACAATTTTGTGCTTGACACTTAGTAAATTATCTAATAGATAGGAAGCCCTCAATACATAGTTGTTCGTAAAATGAATGGTTTCCAAATGAAATAGAAAGTATTTGCTTCATCCGTCAAGAGCTTACAATTCCCCCAGGGAACCAAATGATCTACGAAAAGCATATTTTCCTCAACCTCAGCATTATTTACATTTTAGGTGAGGCAAGTATTTATTATTGTTGGCTGTCCAGTGCATATTACAATATTTAGCAACATCCTTGATATCTACTCATTAGATGCCAGTAGCCCCTGGTCTCTCACCCTGTTCTGAGAGCCTAAAGTATCTCCAGATATTTACCAAGTGTCTCATTTGTAAAATCACTGAAGGTTGAGAACAGGAGGTATAAAAATTAAATTATGAAAAACCTGAAATAATAAAGTTAGACTAAGAAGAGTTGTACTCTAGACAAGGACTGTGGCTCATGCCTGTAATACCAGGACTTTGGGAGGCTAAGGGAGAAGGAGCACTTGAGCCCAGGGATTCGGGACCAACATAGTAAGACTTCATCTCTACAAAAAATTACAAAAATTTAGTCAGGAGTGGTGGTGCATGCCTGTAGTCCAGCTACCCAGGAAGATGAGGTTGGAGGAAGGCTTGAGCACAGGAGGTCGAGGCTGCATCTTATTTGAGCTCTTCAATGACCACTGGCCTTTGAGAAGCAGTAAGTGGATAAAGTGATTAATCCATTTGTGAGTCTGGAAAGAAATATTTCAAAACTACAGGTAATAAACAATTTAGTTCAAATATCTTCCAAGGCTGGGCAGGGGAATAATTTAGGTAAAACATCACTGCTTCTGTGGGGCCAAATTCAAAATTTATTTTGAAAAGGCAATATTTGAAAATGTCAAAATTATTCTTAAACCACTTTAGAAAATTAGTACTCTATAGACCAATACTCTATACCATCTGTTAATAAATCTAACACAGCCAGTGTGTTTTCTCTCTCCAGCATTCATACAGTTTAATCTTTCTACATGACATTTAATGTGAGCTTAAGAGGTATGCTGGATTTAAAAGTTAGAGTTACACTCTAGGGCATAAATGCTTTGAGTGGAAGAGTGAGTAGAAATACCAATGCTATTTAAAATGTTTTCATTTTTTAAAATTTTTTTCTTTTATTTTTATTTATGGCTTATGACAGTTTCATTTGGAGACATAATTTAAATACACCTTTTATGTCACTTTTAGTCATGAGATAAGAGAGCTGGAGAAAAGGCTATAATCTGGACAAAGGAAAACTATCAAAGCTATGAGTACAAAGTAGAATCTGAAGGAATTCCCAAAAGTTGGGAAGATGCTGCAGACTGTTTTTTAATGCACTTGTGGGTTTAGCTAATATAAGAATGGAAACAGTGAGTTTCCAGATTCACTGAGAACAATGATGACATAAGGTAAGTAGATAATTTGAGGGGGAAAAATAGTTGTATGAGCTGGAGAGCTTGCTGAAATTCTTTTGAATGACTTTAGAAGGAATTTATATTTAGGTTATAAAGAATGCATTTGAGTAAAACTATGAGCAAAAATAAGAGTAAGAATGACATGGCAACTTCCATGCAGGAGATACTATGTTGGTTATTTGGGGAAATGTACAAGTTCTGGAAGGTAGTTTAAAAGAAAAACTTTGTACTGGACACATATGAAAAATGGTAAGACATTTTATTTGAGCTATTCCTATAGGGGAAACAGAGTTCAGTATAGAACTCTGAGATCGATTCCAAACACAGCAAATACAGCTAGGGATTAATGGAGTGAAGGGATCACTGGATAGAAAATTATGAAGAGTGACTTTATTAGACATCAAGTGTAGGGAGATATTTACTAAACTCTCTTAACAGAATTACTGCTAAAGGCAGGCCAAAGACTTAGGTATCAAAGGTGTAGATGAGGATCTTGATCAGAAATCAAGGGTGGAAAGATTCTGGATAAAGATTATTAAAAACTGGGCTCAGCCGGCCAAGAATAAGCAGCAGACCAAGGTCAAGGCCTACAGAAAAATGTGTTCAGGGGAACTTGTCTAAATTTTAGTCAAGAAGAGAGTTCACATCAGTAGGATGGGATCTGATTACAGAACTTTTTCAGTTGGGAAGCTGCTTCAACTGTGCAACTACAGAAAAGTATTTCATTCTTTATTCTGATGGATATTTTTGTTCTTGAGTATCATTCTGAAAATTACACTTTCTCATTTATTTTCTTTATTTTTATCCATTTTACTCCTAATCTCTGTTTTTACACTGGATCTATGGCCTAGTGAAATACTGTATTTTATTCTTTTTATAAATGCCTTACTTCTGATATCCAAGCTACTCAACTCATTAACACCCACATTCTTACATCACAATCAGATTGAAGGTTTGCTTCTGCAAATGATGGGAGTAAGAATGACTATAATAAGAAATTGTGAGCAGTGATAGGCCACCACCGATTCTGAGCAATTATTAACATGAATTACATGAATATCAACATATTGTGTACTTTTTAGCTAAACTAAAAAAAAAAGTTTTCATGTTAAATTTATATGAATTCTTATTGCATAAAATTTAGAAATCTTGAACCACATTCCTAAAGCAGCACAATGGAAATAAGGCAGACGTTGACATTAGTAGATCTGAATTAATACTTTATTTAACAGAAATATTTACCCTTCAGGACACTGCACTAAAAAAAGATAGAAATATTGAGTCTGAAAAAAAATTAGAAAATTTAAAAATATTTTTGCCAAGAAGGAAATATATCATCTTATTGTTGCCCAATTAACACACACAGACACACACACACAATATTTCATATTTTGTTGCCCAGTTAACATATACATATATATGTATATATGTATATGTATGTATATGTGTGTGTATATATATGTATATACATATATATAAAAAATGTAATTCAGAAAATTCAGGTATGCATTTTTAAATATGAAGTTGTTCATCCTCCCAGAATCACTGCCTCAAGATGTATCCTAGAAATATTTAATTTTACATCCTTGGAGAATTTCAATGCCTACATATTCAATATAAATAGAAAAGAAAAACAAATAAACAAATAGGAAAGAAATATTCACATATGGCCAGTCGCTGTGGCTCACGCCTGTAACCCCAGCACTTAGGGAGGCTGAGGCAGGCGGATCACCTGAGGTTGGGAGCTCGAGACTAGCCTGACCAACATGGAGAAACCTCGTCTCTATTAAAAATACAAAAACTAGCCAGGCGTAGTGGCACATGTCTGTAATCTCAGCTATTCGGGAGGCTGAGGCAGGAGAATCGCTTGAACCTGGGAGGTGGAGGTTGTGGTGAGCCAAGATTGCTCCATTGCACTCCAGCCTGGGCAACAACAGAGAAACTCCATCTCAAAAAAAAAAAATTCACATTCTACTCTGTCATTTGTTTGTATTTTACAATAAGTTTTCTCTATAATACATAAAAATCAACTTTATTTTTAATTATTAAAATTATTTTATTAATATAGTATAATTTACATATAGGGCCTATAAATGCTCATTTTTTTTCAAATTTAAGGTAGTTACAATGCTTTAATGAATGTGCTACTACATAAACATTTGCACATTTGCACACATGCTCTAGAAGTGGAATTCTTACATCAAAGAAATGAAGATCTAAAACATTGATACACATCGTCAAATTTCATTAAAAATATTTATTTTACAGTCCCTCAGGGAATAAAATGTCACTTTTCCGAAATTTTTGCCAGCACACACTATCACTCTCTTAAATCTTTGAAAATGTGATAGCCAAATGCATATGTATTGTATCAGTCAATTCTAATACTACTGTAACAAAATACTCAAGACTGGATAATTTAAAAAGGAAGGAGGTTTAATTGACTAACAGTTCTACTTGGCTGGGGAGGCCTCAGGAAACTTACAATCACGGCAGAAGGCCAAGAGGAAGTAAGGACCTTCTTCACATCGTGGCAAGAGAGAGAAGAGCCAGCAAAGGAGGAACTTGTCAAACAGTTATAAAACCTTCAGATCTTGTGAGAACCCACTCCCTATCATGAGAACAGGATGGGAGAAACTGTCCCCATTATCCAATTACCGTCCACCAGGTTCCTCCCTCAACACCTGGGGATTACAATTCAAGATGAGATTTGGGATGGGACACAGAGCATAACCATATCATGTATATATACAGTTTCATATTTATAGTTGAGTAATAAATATTATATCTAAAAAGGAAATTTTAGACATAGCATATATCTTGCTGGTATTACAAATTAAAAAAATAAAATATTTACAGAATGTAGGTGAGAAGACATCTCAAATGTGATGACACCTATCTTCCTTAAAATATTGTGTGTATACCATTCTCTTTCATGAATTTAACAATGCCTTCTGGATGCATAGTGTATGCTGTAGTACAGAGAAGATAATAAAATAAAATAAAAGATATTTGTATTGATAACCTCTATAAACAAAGCCATTAGATGCTTTCCAAAATGAATGTGTCTTACAGAATCATACTCCACTCGGAATAAATTTATGATAAGTACTTATTACATTTTAAACATTAAACCACTACATTGGAAAACTTGTTGACAAACTGTTTAATTTTCACCAACTGACCTAACCTCTCTGGAAAATGAATTCTCTCAACTGCAAAGAAGGGTATTGAATATATGACAAAAAATTCCTTCTAGCAGAAAAATTACATTATCTAAAGTGTACTTTTCCTGCAGTATATCAAAAAAAAGTTAGCATAATATTTCTAGATATTTAGCAACTATGTAGCAACACTAATATAAAATATTAATAGATAATATTAAGAATACAAAGTCATGTGATTTATAGTATAGCCATTAAAGTCTCACAGTCTCTACTGAGATTCATTTTTAAGTTTTTCTTCGCTTTTACAAAGTATATATGTATTAATTTTTCAATCATATATTAATTTCTGCAAAATTAATACTGAACAAAAGATTGAATAATTTAACATCTTATACCACAGTAGAAAATAAATAAACTATGAATATATGCATCGTAGATGAGTACGAAAAATAATTGTAGATAAATATAAAATTCCCAGATGGCTAAATAATATACAGTATATTTTATAAGCTAAAAACTTAAACAATATAATATAAATAAGTATTTGTAATATAGTTAGACAAGTAACCAGAAAATTTTATTACAAAACTCTAGAAAATTCCTACTTATCTATGTGAAACAAAGGAATGAAATAAATGAGAAGCAAAGATAGATACAATACTATTAATGAAAATTCATTCTTCAGTAAAAACTTTTTTCTATGGAGATTTATTTTATTGTTATATTTTAAAAGATAAAGCTATGCTTAGAGTCTTTTGGAGATATCAACAATTTTCTATTAAAAAGAAAATAATTGGAAACCAACAACACTAAAAACACATAAAAATACCATTTCCACTATATGTTTATCTAATTTTAAATAATTCTGCTAAGATACATGTAAGATCTATGTGAAAAAATACATAAAGGTAAGAAATGTATAAATATTTATTGGTGGACTTTAAAAAGGAAATAATGACTATGCTTTATATTTTAAGAGTATATTATTGCAGAGATGCCAATGTGTTGTAAAGATGCCAATGTGTTGTAAAGAGATGCCAATGTGTTGTAAAGATCCCTATGTGTTGTAAAGATTAAGTCAAATTCTAAAATCAGGTTTATTTTTTGTAAACAAAAGACAATCTCATTCTAATATTTATATGGAAGAATAATGAGAAAAGTAATAGACAAGAACATCCTACACAAAAAAATAGAGAGAGGCACATGCCCTGCTAGATAAATTAGATTATTATTCATATTATTCAATTATATATATACACACAACTTATTATTCACTTATAATAAAACTGTAATAATATTTATTGTGTATATAAAATGTCAAACACTGTTATGATTTAAATGCTTTTTATCTCTTAAACTCATGTTGAAATGTAATGAGGCCTTTAACAGGTGATTAGGCCATGAAGACTCTGCCCTCATGAACAGACTAATGCCTTTATCATGGGAGTGGGTCCATTATTAAAAAACAAGTTTGGCCATCTTTTGCTCTCTCTGCCCCATTCTTGTCCTTTCATCTTTCTCCATGATATGATGCAGCGAGATGGCCCTCACCAGATGCCAATCCCTCAATCTTTGACTTCTCAGATAGCAGAACTATGAGAAATAAATTTCTATTGGTTATAAACTACCCAGTCTTGAGTATTCTTTTATAGCAACACAAAACAGACTAAGACATACATACATGTGCACACACACACAAACATACACACACAATTATACAATTCTGTTGCTCACTAAGTCATGAACAACACATTTTATTAATCATGTAGACAAATATAATACAAAGTGCAAACTCTAGCATAAGCATATAATTAGCTATATAACAAAGCTATATTTGTAAGAGTATTAATGGCAGAGCAGTTAGAAAACAAGAGGCCATTCAAAAAGCACATATTGGAGAAATCATCGACTAAACAAGTAGAAGTAAAGAAAATTAAATCTCTATTTTACATACTACCCAGATACCAACGCTGAAATGATAGATATGTTGGAATTATTAAAGACATCAAAACAGCTACTAAAACCAAGTTCCATGAACTAACAGCAAACATTCTTGAATTAACTGTGGAGAGAAAAGTTATCAGTCAAAAAACAGAGGCCAAAAAAAAAAAAAAAAAAAAAAAAAACAGCTAAATGCTTTAAAACTGAAAATAAAATAACCCAGAAACAAAACAAACAAAACTAGTCAACAGAGAAAAGAATCGGTAATGTTAAAATCTGTAGAAATTGTTTAACCTGAGAAATAATCAGCAAAGACTATGAAATAAATAGAACTTTAAGGTTTTGACACAATGCTATTATTAGATTCCTTGAAAAAAGAAGACAAAAGTATTAATACGCAAACATTAAATAATGACTGAAAACTTCCCAAATTTAGTGAAAAACATATATTTTAAAATGAAAAACTTTAGCAAACTTCAAACAGGATGGACTCAAAGAGAATCATGGAAAAATGCATCATAAATCACAGAACACCAAAAATAAAGAAAAATACCTTGAAAACAACCAAAGACAAAAGCACATTACATATAGGTAAACAACTATTCAAAAATCTTGAGGATTCTCATCAGAAACCATGGCGGCCAACAGACAGTTGAAAGATATTTCAAAGTGTTGAAAGAAAAGGACTGTCAAGATAGAATTCCATATCCAGTCAAAATATCCTTTAGAAATAAATGAAAAAGTGCATTCTCCTATGAAAAAAGAGTAAGAAAGTTGCCAGTATAACTGCTCTGAAATAAATGTAAAGGCAGATCTTCAGCTAGAAGGGAAAAATAACAGAGACAAATGTGAACCCCCCAAAATAAAGAAAAAGCAACAGAAATTGTACATTTCTGGGTGAATTTAATATGCTTATTTTCTCTTGTTAAAATGTGCTTGCTTTCTCTAGTTAAAATCTTGTTAAATTACAGTAATACTAACTGTAAATAAACTTTGAAAAGTTATATATGCATATTATAAACACAATGTAACCACAATTTACGAAGAAATGCAGATTTACTAAATCAATAGATAAAATGAAATACTAAAAAAGTAATTCAATAATAAAACAGAAGGTAGAAAAGATAATTCAGAGAAATAAAGGAGGGAGACACAAAACAGACCATAAAATTGTAGACTCAGAGTAGACTATTTTTGTTCATTTCACGTTTGTTTGTTTGTTTTGTCTTTCATTTTCTAAGCCAGGTTGCACTCACATCTGCCAATAAAACTTAATCATTTTCAGTTTCTGGGACCTGGCCAAAACAGTTCAGAAGCACTCAATCAGCATGAGGTTATGACAGCACTTGAGTAGAGCTGGGTTAATTTGTACTCTAATCCTCCAAGTCCATGAAAAGTATCAAAAAGTGAGTTACAGCAAGTTCCTTTAGGGTTGAGTCAGGCTTACTTTTATCTGGAAAGCCATTCTGTTTCACAGCCTACACTGAAATCTCTCCACTTATACACCATTACAAATCTCAAACTGTGTATCATTGAATATAATTAATAATAGCACTCAGATTTGTTACATAATAAATAAATAAATAAATAAATAAAATAGTGCTTAGATTTGCAAACTTTTTCCTTTAGTCTTTCACCACAGTCCATGGCATTATAGGTTAAGAGAGGATATGGGTCAGACTGCCTGGGAATATACTAATTATGTGACCTAAGGCAAATACTTAAATTCTCAAAGCTTCAGTTCTCTCATCCCCAAAGTGGAACAAAGTATAACTTCTATCTGATTTCTTGATAACAGGATGACATAAATAATAGATTTAAAATGATCAGCAGAGTGACTGGAACATAGTGAGTGTTTAGTAAATGTTATTTATAAATTTTATGACAAAGAAACTCAGGAACAGTGAGTCTAAGACACATACCTAGACAAAAATGGAATTGTTTCTAACTCAGATTTTCTTAGGTTTAATCGTAGTTATTATATTTTTTTTCTGCTTAATCCTCACACTTAATCATTATTTGTACTCTCACAATTTTCAGGTACTGAATAATCTCATAGTTTAAACCACCAACTGCAAAACTGCATTGATGGTGCCAAAAAATCTCAGATCCACACATACCAGTTGTGCACTGTCGGGTAAATTACTTAAAGTCATGCTTCCTAGGTTGCTTTGTCTACAAAATGTGGCTCATGTTAACTATGCTTTTATGGGAATTAAGAGAGAGAGAGAGAGTGTGTGTGTTTGTGTGCTTGTGCACATGTGTGTGTGCATATAGTTTGGAATAGTACCTAGCACTTTGAATAATATAAAAAATGGCAACTGTTTTATTATTATTATTTATCTTTTATTTTAGATTTGTGGCCAGTGTTTGCAGCTATGTAACATATTCGCTGAAAGCAGAAATTATATCTTATACTTTTCATTACTCACTCATTACTCTTAATACTGTTGATTACAAATTAATCACTAAATATTTATTGATCTGTATCAAGAACTTGATTGACTAGTTATTGAACAGTTCATCATACATAAGGACAATAGATCTGGAAATATTTATTTTTACTTCTTAACCCTAAGGAAATCATAGGATGGTCTTAAAATCATTTCTTAGATCTATATCTGTGTCAAATTATTGGCCCTTAAAATCAATATTCTATTTCTTTGAATTCCAACATTAAAACTTCGTCCCAATGCTATTTCACAATTCACTTTTCAGTCTTGTTCAGACTCTCATTCCCTGAAATTACATTACCTCAATTCTGTAAAATTAAGTAACACATTCCTCTAAAATTGTCTAATTTGCTATTAAGAGTGAGGAAAGCTAAGGAATAAAAGAAATGCCTTTCTTGAGAATGTAGACAATAGAGAATAGTAAGTTTAAATAAATAAATGTCCTTCTAATTTCACATACATACATACATATACACACATGCACACACATATACATGCAGGAAAGATTTTTCTATAAGAAATTAAATTATAGTCACTTTTTTTTCTGCAAGAAACAGCTCCTTTGAGAGCTCTTAGTGGTGAAGCTGTTAAAGTGCAAAAACTAAAGTTATATCTCACAACAGAGACTGGATGTTGTTAAAGCCCAGAATGAATTATTTGCTCCTGGCGGCTATTTCTTACAGGTGGAATAAGAGCTTCTCAAAAGCTTAACAAGAAACCTTCCAAAAGTGGTGAACTTGGGCAAGTTCATATGCTGCGACTCCAGAGGAAAACAGAGAAATATTGAAAGGAAAGCCTTAAGCTGTAAAATCACCTGCCAGAGCAAAAATCTTTTCTATCATTGCAAATAGAAAAGCAAAGCAAGCTCATTTTTCCCCCGTTTATGATTGCATTCACTTGGAGAAAGCAAGGGAATATAGGGGCTTAGAGAATTAGAGTATTGGTCTTATTAAAATAACATTTAGGTGGAAGAAAATGTCTTTACCTTGAAAAATGCAGTGATCATAACCTAAGAAAACATTAAGTATCTATTTTCCTTGGGGGAAGAGAAACATATGCTTATAAAAAGGTGGCTTGACACTTGAGAGGAAAAAAAAAAAAGACTAACAACCTAGGCAACAATTCCATCAAACACTTATAAGAGAAATATGTCTAATTTTTGCTGTAACTCTCAAATACACACACATTACTTTTACATGCTCTGTGACACAATTAGACAAAGCCAAAACATCTAAATCAGGAGGGATAGGTTAGTCAATAAATATCAAACCAAATCTTAATATAAGGTAAACAGTGAAGAGCACTTGGAGGGAAACACAAATCTGTAAAGTTAGGGACTTTAGTTTTCCACACAAGTTTTCTAATACTTTCCAGTGCTATAGCATTATACATGCATACACACACATACACACATATATACACACACATATATGTACACACACACATATATATAGTATTTTTCTCAAAATAATGGAGACAATTATCTTTCTTCTCACTTTGCCCTAACTGGACAGCACTTTTTCCCCTTTCTATACATCTATCACTAGCATTATGAGCTATTACTTTATCTTTCTGAAACATGGCATATGCAATCTAAAAATCTCACAGGTCAGTGAAATGATATGAAAAAACGTGTTTTGTTAAAAATTCCTTGGACTAGCATCTTATGTTTAAAATAAGGATTTTCGTTGTTGTTGTTCCTCATAGAAGTATATCTCAACATATCCCCAATTCATGCTTCCACAAATATCATAGGCTGCAATACGAACTGTCAGTGAAGTTGTATTGCTTTTTAGTGTCAATTTTTCTCTTTCCTCTTTACAGCTCACAAGACTTTGCTGTGGGTTGTCCTTTTATAAATTTTGCACCTGGATGGACAACTTCTTCTTCCTTATCATAACCACTGTTTGTCAGAAATCAGAACTGTATAAACATGGTATTTCTTTAAATGGCTCTTGGTGTGTCTGACAAGAGCCAAACTACTTATTCTCTCATATTTTATCTCCTGTTCTGGAAGAATAAAAGAAAGCTTTCACTCTCAGTCAGTGTCAGTTTCTGCAGTACATATTCACTGAATTTATTCTTTTTCCAGGATAACTTTTCCAAATTAAAACAAAAAGTTTATTTCACTCTACCTGCACTAGGCATAATATTATTTAATAAGTCTTCAATATTTTTCAGGCTTTAGTCTGACAACATGATACCTAAGCATGCTGGTTCTTTAAGTGATTCTAATTATTTACCATAATGTATGCTTTAAAGCATGTCATCTATTAAGAATTATGGAAAGATGTTTCTTAAAGAGAGCAGAAATGAGATAAAATGAGAAAATTATTGCATGACCTTTGCTTCTTGGCCAATTCATTCAATAAATATTTACTTATTGACTCAATTATAACATATAGTATGTTAAAAATTTGCCATATAAATGTGAAGAAGTTATAATAAAAACATCAATTAGCTGATGCTTTTATGGGGAGTAAGACATAAGAGGAAATATTTTCTAAGTAGAGGATGGAATGGGAATGGTAGCTATGAACGAAATTCCTTGTGAGTATTGGGTTTGGGAACACTTTCAGAAGGTAAATAAAATGTTCACCCAGCAATAGAACAGCAAAACATCTCACATTCCACATCTCTGCAGTGGCTGTGAGAATGGCGGCCCCGGTTCTTCCTGTGGCTCGCGGATGCTGCAGGGGACAATATAGACCTTGGTATCAAGAAACTTTGGTTGTATTTGACCTGTCTGGTAGCTCTTTGAGGAATCAGCTCAGGGACTTGCCTTTGTTGTCACAATCTGATTCTAAAGTTTATGTGGAAAAGTAAAAGACTCGGACTAGCCAACACAAAACTAATGAGCAAGAACAAGGATGGAGGACTCATCTGATTTAAGGACTTACCATAAAGCCCAGACATGACTTACACAACATATAAAGAATATCTGACAATGAAGCAAAGGCAATTCAATAAAAATGAGTCTTTCGAACAATTGGTGCTAGAACAATTGAACCTCTGTCTGCAGAAAAATAAACCTAGACACAAGCCTTACACGTTTCACGAAAATTAACTCAAAATGTATTGTAGATCTAAATGTAAGATGCAAAGCTGTAACTTCTAAAAGAAAACATGGGAGAAAATTTATGTAACTGTGAGTTTAATTATATAGCACCACAAGTGTGATTCATGAAAGAAAAAACATAGAAAGTAGACTTTATAAAATTTTTTAAAATTATACTTTGAAAAGACACTGTTAAGAGATTGAAAGACAAGCCACAGACTGAGGAAAAAAAAGCGTTTTTTATACTCATATCTGGCAAAAGACTTGAATACAAAATATACAACTATTAAAACACACAATAAGAAAAAAATGTTAATGGGCAAGAGACCTGACCTCAGCAATGATTTTCGTACTGCAAATAGGGATATAAAAAAATTAAGCTCAACATCATCTATAATTAAGGGATCTCAAGTCAAGACAATAAGTTACCACTATGCCTATTAGAATGAACATTTAAAAATTGACAATACCAATTACTAGCAAGAATGTGGACCAAAAGAAATTTCAATTAATTGCTGATGGCAGTGCAAAATGGTACAGCCATTTTTGAAAACCATTTGTTAACGTCTTACAAAGCTAGACATAGTCTTATCAGATAATCCAGCAATCATGCCCCATGATTTTTTTCTTAATTTTACTTTAAGTTCTGAGATACATGTGCTGAATGTGCAGGTTTGTTACAAAGGTATACATGTGCCACTTTGGTTTGCTGCACCTATCAACCCATCATCCAGGTTTTAAGACTTGCGTGCATTAGGTATTTGTCCTAATGCTCTCCTTCTCCTTTCCCCTGGCCTCTGACAGGCCCCAGTGTGTGATGTTCCCCTACTTGTGTCCATGTGTTCTCATAGTTCAACTCCCACTTGTGAATGAGAACCTGTGGGTTTGGTTTTCTGTTCCTGTGTTAGTTTGCCAACGATGATGGTTTCCAGCTTCATCCAGGTCACTGCAAAGGACATGAACTCATTCTTTTTTATGGCTGCATGCTCCATGATTTTCACCAACTGATTTGAAAACTTACATTGACAGCAAAAGCTGCAAGTAAATACTTAGAGCAGTTTTATTCATATGGGCAAATGAGGAAGCCAACAAGATTTCCTTCAATAAGTGAATGAATAAAAAATGTATGATGCATCTGTAGAACTAATATTATTAAGTGATAAAATGAAGGGAAATATGAATCCAAAAAAGACATGTTTGAATTTTAAATGCATATTTCTATATGAAAAAAGTCAGTTTGAAAAGGCTACGTATTGGATAATTACAATGGTTTGACATACTGGAAAAGCCAAAACTATGACAATAGACAAAAGGTGAATGGATGCCAGGGTTTGTAATTTTTCTGTGAATCTCTAGCTATTCTAAAATAAAAATGTTATTGAAAAAATTAGAAGTTTTGTATTATATCGAGAGTTTTCTGTTAGGAATGGAAAAAAGTGTCTATGGTAATCAAGCCTACCATTTTGTTGGAAGTTCATGGTTTCAATGCATATCATTCAAGTGTTCAGTTTTTGGATTAAAAGACTCTTCAGCTCTTCCAAGTAAAAATGTGGACATAGTTGATGGAAGTAAGATGTTAATAAAGTAGTCATTATTATCTGAGTCTTTTAAGTCTACTTGAATAAATCAACTGAAAACTAGCTAAACTTTGGAAAAGGGAGATGAAAACTGACAGTATAATATTCTGAGCAAACATATTATTGTAAGAAGGAAGGAATATGTATTGATTTAGATAAGGGAGTGTTATTTCAGAGAAAATGAGAGATATTAATATTTTCTTTTAATAGTAGGACTTCTGCAGGAAGAAAATATTTTTATAATTTGACTCAGTAAAAAAAGACATAAAAAAGAAGTACAGAATTGGCAAACTGGCATGTGTTCACAAATGATAAACCTTTCCTTGCATCTCATTTTACCTGGAGGTAGTTCTGATGGGATGTTGCATGTATAAATGAGGTAATTCATAGTTAGAGATAAAATAATGGGAATATATAATAAACTGCATCTTTACATATATACTTTTATTCACTACAATTTTATTTTTAAATAGTCTTTGGAGGGGGTAAGAAATACAGGTAAAGATTAATATTTATTGATATTTTAAGTATTTGGCTGAGTTATTCAAAGTAGTATTAAAAGGAAAAACTATTACATTGGTTATTGGAAGATAAAACCAAATTAAATTATATACTTGTGGCCTCAAGATTGAAATTAGCTAAATACATATTAGAAGAAGGTTTTTTTTGGATAAAATGTCCTTTGCCCATATAAATGATAATATAATAAAATAAGTGTCAGGGCAATTAACTAAACAGTAATAATTATTGACTGATCATATGCAAAATAAAAATTTCATCTTTTACCAAAACTTTAGACAGGATTTTGGGAGGAAATTGTAAAGAGCAAAAAATGTAATCCCAATAGGATGAACACAGTTTGTAAATAAAATATTGTTTTGAGTTTGTTTTCGTAAGATATTTTTGGATGTAATAAAGATTTACTGCTTGCAATATAAAGAAAACAAACAGTCTTGTGGTTCTTTGTTAGCACAATTATTCCTTTTGTCCATCTTATTATATGGAAAGGAATATTGTCTGAAAAAAAATATAGAAATTACTCATTACTTGGTCTTTGTGAATTGTCAAAGCGTCAGAGTAAATATTGGAGAAGTTATATTGCTTAAGTTCTTGTCTCTGCTTCCTGCTTTTGTCAAGAGGGTCAGGTCCCCTTCACAAGAGGACTATAAGCATAGAGCAAGAGGTCAACAAGCGATAATTCTAGGTTTTAGTTTAAAGAACACAGAAGAAATAGTTCATGAGCTTAGGAAAATTGGAGAAGTATACTTCAAGCAACTTGGGTTTCTGAAGCTCTTTTTTAGAAAATCAATAGCAATATCAGGCAGTCTAACACTAAGAGAAATTTCTAAAGCATTTATGGAATTTTATATCTTTCAATAGAGAGCTTTGATTTTAAGTCTCTGTCCCATTGATGCAACGTATTGATTTTCTTCCCATTGTTCATGAGGCTGCTTTATTTTTATAAGAACACTACTACGGTATGTCTATCAATTCAGAAGGAAAAAGGTAAATATACAAATTATTGCCCAGAAAAACTTCACTCTGTAAAAATATAAAGAATATAATCTATGTTTTCACACTTTATGTCTACTCTATATATTTGTGACTCATAAAGCATTGTGTGGTCTGGAAATCATTACTTTTATTGTTGTTTTAGGATCAATAGCAAGCAAGACACACTAGTATAAGAAAAGAGTGTCTAGAAATTAAAGGCATGTTTCTTGCCCTAAGTTCTGCCCTTCTCTTCATCTTTTAATTTTGATGCAATAAATAGTAATTCTTCATGTATAATTTAAATTGTTAATATATTTTTGACACCCTATGTGAAAAAAGATTAACAAGCACCTGGACTAAATCACTCCTATTTTATAAACCCAGAACCACAGAATACATTTCTTTGGGACTTACTTATTCTTAGTCACTATTCCTAAGAACTAAGAAATGTTGACTGAGTTCTACCCTATGTCCTGTCTCACATTCCTGTTCTACTTTCTTATGACCAGTCTGAGACTATAATATGTTTTCTACTAACTAGCAGATGGTAAAGACAGCCTTGCTTTTAACTTGAGCATCCTGTTCTCTGGTGGTCTTTCACTAGCACCTTTAACTTTCTGCTGACATTGGTTATCTCTCTTAAAAGAGGTGTGGTGTAAAGATAATGAAGGTCATATATGCAATGACCATAGCTTCAAAACCTAGTCTTGGCATTTAAAAGTTTTAATTTTGCCTAGAAGTGTCAGATGAGTTATATTTCTTCATGTTGACTTTCTACTTTTATGTAGTGATTAAATGAGTTCAGTTTTGAAGGAGTAAATATTTTATGGAATTGTCCAATTTATATAGTTTATTAAAATAATGTTTCTATATTTGGGCATATATAAAGCTTTTAGATGTTCTTATTAATTGAAGTATGAAAGTGAAGGCATATTTTAAGGCACTTTTTAATTTTATATGGTACAATGTTTTCAAATGACAAAAGGATAAAGAGAAAAAAATGTTCATAAATATCTCAACTAGAAATAATAATTATAAATGATAGATTTTGTTGACATATTTACTTGTTTAGATGACACAAATCTGGAAACATTGAATATATATTTTTGTAAATGGCTATTTTCACTTAACAATATATTGTATTACATGTCAGTAAAACGGTTTCTGAATCTTATTTTAATTACAATTTTAAATTTATATGGATATTACATACTTTCTATAACTCTTATATATTTCTAGGCACTTAATTCATTCTCAAGTTTCCACTTTAAATAATAAAGCTGCAATATATTTGGTTTACATAAAAGGTACCCAACTTCTCTGATAATTTTGATGTTATTATGGACAAAATGATGTTTTCCAAAATTCATATATTAAAGAAGAAACCAAAACTTCTGATACTTTGAGATTGTACTAGCCTCAAGAAACATGAGAAAATAAATTTTTAATTTTTAAGCCATTCATTCTGTGGTATTTTGTTCTAGTATCCCTAGGAGTCTAATACAGGTGTATTTCCAGAAATATAGTCACCACATCAGTGCTTAGGAACTCTGAAATTTTAGATTCACATTCACATTTTTCTCTCCATTGAAAAGGCTGAAAGTTCCTGCTTTATTATGCCCTCACAAACCGTAGTTAATAATGTGTTAAAAAGCAAAAATAGAGGGAACGGAGGGAGGTAGGGATGAGGAAATAGACTGATAGAGGGAAGAGAAAAAACAAAGGTAGAGTTTTAACAATGAACAGAGACAGAAAGTTGTTTGGCATGAATTCTATCTTTCATCTGATAAATTAATTCCATTTAATTTATTAAATAAATATATTTTATTAATAGTATGGCCCAAAGCATTATTTTTCCTAATGTTAAAAACATGCAATAACTACTGGTTGCTCATCAATAGAATATAGGGCAAGGATTTATGCAGATTTCAGTCCCTAATAATTACAAACTGCAGAATTTTTAGAGGACCTCAGAAAGGTAATAAATATTATGTGACTTTTTAATATAAATTTTAGCAGGCAAACAAGCAATATTTACCTGTTCAAGGATAACCAGTGGAAAATAAATGCGTATGAACAGAATGCCTTGCTTTGTATTGTACTGAATTATAAGCAGTACTTTCCCAACACTACAAGAATTTGATAAATTTTCACACCTACATTTTTGTGAAAAAACCTGTGATGGAAGGCAATGAAGTAGTAGAGAATAGGGGAAATTAACTAGCCAAGAGTAGGACTTCTGTGATAGAAGATGTTTTTAAAAATATAAACAAACTTTAAATTTTTGTAAAATAATTAATATTGCTGTTTCTCATTTTCCCGGTATGTCTCTCAAATGTCATTGGTTTTGCAATTTCAAACTAAACTTGGTAATTAAATTTTATGCTGACAATGTAATACAACTCCTAATTTTACAAAATCAATAATAGAGTAGACATATTTTAATGAGTCTTTGAATTTCAAAAGGCTTGCTTAGGGGAGGATCTCTTTATAGTCAAAAAATGATAAATGCTGTTAATCATTTATCATTTAATTTAATATTGTTAATTTAATATTATGTTACACAAACTCATTTTCCTACGTGTCATGGGGATAACTAGAAGATACTGCACTGATATTAATAATATGATAGTCCTGAGACATGTTTATGATATGATTTTTTCTTCATAGACACAATAAGGCAATTAATTTTGATTTTTAAAGTGACACTATGCCCAAGAGTAAGAATTGCATATATTTTTGTCACTTTCCAAAGTGAAATAAGATTTCCAATGAAAAATGTTAATTTACACTGTTATTGCTTTAAATAACTGCATTAAGTTTTAATTATACATACCCTGAAGCTATAGGATAGATTGCATCACCTGTGTTTTTTGTCTTTAACTAATAATATGCTTATGCTACAACTATACATAACATACTCTTTACAGCTATATAGAAAATTTATGTATTTTATAAACATCTTGTAAATATTTTACATGAAATATTTTTACATCATGGTGATACATGAAAAGGACCTCATAACCAAATTAATTTTAGAAAATCCCAGACAAAAATAAGTTAATCATTTTTTTCTTGAAGAAATTCTCAGAATCACCAATTTGTTAAATTTTATTGGAAATCCCCAAAGAAGGGATAGACATTTCAATATTTGCCAAAGGTCAGACTGATAATGTCAATAATTATAGGTTGGGGCAAAAGTAATTGTGGTTTTTGCTATTAAAAGTAATGACAAAACCCGCAGTTACTGCTGCACCAACTTAATATCAGATGAGATTCTGGTCCTAAGGCATTTAAAGCTGTGTTCTATTTACATTGCCTAGGACATAGCTCTAAGTTCTACAGTTCTGTATTCGCTCCCATTGTTATTATTGTGGTTTTGACCCTACTTACTTTATTGCTGCACTATTACGACAGTTCTGCAAACATTCGCCTCTACTGAAATAAATTATCCCCATGAACTATCTTTCTAAAATTAGATCGTATCAAATAGGCTTTGAAATCTTGAACGAATTTTCTCAGTTTAACATTTGACATCACGGCAACATGCATCTATTATCTTTAGCAGTAATATCTACACATACTTTACCCTTAACAGACCCTATATGTGGTCCCTTATGTTCATTAATGTTTCTCTAATGGCACAATAAACTTTCATGCATTTGTGATTTTGTTCAGAAACACCACTACCTCACTTGTATTCTCATATTTTAAGGGTTAGTTGAAACGTAACTTAGTAATATCTTTAGTTTAATTTCTCCTTTTGAAGTTAATTGATTTCTCAAATGTGTTCTTCTAGTAGTTTATACTTACATTTATCATATAAAGTACCACAGAGGTACATGTGTCTCTCTTAGTGCACTATAGCAGTATACCAGCCAGGAGATATATTTCAGGGAAAAGTGGTGTCTTCAAAAGACACCTAGTTCATGTGGTATATTTTTTAATATGTTGCAAAAGCATATTCCTTACCTCTAAATTCTAGTTTCACCCCCTATCATCTCCTATAAATTGATAGGAGACTGCTATCAATAGAAAGCAAATTTTGGCTGAGTAGTTGTAGTAGAAAGATTTGGATTTAGAGTGAGGGGATGAAGAATAAATCAGAGTGAAGTTATGATCATACTAGTTGGTTTACTTATTAGATGCTTAGTGAACGTTAAGCATCTTGCTAAGCACTCTATATACACTATCATGTTTATTTCATGATATAGTTCATGTTTATGAAGGATAGAAACACAAGAGGGAAGTAATAAAAAATGAGATAAAAAGGCATTTTATTTAAACTTCAGAATGTTTCCCAATCCAGGTCCTACATTCACATAGCAATATGCATTTTGAACTTACTATGCTAATAACTAGAAATGCAAAAATGAATAAGTACCATGTCAACTTTCATAGAGCATGCGAACTAGTATTAAATGAACTGTTGTAAAAGATGTCCACAAAAATGCCATGAATGCCATGAATGACCATAGAATTCTGACCATTAGACTTGAATTGTGTCCTTCTCCAAAAATAAAAAATATACTGATATTCTCAACACCAGTACCTCACAGTGTAATCTTATTTGGAAGTAAGGTCATTGCAGATATAACTAGCTAAGTAAAAATGAAATGTAAGTGGAGTAGGTTGACTACTTAATGCAATATATTTGATGCTCTAATAAGAAGATGAGAAGAAACACAGGGACACAGCACATAAAGGGACAACACCATGTGACAAAGGCGGTGGAAATTGAAGCTCTGAAGCTGCAAGCTAAGAAACAAAGGATCTCTAGCAAATCACCAGGGGCCTGAAAGAAATGAGAGAGAGTTCTCCCCTATGGGTTTCAGAGAAACCATGACCCTGCTGATACCTTGATTTCAGGATTAAAGTACTTCCAGAACTGTGAGAAAATATTAATAAATTTTTGTTTTCCTTTGTCATTTGATTTGGAGTATTTTATTACAGCATACCTAGAAAACTAATATGCTCACATAAAAATGACAATTTCCATATTTGAGCTAGCTTATGAAATATTACTAAAGCAGTAATATTAGTTTTCTTTGAAAATAGACATTGGCATCAGAAGACAGGTGGAGAGCAATTTGTGAAGCAAGTAACTAATTTGTCTAGCAGATTTTAGTTCATTTACAGATTTTTTTCTAATTTATATTTTAAGTTCAGGAGTACATGTGCAGGTTTGTTACACAGGCAAACTTGTGTCATGGAAGTTTGTTTTACAGATTATTTAATCACCTAGGTATTAAGCCTAGTATTCATTAGTTATATTTTGTGATCCTCTCCATCCTTGCACCCTCTGCGCTCTGATAGGACCCAGTGTGTTCTTCCCCTCCATGTGTCCACGTGTTCTCATCACTTAGCTCCCACTTATAAGTGAGAGCATGCAGCACTTGGTTTTCTGTTCTTGTGCTAGCTTGCTAAGGATAATGGCCACCAGCTCCATTCATATCCCTGCAAAGGACATGATCTTGATTTTTTGTTTGTTTGTTTGTTTGTTTTGTTTTGTTTGATTGTTTTATGGTGGCATTGCATTCCATTGTTTATATGTACCAGATTTTGTTTATCCAGTGTATCATTGATATACATTTAGGTTAATTCTATGTCTTTGCTATTGAGAATAGTATGACAATAAAGATGTGTGTGCATTTGTCTTTATAATAGAATGATTTATATTCCTTTGGGTATATAGCCAGTAATGAGATTGCTGGGTCAAATGGTATTTCTTTTTGTTGTTGCTGTTGTTGTTGTTGTTTGAGACAGAGTTTTGCTCTTGTTGCCCAGGCTGGAGTGCAATGATGCAATCTTGGTTCACTGCAACCTCTGCTTCCGAGGTTCAAGCGATTCTCCTGCCTCCGCCTCCCAAACTAGCTGAGATTACAGGTGCCCACCACTATGCCCAGCTAATTTTTTTTTGTATTTTTAGTTGAGACAGGGTTTCACCATGTTGGCCAGGCTGGTCTTGAACTCCTGACCTTAGGTGATCCACCCACCTTGGCCTCCCAAAGTGCTTGGATTACAGGTGTGAGCCACGGTGTCTGGCCAGTATTTCTGTCTTTAAGTCTTTGAGAAATCACTACACTGTCACACTGTCTTCCATAATGGCTGAACTAATTTACACTCCCACCAATATAAGCATTCCTTTTTCTTCACAACCTTGCCAGCATCTATTATTTTTTGACTTTTTGATAACAGTCATTCTGACTGGTGTGAGATGGTATCTCATTATGGTTTTGATTTGCATTTCTCTAATGATCAGTGATGTTGAGCTTTTATCATGTTATTGTTAACTGTTTTCTTTATTTTCTAGAAAGAGCAACTCTATTAATGTATAATGTATAACAACTCCATTACAACAGATAAGAGATCACATAGCATATGTCATAAAGAACATTTGCTGTGCCTCTTGTTTGTTTGATGATTTTTCAGGCAATCTAGCATTAACAATGAAATTATATTACAGTAATTGACTGTATAGATTTTCTTTCTCATCTTATTACAATCTTAATGGTTATTGACATAGAATATGTCCTTTAACTACAACATTATACATCAACCAAAAATCAGCTTGGGCACTAAAAGGCATATTTAATTCCAAGGACTCAGCACCATGTATCAGCTCTGTCGGTAATTACAAAATGTTCTACTTATCAAAACACTCAGCAATTGAGATATGTAAGTCCTGTGTTATAGATCTTTCCCCAAAATGTCTACTTAGACCTCTACATCTTCCATTTCTTTGGAATGCTTATGTAAGTAGAGATTATTTTGTTCTGACTTTTATTGTTTAGGAGTATTTTTTATCTGTATTGTCTTACTCGCCAAAAAAAAAAAAAAAAAAAAAAAAGAGAAAACATGTTTTGCTGCAATTTGCTTTACCCAAAATGTGAAAGCATATTTTAGAAAAACTGTAACAGAAATAAAACTAAGATGCAAAAAGTAGATTTTTTGGAGGTGGTTAATTTTGTTGCTTCATGTAACAAGTTTAAAGATTTTGTGCTATTCAAGCAATTTCAGGGATCAGTCCATTTTAGAAAATGATATACTCTTATTTATTGTTTTTAGTTTAATAATCTGTTATACTTTTGAGAAGCAGTGTTATCAGTATTTCATTGTTTTTGACTACCTGGCTGATATATTTATTAGAGTGTTGCAAATCTTACTCCTTCTCTTCTCAATACTCTCATTGATTTGTATGTACCAGCTAGTTGTCTTTCTATCTTAGTAATCAGAATTTCTGTAGTATGTTTTCTTTCCTATAGTTTCAGCTATATTAGAATATTTAAACACTGCTTTATGAGATT
The DNA here is from genome assembly GCF_049350105.2 of Macaca mulatta. Classification (NCBI taxonomy): domain Eukaryota; kingdom Metazoa; phylum Chordata; class Mammalia; order Primates; family Cercopithecidae; genus Macaca; species Macaca mulatta. The sequence goes on along the minus strand of NC_133414.1, from coordinate 93,596,368 downwards.
CAGTCTGTGAAGCTTTTAGAGACTTTTGCTTTTTAAACTAAAAAGTATGTGTTTTATTTATCTTGCCATTAATCAATGCAAGCACATATGGTAAGTATTCATGGGCACCTACTTGCTTGATAACTTTTATACAATTATTAGACTCAAATTGACATTTTGTGTCATTTTGCCTTTTTATTTATGCTTTATATTAACCTTTTGCTTTTCAGTATGATTTGTTTATTAGAGATCTGCTTACATTACTGGATAGCCTTAGTATATTTTATCTGTCAGTTCTTAAGCAATCAAGTAACCATGATGAAACAGGAAACAAATTATTTTAATAGCATAGTATCACACTCTTTTTTGAATAAAATTTTATAGTATCTTTGATTAAAAAAAAAAAAGTCCTATCTGCTCTTTAGTCATCCCCAATGTGCCACTAGGAAAATTAAAACCTGCCATATTCAGGAAATAGCATAATTCAGAAACTTTAAATTTCTTTCCATACGATGATGACATACAGAAAAGTTCTTTCTTGCTTTATTTGAGTATTGCTTTAGTTTTGGGTATGATGTGCATTGTACACTCTGGTATGGTTTATCAATACCAGTTATTTAAGGCAATATATACGACAAAGAAACTGGATATATGCTTGTGGTAGTATATGATGTCAAGGTTTATTCATTTATATAATCTCACTTAGCTTTCTAATTGCTACACTATGTGTTGAATATAGAAGTGAAAATACAGTTCAAAGACTTTTTGTCAAGTTTAATTTGACTAATTTATATGATTGGTGTAGAACATTTCCATCATCCCAAAGAGTTCTGTCATTTCAGTCAGTCCTTTACCCCTGCCCTATGGTCCCTACTTTCTAGCACTTTGTTTTTTCCCTTTCTAGAATTTATATAAAGTGAATCAAACTGTGTTTGGTGTTTTGTATCCGAAATTCTTGACTCAGAGTAATGTGCTTGAGAGACATCTATTTTGTTATGTGTCAGTCATATATAACATATAACATCTATATGTTATATGTTGTCAGTATGTTATTCTTATTTATTCCTGAACAGAATTAATTATTTCATTGGTTGCCTGGAATATATTCCAGGCAACCAATGAAATAATTAATAAAATAAATAAATATATATATATACACACACTATATTTATTATTAAACATACATGTATCTTTCAAATCATCTGTGATAATTCTAAGGAAATATTTTATAGACCTCTTTATGTGACTTCCTTTAATATTTTCTGTAAATATGTTTGCTAAAAATATTTTATGTTAGACAAATATATTCCTATTTAATGGATTGCATGCTATATTTTGAAGAAAAATATTTCAACACTATTTTGTAAGAATATTAATGAAATAATGAAACATTGGCACAATGACATTTACAAAATAATGTATCATTATTTTGTACCCTAGTCTAACATTAAACATAATAAAATTGTTTAAATTAATTAGAAATTCTTGTTTTCACCTATAGTAAAAATGTAAGTAACATTCTTTATTACTAGGAGATAAATTCAATGAATCTGTTTTTATTTGAATATATAATTACAATCTTGTCATAAATACTCAGCAGGCTTAGATTGTCATGCTATATGGCTGAGCAATTTTAAAAAATGGTTTTACAAGGATAAACTGATAATACTGAAATTCCTATCTGTAAGTGTATAATGGTATCTCCACTATCTAACGCACTAAATGTGTGTAATTCTTCTAAATTGTAGGAAATTTTTTTACTAAAAAGACTTCGACCCTATAAGACAATATCCTCTGGGAAAATGCAAATGATTTTTTTCCCCAAGTAAAATATAGAAGTTTCACAGGATACTAACTAGCTTTTACTTTACATACAATGTTTTTAAACTTCAATATTTGAGTTTTCAAATTTCACTAAATTAAAGAGAGAGAGCTCAATGCAACAGCAAACAAACTGAAAAATGTATGAAGTAACTTATTAAAGAAAATCAAGAAACTAAAGTTCTACATAACTTTGACACAAGAATTCCTATGTAATTTGAGATTGTTTAGCATGTTATTAATCAGTAAGGCTCATATTACTACTCTCAGGGTATTAGTTAATTCCTTACTGTTACAAAATTATATATGTATGTAATAATGAGTCATAAATATAATAATAAACATAGCAAGGCATCATTGTAATACATCTCTAAAAAGGGTATAATATTTTTGGAAAATTCTTATGACAAAAAGACAAATTTTCTTGCACAGAAGAAGTAACATTTACTTATGTGTCATTTTGAAAAACTATCAGAAAAAATATGAATATACATATATGTTTTTATATGAGCAAAGCATTAGAGAAGAAATGGCTGGCTTTCAATGTTCATATTGGTAGAGTGAAGCTATATAATTCTCACAGTTTCCATACTAACAAAAGATTATCAAATTATTAACTTCTTTATATCATTAAAATTTATAAAACTAATAAATCAGGTCCTGGCTTATTTTTTGCGGTTAATTCATATATGTGTGTGTGTGTGTATATATATATATATATATATATTTCTGTTTCTATATCCAAATTAAATTGCAGAAGTGGATTTGTCAGATAAATCATAATTCTCCAGATAGAGAAACTGTCTTCTTGTAAATATTTTACTCAATATCTAAGATTTTCTGATTTTCTTATTTCCCTGATTTTTTCAATGTTTTTATATATATATATATATATATAAACTATATATATATATATTTGTTTGTAGAGTATTATCATTTCTAGTGCTCTTTTTCCAAATCTGCTTTAAAAATGTATAGTGATTTATAGCTGATGAATTGAGACATTTTTGTTTTAGTTTGGTCTTGCCTTATCCTAGTTGTTATTTTTAGATACTCAACCTACTTTCATTGATAGCTTACAGCAGAATAGTCAGAAACATCCAACCTATAATATTTTAAATTTACATTTCTCATTGATTTCGTGCTAATGTACTGAATTAATGTTTGTTGGATTTATTCATACTTTTCAACTTATGCCATTCAGTGAACAGCTACTACATATAAATTTTATAAACTCTTTATAGCAAAAGTAGGGCCTCCTCATGTAAGATCAAAGAGAGATACAGAAAATTTTGTCACAATAGTGCCTCCAAATTTCTTGGGATTTATGACCAAATATGAAGTCATTATAGTTGATATTTACAGCATTTTTTGTTCTTACACTGAAGGAAACGCATATAATTATTTTGTTTCTTGTCATTTCCCATGTTTACTAAAAGATACATCCCAAATTTTATTTAAATAAATTTCCTTCAAAATGTAACAGGGTCACAGGGACTGTACTTGTATAAAGAGAATATGCTCTTAAGAGTTAGTCTTCTGCAGCTAATCATTTTTATATAAAAAGTGATGAGAATTTTTCCAGGAGCTTTTATGCAACTGAGAATCCAGACTGTGACTGTATATGTGAGAATGTGGCAAAAAATAATCTCCACTCAATGTCTTTTATATCTTGGAACTGATTCTTAACAATAAAACCTCATTTAACATGCTTTGTGAGCAACACTATCCAATGATTTAGAATTTATTTTCTATTTCAAATGGTTGCTTAATGCTTATTAGGAGAGTTCTAAAACGCTGTAGACTCCTAGCATACAATCTTCAGGGCAAGGTACTTATTAGGAGAGGTCTAAGATGTTGTAGAATCCCAGTATACAATCTTCTGGACAGGAAGACCATGTCTGGGATATCAAGTAATCCAAACTGCCAATTGGACCTGTATTGTTCCTTGCTCACTTCCTTCATGTTTATTTAATTCACTGACTTCATTTCTCCAGTCTGTCATCTAATACTTTGTCCACCTGTTTTACTTCACTTTTGCACCCTGCCTTAAGTTGCCCAATACCCACCAATGAGAAACACAAGTGAATCCCTTTCACTTCAGTATCCTTTATGAGCATTGACTCTGGAGAGAGGGCCTGTCTTGATTTAGAAATGACCTAAAGACTTCCAAGGTGTGATGAATCTGCGAAGTCTCAAACCTGTCTTTTACTCCGAATGCTATTGCGTTAGCTCAGAATACGCAATGTCAAGCTTAAAGTTCTTCAATAATTAAAGACATAATTTCAAGAAAATAAAGACAATAAACAACTAGATGAAGGGAAAACCCAATTCCCACTACAATACTTCGTAGTGGTCATGCTAACTGGAGTAGGATGATATCAAATTGTGGTTTCGGTTTTGATTTTTTGATGATTCCTGATGTTGAGCATCTTCCATATAGCTGTTGGACATTTGTATATATTCTTTTCAGAAATACCTATTTAGATCACTTGCAGACTCTTTAGTGGGATTGTTTGAAATTTTTCTGGTGAGTTGTTTGAGTTTTTTTTACATTCTGGATACCAGTTTTTTGGTGGTGAATATTTTGCAAATATTTTCTCCCATTCAACAGTTTGTCTCTTTACTATGTTGGTTATTTCCTTTCTAGTGCAGAAACTTTTGAGTTTAATATAGTTTTAATTGCCTATTTTTGTTTGTTTGTCTGTGTTCTAGAGCATCTTAGCTATAAAATGTTTGCTTAGACCAATGGTCTGGAGTGTTTTCCCTATGTTTTCTTCTAGTAGTTTTAATGTTCACAGGTGATATATATCAGTCTTTAAACCAGTTTGATATGGATTTTTGTATAGATGAAATGTAGGAGTCCAGTTTCATTCTTATGCATATGGGTATACAGTTTTCCAAGTAACATTTATTTTTATTTTTGAGATGGAGTCTTGCTCTGTCACCCAGGCTGGAGCACAGTGGCACAATCTCAGCTCACTGAAACCTCTGCCTTAGCCTCCCGAGTAGCTGGGATTACAGGCACCTGCCACCATGCCCGGCTTAATTTTTGTACTTTTAGTAGAGATAGGTTTTCAACGTGTTGGCCAGGCAGGTCTTGAACTCATGACCTCAAGTGATTTGCCTGCTTCAGCCTCCCGAAGTGCTGGGATCCAAGTAACATTTATTGAGTGTCCTTTTCCCAGTGTATGTCCTTGGTGCCTTAGTTGTAAATCAGTTGGCTTTTAAAACTGGTTTATTTCTGGGTTTTCTATTTTGTTCCATTAGTTTGTGTCTGTTTTTATACCAATACCATGCTATTTTAGTTCCTATATCCTTGCAACATATTTTGAAGTCAGATAGTGTGATGCCTCTAGCTTTGTTCCTTTTGCTCAGGATTGACTTGGCTATTTATGTTCCTCTTTTTCATTTTAGGATTGTTTTGTTTGTTCTAATTCTGTGAAGAATGGCATTGGTATTTTGATAGGAATTGCATTGAATCTGTAGATTTCTTTGAGAAACATGGTTTTTTTACTACATTAATTATTCTGATATATGAGCATGGTATGTCATTTTGCTTTTTGTGTCGTCTCCAGTTTCTTTCATTAGTGATTTATAGTTTTCCTTGTAAAGATGTTTTACCTCCGTGGTAAAATCTTTTTCTAGGTATTTTATTTAGTGGTAGCTATTGCAAATGGTATTACCTTTTTGGTTTTTTGTTTTTTGTTTTCAGCTAGTTTGTCATTGGTGTACAAAAATGCTACTAATTTTCGCATGTTGATTTTGTATCCTGTGAGTTTACTAAATTTGTTTTTCAGTTGCAAAAGCTTTCTAGTGGAGTCTAGAGTTTTCTAGATATAAGATCAGGACATCTGCAAAAAGGATACCTTGATTTCCTATTTTCCAATTTGGATGTTTTTATTTATTTCTCTTGCTTGATTGTTCTGACTTCCATTACTATGTTGAATAGTAATGTCATTCTTGTCTTATTCTAGTTCTTAGATGAAAGGCTTTAAGCTTTTTCCAATTCAGTATAATGCTAGCTGTAGATTTATCATATATGGCCTTTATTATATTGAGGTATTTTTTCCTATGCCAAGATATTTGAACATTTTTATCATAAAACAATGTTGAATGTTATTGAATGATTTTTTCGGCATCTATTGAGATAGTTTTTTGTCTTTCATTCTACTGATGACTGTCTTTCATTCTATTATGTTTATTAATTTGTGTATGTTGAACTAATCTTGCATCCCTGGGATAAATCCTACTTTATCATGATAAATGATTTTTTGATGTACTGTTGTATCTGGTTTCCTACTATTTTGTTGAGAACTTTTCTGTCTATCCTCATTAAAAATATTGGCCTGTAGTTTTCCTTTCTTGTTGAGTTCTTTTCTGATTTTGGTATCAGGGCAATGCTAGCATCATAGAATGATTTGGAAGAATTCTGTCTTCTACTTATTGGAATAGTTTGAGAATTAGTATAAATTCCTCTGTTAAAGTTTGGTAGGATTAGGCAGTGAGGCCATCAAGTCCTGGGCTTCTCTTTGTTGGCAGACTTTTTACTGCTGTTCAAACTTGTTACTCATTTTGGTATGTTCAAGCTTTCTATTTCTTTCAGATTCCTTCTTGGTAGATTGAATGTGACCAGGAACTTATCCATTTCCTCTGGGATTTCCAGTTTTTTAGCGTACACTTCTTCATAATAGTCTCTAATGAATTTTTGTATTTCTGTGATACCCATTGTAATGTCCCCTTTTTCTTTCTAATTTTGTTTATTTGGGTCTTTTTTTTTTTCTTCATTAGACAAGCTAATGGTTTATTGATTTTGTTTACCTTAAAAAAAAAAACCTTTTTATTTTCTTGATCCTTTGTATTAATTTTTTAGTCCCTACTTTATTTTGTACTGCCCTGAACTTTGTTGTTTCCTACAACAATTTTGAGTTTGTGCTTTTGTAATTCCTTGAGATGCACTGTTGGATTGTTTCTTTGAAATCTTTCCACTTTTATGGTGTAGACATTTATTACTGTGAACTCCCATATTGGCATTGCCTTTGCTGTGTCCAATAAGTTTTAATATTGTGTATTTTGTGTTTCCGTTTTCATTGTTTCAAGGAATATTTCCTTGTTAATTTCTTCCTTAACCCAATAGTCATTCAGAAGCATGTTGTTTAGTTTTTATGTAGTTGATAGGTTTCCAAAGTTGGTAGGTTTCCAAAGTTGATAGGTTTCCAAAGAGTTCCTCTTAGTATTGAACTCTCTAACATATGGCATATTCTGGAAAATGTCACATGGGCTAAGGAGAAGAATGTGTGTTCTGAGGTCTTGAAAAAAAAGTTCTGTAAATATATCCTAGGTCTATTTGGTCTAATGTGCAGTTTAAATCCAGTGTTTCTTTCTTAATTTTCTGTCTAGATGGTTTTCTAATGCTGAGAGCGAAGTGCTGAAGTACTCAAATATTATTATATTGGAGTCTCCCTTGAGGTCTACTAATATCTGCCTCATATATCTAGGTGCTCCAGTATTAGGTGCATATACATTTAGAATTGCTATATCTTCCTGCTAAGTTGATCCCTTTATCATTATATCATGATATTCTTTATCTTTTTTTTACTGTTTTGACTTAAAGTCTGTCTTATATGTATAACTACTCCTGTTTGTTCTTGTTTTCTGTTGCATGAAATATCTTTTTCCATCCCTTTCTGTCTATGTGTGTCTTTACAAGTGATATAGGTTTCTTAGAGGAATCATATAGTTGGGTCATTTTTTTTAATCCATTGAGCAAGTCTATAACTTTTAAGTGGAAATTTTATTCCATTTACATTCAAGGTTGTTGTTATGTAGGGGCTTATTACTGTCATTTTATTAATTGATTTCAGGTTGTGTATAGCGTTTGTTTTTGTTTTGTATAGTGAATGTTTTCTCCATCAGATTTTATACATTTGTGTGCTGCCATGGTATTAGATAGCATCTTTTTCCTTCTAGGTTACGACTCCTTTAAGCATTTCTTGTGCTATTAGTCTAGTATGAATTTACTCAGGTTTTACATGTCTGGGAAATACTTTATTTTTCCTCCATTCATAAAGAATAACTTTGCTGGGTACACTATTCTTAACTAATTGTCTTAAAATGTTAGTACTTGAAATATATTATTTTATTCTTACCTGGCCTGTAGCTTTTCTGCTGAGAAATCTGCTGTTCATCTGATGGGAGTTTCTTTATCAGTGATTAGACACTTTTTCTCGTGGCTTTTAGAATTATCTGTCATTGAATTTTGACCGTTTGATTATAAAGTACTGTGAAGTAGACATTCTTGAATTTTATCTGTTTGGAGATATCTGCCCTTCCTGTAGCTGGGTGTCTAAATCTCATGCTAGACTTGTGAAGTTTTCTGCTACTATTTTGTAATATAAGTTTTCTATCCCTTTAACTTTTCCTTTGCCTCTGAGACACCATAAATATTTGTTCACATTATAATGTCTCGTATGTAATGTAGGCTTCGTTATTTTTCTCTTTTTTTTTCTGACTGGGCAATTTCAAAAGACCAGTTCTGAAGGTCTGAGATTATTTCTTATGCTTGATCTAGTATGCTGTTGAAGTTTTCAATAGTATTTTTAATTTCTTCCAATGAATTATTTAGTTTCAAATTTTCTTTTTTAGTTTTTCATGACATCTCTTTGACAAACTTCTCATTCATATCCTGAATTCTTTTTCTGATTTATTTGAATTGCTTATCTTTTACTCTGTATCTTACTGAGCTTTTTCAATAACATTATTTTGAATTCTTTTAGGTATTCCACACACTATATTTATTTTTTCTGAATCTCCCTGATTTATTAGGGTTTTTTATTTTCCTTTCTTTTTAACACTAACAACTTCAGATTCCTAATTTCCAAAATTATAAATGGACATATCTTATTGTAAGGTTTATGGGCTTTTATAAGTATTACCATGATGTTGTCAGTAAATTTTAGTTTTAACATTGCTATTTACTGATGTAAAATTATATTTTTCAAAGTTAGCCTTTCTTATAATACCAAACTTATACATAAAACAAAAATTTAAATATTTGAAATTTGTAAATTAAAATACTCTGAGTTAGATAAAAAATCTTCTTATAACCATTACCTGAATTTAAAATTAAAATTGCAGAAATTCAACAGCCAGGGAACTATATTTGCTTTAGCAAATGCTTCCCATAAAGTTTCCAGGTCACACGTACAAAAATCTTTAAATCTCTCTACAAATGTTTCAAAACCTCATATACTTTCCTGTAAAAGGTTATAATGTTTAGTTTTTAAGGTCTATAAATATTACTTCTATTTTAAGCAAAAAAGGTTTGGAGATTTTTTCTCGTATTACATCAGTAATGAAGTACTTTTAAATAATAAAATATGTACTTTGTTTTTTTTTCAACAATGCCTTTTTCAAAAATTAAGACAGAGACATTATTTGGTGGTACTGGAAAGAACGAATATGATTATCGGGATAGTTTCAATAACATACTATTTCTAATTCCTTAAAAAGTGAGCACACCAGGCCGGGTGTTGTGGCTCACACTTATAATCCCAGCACTTTGGGAGGCTGACACAGGTGGATCACCTGACGCCAGGAGTTCAAGACCAGCCTGGTCAACATGGAGAAATTCTGTCTCTACTAAAAATACAAAAAATTAGCCAGGCGTGGTGGTGGTGGCTGGCGCCTGTAATTCCAGTTACTTGGGAGGCCAAGGCAAGAGAATTGCTTGAACCCAGGATGTGGAGGTTGCAGTGAGCGGAGATCACGCCATTGCACTGCAGCCTGGGCAACAGAGTGAGACTCTGTCTCAAACAAACAAACAAACAAACAAAAAAACAAAACGAAACAAAACCAAAAAAAACAAAACACTAAGCATTACCACAAAGAAGACCATGTATATCTATATCATAAGTTCTTCCTTGATTCCTATTAGAAAAGTCAATTATTTTGCAAGGTGACCTCCTATAAATGGGCTATCATTGTATTTGCCTTAGAGGGTGTGGTAGGAAAGGAATCATTAAAGGAAAGCATGATGCATTTGATCTTACACTGTAGGGAATGAATCTCCTTTATCCTAAGACCTATGAAGCCATGCTCACATTCTTTATCTTTGAATTGTTTGCGTCTGTGCAGGATCTTTTGTTTTTAGGATTAACATGAAAAATACGAATTTGTTTTGTGAAGTTACAGCCTTTTGTACAACAATTATGCAGAATGTAGACCCTGGGCCACCTGAGAAGAAAGGCATGTATTCTAAATGAGTTACCTAATTCTTTCTGTTAATATCCCCCTAAAATATGAGCAGATTTGAGCTCTGATTTATAGATCTCATAGATAATATTCTTATTTTCAAAAAAGAAATCTTGAACATCATATTAGCCACAAATGGAATTTGTCCTCCTGTTGTTTCCTATGTAGTTCAGTGTCATAAAATAAGAAAGGTCTTATTGGCACTCTCTGTGACTCTGGGACACTCAAAGGGAAAATAATAAAATCTATAGTGATGAGCAAGTTCCATGACATAGTCTTAAGAAAAAAAACCTAGTTATTATTCATAACTATATATGAAGTCATGGATCTAACACCATTAATGCATGAACCATTTCTACCACCAGTGTCCCACATGGGATCCTATATGGCTCCCTACATATATACTATTAATAAAAAATATATTTTGTCTTCTAAAAGCCAAAAAAAACCATATTTAATATGTGATTATTTTCTTACCATAAGTACGTAAAAGATAATAAAAGTACCAAGGTGAGTTATTGTTCAACAAACACAGAATTTCACGTTTCTGAGATTAAAAATTTCTAAAGATCTGTGTATATAGTTAGCACAGGTAGGTATCAATATAACTCGTCCATGTTCTTATAGTTTTACTCTACAAGTGTAAAACCCTAGGTATTATACTCAATGAATACGTATTTATGCTATTTTTTTTAAAGTTGATAACAAAATAACATAACATCTTTCAACAAATGAGAAAAATAAAGACAATTAAAATTCCGAATTATACAGTATGAGGAAGTGCTGCCTGCCTTAAATTTCTAGAATTTTTACGTGGTCTTTGGCTCACATTTTTTGGTAATTGTCCTATTTCTTTTTTTAAATTTCTTGGTCAGTGTGTACTGTGTTAGTGCTGCAGTAAAGAAGTCCACAAACTGGGTAGCTTAAACAACAGAAATTTATTCTCATACTTCTGAAGGTTAGAATTCTAAGACTGAGGAATTGGCAGGGTTGGTTCCTTCTGAAAGGTGTTACGAGAATCTGTTTCATGCCCCTCTCCTAGCTTCTGGTGGTTAAATGTTCACTGTTCATTTCACCTCTCATTTTCCCCCTATAAGGAAGATGACTAGGTCATCTTGAAGAGCTAAAATAGTCATGTGGACTATTGATGAGTCTTAGTAGACTGGGGTAAACGTCATTTAACAGACATTAAACAAATGTCTGTACTGTCTTATGGAGAAAAAAACTCCTGCATTTCAATGTAGACTCCTATTCATGACTAATTTCATAAGCCAACTCTGGCATGCAGTGGTAGCCTTCACGTCAGAAACAATATCCTTTCCTCTGTGCCAGTCTATGTTGATGGATGGCTTGCCTTGTCCATATGATCCAAGCAATGAGAGGAGCAATCTAGGTGTTACTTGTTCAATCAGCACTGAGATTTCAATCAGTCTCATGAAAGAATGAGATTTTATATTTATGGAGCATCGGTTTCCAACACACATGTAAGTATACTATAATTGTCCTTTGTAATTCAGAGAAACATGAATCCACAACACACATGTAAGTATATTATAACTGCCCTTTGTAATTCAGCGAAACATGAATCCACTTGGACAGCATGGAAAGTTTACTACAGCCTATAAAAAGGCCACCTCGCTAAACCTCAGCTGAGCACCAGCACACACACACAAAAATACTATAATATTTTCACTTTTTCCTTTCTTTTTAAACGTAAAAAGAAGAAAAAAAGTCACATTTCTACCAAATATAAGGTCGTATAATAGCCTTTATGAGCTATTGACTCAATAAAATAATTCCTGAATTTAAAATAACATATGAAAATGCCATAAATACTGGACCTGAAGAAAATATACTGGAAGTAATTTGTTTTGGAATATACAACCCCTGAGATATGCCCTGTTCTAGTATATCTGTAGTACTTCTTCTAGATTCCAAGTCTCCTCTTGCTATTATCAATAACTCAGTAGGCCACTGGGAATTTGCAGACATTAAGATACGTAGTTTCTACTATTTTCCTAATTTCCTGCCCTAGTGATCCTTTACTAAGTTACTGCCCAATATTCTTTATATTCTACCCCACCAATGTCTTTTAATATAATAATACAATAAGTTAAATTATTTCCTTGCTCCTACTAAAGCTAGTCAGTGAATTACTTGACTAGCTTCAGCCATTATGAGAAATCGTTAAATAAAATGGGACTAGAAGGTCTTATCTTGGCCCTATTACTTATTCGCTATCTGGAATAAATAAATAAGACATCCTGAACTTCATTTTCTTTCTCTGAAGAATGGAGATAATAACTATTTCTTTGTAAAATTCTTACAATTATTAACATAAATATAAAATGAAACAGTATCAAAGATATGTGTAAACAGTAAAATGTGAAGTAAATAGGTAACATAAGTAGGTGATACTATAGGCTGGCAATTACAGACTGATTTCTGGGCTTCTAGGGAGGTATTTTTTACTTGAAAAAATAAGAAAAGAAAAGAAAATAGACAAGAATTTCTCATCCTTAGCCTTGGGAGCTTGTCTTCTGCAATGCAATAAATCTACAGGTTTCAAAATAAATCACCATTGTTGCTGTGTCGAGGCTGATATTTGCATAAGACCTCTGCCTTGGGTTAGCCTAGAACTACAGCATAGGCAAGCACCACAGCTCCCTAACTCTCAGGGTCCATATAAAGCTAACTACTGTGGGATCTGTTCTGCCATCTTTGTTTCTTTAACTTTGCCTTCAGGATGCCAACAGTGATCCCCAATGATTTATTTGTCTTGTAGTATTACTTGTTATTGAGTGGATGGTTAAGGATATAAAAATTATTTTTTCTCATTTTGAGAGGTTTTATTTTCTCCCACAGCCATCATTATTAAGGTGTCAAATGCTGTACTGAGTAATATTAAAACCACAATCTCATCTATTCCTTATTACTTTAATCATATAATGTAGTGATTATTCTAATTCATATTTTACCAATGAGAAAGCTAAGGCACAGATGAATTCAATCACTTATGTGGCTAATAATGCTAGAGCAGGTTTGGAATGTGAACATCAAACTCCAGGGTTTAAGCTCTTAACGTTATCATGTTGTTTAATATTTTCCAAGATAATCACTGACAGTAAGTCTGTTCCCAAATTATTTGTTTATGATTGTCAGGAATAAAATGCTAGGTAAAAATACTATACTAAAAGACATCATCTACTCATTAATTTTACCTCATTTCTCAGATTTAGGGCCTTAATATTTCCCCTTAGTAAAATTATTTTTGTAGTAATTTATATGAACCTCTTTAGAGTTAATGTCATGTATTTTAATAGCAACAGTAGATCAAAATCATTGACTACTTAGAAATAATGGAGAAATTTTAAATTAAATTTAAATCTTAAGTGTCCAATGTTGTCACAAATGAGAGATATATCTACCTTAATTATGAAGTCTGTTAAATTACTCTCAATTGGAAGACTATCTAGCAATTTGTTTCCGAATCAATTGGTCACAAGAGCTTATTTGAGCTGCCTAAAAGTCAGTGTAACATTATTGGAATAATTTTAACTCTGTTTCCATAGCAATAGTTTTGTATGCAAGATAATGCCATCAAGATCCAGGTGCTTGTAGTTTTTGTTGTTTATAGAAATTAGTGTTACCTATGAACAAATCATGTGTCTGAAATACTTGAGTTTTTATGTAAAAAATCAAAGCACTATCTTATTTTAATATGTTATATCATTCTCTTCTTGAATAGGATCATTATGTTGAATCATATAAGTTAATTCTTCTTTGCTTTACTTGATGTTGTTTTTATCTGAAGTGCAATAAGCATCATTAGAAAAAATTATTCTATAGACACTGGTATTGAAGACTAGGTGAATTATACAACTCTAAATATGATACAGAAAGTGTGAATAGATTGAAACATTTCACAAAAAATAGCATATTTGAAAAGAATGTGAAGATTTGATGTGAAGCTCAATGTGAGTCACATTGAAAGATAAATTATCTTCACTACTCCTGTCCTCTATCTTTAATGAAGGTATTCTATCCTAAGAACAGAAAGGTAGACTCCTCAAATTGTACTAGTCAAATCATGGCTTAAGTATGATGTTCACTTTTAGCTCTATTCTGAGACGAACTAAAGAAATGTAATTAAGGGAGTTAATTGTCAAATACCTTAAACAGCTCAAATGTTAAAGAAATGGAACAGGTGTAGGTTAGGGGTGAAAATATACAACAAGGGATTTGAAGATCATAGCTGTCTTCAAATTATTGAGGACTTGCTCTTTGTGTCTTTTGAGCCCAGATAGAGTCTCCATTAGTTACATGAAATTATACGGAAGTAATTTTTGACACCAAACAAGACTCCGATTTTTTACTTCCTCTTCTATAAGTACTTCACTGGATCATTATATAAATTCTGACCTTTAAAACTCCAACATATTTAATAAATATATATCTATTTTAAAAAATCGTTTTTTTTTTTTTAATAGATGAGTGAGTTTTGGTTCAGAGAGGAGAGGTAACTTGCCAAAGTTCACACAGCTCCCAGTTGGAGTTTAGCTTGTACTGCCTGTGCCACGTTTCCTTCTTCATCCCAAGCTACCTCACTATAGGCTTTTATACTCTGAGGAATGTTATATGGACGATACTGGTATTTTTTTCTTCTTAAGTTTACAAAAGAAATTAAAAGCCTTTTGGATTGCCTCAGTTTTCAATAAAACTCCTTCTCTATTTAATATTAATTGTTTGAAAATATAAAGCATACACATTTTTATAACCAAATTAGGAATATTGATTTTAAAAATGCTCAAATTTCCTTACAATATATAGTAGGTGTCCGCAACCCTCGGGCCGCAGAGTTGCTCCATGCTTCAGACTGGTAGCTTTCTGTGGCCTGTTAGGAAGGGCACAGTAGGAGGTGAGCAGAAGGTTAGCTAGCATTACCACCTGAGCTCACCTCCAATCAGATCAGCTGGCATTAGATTCTCATAGGAGCAAGAATCCTATTGGGAACTGTGCATGAGAGGCATGTAGGTTGCACTCTCTTTATCAGAATCTAACTAATGCCTGACGATATGAGATGAAATAGTTTCATCCCGAAACTACCCCCCACCCCGACTCTGTCTATAGAAAAACAATCTCCCACAAAACCTAGTGCCAAAAAGATTGGGGACCACTGATATATATGGTTCCAACTATTGGAAGCCATGAATTAAGAGACTGGTTGAAGTTCACTAGGCGTTCTTTGCTTCTAAGGCAGGTACTGTGTCTCTTTAAATTATGCTTATATAATGATTTTACAAAGGGTTAAGTAACTGAATATTTAGTTCTATTTTTAAATATAATGGGTTTATGTTCATTTCTACATTGTTTCTTTTATGAAATGCATGGCTTTCCAAAATCATGCATTTTGTTTTCAGATTTTCTGTGTCACAAAAACCTGAGTTTATTTCTTTGTCTATTTTAAGTGAGAGTCTGCAAACTAATTCTAAATATTTCTGTACTTGCCCAGAAAATCTATAGTCAATATTTGCTCAAATAAACAAACAAATTAAAACAGCCTCTCATATCCAATGCAGCATGTATTCATGATGTTCTTCAAAGTTCCTAGGTCAATTCTTAAGTTAATTGTTATAAGCAATATAATGGGTGTGTGTGTGTGTGTGTGTGTGTGTTTGTGTGTGTGTGTGGTAAAATAGGTAGGGTTTAAGGAAGTAAAAGAAACATAGGGTTAAAACTATCTTGATCCAAAAAGAGCAACTCAGCCAGCTTCAGACAAACTGATTTTTCGTATTGCTATTGTTGATTGATTAGTAGGATCAACTTTACTTGGATAGTTCTTTTATAAAAGGGTGGCTAGTTATACAAACAAAGGTTGTGTTTTAAACTCATGACTCTAAATATGATCCTCGACTCTCTGATTTAGAGTGAGCTCAAGTTACTAATCCAATAATGCACTTGACTGTGAAAACATCTCATGCAATTCCAAATAAAATAATATGACATTACTATGCAAATATATTGTCTAAATTATGTGATGTGGTATCCCTGCATAGCTCTGACCTAAATGGATTGAAAAAACTGGGAAAATAGTAAACTGATTTAATGATATGACTATAGGATCAGTATATGTATGTATATAGAATTAGTTTTGAAAATGCAAAACTATTGGAGGATCAACACTGAATAACATAATAATACCCCTGTACTAAGTAATATTTATTCTGAGCACTTGTCTGGTCTTGATAAGATATACTTCAAGGCCCTAGGGTACTTAGAAAACAAAATATATTGCATATTCCATATAAAATAAATCCATGTATTCCAGATATCTTACCTGCCATATAAATTAAGCCACAAGTTATCTTTAAGTGTTTGAATACAAAATACTCATATTTAGAACTACTAATAAAATAGGTTATAAAAATATAAATTTTTATGTTACTTTTAACTATTAAAGACTTCATATTAGCTCTTATCCCGATGGTTGAAAATAAGGTCCATAATTTTACTGGAAAAAATAGTAAAAATAAAAACATATATATTGTCATCCCAAATGATAGCAGTCTTCAAGAATAAATACATAAAAAACATTCTGATGTGTTTTATTTAGATACGTATATGCTGTACCTAAAGGTGGATCCATAGCAAATGAGAGAACCTGTTATAATTACAATGAGAACATACTTTTACAGTAAAAAGTATCTTTGGAAATCACTGGCTGGCTAATTTTCATTTTCTTTACATCTAAATTAAACTATGTATGGTAACTATGTATGGCAATTAACATCCCTTTTTTGTGGTAGGCAAAATTCTAAAATGTCTCTCATGATTTGTATACCCAGGCATTTCTCCCTTGATTATGTTATCACACTTGGCAAAAATGATTTTCCAAATGTAATCAAGGTCATTTGCCAATTAATCTTAAAATGAGGAAATTATATGAGTAGGGCTAACCTAATCACATGACCCTTTCTATAGAAGAGGATCTGGTCTTCAACTATGACTCACACTGATCCCACAATAGTCTTTCTGTGACGCACATCTAATCTTCTGCTTATAACCTTTCCATGTTAATTATAGCTTTCAGAATAAGATTCAAAGATATTTGTTTATCACACATAAGAGTTCATAATTTTCTTTTATTCTTTTTAGACTCATCTTCTGTTCTTCCTCCAAACACATTATTTTTTTTTTCAGGTATACTTTAGTACTTGAATTTTGGAAGACATTTTTGTTTCACAATTCTGTGTTTTATGTTTCAATATGTTTGCTCCTTCTCCTACTACTCCCGTAGTCATTTTTCTTCTATACTATAAACGTCAGTTTACTTATCCCTCTATGTCATTTGATACTGACTGAGTTCTTTGAGGATGCCTACTGTCAAGCAACAGTTTGATACCTTGTGATCTACTTTATCACACATTTGAAGAGTCAGAAAAAAAAGAGAGGCAATAAGAAAAACTAGTATTTATATAGGGCTTTGCATCATGCCAGGTGTTTTCACTTTGCATAATTGGTAATTTGAAAGAGAGATTAAAGCAAAGTATCAATGCAGCTCTGAAAAGAAACCAAAATAATATTAATGCAGCTGATGGACATTGACTTAAGCCTTGAAAGGGAAATAAATTTTTTAGTAAAGTGAATGATATTCTAGGACATAAACCAAGCTACTGATTCAGGTAGGCACAGATTGTGGTTAGGGAATAGAAATATAAATTCTATTTTGTTAGGCATTTACATACGCAGTATTGAGAAACAATGGTAGAAAGTAAATAGATTTAGGTCATGATGTATAATACTTTTAGGAACAACTAGCAAAATCTATAATTAATTCTAAAAGCAATAGGGAGTCAGTGAAGATTACTTTTGACTTTTTGAGACTAATTCTCTGTTTAAGAAAATTATCTAAAATTCTCTTTTATCACCCAAAAATAAGATTTATCAATATCCAACTTTGAAATTTTATTTACAAGTAAGACTATTCCAAATTAGTAAGGGAATATATAAAATAGTTGTGTTTTCTGTTAGCCCCACTAACACATTATAAGAAACTTGGATGTATCTTTTATCTTTTTTCCCCAAATCACCTAGCACACTGTCGTATTCAGATAAGATGATCAATAAACATTTTCTACATTCAACATTTCTATGGTTTGCTAGTCATCAAAATATTAGCATTTAACAAAATACACTCAATTCAGAAATGTAATGAAATCCAGCTTACTCCTGTTTTTTATGTTTTCCCAAGGGACTCCAGAATCTTGTAGATATCTGAATAATTACTGTAATATCAACTGTCACTCTTTATAATTAAGAAATATGCATACATGAGATTTTTTCCTGTTTTCATTTCTTGATATATGTAGTACTTATTAAGGAGTCTGTGTTCAAGGAACAACTCAGAGTTAGACCTATACTTACGAAATACTGCCATTCAGATTTACCTTACTATTTTATACATTTAATCTATTTAAGCTGTTTTGTACATTTATGATTCTACCAAACAATTCCAACAGTTTTCTATTGTGTGTACCAGCTTACAGACTCTTTAGAAAAGAGTTCCTATATTGCTGCATTCTGTTATCCCTATAGGTATTTTTTGTATTTCTTCTACCTATATGTACTGCTGTTTCTGTTAGTGGGCTGGAAGAATGACAACTTTGTGCATCAAAGCTATGCAGGGAAGTTGGTAGTGCTCTTTTACAGTTAACATAATTCTTGCTGTTTTTCCAGTCCTCTGTCCTCTAGGCTGTGTTGCATACATAATGATACAAGACTGGAGGACACCAATAGCATCTACAAATGACAAGATACTTTCAGATGAAGCTTAATTCCAAAAAATTTAAATAGTTCTCCACATGTAGATTATGTAAACTTTCAGGAGGTAAGCATTGCTTCAATAACTGACCTCATTAATACAATTGCCATTATCAACAGATTAAATTAAAAAATAATCAAGCCAAAAGAAATTTCTTGAGCATCTTTTATTGCGTGAAGTACTTTTTGGGGCAACTAGGGTAAAATACATTTAAAAATATACATATATATACATATTTTCTGGATTGTGGCTAAGATTATTTTCAAATTATCACTACTGTGTCTTTACGTCTTTTTATTTTTCCACTTCCACATTTCTTGTGGTTAAAGCTTGTATATTTAAGAGAGTTCCGTTTAATTTGTTGTAGATGTAACACAGAAAAGAAAGTCATAGGTAGACTTTTTGTCTATTCATCAGTTATATCTCCAGCACTGGATTAACAGGCTAATGGGTATAAATGAACCTCCCAGGAGGATATGCAGGCCATGTTAACCAGTGCTGAGGGGAACATGAAAAGTAAATGAATGTATTCTTGCCCTCATGGTGCCTATGCTTTACCTGACTCTTACTTGTTACTCTTCTAAACTAGAATGGAATACTTAATTTGAGGTGGTTCATTACTTATTTAAACTAGGTACCTTTGAGTCCAATATACTCATTTTATAGAAGATAAAACATTTTCTCATTTATAGATGGAAGTGGTGGCAGAAAAATGGAAGTGTAGCTAATTACTAAAGGCAATCTATTAGGCATTCAGTTTGTTGCCTAGATTGTAGATTCTAGATCTAGATTCTACAATCACCCACAGTCTATTTGTAAATAACTCAAAAATGAAACAACTCAAGGAAAACCAAATCAAAGTGTATTTTGTATAATATAAGTAAGTGCTACTGTCGAATATGTGTAGCCTGGAGTATTTGAGAAAGAGTGTAGGTTTCCTTTCTGAGCTGCGCTCCATAATATCCTTTCTGAGCTACATTTCATAGTCATCTGGCAACCACAATGATACCTTTATGAGAAACACTAGATGTTTGCATGACATTTAGTTTGAATTCAAAAAATGAAATTTCTTGAAAGAAGTTTTTGTCATGCTTGGAAGCTCAGTGAGTGATAGAGTCTGATATGAGCAGTTAGGGTAGCTGGCTATTATGAGAATTTCTGTTTTCAGTTAACTTATTGCCATCATCTGCTTCCTAAACTCATTTGCAGTCACCAGCTGTCAAAGGGAGGTTTTACATTTAGCAATAAGAAGCATGCATCTGGACACCAGATTTCTTGTAGTCTTTAGAGACATCTGTCATATCCTCTTTAGAAAAGAGAATAATCAGCTCAGTTTGAGTTGTACAATTTTTTCAGAATATTTATTATGAATGTACTTTATGTATTTATATGTGTATGTTTGTATATGTCTATATTATGTATCTACACATATGTGTGCCTATTTAGTTTCAGATAAATTCAGAATTCATATTTTTTTATTATTCTTAGAAAAGAGTTATCGACATTTTTAAAGATAGAGATTGCTATGTATAAATGGCTATCTAAAAGTATAGTCTATTTATTGATTGTCTTTCATTTAGGAATAATGAGTTAATCAGCACTGTAAATTTTCTGTGTAATTGAGGGTAAAATATTTAATGTCAACTTCTTTAACAATTTTAAGTTACTTTCAATGGAGAACACATTATAGTAGATTCTTGAGGTTTTCAGGGAAGAGATCTTAATACAACCGTGGTTCCTATTATTTGTCACCACTGTGATAAATGTTAGTATATCTAATGTGATAGGCTATATTCTAGATCATTTTTTCCATACATAGTAAATAAAGGAAAACAGTGCAGCACTGAGTTGTAGATGTGAGTTGTGCCTGGATTTTTTCTTTTGCTCTGCCTCTTACTTTACATATTGATCTTTTATTACATTTTGTGATTCAGCAAAATGCTAAACAGTTACATAATATTGATCTTCATGCTCACTCTTAATCAATTTCACAAATGTTAAAAGCAAAAGAATTACTCTGGCAAATTTGAGTTTCTTTTTAATCATTTCTTATTTTTCATAAGTTTGAGGTTACAAGGACATAACCTCTAAATTAGTAAAATGTATTTGCCCCAAACACATTGATTGAACATTTTCAAAATGTGGGTCATTTGTGGAAAACCAGGGCTAAAGATTATAGCATTCGAAATATATTCCTAAAGGATACAGCATTCTGAAAAGAAATTCAGTGTAAGGTGATCTAATAGGCATGTGTATTACTAAATTATAATTATCTAAAATCATATTTTTGAGTCTTTCATGGGAGCCAAAAATAAGTTTAAAATGTGCTTGGTAATGCATCAAGTAACAATTAATAAATATTTATTAAATAGGGTTATTAAAGCTTCATATTGATTAATAGAATGACTTTTAGAGTCAAATGGACATAACTTTACATTTTGAATTCAATATTCACTTGCTGTATAACATTGAAAATACTAAATAATTTTTCGGATTATCGGTTTTCTCATGTAAAAATGGGAATATAATTGTATTTTCAAAATTTCAAAGTCTTTAAAGGGTGCCTGGTGCATTATCAAAACCTTCAACACTCTAAAATCTGTTAACAAAATTGTGTATGTGTACAAAATTATGCTAATTTATGAGAAAATTATGTAAAAGTACTAGAAAAGTAGCCTAATCTTGAAAACCTCATAATCTGATGAAGGTAAAATTTATGTATAAGATATAATTTATCATATGTTTAGGAAACATATGGAATGAAATAATAAAAACTTAGCATCTGCCTTTCTGCATGTCTAGAATGGCCTAATCTTCATCTTTGTTGGTCTACTAGTGTGCTATTTGTAACCTGTTAAGAGGTTTTTTCTCAAACCAAAGACATATTAAGAGAGGCCTCAAAAAATGAAAAAGAGTAGGGGTATATGATTTCCCTACAATCTTTCCTGTTTATAATGCTTTATCCTAACTCCCTGTGGAAGCCAGTGATGCTAATCAATTTTCAAAGTGAACATTAATGCAAGATATCACTATTCCATAAAATTTGAGCAACAATCGACTTTTGATCCATCCTCATTGGCCAGCAATTAGATGTACAACATAACGATGTGTTTTGAATGATCAAAGAATAGGGGGGCGTGGTGGCTTACTTCTGTAATCCTAGCACTTTGGGAGGCCGAAGCAGGTGGATCACTTGTGGTCAAGAATTTGAGACCAGCATGGCCAACAGAGTGAAACCTGTCTATATTAAAAAAAAAAAAAAAAAAAATTAGCCAGGTGTGGTGGCACACGCCTGTAATCTCAGCTACTCGGGAGGCTGAGACAGAAGAATTGTGTGAACCTGGGAGGTGGAGGTTGCAGTGTGCCTTCAGCCTGGGTGAAAGAGCAAGACTCTGTCTCAAAACTAAAACTAAAAATAAAAATAAAAAATAACCCCCCCCAAAAAACAGCATAAGAGACCAGCTATCATTTTTAGAACTGGCCTTTAACATGTGCAGAATCCATAAAAACTCCATAAAAACTCTCCCAAATAAATAGGAAAAATCACAATATTTATTAGGTCAGCCCGTTTCCTTTCTTGTTTCACTCCAGAGGCTTCTGCCAAATGATCAATAACCACAGAATACTGAAAGATGGGGATGCTCAATAAAATTTTGACACTGTCAAGGTTAATCAAGCTGGTATTAATTCCTATTTGACATGCAAAATGTTACTATTGATATAAATTAAAAGTACTTAATCTTTCATTTAGGCAAAAAGTAAAATTAGGGTTTTGTTTTCATTAAACCCATTAAACAGAAAAAGGCAAATTTTGTCAACAGTAAGGGGTTATGTAAAATATTGAAATCCTCCTTTGATTTAAAAACAGGTATCTCAATGAGGTACTGAGTAGTTGGAGCATGAGCATGAGAGTCTTAAAATAACATAAGAATTTAAACTTTATTGAACGTATTTGGAATAAATTGTGGTGCCCTAGAAGAGACAGTAAGTTATTCCACACCCAAAGGCAAAGATATGTGAGGTAGAGAGAAAGGAGAGTTGTTAATAAAAATGATGAAAATTATGATATTGTAACATACTGCATTATTTCAATGAATTTATGCTGTGGACATTAAGAGTTGAGGTTTTGCCAAAATAACTGGCTGAATCTAAAAACAAATTCAGAATTCTTTAATTCAGATTTTTTTTTTTAGATGAATTCCCCCCCGTCACCCAGGCTGGAGTGTAATGGTGCGATCTCAGCTCATTGTAACCTCCAACTCCCGGGTTCAAGTGATTCTCTTGCCTCAGCCTCCAGAATACCTGGGATTACAGGTGACTGCCACCATGCCTGGCTAATATTTTTTGTATTTTTAGTAGAGATGGGGTTTCACCATGTTGGCCAGGCTGGTCTCAAACTCCTGACCTCAGGGGATCTGCCCGCGTTGGCCTCCCAAAGTGTTGGGATTAGAGGCATGAGCCACCATGCCCATGCCCAGAATTCTAATTAAAGTCTACTGTTGATTTTCATACACAAAATCTACCTTATAGTGCTGGCTGAAAGCAGTGTTTTAGTGTGACTATGATAAGCAAAGAGGGCGAGGAAATAAAATAGTAACATATCCATGTCTCTTTAAAAATTCTGGATTTAACAATTCATATTTGAAAATAATTGACTATATCAGAAAGTATTTATTTACTGACTTACTGTTCACTTTTCTATTTAAATTGCTTACTTCTCATCTCAATTTCCTTCAGCTCAGCTCTGACTCTGGTTGTTTCTTCTCTTCTAGCTTTGAGGTTGGTGTCCTCTTATTTCTCTAGTTTCTCTAACTAGCTGTGATGTTAGGTTGTTAATTTGAGATCTTTGTATTTTTGATGTGGATGTTTAGCACTAATAATATCTCTTTTAATACTGCTTTATCTGTGTCCCAGAGATTCTGGTATGTTGTATTTTTGTTCCCATTCGTTTCAAATAATTTATTGATTTCTGCCATAACTTCACTGTTTACTCAAAAGTCATTTGGGAGCAAGCTGTTTAATTGCCATGTAATTTTATGGTTTGGAACAATATTCTGAGTATTGATTTTTATTTTTATTTTACTGTTGTACAAGAATGTGTTTGGTATGATTTCAGTTTTTTTTTAAAGTTTGCTTAGGATTGTTTTATGGTCAATTGTGTAGTAGATTTTAGAATATGTGTCATGTGCAAATAAAGAGAAAGTATATTCTGTTTTCAGGGGGTGGAGAGTTCTCTAGATGTCTGTTAGACCCATTGGGTCAAATGTCAAGTTCACGTCCTGAATATCTATATTAGTTTTATGTCTTTGTCTAATACTGTCAGGGGGGTGTTGGACATCTCCCAACATTATTGTCTGTTGTCTAAATTTATTCATAGATCTCTAAGAACTTGATTTATCAATCTGAGTGCTGCCTGATTGGGTGCATATATATCTAGGATAGTTAGATCTTGCTGAATTGAACCCTTTCCCATGATGTAATGCCTTTCTTTGTATTTTTTTGACTGTCATTGGTTTAAAGTCTCTTTTGCTTGAAATTAGAATAGCAACCCTTGCTTTTTTTTTTTTTTTTTTCCTATTTGCCTGGTAGAGTTTTCTCTATTCCTTTACTTTGAGACTATGGGTGCCATTGCTTGTAATATGGATCTCTTGTAGACAGCATACAGTTGGTCCTTGACTCTTTATCCAACTTGACACTCTGTGCCTTTTAATTGGGGCATTTACACCATTTGTGTTCAAGGTCAATATGAACCATGTATCAATATGTATCAATATGATACATGTAGGTTTGATTCTGTCATTAAGTTATTAGCTAGTTATCATGCAGACTTGATTATATGGTTGCTTTAAACTGTCAGAGGTCCATGCACTTAAGGTTGTTTTTGTGGTGGCTGGCAATGGTCTTTTCTCTCCACAGTTGCATAGTTAGCACTCCCTTAAGGACCTCTTGTAAGGCAGGTCTAGTGGTAATGAATTCCCTTAGCATTTGCTTGTCTAAAAAGGATCTTATTTCTCCTTCACTTATGAATCTTAGTTTGGCTGGATATGAAATTCTTTGTTGGAATTTATTTTATTTAAGAATGCTAAATATAGGCCCCAATCTCTTCTGGTTTGTAGGGTTTCTGCTGAAAGATCTGCTATTAGCCTGACAGGGGGTCCCTTTGTAGGTGGCCTGCCCCCTTTTCTCTGGCTGCCTTTAACATTTTTTCTTTCATTTCCACCTTGGAGTATCTGAAGACTGTGTGTCTTGTTCCTATCCAACATAATATTGAAAGTCCTAGCTAGAGCAATTAGGCAAGAGAAAGAAATGAAAGACATTCAAATAGGAAGAGAGGAAGTCAAACTATCTTTGTTGGAAGACTATATGATTCTATTTCTAGAAAGACTTATAGTCCCTGCCCAACATCCCCTAGATCTGATAAACAACTTCAGCAAAATTTCGGGATACAAAATCAATGTACAAAAATTAGTAGCATTAGCATTTCTATACTTCAACACCATTCAAGCTGTGAGCCAAATTAACATTCACAATAAGCACAAAAAGAATAAAATACCTAAGAATACAGCTAACCAGAGAGATGAAAGAACTCTACAATGAGAATTACAAAACACTGCTCAAAGAAATCAGAGATGACACAAACAAATGGAACAATATTCCATGCTCATTGGTAGGAAGAGTCAATATTGCTAAAATGGCCATACTGTCCAAAATAATTTACAAATTAAATGCTATCCCTATCAAACTACCAATGACATTATACACAAAAATAGAAAAAAAAACTATTTTAAAATGCATATAGAAACAGAAAAGAGCTCAAATAGCCAAGGCATTCCTAAGCAAGAAGAACAAAATTGGACATATGGCATTACCCATTTTCAAACTATACTACCAGGCTACAGTAACCAAAATAGCATCATACTGTTTGGTTCAACCAATAGAACAGATATTGACCAATAGAACAGAATAGAGAATGAAGAAATAAAGCTACACACCTACAACCATCTGATCTTTAACAAGTTTGACAAAAACTAACAATAAAGAATGGACTCACTTTATTGTTGTTGTTATTTGTTTGTTTTTTTGTTTTTCTTTTAACTTTAAGTTCTGGGGTACATGTGCAGATGTGCAGGCTTGTTATATAGGTAAATGTGTTCCTCGGTGGTTTGCTGCATGGATCAACCCATCACTCTAACTTTTTAATAAATGATGCTGGAATAACTGGTTAGCCATATTCTGAAGATTGAAGCTGGACTTCTTCTTCATATCATATACAAAAATCAACACAAGATGAACTAAGTATTTAAATGCATATAACTATAAAAGCCATTGAAGATAATCTAGTAAATACCATTCTGGATATGGATCCTGGCAAAAATTTCATGATGAAGATACCAAAAGCAATTGCAACAAAAACAAAAAATGACAAATGGGATCTAACTAAACTAAAGATGTTCTTCACAGCAAAGCAGACCAAAAACAGAGTAAATAGACAACCTATAGAATGGGAGAAAATATTTGCAAAGTATGCATTTAACAAAGGTCTAATATCCAGAATGTGTAAGGAACTTAAATAAATTAAGAAGCAAAAATCAACCCCATTAAAAAGTTGACATAGGACATGAACAACCACTTTTCAAAAGAAGACATACATGTGGCCAACAAGCATATGAGAAAATGCTCATCATCACTAATCATTAGAGAAATGCACATCAAAACCAAAATGAGATACCATCCCACACCAGTCAGAATGGCTATGATTAAAAAGTCAAAAAATAACAGATGCTAGCAAGGTTGTAGAGAAAAGGGAATGGTTATACTCTGCCAGTTTAAATGTAAATTAGTTCAGCCATTGTGGAAAGTAGTGTGGCAATTGATCAAAGAAATTGAAACAAGAGTACCATTTGACCTAGCAACCTTATTATTTGGTATTTAGCCAAAGGAGTATAAATCATTCTACCACAAAGACACATGAACACATATCTTCAGTGCCACACTATTTAGAATAGAAAAGTCATGGAAGTAAACTAAATGCCCATCAATGGTAGACTGGATAAAGTAAATGTGGCACATATACACCATGGAATATTATGCAGCCATAAAAAGAATGAGATCATGTCCTTTGCAGCAATATGGATAGAAGTGGAGGCCATACTCCTAAGCAAACTAATTCAGGAGCAGAAAACTAAATATCCTATGTTGTTATTTATAAGTGGGAGCTAATCATTGGGTGCACATAGACATAAAGAAGGGAACAACAGACACCAGGACCTACTTGAAGTGGAAGTTGGGAGGAGGGAGGGGATCGAAAAACTACCTATCAGATATTACGCTTATTATTTGGGTGACAAAATAATCTGTACACCAAAACCCTATGACACACAATTTACTTATATCTGCACACATACCCCTGAACCCAAAATAAAAGTTAGAAAATTAAACATTAAAAAATAAATAATTCAAAATTTAAAATTAAAATTAAAATAAAATAGTTTACTTCTCAAAAGAAGCAGCATTTTCCCTCACCCTTTGAAGTGTAGAATACTCCTTATATTCCAAAAAGTAATCATGTTGCCAGTTGAAGTCACTCATGCCATTCTTTTCAAACAACCTCAACATTTAGGGACCATGAGTGGCCTTATACCTCACTGTTGCAAGTAAATTAATAAAATATAATGGAAATCAAATAGTCTTTGAAATCAGGTAAATTTGGGTCTGTATCCCAGTTGAGACAGTCACTGTGTGTGTAACTTAGAAAAGTAATTTGCCAAGTGTATACAAGCATGAATGCAAATTGTGTAGCATAGTTCTGCTTATATAGTAATTCATAAAATGTAACTGGTCTTATTTTTTTTAACTACTAAATGACCCCAGTTTTTGTGTCTAACACTCTAACTCAGTATTAGGACAGAATTCATGTTTATAGCTTCAATATAATTAGTGGAAATCCTTATCTTCTTCCTAGTTCTTTTCAGGCTAATTCTGTGGGTTGCTGGATTCTGGTTCCCTTATGCCCTGCAACCTTATGGCTTCGTGCTGTATGTGAACTTCTCACTTGGAACAATGGATGACTTGACTGCTCTCTGCTGCCTGAACAACTTCTACCATCAAGATGAAGCTTCTCAGCTATGACAAGTTATTTAATATATGATGTCCTATGTTCCTCATCTTTGCACTGGAAATAATGCTATCAACTCAGTAAGTTGTTTCAAGTTAAAGATTTATCCACCAAATATTTCTCACAGTGTCTGACACATACCGAGTATTCAAAATATGGTAGTTATAATTACTTTATTCTTATACATAAATAAATATTGTAATATTTCTAAATCAAGTTCATACCCCATACATCCCTTTTTTCCTTGAGCTTTAGATGTTGTAGCTACCATCATAAAAGCTAACCCCACATTTCCATAATTTTCTTTAGGCCCTTATTCCACTCGGTTTACCTCTTTCTCCTACTTATTCCTACATATTTGTAGAACTTACAGAATATCTTATACTCTAATTTATCTTAGTAAAGCAATGTGCTTTGCATATTTGACATTGCTGTATAATTTTGATGATACAATAGAGATGCCCCAGGTCAGTGAGATTTTGTCCCACCCTAGAAGAATCTGAATGTATTAAAAATAATTTAACTGTAAATGATACCTTAGAGCCTAACTTGAAAATCAATTTTCTCTTAAGTTTAAATTATATGAAAGACTTAGAATATTCTACCCACAACTTCTAATATATTCATCTTCATGTATTCTTTTCTACTCTTTTGTAGCTGACTATATTCAATCCCTGGTGTTCTTTTTATTTTAATTTTTTTTTTTTTTTTTTTTTTTTTTTTTTTGAGACAGAGTCTCGCTCTGTCACCCAGACTGGACAGGCCGGAGTGCAGTGGCACACGGTCTCTGCTCACTGCAAGCTCTGCCTCCCAGATTCACACCATTCTACTGCCTCAGCCTCCCAAGTAGCTGGGACTAGAGGTGCCCACCACCACGCCCAGCTAAGTTTTTGCATTTTTTTTTAGTGGAGACGGGGTTTCACTATGTTAGCCAGGATGATCTTGATCTTCTGACCTCGTGATCCGCCTGCCTCAGCCTCCCGAAGTGCTGGGATTACAGGTGTGAGCCACTGTGCCCAGCCCAATCCCTGGAGTTCTAAGAGAAATCTTACTCCAAGACAATGTAGAGAAGTAATACCCTAAATATCTGTAGTTCTCTGATTCGGTTTATCATAAAATATCTGAAATATTTTAGCATTTGTCCTACACAGGCCTAGATTTTGTGGTAACAAAGTACTTTCATTAATCCTTTTAATATTTCTCTTTGCCAGAATGCTTGATCAAAAGTATTGATTATCTGCTGTCAGCTGTTTTCCCCAATTCATGCAGTACTGACAAAGAAGAATTTGGAATTAAATACCAGAGAAGAGTTCTATTCCACCTAGAGGGCACAGTTTTCTGACAATATTTTTGACATTCTAATTGGGTTATCAGCCTGTGATTGTAAATAATAAATGAAACTAATAATATTTAAATACAAAGGTATTTAAAGTAATGAAAGCAAAAGTCTAATGTATATCTTTCATTCTTTTTTCATAGCTGAGATAATAAATACGTTTTGTATCAAAATAATTTGATATAAAAAGTAATTTTTTTTTTTTTTTGAGACAGAGTCTCACTCTGTCCCCCAGGCTGGAGTGCAGTGGTGCGATCTCAGCTCACTGCAAGTTCTGCCTCCCGGTTTCACGCCATTCTCCTGACTCAGCCTCCCAAGTAGCTGGGACTACAGGCGCCCGCCACCACTCCCGGCTAATTTTTTTGTATTTTTAGTAGAGACAGGGTTTCACCGTGTTAGCCAGGATGGTTTCGATCTCCCGACCTCGTGATCCGTGCACTTCGGCCTCCCAAAGTGCTGGGATTACACGCATGAGCCACCGCGCTCGGCCAGTAATTATTCTTATATATCATTAATCAAGATCATATGAATTATAACAAATCAATACTTAGAAATATAATATTAAAATGCAGCAGCCTTAAAACCTATTGACCCAATGGATATTACCTGCAAGTCTAGCTTTGTACAAACCCATTCAGAATGCTCCAGCTACACAGTGAAATATTTTATGTCAATCAAATTATGTTAATGTGATAGAACATGATATGGACTTTTAAGAAAAAAAATGATCCAATACAAAACTGTTATATGTTTGGCCCTCACCCCTATGATCACAAATCCCAGAAGTTCAAGAAAATTTGGCCAACTGAAGTAAATTGTAAATTGTGTTTACACTGTCACAAAGGTGGCATCACTATAGCTAAGACACAAAGTATTCTCTGTGTATTGTCAAGATTATCCTGAAATATGATAATTTTTAAAGGTTTTCAGGACATATCTATTTATCTACTATTATATATATTTAAATAAAACATCTACACTATTTTCATATATACCTTAATTTTCTCTGCTATGTGTTGAATTCTGTCATGTAAAAAAGATACACTAAAATTGTAACCCCCAGGACCTTAGAATGTGAACTTATTCGAAAATGGAATCATCACAGAGGTAATCTGGTTGAAATGAGCTCATTAGGATAGGTCCTAATCCAATATGACTGGGCTACTTATAGAAAAGATAAAATTTGGACACAGATAGACACATAGAGGGAAGATGATGAAGATACACAGAGAGAATGCCACTGAAGATGGAGGTAGAGATTGCAATTATGTTGCTGCAAACCAAGGAACATCTGGGATTGCCAGAAGCAGGAAGAGGCAAAGAAGTAACCTTCTCTACAGGTTAGAGGGAGCATGGCCCATCATCCCTTGATTTCACACTTCCAGCCTTTAGAACTATGAAACAAAACTTTTCCCTTATTCTAAGACATCTAATGTATAATATTTGCTACTGCAGCCATAGGAAGCTCTACCTTCTTTCGTTCACTTTTTAAAATGTTATTGTTCTCTTTCAACTTCTTTGACACCATGTCTATTCCTTTATAGCTAAAGTCAATGATTAATTAAAGAATAATATCTCTTTCTAAGTGTAAAGTTGTGTTCTAACCTTCTTACATACATTAATTTATGTAATTCTTACAACAACTCTGTGAAGTAAATATTATTATTTTGCTTTTTACATATGAGAAAGCAGAATTGCAGGAAGGTTAAATCATTTCCTCAAGTAAAAACACAAAATTATTTTTGGTTAAGTAACTTTCATTTGTCTGTCTTTTGTATTTACGCTGATTTTACTTTGCTCAATATGTTAGAAAACACTCAAGAATAAATGTGATTTACATTGAATCTGGGTTGCTTAATCAAAGCAGTTACAATTTCTTAGGCATAAATATCCAGACATATGAAGTTCCACAATCTTCTTATAGTTCACATTGCTCTCTTGCTCAAAAAAAAAAAAAAAAAAATTGTTTTTGTTTGAGGGTCTACTGAAAAGAATTGAGGAAGAAAATAAACACTATTTTCTATTCAATAGGCTGTATTTTTCTGCCCTTCCTATGTTTTGATATGTCCAGGACAGAATTGTGAAGAAAGCAGCAAAGGCTTCCTCAGTGCGTGCTTAGTGTATGTCTTTATGCATTATGTTAAATTTACCAATCAATTCAGAATAGAATTGAAATAAAACATTTTATCCATTTCACTTACTCATTTTCAAGAGATGCTAAAATAATATTTTATAGTGAACCAGTGTGGTCGAAAACACTCTTTTTATATAGCTTTCACACATGAGTAATGATTTAGAACCTATCAAAATTTGTTTCAATTAATAATTGCATTCAACGTGAGTTTACAAATCATTTACAAAAGTTTTTCAATACTGTACAGAATCTGAGATTTTTGCCCTACGTTCAAACAAGAATTTAATCTGCCACAATATCAAGAATGTTGGCAGAAGACTAAGACTTCTGTGTTAGAGGCAAAGGACTTGATTACTCCCAGAAATAGCAATAGTCAGAATATTAACGTTTTCTTGTGCTGTTTGTTCAAGCCTTAATTCCCATAGGGCTACATGAAAAAAATAATAATAATAGGTGCCTATACAGTGGGCTATATTACCAGAGAGGAACACTAAAGTCAAGGATCATGGATGTTTTGTAATGAACAGTAAACATGCTGTACCTTTGCCCTGAAGGGAGATTACATCTCTATCATCCAAAACTGTAAGCAAACATGCCCTTTACTGTAGAAAAAGACATCATCTGTGTCTTCCATGGACAGTCTCCATGGAAACATCTTTGAAAAAAGAGTTAAGAATAAAAACATTTATTTCCTCTGCTTGAAAGGCATGCAGAAACACAGGAAGCTTATGAATAGTTTTCTCCCATAAAAAGGCATGCAATTAACTCTTTCCAAGTGATCATTGAAAATAAATTATTTAGCTCACTTATGGATACTTAGTAATACATTCAGTTAAATCCATAAACAATTCTGGAATCAATACCAATAATGCCAACAAAAAAAAAATGCCTAACAGGAGGGTTTAGTCCATTTTTGCTGCTATAACAAAATATGGAGTGGGTAATTTATAAAGAGCAGAAACTTATTTCTCACAGTTCTGGGAGCTAGGAAGTCCAAGATCAAGGCCTTCACAGGATTTGCTGTCTAATAAGGGCTAATCTTTGCTTCTAAATTGGTTTCTTGGGAGGAGAGGAATGCTGTTCCTCACATAGTAGAAGGCAGGAGAGCAAGCAAACTGAACACTTTAAGAAGATTCTTTCACTAAATCTTTAATTATATTCACAAGAGTAGGAGCTCTAGTGACCTAATTACTTCTTAAAGCCATACCTCTTAATATGCTTACATTGGCCATTAAGCTTGAACACCTAAATATTAGAGACAACACATTCAAACTACAGCAAAGGGTAAGAATTGGGAAGCAAAACAAGACTACATGATAAACAACAGATGATGAAAAGGGAGCAGCAAATTAAATGAACATCCGGTGGTTGCCACTGGGTCTTCCACTTATAGTCCATGTGTAGTTAAGAGGGATAGGAACTACACTTTCACTGGAAATGACTAAAAACTAGACAAATAAATTAAACAATTGTTATCAGACATTGTACATCAGGTGACGTGGGGTGGAGATTTCTGGGGAAGAGAATAATAATGAAGTGATCCTTATGATTGCTTCACCTTACTGCCTAGAGATAGTCTGCAGGCTGTGACTCAGGGTAATGGAACACCAAGCTCCGAAGTTCCTTTGAATTGAGGAGATGGCACAAGAAAACCAGGGAGGTACAAAGTAACATGAAATTGTTTCTGGTGGAGATAGATATGTTTGTTTCATGCATTGTGATGATTATTTCATGGATATATAGATATATAAACACTAACTGTACACTTTAAGTGTAATTAATTTTGTTCCATACAGCTTTAAATATAATGACGAAAATTATACAAACAGTTTATGTGATTAGTTTGGAAATGGTGATAGTGGCAGTAGAAAGACAAATTCCTAGGCAGGCAGGGATGGGTCTTCAATGAAACCTGACCTTCAATCCAAAGACAGCCTGAAGCCTGAAAACTGAGCCACCAGTTCCGGATGGAGTCCAGGACCCGAGTGAGAACTTCCTCCCTGCCTTTTAGCTAATCAAATGGTGCTTTTTATAGGCCCACCCACAGACTCATTACATAGACAAAAGGGTTTTATTTTGTAAGATTTAAAATTAAAATTAAAATTAAAATTTATTTATTACATTTCACTTTTAAATGATCTTTAAGATTATATATGTGTATATATCTACATGTCTTGCCTTAGATTACATACACACACCATACACACACACACACACACACACACACACAATGGACTGTTTGTGTGCCCCCTAAAATTCATATGCTGGAGCCCTAATCACCAATGCGATAGATTTGGAGATGTAGCCTTTGGAAGGTAATTAAGTTTAGATGAAGTCATGAGAGTAGATCCCCATGATGGGATTACTAACCTTATAAAAAGAAGAGATATGAGATCTCTCTGCATGCATGCTTCAAGGAAAGGCTATGTGAGGACATAATCTGAAAGAAGGCCATCACCAAGAAACCAGCCATGATGGCATTCTATCAGACTTTCAGATTCCAGAACCATGAGGAATAAATGTTTGCTGTTTAAGCTACCCAGTCGATAGTACTTGTTACAGCAACCCTAATTGACCAAGACAGTATACTTTTAAACCAAATTTAGATTTAAAAATATTTGCTTTATCCTGATAAAAGTCATTTTAATGGGATTGTCATGGTGGCTTTAGCAAAAGGACAAAACTCATATAGATGTATTATGGAATTTCTGAAGTACTGTACTATGAGGGGCTTTGACAATTTGTAAGTAGGTATTAAAAATGTGGAATTTCTGTCCTATGTGAAATTATATCAGACAACCTTTGCTTACACTTATAATACATGAGTGAGGTTAAAACTCCTCATAATACACTGGTATTGGAGCCTAAGAAAGCATGATTCCTGTGATTCATCTGGGCTTAGACCGAATTTTTATTGTTGTTATTTACCATCTCCCTTAATTACATATAATTATGCTGTATTGTGTTTTAACAAATGACACCTGACACATCACAGGACAAAAGTTATACAGATCTGGGTCACTGGAGCTGAGTAGGGTAGACTCAGCTGCATGTGATGGTAAGAAGTCTCAGTTCAGCCAAAAAAAAAAAAAAAAAAAAAAAACAGAAACAAAAAACCAATGTTCAAACCTTCAGTTTACAATAGCAGGTGGTAGCACTTACCCAAATATGGGCAGAACACGGTGACAATGCATCCAAAAGTAAATGGGCCAAAACTTACTAAATATAGCATCAAAACTCTGAATAAAAATAGTAAAGCTCCAGCCTAGCCCTTTCAAATAAGTGAGGCTGTAAAATCTTTACAACGACCCATTTCTGATTTTGTTTTGTTTTGTTTTGTTTCACCAAGGGGACTGTACAGAAGTTCATTTAGCAATGGTAGACTCAGCACTAGCTTGTCACTAATTTCTTTGATGTCATTGTTTTTCAATACTTTTGCCCCAGGTGAGAATAACTTTTAGAACTAAGATAGGATGAAACAGAGTATGGTACCAAACCATGCATGGCTGGGGGAATCAAGACGGTAAAATGAGTGAAATTGTTCTCAAATTTCAGGTGTTGAACAATTGCTTGGAATACATTGTAAGAATTCAAACTCCCATTCCTACCCCTTTTTGAAGTCTGACTCACTAGATCTAAACTGGCACCCAGGAAACTGTATTTAAAGAAGTTTGTTGCATAATTTGAAGACCATATTTTGGCAAATGTGGTCAGTGGTTAGGAGGTAGACTTTGAAATCAGGCAGCCTTCATGATTGAGTCCTAAACTGTCATACCTTAGCTATGTAAATATAAGCAGAACATGATACTGAAACTAAGTTTTCAGTAAAAGTAGGTAATTACCTTATCTCAAAAAGTTTTGGTGAGGAGTAAATGTAAATTATTAAGAACAGAGCATGATACATATTTACTTGTAATAACAGCTCTCTTACTAAGTTATTAAAGAACTAAGGATATGGCAAAGCCTGATAAAAATCGGTAGTGAAATAATTATAAAATATTCCATCCTCATTCTGATTGGTGGGGCAAATTTTAACATTTAGTTCAAAAAACATTAATACGGCCGGGCGCGGTGGCTCAAGCCTGTAATCCCAGCACTTTGGGAGGCCGAGATGGGCGGATCACGAGGTCAGGAGATCGAGACCATCCTGGCTAACACGGTGAAACCCCGTCTCTACTAAGAAATACAAAAAATAGCCGGGCGAGGTGGCAGCGCCTGTAGTCCCAGCTACTCGGGAGGCTGAGGCCGGAGAATGGCGTGAACCAGGGAGGCGGAGCTTGCAGTGAGCTGAGATCCGGCCACTGCACTCCAGCCTGGGCTACAGAGCGAGACTCCGTCTCAAAAAAAAAAAAAAAAAAAAAAAAAAAAAAAAAAAAAAGATGTATTATATATAATGAATCAAGGGGGGTTAGCAAACTTGGGTGAGAGGGGTAGCAAATAGGGAACTCTTAGACAAATAGTTTAGATTTTTCTGAGAATGGCGCATTAAGGAAATTGTGTTTATAGCTAAAGATGTAAACAAAATTATTTTAGTGAAACAACTGTTTAAAAAATGAATTTGAAAGAAAATTTTAAAGAAGATGATATATTAAAAAATTTGCCTCATGAAGAAAATAGAAAAGTTCTAAATGTTTTATAAAATAAAAATTAGTATTTATAGATGTTCTTTGTATTCATTTCCTAGAAAATGAAAGCCAAACTTAAACTAGCATGCAATTATGCAAATTATTCTAAGAATTCTGAAAAATTCCGTAATAAGTAAACAAAATAGAAAGAATTCTCTGACTACATATAATCAAACGTTTACAAGTTTTGGAAAATAAAAATTGAATTGTTAGTATACTATTTGTAAAAATTGTAATACTTCAAATAACTTTAGTTTTTAAACAGAACTGATGATGAAAGTTTTTATTTATTTTAATCATGTGTCATGGCATTGATGAGATCAAACTTGTATATTTTTTATTAAGGTAGGTTTCATTGTCAGCAAGTTTTTAATCTATAGTCAATGTAAGTTGATAAGTTTTTCAGGGTCACTAAAAAAGTTTCACTGAAATACCACTGAAGACAAGATATACTTCTATATCTTGGTCTTTCTCATCTTATCCTTCTTCTTACCTCAGCTTTTTCTCTATTACTTGTGGCATAATTGCCACTTAATATTTACTTCAAATAATGTGTGCAAAAATATTGGCAATGCTAATGTAGTGTTTATTATTTTACTTCTCTGTGTTTCTAAATCCTTCAAAGTAGTAAACTTTGCCAAGCAACAAAGAAATTTTGTTTCCCAAGTAAAACAATAATAATAATAAACAAACACTTGGGGATAAAAGATTCATTTCAGTTGGTTCCAAGTCTTTGTTATCATAAATAGTGCTGCAATAAACATACGTGTGCATGTGTCTTTATAGTAAAATGATTTATAATCCTTTGGATATATATCCAGTAATGGGATTGCTGGGTCATATGGTATTTCTGGTTCTAGATCCCAGATCATAAAGTAAAATTTTTTTTAAAAAATTCATTTCATCAAATATATGATATAGAGTTTGAAATAAAAATTATAATGAATATAAATTTAGGTAAGTGAAAACAAATGGACTGTATTTTTTAAGTAGCCTTTATTTTTCATAGCAGTTTTAGTTTCATAGCAAAATTGAGCAGAGAAGATACTAAGACTTTTATTTTTCTTTCTCAGTAAGAGAATAAACTGACATACTTATACAATTAGCCATATACATACCTTCAAGTTCTTTCCTCTATTCTTTGCTCATTTTATCTCCTGGGTAAGTGTTACTTTTTCTATCACTTATCCTCTCATAATTCTTGGTGATTTAAGTCTTCATATCAATGACACTTCTATATCTTAGTCTTTCTCATCTTATCCTTCTTCTTACCTCAGCTATTTATTATCATAAGTATACCTCTACTTTAAAAAAATAAGCATTTAAAAAAAATTTTAATGATAAGTAAAAATTGTATATATTTATGGAGTACAATATGATGTTTTCATATATGTGTACACTGTGGGATGGTTAAATCAAGCTGTGTAATATAGGCATTATCTCAAATACTTATTTTTTGTGGTAAGCACAGTTAAAATCTACTCATTTAGAAACTGCATAACACTATGGTAATAATCTAAACTAAATCTCAGTAGCTTACCACAGCAAAATATTATTTCTTGTTCTCATGCAATTTCATTGATCCAAGATTCTCCAGGGAATCTTCCTCTACATAGTGGCTCACCATTCTAGAACACTACATCTTGTAGCGTGTCTTTTTTTTTTTTTTCTTCAACATGATACTTCAGGTTTTGCTGTATCAGGGAAACAAAGCATAGAGAATTGGTTTATAAAGACTTCTGCCCAGAAGTCATATTGCTCTCAATTCATTGGCCACACAAATCATATGGCCATGACTATCTCCAAGAGGAGACTTTTTAATAATCTTTTCTTGGTCAAAACTATTCTCTCATTGAATTCAGTTCTTAGGCTACAATGTACCTGCACCTATACAGCATAACAGAGCAAACAGGTCTAATATTAGACCTATTTCATTGCCATGAACCTCAGACAGGCTCTTAGTGCCAACAGACAATCTTACTACATTTTCATGGTCCAATAATTCTTAACTCTCCTAGACAACACCTTCAGACTTTGTCTTCTCAAATCTCCATCACATCCGTTCAGTTCTTATTCTCAGCGGATAAGCCATCCATCCCCCAGGACAACATTTTTTTTCCTTTTCTTGCAGAGTACAACACACATAATATAAATATGTGAAAAGCTGGTGGCATTTTGTATTCACCAGAAAAAATAAAAGCCAGCAGAAGAGGCATCTCATTAGTACCTACCACACCAGCCTCTCCTCTACTGTATCTCCTTCATTACCAACTTCTTTTTCAATGAGTTTTCCTTTTCTCTCCTATCTTTAAAGGTTGTACTCCTTCTAGTTTTTGTAATTATTTTTTCCTTTTTTCTGTGCTCATTCCCTCTACTCTAATGGTTACAAATAAGATCTATTTACAGAAGCAACCAAAATTTATATTTCCAGTCTGAACATCATCTGTGATCTCCAGACTTGTGAATGCAACTGCCTAATTATCCCCTTGAATTTCTCTTTGGCATTGCAAACCTAATCCATCCAAAATTAAACACCTGATATCTGGTTCAGATCTCCATTCCAAAGTATTCTTCCACCACTCAGTATTAGGTAACTCTATCTTCCCAGTTCCTCAGAACAAAAGACTTTGGAGATCTCCTTGACATATCACTTTCTCTGACACTCTGCATCTAATCAATAAGGAAACAATGTTGGCTCTACCTTCAAACTCTATCCATAAACTCACCATTTATCTCCATTTCTGTCACCAACACCTTGACCCAAATCATAACCTCCTATAAAATTTTCCTCCCTTGGGAGGCCGAGGCGGGCGGATCACAAGGTCAGGAGATCGAGACCACAGTGAAACCCCGTCTCTACTAAAAATACAAAAAAATTAGCCGGGCGCGGTGGCGGGCGCCTGTAGTCCCAGCTACTCAGGAGGCTGAGGCAGGAGAATGGCGGGAACCCGGGAGGCGGAGCTTGCAGTGAGCCGAGATCGCGCCACTGCACTCCAGCCTGGGCAACAGCGTGAGACTCCGTCTCAAAAAAAAAAAAAAAAAAAAAAAAAAAAATTTTTCCTCCTTCATCCTGTTATCCTCAGGTTGATTTTACATATAGAAGTCAAAATCATTCTCTTGAAATGTAAATCAGATAATGTTATTCAAAACTCTACTGTGACAGGCATCCCTCTCAGAGTAATAGGTAAAGCCCTCATAATGGCCTACAAAGTCCTATACGATCAAGTTGCATATGTTACTATTTCTCACATTTCTAACTCTGCATCATCCCCACTAGTTTTCATAAGTTTCTCAAATGCACTAAAATCTCTTCCATATAGTCCTTTGTACTTGCTTTTATCTTGGCCTGTAATATTTATTCCCATATATCCAAATGCCTCACTTATTCACTTTCTTCAGGTCTTTGTACTAATGTTGCTTTATCAGCGCAGCATTCTCTGACTCTATTTAAATATTTTTCTAACCAAAACCACAAACAATGATACTCCCCTTTATCCCATTGGTACCACGTGTTCTTCCTCTCTGCTGTATTTTTATTCATAGCACTTTTGCCATTATATTTCATTTATTGGTTTGTTTCAGCATCTGCACTAGAATGTAATCAAAGGAATACTGGAAGAGAAGAAGACAAATTCTGAACACATAACTACCAATGAGAGTTTAGGTTAATGAGATCCTAGTATTAATAGATGATAGAAGACATGAAATAAGTGTGTAAAATATGAAAGAAAAATATCATAGTTTTACAATTGTATCTTGGTTCAATATTTGTCTACTGAAATTCATTTTTAAAGTTGTAAATCATGCACAAAATGTTGTAAAAGAAAATGGAATCTAAAGTCCAATATTATGGTGCACTAATACTTAGTCTTTTTTTATACAGTTTCCTCCATTTTGTAGTATTTATTTAGGCACAAGAAATTTGGAACAAAGCTTTGTAGCAAAGCTTTCTGGCAATTTGAAAAACAATGTGAGTTTGTAGAAAAGAAAACCTGGCATTTTCTGTGTCTGACTTCATTAACAATTCTGAGAGCAGTCTTTCATCTGAATTATTTTTATAAATTGCTACTGGGAAAAGTACTTGCTATTGTGCTTGTGATTGCCAAGCAAGCACATCCCTAGATGAGGTGTAAACGAGCAGAGTAGAATTTAAAACAAAGTTGATGTGAATCAAACGTGCCAAACTTATGCTCAGCCAAGGAGGCCCCCATTCATGCAGCGCAATCTGGTCTATCATCATTTGGCGGGGAGACCTCACATTCTTCCACACCTGGCTTTTGCTGATGATAACAAGCCAGATTCTTCTCAGCAGGACCATTCCTTGCTGAGCAGCTAGAAAGAAAAATGTTCAGTGGGTAAATTTATATTTGGGGTTTCCAAAAGTACCTCAATGTGCTTTAAAAGTTTTAAGAAAAACATTTTACATTCTAAAGATAAAATCTTAAGCGTCAATACATGACTCGTGGATCATATGGAGTCAGAGGAAAATATCATCTTCTGCCCTTAAATATCATACTTCATAGATTCTCAGAATTTTGGGGGTAATTCTACCAAATGTCTGATTCCCCACAGTGGAGTCAGCCTTTCTGAGCTAAATAATTTTATTGTAGTTATGCTAGAAATGTGTGATAGGAACTAAAGGGTTCCATTTTCTGGAGGAAAATTCAAGGGAAGAAATCTGAGGGTGTATGTTCTTATTTCTCCTAAGGTCAAAGGTGAGAACTGAGTTTAACATAACAACAAGAAAGAATCCACTTTTCCTCACACACACAAAAAAATAAGTTTCAAGAAGATACCTAGGAAAGTAATAGTTTTACTGTTAGCAGTTCTATTAAGTTATATGACTAAGTACTGAATATTCAGCTTTTTAAAGAACAACTTCTTTTCTATTTAGACTTGATTGGAACGCACAGCATAGGAAGAAAAAACAAACTAAGACACTAACGTCAGTCTTGAGTTTAAATACTCGCTTCGTCACTTAGCCATTTTGAAGAGGATAGTTAATATCTGAGCCTCAGCTTCCCTATCTTTAAGATAAATTATCAAAATTTAAACTATTGACAAATAAAATAGATGAAATGTACTTAACATAGTATATGTTTCATAGAAGTAGCTATTAGCGTGCATTAATTAATAATAGTAATGCTATTGGTAATTTCTAGTTATTAAGACAAAAATAAAGAATGGTGAATGTTGCATATTACCTTACAGGATCATTATTTACAGGATGAATAAGACAGAAGAAAATAAGAAGGAGCACAATAATTAGTAGCCTGGGAGTTTTCCACAGGAAACAAACATTTGTATATTCTTATTCCTGCACTTGCATGGCCTTAGTTTCCCATGTCCTGCAACTCCTCTTTCTGTTCACTCCACTCCCTGATCTCTTTTAAAATGTTGTTATTGATCTTATTTGAAAATGTAATTTTTGAAATTAATTGGTCTATCAGCACAATTTTCAATATAAAACATTTACAAATGCACAAAAGCAAGACAAAATAGCATTATTACTAGCTTGCAAATATGAGTTAAAGAGACAAATTTTAAAACTCATGGTTGAAAGTCCCATTTGAGCTTCATATGACACATTACATCATGAAAGTATAGAATGACCCTGAAAATTAAGAGTGACCTTGAATTTTCAAAAATAAGTAAATAAAAAAAAATCTAAAGACAATGTTTTTCCTAACAGTATACTTGAAAAAAGTTTCCTGTGAAAAAGTTTTATTTGTAGGTAGAAATTCTGGCCTGTATGGTAAAGTGTTCTTATAGAGTTAGGAAAAATCTTACTGACATAATTATGTGTTTTATTTCTCACAGTTGAGAGACAAGAAATTGGCTAGCAAAAATTTCTCACCCAATAATTCATAATGTGTACACATTTCACATTCCAATTCTCCATAAAAAAAACTCAATGACATGTAAATGTTTAATGTTAATTGCCTGGGGACTTTTTGTACAGTTCTTCAGGATTATGGGTTTTTTGAATATTGTGATTTATTTTGAGCTATTCTTATAATTCCACTGAAATTTTCATAGTTTACAAAAAAATAAAAATAAAAAATAAGGCCAGGTGCAGTGGCTAATACCTGTAATACCAGGATTTGGGAGGCCTAGGTGGCAGATCACTTGAGCTCAGGAATTCCGCCTGGGTAGCATGAAGAAAGTGTCTCTACCAAAAACACAAAAATTAGCCCAGTGTGATGGCACACACCTGTAGTCCCAGCTACTCACAAAGCTGAGGTGGGAGCATCGCTTGAGCCCAGGAGGCAGAGGTTGCAGTGAGACGAGATCATGCCATTGAACTCCAGCCTGAGCCACAGTGAGACTCTCTCTCAAAAAAAAAAAAAAAAAAAAAAAAGTGGGACTACATTTTCAGATACCTACAAAAATAGAGGAAAGGCTGTTCTTATCAATGTTAGGAATTACAATCCCACCAAGAATAATGACGTTCTGGTGTTAAAGGTCTTATCCAGTCCCAGATTTCAATTTACAACTCTTGCTTAGTTAAATCTTTACAAATTCAGATTGACTCTTGAAAGAATAGGCCATCTATGCCACTGAAGTTATAAACTGTTCTTAGCTCTGTCTCTATTCAACTGTGCGGTGATAGAAGGTTATTATCTTTGACATTTATATCTTAGTTTGCTTATCCATCAGATAAAATGTCTCTAAGATACTCCAGCACTTAAATTCCAAGACCTTCTGAACCTGAGAATTGGAACATTCACTATCAAGGACAAACAACCCTTTAGGAGTGTGATATGTCAGTGAGAGCAGCTGCCTCCACAGTGATGAGTGCAGATGTGGAGAGATGACCTCCATCTGGAAGTTCAGCAGGTCATCTTCCCAACAGAGCCCTTTCTAAATAGTTGTTTGTGTGCATTTCTCACTAGCCTCCCTTAGCAACCCTTGAACATAAAGGTCAAGGAAAGACACACTTGAACCATCCAGTTCCACTGCCAGGCAACCAAGGCAAGGGTATCACTAGAGAAGGATGAAAGACAAGCTTGACAGCCACAGTTTGAGATTGTCTAGGCTAAAGCAACTGCATCGACCTCCTCCAGTCACAAGGGGCTTAATTTAAGAAAAGATTCTCTTCTGTTTCTTCCTGTCAGCTCTTTTATCCTATCATATTTATTACTTTCAATATGCCACCTGGTGCCATGTGAAGTATTGGAGGAATGTCAAAACATAGACTAGATAAATTCTGTCAAATCAAGTGGGCCATAGTGCAGGATAATTTTCTGGGTGGATTTTTTGTCAACCTAGTTCCCTACTCTTTCTCGCTTGTATTTCCCAAGAATAACTGCTGAATGTGCAAAGACTGCAAAATCCTGAGTAGGGAGGAACTGGCTGGAATAGCCTGCACTCGGTTCCAGTCCTCATTAGAAACAAGCTATCCTTCATCATTTTAGCCTAATGTTTCGTGTTACCCCAGGGCATAAAACTCAGGACAAACTGCTTTCAGGAGTCTTTCAGCTGTGGTACAAGTAAGACACATACACACAATACCCCTTCCACCCCGGAGCAATTTTTCTGTTCCTTGGAAGGCCAGCTTGCAATAAATCCTAAGCTATTTTCCCTTGATGCCTACCTGTAAGTAATAAGCTCACCTCATGTAACTTGTTTTGTGTGGGTGTGTCATCTTTCCAGATTCAGACAAACTGGCCACAGTGAACTGCACACACCAGACCACTGGTTGACCACAAAACATTATTATAGCTATATATATGAGAGAAACCTGGGAGAAACACACTACGCCAGCTCTTGTCTCAAAGTACATGCATAATCTGACCATTTATCACCACCTCCAATGTTACTCTCCTAATTGATGCAACCCACTACATTTTATTCTCCACAT
The DNA here is from genome assembly GCF_049350105.2 of Macaca mulatta. Lineage (NCBI taxonomy): Eukaryota > Metazoa > Chordata > Mammalia > Primates > Cercopithecidae > Macaca > Macaca mulatta. The sequence continues at coordinate 93,552,420 of NC_133414.1, read as the reverse complement.
GGCAGCTACGCAGTCTTTTAAAATGAGTCAGACCATGCCATTCCCTTGTTTAAAATCCTTCCCGGCTTCCTAACTCACTCAGAATAAAATCCAAATTTCTTACCATAGACTGTAAAGCTACTATATGACCTGGACCTGAACTTCCTTTCAGACTTCATTTCTTCTCTTCCTCTTCCTTACACTTTCTGCTCTAACCATTATGCTCTTCTAACTATCCCACAAAGACATGAAATACTCTTCTGTCTCAACGCATTGCAGCAATATGTCCTCCCTCCAAGACTCTATTCCCTTGGCTTTCTGCCTGCCGTGTCTGTTTTTGTCTATGCTCAGATGTCACCTAATCAGTGCTAACCACCTATCTAACCTAAGTCCTTTTATTTTCTTCTTTTACCTTTACCTTCATTTTTTTTTCTTCATAGGATTCCATGACATTATATTCCCTATTTTCTGATTGCTCAGTCTCATAATTCACCGGATTTGGTTTCATCATTGGATACCAAGTGCTAAGAACAAAACATGGAACTCATTAAGCACTGACTTTGCTCTAAGAACAAATGAATTTATTGTTGGCATCTTTAATGTATTTAAGTAAATCAAAACAACAGTAACTTGGTGATATGAATCACTGGCCCAAACTATCAACACTATAAGCATGTTTTTTAAGTAGGGATGAAGTTAAGAAATACCACAACCAAATTTTAAAATGTGAAACAAATAGACATGAAATTCAAGTAAGGTAAAAGGCTGGTTCTTAAACTGCAGATTCAATTACATATGGGCCAACCGCTCTCTTTACTGCTTTTCATCACTTAATTAAGCATTTTTCTGAGATGATGGAGATGATGATAATAATGTTATTATTTTATAAGGAGAAAATCCCTAGATATTTAGCTCCTCAAATTAGAAAACACATGAAGTAAAATTGTTCAAATAAGAGTATTTTGTTTATCACTCAGAAAGTTGATTGCAAATACACATATCCTTTCATATTCACTTGCCTTCAGTATTTCTTGTGGGTTTTTTCCCCTAGAAAGATCTGTAATTTTAGAGGAAAAGTGAACTAAACTCTGAGTTACAGAGAATAAATCTGTGTGTGTTTTGTTTGTTTGTTTGTTTGTTTGTTTGTTTTTACCAGGATCCATTTCCTTGTATTGCCAGTCATCAGCTGAGATTAAATGCCTGAAGGTTTTCCATCTATGAAACTGGACAGAAAGCAATTATTTTTACCTACTTATTTGTTAAGTTCAGAGTTTCCACAAAAAAGACTGATAATTGCATAATTTAATATCACATAATCAACAATAGCCTGGGTTGCATCTGAGGTTCTCTAGCCATTGGTTTCAAACAAATTTTGGTGAAAATCTATACCCAGCTACTTGTTCTTGGTGAATTTAGCATTATTGTTTACTTTTGTGATGCTAGAAATCTCAATCTACCTCAAAAGTATAGTTAATGCACTGGAATGCATTAGGATGTAAAATAAAGTATAACCTCCTTGTTAGTTTTATTTAAAATAAATGACTTTTCATCCCAGTGAGTTTTTATTAATTTGTCTAAAGAATGGTGTGATAGTACTAAAAATAACCATATGCCCGTATGTACTCATATCTTTTCTATACATATCAATTATTTCCTAATGCAAGGACCTGCAGTTCTATGATGAGCGATGGCTCTTTCAGCCCAAGGAAGTTTTCTTGGCACATGTGCAAAGCAGTTTCAAGTTGCTAAAATGATGATGCCCTTGAAAGCAACCAGAGATGATCCAGGTTCCTTATGCTTCAGTTAGAAGAATTCTGTCATACATTGTTTCCACTGAGTCTCAAAAGGGTTTTAGAATCAGTTACCCATGGAAGTGGCACGCTCACATGTATTTATACTCTGTCCAAACTACCCAATTTTTCAGTGTTGTTCAAGATTGCCTCCAAAATAAACTACTCAAACTCAAATTTATGTATCAGGGTCTCATTTGTTGGGACCTAAACTAAGACAGTTGCTGTCACATGTGGTCCTAAAAATCAGAGTTTTAGGTGGGGAATATGGCATCTTTCAACAACATGCTAACAGAATGATCACTGCCTGGACAATTATAAGTTGCCTAGTATTAACCCATGATATGTTATAAAAATAAATTTCTAAGATACATTTATATTAAACTGGGATAAAGTATTGTCTTAGGAATTCACATTTGTAACCTTATGTAAAATACATTTTGCAAAATTCATAAACTTTCACCTATTTTTGAATTATTTTATTCAAATTTAAATAGACTCTTCAATGTTTTCATTATTCTTCAGCTATGTTTTTTCTCCATTATTATTAAAACTCATGAGCAGAGAAAGTAATATAAATTAACTACCATATATATGAAAATGTGAAATAGAGAAATTTTTGAAGAAACGAAAGATAATGGCATCGTATCTTTGAATAGCACATGGAAATGTTACATAAATAGCAATGCACATTAGACATCTATAAACTATAACAATTTTCAGTTATGTGTAAATTATAAGCCAATAAGAGAGGATATTAACAAAAAGAAAGTTTTTAGGCCATTACTCAATAGTATTATATTTTTATCTTTAGTAAACTGAGTATTTATAGAATTTTGTTTGCTTTTTGAAATCATTTCAGGTATATTTTGTTCTTTACTTCTCATGTCATGATCGCTAAATAGAGAAGACACTCCTTCCCTATTGAGGTTGAAATTGCTCTTCATTGCTCTTTTCCTTTCCTGTTTTATTACATTTTAGCAAAGGTGGGTTTTTTCTTTAAGGTTCTTATATCTCTTTTTATTAAAAACTTGTACCATGTTTTCCTAGGAATGAATCAAAGTATATCTGAGCTGTATCTTGTAATGTTACACTCCAAAGATCCTTCCTGCCAGCAATTCCCTCCAGGAAAACTCCCAGAGATGTGATCTATTTTACCTTCAGGGTAAAGTTTTCAGACAACCTGTACCATTTTCTGAAAGATTTGGGTATACACATTTGTTTAAGAGTCTAATTCTGTTGTCTTAAGCTGTAATAATTCACCCTAGTGCCTCCTTTGCTATTTCTGTAGAGGATTTCTGGTAACCTAATTCAAAATGTTTCAGATGGATATGCTTCTAAGTTATATCTTGTTCTCTTTATACTATGATACCTAGATTCAAAATTTAATAACTATCTGATTATAGAATCATGAAGAGTTAGATATATAAGGGCCTTTAGAAATAATTTAATTCAACACTCTCATTTTATAGTTGAACTGACTGAGTCCCAAATATATCAGTGTTGGTTATCACCAGGCTTAGAACATGAGCCCATGTTTCTCAAAAGCCAATTTGCTACTCTCTGCACTAAAATGTGCTGACTTCAGTATAAAATGCTGACTTTATTCATGGAACGAGAGCTGTGCATATATTAATCATTAATTTTAATGGTGCAATCATATATACCCACTCAATGTTGAAAACATGGAAGAGATCCCTTGGCTGGAAAACAAGAAAAGTTAGCTCTTACTATACAAGCTTGTGTTCTGTTGTCATGAACTTATATAGGATATCTCTCAAGGCATTTATATTTGAAAATTTCCTTTGCATCCTTAGGAGTCCTTGATTGTAAGAAAAACATATAAACTTTAGATTTTAACAGAAGAAAAATGTAGTGGTAAACAAAAGGCAGTTGATAAGAATGTGTGTGTGTGTGTGTGTGTGTGTGTGTGTGTGTTTGATTTTTGTTCCTAGTGGTGGCAGCTGGGGAAAGTGTTTAAGGAAGACATAAGCCAAGACTACCCTCAATGTTAACATTCAAATATTATTTTTCAAGTCGTACACGTAAAAGTGTACATGGCTTTTGACAGGTCATGTTATGCACCATTCATGGAAAAATGTATAAAATGCTGTTTGGACTCACCAGATTACATAGGACAGCACCATGTAGTAGGTTTAAAACACATATTAACTTATGTACTAAAAAGTGAAAATATAGATTTTTTTTATAATTACTGACTTTGCAAGATAAAAAGAAAATAAAAAGACAGTATACTTAAAGAAGTAGAGCATAATAGGACTATAAAACTCTACTCAATGCTTACTTGCTAATGGATGTTTTCTTGGATGACAACTTTCTTCCTGTGATGCAGATAAGCAGAGTACTGGGGGTCTTGAGACACACTTCTACAATTGAGTAGTTCTGGTTAATCACACAATGTAATAGAACGGGGTCACAGATGCTAAGGAAAGGGAACACAAGTGAATGAATTTACTTGAAGAAAGCTAATTAGAGAACACGAAGAGGTAGCAGTTGTGTTAATAACACAAAGGTAAAAGTAATTCAAGAGAGAGTGATGTCAACAAAGCGTTTGACCAAGAAAGTCCAGGCCCTTATCTCCCTCACTTAAACATTATAACACACGCCCACAAACAACCTGTAAGACTGAATCATAAAAAAACTAGAAAACCTGAATAGATATGTAACTAGTAGGTTAATTGAATCAATAAGCAAAATTTCCCAAAAATAAAAATCTCAGGATCAGATGGCTTCACTAGTGAATTTTAAGAAACATTTAAAGAATTAACATCAAGCATTCCCAAACTCCTTCAAAAAATTGAAGATGTGGGAACACTCTCTAACTTATTTTATGTGGCTAACAATACCATGATATCAAAGGCAAAGACATTAAAAGAAAAAAATACAAAATTACAGACCAATATTCCTCATGAATATTGACACAAAAATCCTCAACAAAATACTAGCAAATCAAATTCAAGAGCATATTAAGAGGATTATTCACAATGATTAAATGAAATTTACTACTAGGGTGAAGGACAGTTCAACAAATAAAATCAATCAATGAAACACACTACATTAACAGAAAGAATTGACATTAACAGAATATCAGTTGATGAAGGAAGACAGAATTATTTCTTATCTATTGACAGAATTAAATACAACGCACTTGCATGACAAAAACACTCAACAAACTAAAATCTGAAGAAGACTGCCTCAACACAATAAAGGCGATATATCAAAAGCATTTAGTTAACATCATCCTCAGTGTTGAAAGATGAATAACTTTTCCTCTAAGATCACAGACAAGGCAAGGATGCCACTGCTTTTATTAAACACAATATTGAAAGACCTAGCCAGAGCAATTAGGCAAGAAAAGTAAATAAAATCCTTTCAAATTGAAAAAGAATAAATATAATTATCTTTGATCCCAGCTGACATCATCTCAAATGTAGGAAATCCTAGAAATTCCACAAGGGAAAAACATTAGAATTAATATAATGGATTCAGCAAAGTTGCAGGATACAAAAATCAAACTCCCAAAACAGTGGTATTTCTACACACTAACAATGCATAATTTAAAAAGGAAATTAAGAAAACAATTTCATTTACAACAGCATCAAAATGAATAAAATACTTAGGAAAAAGCTTAAGCAAAAAGGCAAAAGACTGGTACATTGAAAACTACAAAAACCTGCCAAAAGAAATTAAAGATACAAGTGGAAAGACATCCCCTGTTTATGGACTAGAAAATAACATTTTTAGGATGTCAATACTACCCAAAGTAACCTACATATTCACTGCAATCCCTATCAAAATAACAATTGCATTACATAAAATAAAAACATAAAAATTCATCCTAAAATTTGTATGAAATTTCAATGTACCCCAAATAGACAAAATAGCCTTGAAAAAGAAGAAAAAAATCAAAGGACTCACACTTCCTTATTTTAAAAATTACTACAAAGGTACAGTAATCAGGGTCATGCACATTGGCTAATGTCTGTAATCCCAGCACTTTGGGAGGTTAAGGTGGGAGGATCACTTGAGGCTAATAGTTCAAGACCAGCCTGGGCAACATAGTGAGATATTGTCTCTACAAAATAATTTAAAAAATAGTTGAGTGTGGATGCACGTGACGGTAGTCTAGCTACTTGGGAGGCTGAGGCAACAGGACTGCTTGAGCCCAGGATGTTCAGGTTGGTGTGAGCCAAGATCTTGCAACTGCATTCCAGCCTGGGTGACAGAGTAAGACCCCATCTCAAAAAACAAATAAACAAACAAACAAACAAAACCCCAAAAAACCAAAAAAACAAAAGAAGAAGAAGAAGAAGAAGTAGAAGAAGAAGAAGAAGAAGAAGAAGAAGAAGAAGAAGAAGAAGAAGAAAAGCTACAATCAAAAGAGTATGCTACTAAAAGCAGACATCTTAATCAATGAAAAAAAAAAAATACAGACCACAGGTGGAAAAAACAAAAAAACCTTTGCATATGTGGCCAAATTATTTTCAACGAGGGCATTAAACCATTCAATGAGGAAAGGATTTGTCTCTTCAACACATGGTACGAGGAGAAGTGAATATTTATATGCAAATTAATTAACTCTTACCTTATGCCATATGCAAAAATTAACTCAAAAATGGATCAAAGACCTAAATTTAAGAAATAAAACACGATACTTTTGGAAGAATACATAGAGGGAAACTTTATTGCATTTGATTTTGCAAAGAGTTATTGGGTATTACACTAAAAGTAAGGTAACAAAAGATAAATGTAGACATATTAAATTTCTTCAAAATTTTAAATTTTTATGTATTAATGACATAATTAATGAAGTCAGCAGATAACCCACAGAAGGGGAGAAAGTATTTACTATCATATATTTAATAAAATATTAATATTCAGAATATATATAGAAATCCTACAACTGAAAAACAAAAACAAAACCAATTAAAATATGAGCAAAGGACTTGAATAGACATGTTTTTCAAGAAATGAACATCACTGATGGAAAAGGAAATGCAAATTGAAACCACAATGAGGGAATCACTTCACATTCATTAGGTTTATTATTATCAAAATAACAAAAAATAAAAAGTGTTGATGAGAATGTGGATTTATTGCAACTCTTGTACATTTCTGGTGGGAATCTAAAATGGTACCTCCACTGTAGAAAATAGTATTAAATTTAGAATTTCCATATAATCCAGTAATTTCACTTTGGTTCATCTACACAAAATAATTCAAAGCAGGGACTCATACAGATATTTGTATACCATAGGCACAACAGCACCAAAAGGTGGATGAAAGGCTAAATAAAATATGGTATATACACACAATGTGTTATTTTCAATGTTAAAAAATAAGGAAACTACTTGACATGCTACAACATGGTTGAACCTTGAGGACATAATGCAAAATGAAATAGTTTAGGCACAAAAAACCAAGTATTGTATGATCCCACTTTTACGAGGTACCTAGAACAGTCAAATTCCTAGAAATTAGATGGTAGTTGCCAGTGCCTAGAGGAGAAAGGAATGATGTGCTTTGTTTAATGTGTATGAAGTTTCAATTTGTGAAGACGATAATAGTTCTGGGGCTGGATGGTGATGGTTGCTCTATAACAATGTGAATGCACTTAATGCCACTGAACTCTGCACCTAAAAATAGTTAAAATGTAAGTTTTGGTAATATTTTGTTCAAATATATAAATATATACACATATATATCTTTCTGCAATAAAAATTGCATCTATATCTTTTAGAATGTCACACTGTTGTTGGGAATGAGACACCCTTACTCATTTGGAGATCATTGTGAAAGCCCCATCGATCTGTCCTTACACATTTCTAGTTTTGACTGTATCCTGACAGAGTGCCTGATGAATTCAGTCCATGCCACTGACATATAGGTTAAAAAGTATAAGAAGAACAAACATCATCATACATTGCAAAGAAATAATTTTGGATACCTACTATGCAATAGCTGCTGTATTTGGCAGTAATAATAAATGGAAAAAGAAGACAAAGTTTTAGCACTAAATTAGAAATGTAAATAATACTTACAATAAAATTTGGTGAGTGCTAAACTCACACATTGTATGCTCAGATGCAGTGGAAATCTTCACACTTTGTCCTGAGATATGCTGAAGACAACTGATAAATGCATTGTTTTTTTAAGGATCTGTCAAAGTGCTAAAATGTATTTTGTATTTTTAAGATAAACATTATAAAGTTGTGATAGTTTCCCTATCTATAAAACATCTTATTGCTGATACATATCTACCCCATTACATTGTTATAAAAACAACTAATGAAAATAATGGATATGATACAGTATCAATTAGGAAGAGATGCAATCAAGACATTTCTTATCAAAAGGTTTTTTTTGCATTTGCACTGCTAACAGGTATTGCTATAGCAACTCAATTATTTTGAAATATTCAGAGATTACATTCAAACATCATACTATTGAAAATCAACATTTTCACTTTTATTATTTATCATACTTTTAAAATAAAAATAACACTTGAGATTCCTTTGTTCAATTTTTCCAAAAGACAATATTATAAATTATTGTCTATAGGTAAACAGAATATTCAACAACAATGAGTTTAGGGAAAAAAATAAGGAAAACCACCCCCAAACCTCACCATCCTATACAGACAGTTCTTATCCCCATGTGTATATGTTTGATTGGGTAAGGGTGAAGGGCAGAAAGAGGCTGGGGAAAGTAATTACAAAGTATATATTACAATACAAAAAATGAGAAGTGGCTTCTAGAAATTTAAAATTTGAAAGCAGGTAAAAGTAAATCACTGTGGAGTCTTTAATATAAACTTTACATTTCAAACATGAAAGCTTCAAGAGGAGGATCCAAAATAACAACATTGAATCATAATACTGTAAGTTTTTTTTAAACAAATTTTATAACCATTTATGATGGTGGTTCACTCACCTTCTCATAAGTTCTTCAGGGTTCAGGAAACTGACAAACAGGTAAGAGATAGTCATGCAAGTGATATGAGAAGAAAAAAGGGGTGGCACAAATGCTGATATAAATGTGTATAATTAAATGACTCATAGCAGGAAAAATGCAGCAACCGAGTAAACAATTTCCCAAAGAAAGTACAAGAACAAAATATTCTAGACTCAGAGTGACAATTAGAAGTTTCACTGATTTACATACAGGTTGAAGCTGAGCATATTATAAACCTAACAAACAAAACTTTTATCTGGTCAGGGATCAAAGAATTCATTAGTCATGGTAAGACTCATGTTTAGAGAGTTTATAAACATTGGGTATCTTTCAAATGATTCAAACTGTTCAGTCTTCCTAAGAACATAAGAATACTTTGACTTACCATATATTTTAAACTATAAATAGCTCAGCAATCAATTTTTCAAATCAATATATCTTGGGATTTAAGCACAGAATATTTGAGACTGAAGGAATAGTGAGTAAAGCACTATATGGTAACACATTTTTGCACCTTTAATGTGGGAAATGGAGAATTTAAGGCAACAAGCATTCCTGACTTTGACAAAAATCCGTCTTAAAGTGGAAATTCCAGTTGAAAATTGCGTGTGCCTATAATTTTTTTTTTTTTAATACTGAAGGTAAAGATCTTTCAAACAGTAGCTTTTCCTAGCCCAACACGTGTTTAATTATTATCAACAATAGTTAGAGATTTTCCTCAAATATTGGCTTAGGGAAATCAGGATAGTGTTCAGAATGTTTAAACTCTCTGATATCACAACCTCAATATTTCAGTGACTTCATATAATCATAATGTTGTTTTTCTGTTTCCCACATCTCACTCAGAGTAATCCAACACAGTTATCCTTACTTAAACCATTTTCTTCCAAGTGACAAGGATCCAGTCTCTCTCCATTTTGTGACTCTACCTTCCTCATGCTCCTCAGTGTCCTGTCCAATTAGTCAGTAGACAGAAAAAGAATGGAAGATGGAATGTGGGAGGATTTCATCAGCTGGAGTTGAAAGTGGTATATATCATTTCTTCCCACACTCTTTTAGCTATAATCCAGTGATATGGTTTCATCTAATCCCAAAGGAGGATAGGGACTGTCACTGAGCTCTGTGTTTGGTGAATAGCCAGTAAATTGGGCAATTTATCTTTTCATAGATAAGGATTTCTATTTTCTGAGTTTATTTCTTATGGGAACAAAACAAGATTTTATACTCACTTTATCTAACGTCATCTGCTTTTCAGGCGTGTGTGTGTGTGTGTGTGTGTGTGTGTGTGTATGTGTGTGCGCGTGCGCGCAAGCGTGTGTGAGTTTAATAAAAATATTACTTTGCTAAAACTCTCTAAAGCAGAAGTTTGTTTTCACTCTACCATTACTATCTTTTCAGCATCATCTTTCTGCCTCAGGGTGCACATCTTTTCTGACTTCAGACTTAGGCCAGAACTCAGTGCTCCCATCACTATATCATACCCAGCTCTTCCTAGTATAACAGTACTTTAAACTCCTTTCTGGATGTCCAGTCCTATTCAGAATGTACATGTCTATTGTTGCATAGTTTTAAGTATCATCTTGTGAGTTGTTAATATGCTAAAGTCTTAATGAGTAATAGTATAGGGTTTCTCAGAAAATGGTCCCTAAATCCACTACATCAGAATCACCTGAGGCATTTGTTAACTTTTGAAAATCTAAACCAGGAATTGAGAATTGCAATCTCCCAGAGATGACTGAAACCTGCATTTAAAAAACCACTTCCAAGTGGCTCTATTGCATGTCAAATTTTAAGAACTAAAAGCTCAGTGGTACTATCTTCCAAGATAACACATTTTGATTATTACAGTGACCTTCATATAATTTCATATAACCACATAACAAATGTTATATGGACCTCAACTGAGATCAAGTAAAACAAGTACACTGTTCTCCTCACAAAACTTAAATATTATTCAACTAAGACAAACACCCAAGAGACAAACATCTCTTGAATTCAAAGACAGTACGAAATGTGAATGCTGCTCCTAATACAAAATTTAAAAATGAACCAGGCTGCCATTTAGATTCTTTACAAATAAACAGGAAACTCAGGTAAAAAATAGCAAACAGCTGATAGCAATCAGAACTGCAACTAAGTTAGATGAGTTTCCTGTAGCTTCCAGGTGTCTTTTTAATGGAAATAAATGACTCCTTAAAAAATAAAGCAAAATAAATTAAATTATGAAGAGAAGGATGCCTGACAACAGTTTAGAATATATGTAAATGAATATATATTTTTAATATATTTGACACTTTAAGATACCTAGCTAGATAAACCAAACCAGGTCATCAAACAGCTTTATAACCTATGTTTACAAGATAAAAATTAAGGTAACATTTTTAACAGACAGTATTATTTTATTGAAAAGAACTTTAATGAAGATGTTTTTCTTAAGTAACACCTTTCTTATTGGAGACTAAGTTTTCTAGAAATACATAAAATGCAATGCAAAGGCCCAAATCATTTCATTATTTAAATAGAAAACAAAAGGTATGCCTCGAGGGGCATGGAACCCCATGGTTTCAGTTTGTGTACTATACAAAATATATGCAGTACGTAATGATGATTGTTAGAATTACCTGAATATTTATTAGACCTTCCTTTTTGTTGTGATAACATTTCTTTACTACTTCTACTCTTTCATATCACCACCACCACCACCACTGCCACCACACCAAGAGTTAGATTTAGCTAGTTAGTTCCTGAAAATTCTTGAGATGGGGGTAGATACAGGAGTGAAGTGGGTAAAAGAGAAAACCTCTTCTTATAATACCAATGAAACTTTGTATAAATCAAATACAATTTTTATTATTACTTCCTCAAAAGAATTACAGCACCCTCCTGCTACTGCCAAGGATGACATAGGCACCTAATGTATGGCACTTTTTCTCTTTAAATTCCAAGAATCTGAATACTGTTGAACATAATTGTTAAAATTAAAGTTATTAATAGAGTCTTGTTGAAAAACTGTGATTTTGCTAATTAATGTGAAATAGATTAGTATTCTTCAATACAAACATTTTGTATTATTCTTTATTAATACAAACATTTAATACAAATTCATTATGGATGAGTTTTTTTTCCATATTTTCAATTCTTAGTCTCTGAAGCCTTGATAAGGAGGCTGTTACTCAGGCACAAGTGATTTTGCATTGCTGAAAATGCTTTCCAACGTTCTTAGGAAGCCATGAGTCTTCAGTGACTTATATACCGAAAAGCACTGAGCTGTGGGTTGGATGGTTCATCACTTTCCAGTAGATGTGATTTTGATTGCTAACTGTGACCATCCAGGAATACTAGTGCCATTTAACTACTTTGGGAATTATTTTAGTGGCTAGCATGTACAGCTATTCATAATTATGATAACTGTATTTTTAAGTAGTGACTTATGTTTAACTAGAGGCATTTAAGCATTTAGAAATAGAAGCTCCATTCTGGTGCCACTCCAATGTTCCTTTAGTGTATCTAATTGCCTAAATGGATTTCAGCTCTTTAGCTGCTGTCATTATAGCAAGCTCCAATAATAAGCAATGGTTACTCAGGGAAATGTGTTTACTTCGGGAGGATGGAAGCATTTGCACTGCTTTCTAAATGTGAATTCTGCCCAGAACTCATAAATGTGCTCATCAATGGTGTGACTTCTTTGATAGCTCTATTTCAATATACTAAATTGCACGTGGAGATTATTTGACAAGGTAGGAAAGAAAACTTCAACAGGTTTCCATGGCTTCAGGGTGAAGACTTTGAATCCCTATAGTCATCAGGGTAAAGATAAAGTCCTTGTGAACTCACTATTCCCATTTCCTTCTTTCCATCTTCTGCTCCAAACTCTGCTTGGCCACTTGCATTCCTGATTCTATCAGTCTCTCACTTCCTTTATTTCACTTATGTTTCCCCTGCTTAGTATTACAGATTACCCTTGGTGCTGCGAAAACATCCTACTTCTTAGTCTTGAAAATGATAAACATTGTTTTAATAGAATTATTTTTCATAATTTTTTTTCTTTCCTGACTCTAAATTTAAACTCAAAGAAGGTAGGACTATTGAGTTTTTTCTTTTTAAAAGATTCTTAGAACTTATGTTCAGCACATAGCTGACATTCAATAAATGTTTGATGAAATCTGCCTCTGGATAATTTCATCTATTTGAAGCTAAGCTTAAGAGGCAGCTATTTGTAAAATATTCCCTAATACTATACAATGAACATTTACTAAGTAAGTATATTTAATGTTGAAGGTACTGATATATGTTCATTCGTGGATGCAAAGATGTTATGTCCCTGTGTACAGGAATTAGGAGAGCAAGTGGTTAATGGCAGGGTCTGAATCTGAAAAATATCATAATATCCTTCAAGTAGTCACTTACTTCTTCCATCTTATTTCCATTCTCCCTGGCTACGTTATGTATGTATATATGTATAAAGACATACTGAGAGACAGGACTAGCTGGATTTCCTAGGCTGACTAACAATTTTTAAGCCTAGCTGGGGAAGGTGACTGCACTACCCTTTAAACAGGAGGCTTGTAACTCAGCTCACACCCAACCAATTAGGTAGTAGAGAGCTCACTAAAATACCAATTAGGCTAAAAACAGGAGATAAAGAAATAATCAAATCATCTATTGCCTGAGAGCACAGAGGGAGGGACAGTGGGATATAAACGCCAGGTATTCGAGCTGGGAGTGGGCAGTCCCATTTGATTCCCCTCCCATTGTATGGGAGCTGTTTTCACTCTATTAAATCTTGCAACTGCACACTCTTCTGGTCCCTGTTTGTTCCGGCTCCAGCTGAGCTTTCGCTCACTGTCTACCACTGCTGAATGCGGCTGTTGCAGACTTGATGCTAACTTATACCCCTCCGGATCTGGCAGGGTGTCTGCTGCCCTCCTGATCCAGCGAGGCACCCATTGCTGCTCCCCGATTCAGGCTAAAGGCTCACCATTGTTCCTGCACAGCTAAGTACCTGGGTTCGTCCTAATTCAGCTGAACACTAATAGCTGGGTTTCACGGTTCTCTTCCGTGACCCACAGCTTCTAATAGAGTTATAACACTCACCACAAGCCGCAAGGTACCATTCCTTGGAATCCCTGAGGCCAAGAACCCCAAGTCAGAGAACAAAAGGCCCGCCACCATCTTGGGAGCTTGAAGAACAAAGATCCCCTGTAACAATACCACATACACAGACATGTTCTATATTTTTATGATTTAATTTCTCTAGTGAATTTATCATTTCTTTCCTTTTCCTCTTATTTCCCTGTTGAAAACATACTGAAACAAAGTTATGCTTTGTAATTATTAACAGAATTTTCAAGCTAGAAACCCATGTATCTTCCCTCACAGTCTATTATCTTTATGAAGTAACAGAATGAACCTACCAGAGATAATGCTATACTTCAATAAATAAATTATTTCAAATTACTTTTATCCAACCCTCATACATATGGAGACTGTGGACAGGCTTGTATCCCCAAAGAGAAGTATTTTTCCTCAAATGCCCATATAAAAAATAAATTATTGTTCAATGATTAGTGATAAGTATGAATATTTAATATTACTGCTTTTTAACTAGACTAATAAAATTGACATTTACTGTTTGGTTATTAAGATTAGACCCAGTTTTACAATAAAATTTCATGTATTGGATAACCTGGAGAATCTACAGAATATTTTAAACAATTCATTTTTTCAGAAAACAAATTATTTTACTTCATGTTTTTTTTATAGTACATATAAACAGAATGTTTGCACTAAACTATATTTTTTACATTTATTTAAAAAATTTTAGTGATAACCTTATCTAATAGTCCTATCACTTTCTGAAAGCATGATCCTGAATTTTCTCTGGTTTCATCAAACATGATTTTAGGTATATAGTAATCTACCACCATAAACAATCAACTTCTACATTTGGGTATAATTACTACATAATGCATGATGAAATGAATTACACACACCTTGGATAGTGTTTCCTAAAGTTCATCTGACAATTTAAAATTTAGAAATGCGTACAAATATGGCATCCAAAATCTAGTCTTTGTATATTACAGAGGTCTATGAAGGTTTTTTGCTTTTTCATAATTTTGATAACAGTTATAAATTTAAGGACATAATGAATTTATGACGGTTTTAAATGGGTCTCAAAACAATCTAGGATAGTCAGGGTTTCAAGAGCAAATTGTATCAGTGGGGCATGTTTGTTAATTAATGAATTACAAAACCAAATAGCAAGTTCCTCACAGTCCAATGTTCTATCTATAAAAAGGGTCATTTAAAAACTGGACTGGGAATAATAATGAAATAAAATTATTTAATTTCACACTCTATTCATATCTCAGAACTTATACATAAAAGAGACAAATAAAGAGGCTCAAAGAAGAGATATAAACATTCAATACAATTTATAGAAATTCTATAAGACAGGAATGTGGTGTATTAACCTCAGAAAGGCTCTACAGTAGAAGAAAATTAACATTGTGTGAAAATAGTTACGGCATTTTCAGAGTTAGCAGAAACTTCTCAGAAGTTATCACTAACACACTTTGTAGATATTTTATTCCCTTTTGGAAAAACAAGCTCATAAAAACAATACTTCAATACAATACATACGCCTAGTATCGTATGACTATATACTGGTAGCACAGGGAAGAAAGCCATTTATTTTTAGAGATATTCAAAACCCTCACTGATCACCACTGCTGCAAAAAGTACAAGTTTAGCACTATAAGAAATAAAGAGCAGAGGAAAATCCCCATCTTGTTATGGCAGGGGAGAATATTAGAAATGAAACCTTAGTTTTATAAATTTCAAAACTGTACAGACAGAACGTGCAGTATTAGCTTTGCTGACACTATCTGGGATAATAAGAATATTTACTTGATAGGAATAAGTCACATAAATATAGAAGACCTTAATAATTTTAGGGGGGTACCTTTGAACAAGTTTTATATCTCTCATGTTGTTTTTTAGAAACTCAGCCTAGTAACTGGTTAGATAAAAATGGTCAGAAATACTGAATGCAATGTGTTAAATGATTTTCAATGTTTAGAACTCTGTCAGAAAAAAATAGTATTTTGGAAAAAATGGATGTAATAGAAAAGTCATAATATAGAAGTAAAATTTTTTTTGTGGGTTACCTCTGTGAAATCTCATACAAACCTCCAAGACACACTAAAAATCTGGAATACCTCATATATGCATTGTGTTCCTTTTTCATTTTTGTCAACCATTTACATTTTCACCAATGTCTGTGGATCTACCCTCTATCAGGATTTTTCTTGAACCTGTGGGTTTAGTGATGAACAAAAATGATAAAGTCTCTTCCCTGTAAGAACATATATAATGACTACGCATATACATAAGCCCATATGTAACTAGTAAATTTTAAGGAACAATATTCACAAGTGTCATACCATTTGAAGCAAATTGAATAAAAGCACAGTGAAATTACAAAATTTGGTGGATTAAAAATAACAGAAAATTATCTTAAATCCATTAAGGAACTAAACACCATTCCCAATACGTTTGAGAGGCAAAAGCAACAAAAGAAACTTTCTTGATTTAAAATGAAATCAATACTAAAATTATAATCTATTTAGAAATAATGAATGGCCTATGTATTAAAATATATGAATTATTCTCAGAGTGGTGGTCAAATAAAAATGTAAATATGTAAATGCATTTGTTGGAATATAAGAACATATATGTATTATCAAATATTAATTTTTAAAAACCCTACAAATATTAAAAAAGCAGAAGGGAATAATAAAGACAAAAAATAATTAAAATGTATTAAAAGCAACATTAAAGAAAATAATGCCAACACCTGTACTTTTGAAAGACATATATAGTAGAAAAGAAGCCTCTGGGAAATACTAATAAGAAAAAAAACAAACAACAGGAATGAAAAATGGGATAGCACATAGATATAAAAAACATTACAAACATTCATTTTAACATTTCTAAGCGTTATACAGGTAATGCCCACAAGCTTTTGACAGAAGTGAACACAAATTCTCTCAATGTTTGTATCAGGCCATAACGGTATAATTCAGGAAAAATAGGCAGCTCGAAGTAAAACTACATGAACTATATTAAACAGGGAGTATGAGATAGGCCAAAAAAGTTATATATTAAGAACCTTTCCAAAAAAGAAAACGAAGTGTCCATATATTAAGATAATTTTAAAAAGCTCATATGTATACCTACTGTATAGTCAAATACATTAAAAATTAAAAAAAATTAAAGCTCAAAATATAAGCCAGAAGAAAATATCCAAAAGCAGTAGTAAATTGAGATCTAATACAACTTAATGAAATGAAAATTAAAAATCAAAAATTAAGAAATGGATGAAAAAACAATAGCTTGCGTATACAAAGTTAAAATAGACTTAGGAAAAGTATCTAGAATGCAATCTAAAGAGAAAGAGCAACGGTAACTACAAAAGAAAATTTGCATGACATGAAGAAAAAAGTTAGAAAATTTAATTGCTGTCTAATTGGCATCTTAGAAGAAGCTAATACACAAGAGGTGTCTTTTTAAACAGATAAAGCTGAAAATATTCCAGAATTGTTGAAAGAGTGGCAATTTAGAAAGCACAGTTAATTGCAAGTCGAATGAATGAATACATAAGTAAACCAGAGTCCCAAACTATTCACAATATAGTAAAAGTATAGAGCACTAAATACAGGTGTTATAAGCACCAAGTTGGTAAAAAAAAATTATAGGAAGGGCTTTTAAACTGACATTTGACTTCTCATCAAGGACCAAAACCAGATGACCAAAGAATCAGTGAGTTAATCTTCAGTGTGTTAAGTCACTACCAAGCATTCTCTACATAATAAAAACATTTCTCAAGAATGAGGATGAAATAAAAATATTTTCATAGTAAAATTTAAAGTATTATACAGTCTACAAACTCTAAGGGAATTTCTGAGACATTTATTTCAGCTGGAAAAAGTATTCCACATGACTCTGAAATGTAAAAATAATGTGGGCAAAAATAGTAAATAAATTAGTAATAAAGCATTGACTGTATAAAATAATTTAAAAAATTAATTTATGAGAATACAAACAGGCTAGAAGTAATAAACTGGACAAAAATACCTTAATAGTTTAGAGTGGGATGATCTTTCAATGGTTACAGCTGTTTAGGCTTCATTTATTAAGAAAAGGATCAAGAGTCTTTAATTAATTCTTTACCTTACTTGAGACATTGCTAACTATGAAAGCTAAACTAGCAGGTCTAAATGAGACTTTCTAAACAAACAACAAAAAAAAGCATGAAAAAACAATAAAAAAATTAAAAGGCATGAAAGGGATAAAAAACCAAGAAAAAGCAAATAAAAAATTGACACAACTAGAAAATCATAAAGACAAATGTGAAACTGTTTTTTTTTTTTTAAATAACCCTTTAAATGCAATATACAAGTGGTAAATATAAAGAAAGGTTGAAACTAAAAAAGGATTGAAATTCAAGAGAAAGGATGTCAAGCAAAGGGTAACCAAAAGAAGTGACAAAGTTATATTAAAATTAAAACTATTAGTCTTCAAGGCTAAACACGTTAGCCTATAGATGAAGCAGGCTACCACACAAAGGTAAGAGTTCAGTTCTGAAGAAAAATATAAATGTAAATTTACATATACCTTAATAAAGGAGCTGCAAAATATGTAAGAAAATGGAACTATAAAGAGAAATGAACAAATCCACTATCATAGTTGGAGACTTGAACACACCTCTCTCAGGTGATACTCAGACAACAAAAAATTAAGTATATAGAAGATATAAATTGAAACAAAAATTGCAAACATAATCTAATAGAAAATACTGCATACAATCTAAAACGCATTCTTTCCAAAACTATGTAAAACATTAAAAAAGATCACTACATCGAGGCTATAATTCACTCACCAAATTTCAAAGTTTGTTAAATAGATGACATTCTCTATAAACTTAGATTATCTTCCCACAATCAATAGAAGACCAAATTATTTTTCAAAGAAATTTATGAATCAATGAAATAATTATAACAGAATATAGAAAATGCTATGAATTGAATGATTGTGAAAATAAAGGAAGTCAGAAGAAATGTATAGCCTTAAATATTTATTTGAGAAAACAAATATTCAAGTACATGAGTTGATCATCTGATAAAAATAAGAGTTTACAAAATAAGAGTTTACAAAAAAGGTACATCTTCTCCATCTGAAAACAGAAAGTAGGAAACGATCAAGGTATCACTAGAGGTCAATGAAACAAAACATACAATAGTGGATGACAAAAGCCAATCTCTGAATCTTTGAAAAGAATATTATAAATGAACATCTGAAACCAGTGATCAAGCAATGTTTTAAGGCACAAAAAGACACTAAGAATGTTAACACTAGGCTATACAACCTAAAACAGTCAGATGAGCTCACTGTTACAGCTCTGGTTCACAGCAAGAACCTTAGCACAAAGAAAGGACTCAACAAACATTTGGATCCATGAATAAAATTTGGATTAGTGAATAAATTATCTTCCCACATATAACCACCTGCCTAAAGCAATCTCCTCCTCCTTGAATTAAATTCAGCATGTCTGCATCATTGGAGGAAGCAACCCCTGAGGCCCAAGGCCAGTACCCCCTCCCCATCTGCACACCCTGTGTTCAAACCAGTCCCAGCTCCTGTCATGTTATTGGCTTCTGAGTATCTGTACTAATAGTTCTTCCTGCCAGCATATGAAGATGAACAAGTACGCAACTGAGAGAGATCCAGGGCTTTTAATCCACAGATGCCAGAGCTTGCTGGGATGTAGTCAGCAATCAGGCTGAACTCAGGAGTTCACAGTCTTTCCTGGAATGATGGTTGGGGGTGGTGAGGGAAGTCAGAGGCCTGGGGAAGAAGACAGGGGTTAGCTCTGGGTGGGCTGAGCAAGGGAATGAGGTGTTAAACTGTAACATAAGCTCTTTCCTGTTCCCACCATCCATCTGCTCCATGGGTAGCAGAGCTCAGATGCACAGAGAGGCTTTCCCTCTTTCCATACTGCATCCAGGGACACCAAGGCCTAAGTTGGGTCTGACCTATTCTAGGATCTTTCTCCATGCTGTTGTCCTCCAGGAAGTCATGGCAAATTTGCATCTCCAGCAGGTTGTAGGCTGACAGCCTTGGAGAAATACAGTATAGACAGTGGGTAAGGCCAGTCTCGCAGCTTCTGTCTCCACCTGCCTGCCCATGCCCACCTGTTCCATCTCTCACTTACCTTGAAGGACACACCAGCATCTCTCCCCATAGTGTCTCCTGTACTCTGCTCCTGGGGTCGAGTCAGCTGCTGGGGTTTATCATCTGGAAGATTCTCTGCCTCAGCTTCAGCCTCAGGGAACAACAGCTTACCCTGCAGGGTATACAGAAGCTGGAGGAAGGTCTGGTACCTGTAAAGAGGAGGTAAGTGTGAAGGAAAGGAATCTCAGCTGGACCATTCTGAATCCGCAACCCATGCTCCCAACCTTACCTCTGCAGCTTGTCCTGCTCCTGTTCTGCCTGCTGCTTCAGGTTTCCAAGTTTCTGAAACACCCCCTCAAGCTCCTGCTGAGTCCCTGTCTTACGCTCCCTCACCTCTGCAGAAACTTTTGCCAGATGCTGCAGATGCTTCTCCTGCCAGGAGTGAGTGTGCAGACATTATGCATCAGATGTTGAGGTCTTAGAACCATCCCTCCAACCCCTCCAGCCTACACCCAGCTCAGGGCTCAGGCTCAATGATGAAAAGAGGGACTCTATTCACTTCAGAGTAGAGTAGGGGCCTAGAGAAAAGGAAAGATCAGAAGGAGCTGTTCTAGGGTGAGGCATTCTTGGAGGGAAGGGGCACAAAGGTGATAACACTTATTTAACTTGCTATGTGCCAGGTACTATTTTAAGCCCTTGCTGTAATGATCATTTAATCATCTTAATAACTCTCTAGAGTAGGTGGTATTATTGCCTCCATTTTAGATAAAGAAACAGAAAGTTAGGTGACTTGCCCAAGGTCATGCAGTGGTAAGTGGTGATACTGAGATTCAAGCCCATGTTGGTATTTATATTATAGTGCCTCAAAGGAAGAAGCAAAACGAAGGTTTTCTAGACAGGGGACACAGTCCATACGATGGCATGGTGGTGGGAAGGGATATTCTCCTAGGAGGATGAACCTACCTGTTGTAGTTGCCACTGGTTCTGGGCTGCTCTGCGTTTCTCCATGGCCACTTGTTTCTGCAGACAAGCAAGGGAGAGGGACCAGGAGAAGAAGTCTATTTTTTCTGGCTGGAATTTTGGGAGATTGCAAGCTGGCACAACTCAGCTTGCTCACTCTTTCCCTCTTCCTATCTGACTGCCCTTCCCTCCCTGTACTCAGGACCCCTGGGTGTACCTTGGCCTGGAGCTGCTCAAAGGCTTCCTGGAGTTGTGTCCGCTTCCTCTGGGCTTCCTCCATCTGAGTCAGGGCCTTGGTGAGGCCAATTTTGATGGCCTCTACGTGCTCCCTGTAGGTGGCCTTCAGCTCTTTCCATTGTTCCTTAGCTGCAATTGCCTTCTGTCCTGAGATGAGCCACCAGGAATGAGAACATGAGTGAGGGTGGCCTGCTAGCCTGCCTCCTTGCAACACTGGGCCTCCTTCCCATCAGCCAAATGGGAGACCTATCTGAAATCCTCCTTCCTTCCCCACTCAGGCCAGATGCTACTCCAATCCCCTGCCTACTCACGGCTGGTGTCTTCAGAAGCCAAGGGGTCCAGACCCTTAGCAGTGTCCTCCTGAGCCAGGATGTTCTGCAGGAAGTCCACTACCTGAAGCTGGCTGCAGAGCAGCTTGTCTTTCTTCTGGGAGTCCTGCTCAGAGGGAGGGCAGAGACAGGGAACGTCCTTACCTCCTTACAGGTTTCCTTAAAGTCTGCTCTCTGCCAATGCTGCCCTGTATCTCAATAAGAGGAGCCAGGACCAGACCCTGGCTTCTGAAAGGCTCGCTCTCATCTTGTACATACCACCACAAACTCAACCAGGATCTTGGCTGGCAGTTCTGCCTCCTCCTGCAAGCCTACAGGTTCCAGGATGCCTGCCACCTCAGCCAGGACCCTGGAGGGGTAAGGAAACAGAGGAAATTGCAGCTTCTTGTGATGCTAGTTCTACAGTTCTTGTGTGTACACAAATGTGGATGTGTATATCAGTATGTATACTACTGAGAGTCTTGCCTTGACCAGAGTTTACACAAGGGCCTGAAGGGCCTACAGCCTGCAACGAGGAATGGAGTGCACGGAGGGCATACAGTGATAATACGTGCCCAAAGGAAAATCAGCAGGGTTAGTAGATAAGGAGTTTGAGAAAAACGCTGAGATTTTAAATAGGGAGTGTCTCACTGAAGAGAAACCATTTGAGTCAAGATGTCAAGGAAGCCGGGGAGATATGCATGAAAGGGGAAGAATGCTGGGCCTTGGGATCCCTCCTGGCAGTGAGCACCAGCCTGGGGGCAGGGTCTTGGAAAAGCTGAGAAAGGACTCAGGGCAGAGGGCTGGATGCCTGGCTCGACTCTAGGGTTTTTCATTATTAGGGACTGGAGAAGTCTACGGGGGGGCAGGGATGGGGATGAGAAGTGATTGGGAATGTGTCGTGTTGGGACAAGAAGACAGAAGTAAAACAGTCTCCTAGAGCACATCCTGTGGAGTATGTGTATGTGGGGAGCGGCGAACGGTCCCCTAAAGGCCGTACTCCTGGAGCAGACAACAGTCACCTCAGGAACCTAAGACGGGACTGCGGTGAGGATCAATTCACGGCAGGGTCGAACCTCAAAAGCTGTACAAGGTCGAGGGCAGCAATCATTACACATAGGGGCCCACAAGGTCCTCCCAGGCCCGCCCCCAGCTGCCACTTGGCCGCAAACACTTACTCTAGGGCTGCAGCTTCCGCCTCTGTCTCCGCCGCCTCCATCCTTCTAGGCGCCGCATTCAGCCGCCTTCCCACAATCCCTAGGTATATTTTGAATTCACAGTCGACTTCGCGCCGGGGCAGGCGATTGGCTGCAGGGATTAGTGGGCGGGCACCAACGACCATTCTGCGCTCTAATTGGCAGGCGCAGATTCGCACGTTGGCGTGCCTCGCTGCTTGGCGCAAGCGCGCTTATGGCTAGGCGCGCACGGGTTCTGCGCCTGCGCGCTAGACCGTACGCGGTGCCAGAGACTGTAAGTGGAACTTGAAGTCGGCCGTGCGCTGTGAAGTTCTTGCTCTACTGGAAAGAGGGAAAGTATTTCCTTGAGTTTGCGTTTTAGGGGACACTTACAGCATTGACACTTTATTTAAAATATTTACTACTGCTGTAGAAAAAAAAAAACCCGAAAAACAGTGGGGCTGTTTCTAAGACGCTGGGAATCAGTAAAGAAGAATAGTGATCCGGGAGATACAGGAAGCAAATGATCTGAGCTCAAAAAGCGAGCTGCTTTCAGAGATACTAATATTTTATAGAAGAGATGCAGGAGAGTGAACTCAAGCAGAGCCCAGCGGATTGCCTGCGTTGGCATAATAGAACTGATATTCTTGGGAAACCAAGGTAGGTAATGTTCTTTGCAGAGTACAGGAGAAAGAGAACTGCTCAGAGAGAACTCGGTATTCATTCACCTGAGTACTGAGCAGTATGTGTCTCAATAAACTAGCCAAAAGATTTTTAAAGGTATCAGGACATGGCCGGGTGCAGTGGCTCACACCTGTAATCCCAGCACTTTGGGAGGCCGAGGCAGGTGAATTACGAGGTCAGGAGTTCGAGACCAGCCTGGCCAACATGGTGAAACCCCGTCTCTACTAAAAGTACAAAAAAAAAAAAAAAAAATTAGCTGGGCGTGGTGGCGGGCACCTGTAATCCCGGCTACTCGGGAACCTGAGGCAGGAGAATTGCTTGAACTCGGGAGGCTGAGGTTGCAGTTAGCCGAAATTGCGCCACTGCACTACAGCCCTAGTGACAGTGTGAGACTCCGTCTCAAAAAAAAAAAAAAAAAAAAAAGAGGACATTACGGAGGGTCAGAAATAGTCACTATTTCCACTAACCAGGCTGGAAAACTTCATAGTCCATTGGACGTTGGATAGAGTACACAAAAAAAGTCTTGATTTAGTAGTTGTTTATTATTTAGTAGGCAGTAATTAGTCCTAGCTGATCAGTGCTCTAGTGCCATCTAACTCTTAAAAGTAAGACCCAAATGGATCAAACTTAACAAACCATGACAGATGACAAGACCAAACTTCAGTAGTATTTATAGAAATAGAAAAATGTTCACAAACCAGTTAAAGTGCAATTTACATATGTCATGCAATGAAAAATTACCAAGCTTGCAAAAAGAAAAAGAAAAAAAAAACACATAATGAGGAGAAAAATCAATTGCTGATCAGAACTGAAGTAATGTTAGAATCAACAGGCAAGGACATTAAAACAGTTATTGTAACTATATCCCCTGTCTTCAAAAAAGATTATCAGAACTATAATGAAAAAGGTAAGTGGTGGTAAAGATGTAAAGAAAGTGGAATTCTCATGTTGATGATGGGAATGTAAAATGGTGCATAGACTTTGAACATAGGGTTACCATATGAGTCACAGTTTCACTCCTAGTGATATATCTAAGACAGATAAAAACATGGAGACACAAAAGTACACAAACATCCATAGCAGCATTATTCACAAAAGCTGAAAGGTAAAAACAACCCAAAGGTCCATTAACTGGTGAGTGAAAACACATACTTTCATTCAATGAAGTATTAATCAGTAATAAAGAGAACTTTATTACATGCTAAATAACGGTTACTGCATGCTAAAATATGAACGAACCTTGAAAATATACTAAGTGAAAGAAGCTAATTATAAAAGACCACATAATATCTTATTTCATTTATGTTAAATGTCTGGATTTGACAAATCTGTAGCAACAGAAAGTAAATTTATATAGTGCTTGTCCAGGGCTGGGAATTGGTGGGAATAAGAGGTTGAGAGAGTATGGGGAGGGACTGCAAATGGATATAGTGTTTCTTTTAAAGGGGTAAATAAAATGTTCTATAATTAAGTTTTGGTGAAGGTTGCACAATTCTATACAGAAAACCACTAAATTTACACTTTACTGCTGTCATAAAAGCTGTTAAAAAAAGTTAATCAAAGACACAAAGCTTGTAATAAAGACCTAAATCAAACTTGTAGAGATGAAAACTACAATGTGATAGATGGAATGAGATGGTATTAATAGTATGTTACACATTGCGGAATGAAAGTGAAACATAGGTCTAGAGAAACTACCCAAAATGAATCACAGAATATTAAAAAATGAAAATAAAGTAACATGAACTAATCAGTGGTGAGCTGTGAGACAACTTCTAACAGCCTAATATACTTGAAAGTGGAGTCTCAGAGAGAGAGGCAAGGGGAGAGGACAAGAAAACATAAGTAATAAAGACCAAAAAATTTGAAATGTGATGAAAATGTAATTCATATATTCAAGAAGCTTCACAAATCTCAAAGAAATATTAAGAAAATTACATCAAGTTACACCATAATTCATAACCTAAAACCATTGATAAAAAATTCTAAAGTAATTAGGGGTGTTGGGGCACATGTTACATAGAAACAAATAGCAGGATTACAGGAAATTTCTTTTTGGAACAATTCAAGCAAGACAATAGAGTAACATCTTTCAAATACTGTAAGAATCAAAAAAGTCAACCTTGATTTCTATTTCCAGCAAACAGCTTTCAAAAATGAAGGCTAACTAGGCCAGGCGTGGTGACTCACGCTTATAATCCCAGCACTTTGGAAAGCCAAGGTGGGCGGATCACGAGGTCAGGAGATCGGAGATCGAGACTATTCTGGCTAACACTGTGAAACCGCACCCCCCTCCCCCGCCCGTCTCCACTAAAAATACAATTAGCCAGGCCTGGTGGCAGGCACCTGTAGTCCCAGCTACTCAGGAGGCTGACTCAGGAGAATGGCATGAACCCGGGAGGCGGAGGTTGCAGTGAGCCGAGATCACGCCACAGCACTCTAGCCTGGGCCACACAGCAAGACTCCACCTCAGAAATAAAGAAATAAAGTAAGTAAGAAAGAAATAGAAATAAAAATAAAAAGGCTAACTAAAGACATTCTTAAACACACAAGCATGGAAGGCAATTTTCAGTATAAGATCCCACACTACAAGAAACATGGAAGAAGTTTTTCAGGCTGAATGAAAATGGCATTAGCTTCAAATCTGAATGTATACAAAAGAGTGAAATGGGCCGGGCGCGGTGGCTCAAGCCTGTAATCCCAGCACTTTGGGAGGCCCAGGCAGCTGGATCACGAGGTCAGGAGATCGAGACCATCCTGGCTAACATGGTGAAACCCCGTCTCTACTAAAAAATACAAAAAAAAAAAACTAGCCGGGCGAGGTGGCGGGCGCCTGTAGTCCCAGCTACTCGGGAGGCTGAGGCAGGAGAATGGCGTAAACCCGGGAGACAGCTTGCAGTGAGCCGAGATCTGGCCACTGCACTCCAGCCTGGGTGACAGAATGAGACTCCGTCTCAAAAAAAAAAAAAAAAAAAGTGAAATGTGGTCCTGGCTACTTAGGAGTCTGAGGTGGGACGATCACTTGAGCCCAGTATAAAGCTGTGATGAGTTGGTCATGCCATTGCACTTCAGCCTGGGTAACAGAATGAGACCCTATCTTTAAAGAAAAAAAAAATTGTGATGTGGGTTTTATAGCATATGTAAAAGTAAAATGTAGCACAAAGTGTGGGAGAGAAGAAATAAAAGTAAATTTATATGCTTGTACAGTTTCTCTGAAGGTTGTGTATCAGTTGAAGGTGAACTGATGAGTTAAAACTGCAGTAGAGTCTCTGAAGCAATAGTGCCAACACACCTTAGAGGGGCTACCAATGAGTCATTTCCTTGTGTGATTTCTTTCTAGTGCAGACAGAAATTGTGACCAATAGAATACAATAAAGGTGATGGGATGTCATTCTATTGATTAGGTTGTTTATTAGGCAGAGGGGGTATCATTCCACTCATGCCTCCATTTTCATGTATAGCAGAAGCTTAGCAGACTGCATTAAAAAAAAGAGGGATTCTCCTTCTGGCCTGGAAGAAGCATGCAACCATGTTGTAAATTGCCTGTGGTAAGTATCACATGGCAAGGAACTGTGAGTGGCCTTTAGGACCTGTAAATAGATCTGAGCTGATGGCAATGAGTAGATGGGGCCCTCAGTCAAACAGCCCTGAGCAGATTACGTTTCTACAAACAATCAAATAAAAAATAACGCTACTCAGTTAACATCTTGATTGAAAACTTAAGAGACCTTGAGCAGAATGCAAAACTTTGACCCAGTGAAACTGTCTTAAAATGTTGACTTATAGAAACTGTGAGATAATAAATGTGTTTTTTAAGATTCTAAATTGTGATAATTTGTTACACAGCAATAGAAAACTATTACAAACTTCTAAAACAAATTGTAGCTAAGAAATCAATAAAGGAGATAAAATAGAATATAAACAACTAATCCAAAAGAAGGCAGAAAAAGTGAAGACGAACAAAGAAAAAAATGAAGGGAATAGAAAACAAATAGCAAAATGTTAGGGGTAAGCCTAAGCATATTTGTTATCACCATTAAATGTAAATATCTTAACTATACCATTGAAAGGAAGAGATTATTAGATTGGATACAACAGCAAAATTGTGTTAAGTACACTAAATATAAAAAAAAAAAGATGGAAAAAATATTCCATGCTTATATTAGTTAGATGAATGCTGAATAATTATACATTTGTATA
This sequence comes from Macaca mulatta, assembly GCF_049350105.2. Taxonomy (NCBI): domain Eukaryota; kingdom Metazoa; phylum Chordata; class Mammalia; order Primates; family Cercopithecidae; genus Macaca; species Macaca mulatta. Next base: position 93,524,874 of record NC_133414.1, on the reverse strand, counting down.
TTTATATATATTTATATAATATACATTTATATATAGTATTTATATATTTATATAATACATATTTTTATATAGTATTTATACACATTTATATATGATATTTATATGTATTTATACATATTTATGATATTTACATATGTATTTATATTTATATATTTATATATATATTTATATATAATATTTATATTTTTTTTAGGCAAAAGGCTATCACCAGAAGTAAGAAAGTGATATTATCATGATAAAGGGGTCAATCATGTGAACTTAATCATAAGTGTTTTTGTACACCTAATATGAGACCATGAAAATACATGAATCAAAAACTGAACTGCAAGGAGAAATAGATAAATCCATAGTCATTGTTGAGATTTCAGTAAGCCACTTATAATAATTTATAGAACACTGAACCTAACAGCAGAATAGTCATGCTTTTCCAGTGTATACCCAACAGTGAAGTCCATATTATGGGTCATAAAATTAGCCTGAACAATTATAAATGAATAGTACAATACACAATATTTAGGTTTTTTGTTTGTAAATGATCTAAATAGCCTCCTATATGCATTGAATGTGATGATGTATGATAATATTGCAGTCTTTTTCTTTGACTTAATTAACTCCTAATTTATCTTTAGATTTCTGCTCAGATTTTTCAGACACGAAATAGATTTTTGCTCAGATTTTTCAGACATGATCAAACCTTCCTTCACCTATATGCCTATATCAGACCTCCTTACTATAGCCTCACAAAGCTCTACAGACTTTTTCTGTTGTCACAGTTGCATTTTACATCTGCTTGTAGAATTATTTGAGTGAATCTCTTATTTTCTAATAAGCTTATTGAGGATAAAAGTTATTTTTTGTTAATAGTTGATAGTAATAATAATTTGTTCTATGCATATTAGGGACAATTTATGCAAGGCTACAGCAGGCCACTTTAAGGATATTGGTTTTATATAAACGTGGTAGAAATCTACTGAAAGTTTATTCATAATTAGATGGCAAGTCAGGTTTTAGTATTGCAAAGTTAAGCCTCAATCATGGGTGGAAAAATAAAAGGTTGAAAAATGTTATTATTCCAGTGGCCTTAGTAAAAGGTGAAAACATTTTTGGATTCTATAATAAGTAACTTGGCACTAAAGATACAAATAGCTCAATATATTTACGTAAAATAATTCATAGGTTTTATTATTCATTGGATACGTTGGAGTTACTAAACTATGTATAAAATATATTACTTCAGTTTCTGATGGTGCAACTGGATGAACTGTGATGCAATTTATTTAGTGATTCCTGGAAGATAATTCTATTTGACAAATGACAGAGGAAGATCTTCAACTTGATTTTGTTGACCTACCTATTTGAAGTGTTTTAGCTATTCATGTGTATATTTTTAAAAGACACTTGGATGTGTCTTGAATGGACAAGGAGGTTTAGGGCTTGGAAAAATGTGAGAACTGGAAATATATATTTGATCAACACAAATATATAGGCAATTGAAACTGTGGCCATCAGTGGCATTCCCTATGCTGACTATAAAGTGAAAAAGAAAAGAATGCTGGAATCAGTATAGTTGAGTAACTGACATATTGTGGATTTGTAGAAAACAGATGAGTTTCTAGTATCAGAGAAGTACCTACAGTGACAGAAGCATTAAAATAAATAAATTGAGATGTGTAATACAGACAATTCTTAGAAAAATTTTCAGCAATTTTTCATTTGTCAACGTTTTAATGCTCTCCATTGCAATTTGTATTGTATGTATACTTCTGATTTAGTGAAAAACGTTTTTCTTATGCATTCCATAAAGAATCTTCTTGCTGAACTAGTAAGAGTTCTTTCTGCTTGATATGTCTATTTTTTAACACTGTCTACCTATTTTACATTTATGATACAGTGGAGAAATGACACTTGCTAAAATGCACATTTTGACTAAAGTGGCAGGGATTGGCTTTATGTGTGAGAGTTTAGATCCCTTTGATCTATTTATCACAAATTCCTATGAAGATACTGCCTTTTGAATAAAATACTTTCCAAATATATCAATGACATCACTGTTAACATCTAAATTTAAATAGTGTTTGGTTAAACTGAAGACCAAACCGTTCAAGGATAAAACAATAAATTGCAAGTCAAAATGACATGCTACAAGGTGAAGTTGGAAAATAGGACTTTAAACATCATACTGCATAAATTTGCCAACTCTGTTTCCCCCTCCACTTGGCTCTGATTGGGAGAGATCTGGCCTAAAATTCTAGTGAAAATAACAGTAGATCAATTAAAAAGTTTGAATCTAAGTCGTACTTCTTTCTGTGTTGTCCAATATGCAGCTTTTATTGTTTAGCACATACGAAATGGCTCTGAAAATAGTTGCATTATCACTTAAATAGAATATCCGACTATATTGTTAAAATATATGAAGTGAGCATGGAGGCAAATTCATGTAGATTTATAGAACATTAAGCAAATATAAATAAGCAGATAAAACATATGTTTGCATTTGTCTATAGGCAGAACTCTTCCAGTACTTAATAAAACATCAAAACCAACATCATACTTTTGGAATCTATTTTTATTGCATAGAAACTTCTGTTTGCTGTGTTTATCTTTCTCAGGATTGTTTTAGGAATCGAAGCTATATTTCCAGATCATCACTTCCTTGAGGCAAGATCATCTAAATGAGTCATGGAAACCCAATAAATAAAACATTATATAAAAATACGTATGTATGTTAATATATACATATGTTCCCTGCCTCTCTCTCTCTCTCTACCCAATCTACATATATCTTTGCATGCATGTGAATATCTTACATTGTAAACATTATCTAAAAAGTAATATCTTGAAATTCAGTTAATTATCTCCTTGAATTTTAACACTAGCCTTTTTTTCTGAACAGAATCTCTGATTGTTTGCTTCCTATGTCACATTTATTCACAGGTAGCTAAAATGTAATTTTATTGTGATGTTTATTAACTTAGAGGCTTAAACAATAATGGCTTAAATAAAGCACATGTGCTATAATTATTTCAAAGGATGCCTAAAAATGCACCTGTAGAAATCAGTTCACTTTGTATATGTATAGCAAAACATCATATTGTACACCTTAAATATATACAGTAAAATATTCCATGTGCTGTGTGTTATAATTGTCAAAAATATTTCTTCTACCTTCCTAAATGGAATATTTCTACATTTATATCACATCCATTAACTGATGGATGTTTTTCCACTATTTCTTAAATATTCTCCAAGCAGTCTTTTTTTTTTTTTTTTTTTTTTTTTTGAGACGGAGTCTCGCTCTGCCACCCAGGCTGGAGTGCAGTGGCTGGATCTCAGCTCACTGCAAGCTCCGCCTCCCGGGTTCACGCCATTCTCCTGCCTCAGCTTCCCGAGTAGCTGGGACTACAGGCGCCCACCACCTCGCCCGGCTAATTTTTTTTTTTTTTACTTTTTAGTAGAGACGGGGTTTCACCGTGTTAGCCAGGATGGTCTCTATCTCCTGACCTCGTGATCCGCCAGTCTTGGCCTCCCAAAGTGCTGGGATTACAGGCTTGAGCCACCGTGCCCGGCTTCAGTCTTAAAACTTATATAATTTAACCTGCTGAATTTTTTTTAAAAGATACTTTTGGTCTTAGTAACTTTTGAAAAACATTTTTCCATAACTAGACAAAATGATAAAATTTAAAAAACAAATTTGGGCCAGGTGCGGTGACCCACATGTGTAATCCCAGCACTTTGGGAGGCCAAGGTGGGCGGATCACAAGGTCAGGAAATCGAGACCATCCTGGCGAACACAGTGAAACCCCGTCTCTACTAAAAATACAAAAAAAATTAGCCAGGCGTGGTGGTGGGCGCCTGTAGTCCCAGCTACTTGGGAGGCTGAGGCAGGAAAATGGCATGAACCCAGGGGCTGGAGCTTGCAGTAAACGGAGATCACATCACTGCACTCCAGCCTTGGTGACAGAGTGAGACTCCATCTCAAAAAACAAACAAACAAACTTGATAAATATTTCTTTGGTTTGGGTGTTTGAATGCATTAAAGCAAGTTTTATATTTGATCACAACTTCTACACAGTAAACTTATATGGCAGATAATAAAGTGTTCATTAGGGACTCAGACTCTTGATGAGCAAAATACTTTTGCTTTAATAAACTAATGAATATATTTTTTCTGATTTTATTGTGTGTTTTCAGTGTTGCTTTGGGAATAAGGAATCCCCATTATTTAACCTACATTTTAAAACAGTTTTATAAAAGTAGAAATTACATGCCTAAAATGTATTGATTATAAGTATAAAATTTAGTGATTTATTATACTGATAGAATTTTGCAATCAGTTGTAAGACATTTCTAGCACCCTGGAGAGATCCATTTTGTCTCTTTGCAGTGAATTGCAGTTCCTACTCCCTGGTCCAGAAAAAAACAATGATACAGTTTTTGTCTATAGACTGGCCTCTTATGCACATTCAGGAAGTACACAATATGTAGGTTTTTGCATCTTTCTTCTTTCCTTTAGCACAGTGTTTCTGAGGATCATCTATGTTGTAGTATACATCAATAATGTATTCCTGTCTATTGATGAATATATTCCATTATGTGTATATACAAGATACAGTTTACTTGTTCACCAGTTGATAGAAATTGTATTGTTCCAGTTATTGACTTTTATAAATAATGCTGCTATGAACTTTCCCTTAAAAGTTTTTATGTGGGCTAGGAGCGTGACTTATGACTGTAATCCCAGCTCTTTGGGAGGCTGAGACCAGAAGAGGCCAGAAGTTCAAAACCAGCCTGAGCAACATAGCAAGACTCTGTCTTTACAAAAAATACAACACTTAGCTGTGTGTGCTGGTATGCACCTATAGTCCAAGCTACTTGGGAGGCTGATGCAGGATGTTTGCTTGAGCCCAGAAATTCAAGGTTGCAGTGACCCCTGATTGTGTGAGGTGGAAATTAAAGAAAGAAAGGAGAATGAAATTAGAAAGAATAAGGTTTCTGTATTCAGCTGACTCATCTGCAAGGCAGTGACAGGCAAAAGCTAGACCTAGGCAAAAGTTCTGATAACATTATCTAAGAAGCCAGGGCTCAAAGGAATGTGCTTTGGAGACTCTCCCAACACTCCTTTAACATAAGGAGAAGAAAAACAAATTTTCTCTAATGATATGAGTAAACCTATGAGTTTATGGATTCCTATTCTCTGCAACTAGTAACATCAAGTATTCTGTTTTATCTAAGTGGCAGAGAAGATCATAGGAAGCCTGAGCAGGCCTGAACTACAGCCACCTAGGTGCCATAGCAAAAGTTATTAGATAAGCCCCTACAAGGCACTTGAGTAAAACCTAGATAACAGTCATCTAGGCCACATAGCAAGATGTCGTATATAATTCTGAGTTATGCACCTGACACAATTTGATTAACTTTGTTCTGCTTCTACACACTTCTTTCATGCCACTACACTTCACACCACTGTAAGCTTGCTTCAAACTAGCCAACCTCCTTTTTTAAGTGTGTATAAAAGCCAAGACCTGACTTTTTTCTTAGTCCAGTTTTTAGATGTTAAGTACGCTAGGTCTGAGTGCATTCACTAAAGATCCTCCTTTATTCACCCCGTAATCTTTCTAGTCCTTCTGATTCCCGCAACAGTGCACTGCCCTCCAACCTGATTGAAAAAGAAAGTGCCTATCTGAAAAAGAAAAAAAAAAAGAGTGAACAGATGTTGACATTTCCCTTGAGTAGATAGCTAGATATGATATAGCTGAGTTGAAAGATAAATATATGTTTTGACTTTTCACGGAAGTGCCGAGGTATTTTCTAGAGTGCTACCATTTTACAGTCCCACCTACTATATACGAAGGTTTCAATTTGTTCATAACTTTACATGGTGTGTTCAGTAATTTTGATTGTAAACATTCTAGTGTGTCTAAGGTGGTATTTCGTTGTGATTTTATTGTGCATTTCCCCCCTGACTAATTATATTGGCCATATTTTCATATGTTTATTATCATCTGCCTATCCTCTTGAATGAAATGTCCATTCAGATACTTTGCCCATTTTGCAAAAAGGAGGTTGTTTTCTTACTATTGAGTTGTAAGAGTTATTTCTACTCTACATAGAAGTATTTTTTAATCAGATACATCATTTGCAAAATGTTTTTTCCCAGTCTGTGACTTGTTTTTTCATTTTCTGAAATGTCTTTTAGGCTATTAAGAACATTTTGCCAAACTGAAGTTATGGAATGTTTTTTCAGTATTTTCTTCTCAATTTTTTATTTTTATTTTTTATTTTTTTAGTTTTTAGCTCTGACATTTAATATCTTTGAGCTAATATTTGTGTACGGTATAAGGTAAAAGCCTAAATTCATCATTGTGTATGTGGATATTCAATTTCTGCAGCATGCTTGTTGAAAGACTATTCTTTCCTCACTTTATTGCCTTGACCCCGGTTTTCAAAAATCAATGGGCCATATAAGTTACTGCAATTTCAAATCTTCTCTTCTAGACAGTTGTTCCCAACACAAAGAAATATCAAATGTTATAGGTGATGAATATCCTAAGTATCCTGATTTGATTGTTACACATGTATCAGAATATCACAACCTCATACATATGTACAATTATTATGTATCAATAAAAATAAAATTTTAAAAATCAGTTGTCCATAAATGTATTTTGGTGTCTGTAGTCTCAACTCTGATTCACTGATTAGTATTCCTGTTCTTTAGGCAGCACCACATTGTTTTGATTATTGCTACTTTATAGTACATTAAGAAATTGGGAAATGTGAGTTTTCCAACTTTTCCATTGACAAAAATATCTGGGTTATTCTGAGTAATTTGCGTTTTCATAAACATTTTAGGAAGGACTTGTCAATTTCTGCTAAAAATCCTGCTGGGACTTTTTTTTAGAGATTAAATTTAATTAGATTGGAAGATATAAGTTACGGTTCTTTTTCTTTGTTTTAAAAATTTTTAATTTGCATTTTCACTTCTATATGGTATTTAAAAGCTTGGCTGCCAATAGTTTTCAGATAATATTTAACGTTCTTACTGCGTAAGACACTGAACCAATGTTACCCCCAAGTGTCCCCAGGAATTGTCTGGAATTGGTGAGACTGAACGCTAGGTTGTTAAGCTCTTCTTTATCTACATAAGTATCTAAAATACACATATACACATGGAAAAGTTAGACTTTTAGAAAAAAATGCCTACTCAGATAACAGTTTGACACAATAACCTCACCTTGTTTAAAAGGAAGTAGGCACAAAGTGTAAATATTTTATTCTCAGTAAGATTATATTGACAGAACTAGATATTTTTCTATGAAACAATTAGGTGATTTTTTTTTCCTTAATAAAAATTTAAACAAAACTCTGTTCTGCAGATTTCAAGTACTAATTATCACAGTGCTTTGAAAAAGGCAACAGCAAGTACAAAACTGAGATGCATATTTTGTAAGTTCAGAAAAGGACCAGTTTCTCTTTTAACCTGGCATCTTATGGATTGCGTGACCAAAATTCACATGTATCAATCCAACAGCACTATATTAGGCTTTCAAAAATGCATATTTTCTCATTTAGTTGCCACAAAGAAAACTCTCTCAATTGACTTTTATTATTCCAAATCAATAGAAAGGAAACAGAAGCTCACTAAAGATAACTTACTAAAGCCACAGAGGTGGGAAGTGGCAAATATAAATCTGAGTCAAATCTGTGTCACATCAAAGTCTGCTGTATTACATGTGCCAATTGGAGTTAGACCCGAGAGGTTTTAGTACAAATAGTCTTTGAAATACCCTTCCTCACAGCACTCCAATTACCAGTGTTTTCAATATTTTTTATTTTCAACCACATTTTCTAAATGTGTTTTGTAGGAAATTTGACTGGGACAAAGAATGACCAAAGGCCAACCTTAGCTAAAGGAGACTTTTATTTATTTATTTATTTTGATCAGAGAAAATGAATTTTCCCCTGAAGATGCTTATCATCAGCTTTCTTACAGCACAATTCGTGGCAAAATGCAAAGAGCCTTGTCTTTGGAACAAGAGATTGAAGTTCAAATACCTAGCACATTTGTAACCTTGGATAATTTACTTAGTAATTCAGTTTTATTATTTATTACATCATGATTATAGTGATAATTTTTTTTTTTTTTTTTTTTGAGATGAAGTTTCACTCTTGTCATCCAGGCTGGAATGCAATGGCGCAATCTCGGCTTACTACAACCTCCACCTTCCAGGTTCAAGCAATTTTCCTGCCTCAGCCTCCCGAGTAACTGGGATTACAGGCCCCTGTCACCAAACCTGGCAATTTTTTGTATTTTTAATAGAGATAGGGTTTTGCCATGTTGGCCAGGCTGGTCTTGAAGTCCTGACCTCAGGTAATCCGCCCGCTTTGGCCTCCCAAACTGCTGGGATTACAGGTGTCAGCCCCCACACCCAGCCTAGAATATTTCTTACGAGAAACCATAAAAGTTAATTTTTGAAAATGCCTCAACTTAAGTTTGACACATAGTGGATGTTATTAACATTTTTGTTTCTGTTTTCATCAGTTTCTTTTGCAGGTCATATTTACATAAAGCCAGAACATTAAAAACTGCAGAAATCATTTGGGAATATGTTTTCATGTAAGAACTTAATAAATGCTAAAAAGTATACAACAAGGATTAGTTTTCCAATACACTATCTCTTTCAAATGTATTTTTACTATAATTTACAATCTTTACCTTTCACCATTTCCTATTATTCATTTTTCGATGTCAACTTCCTCAGTAAACTTAAAACTCTAATTTATAGTTTCAGTAAAATAATAATTAAGAAATACCATTCTAGAAGCTTAAAATTTAGCTTAGAAAGCTGGTACTACTCTTCTGTGAACTATGATTCTGAGAGTCAACAGTGGTGTTAGCTACTGCTGTACTTGCCGGAATTTTCAGATCAAGATACTGCATTTTGTTTTAGGAGGGATCTTCATGTTTAGCATTTAAATTGCAGATCATAAGGTAATTCTTGCCTTGGTTTGCTAGTTCCAGATGGATAGATTCTGACTAACACACTGTTCAATTCCCTATTTTAGTCTGTCATTTCTCTAACAATGCTCAGCATCCATGCAATTTGGACACAGACCATCAGAACTAAATTGCAATGCCCTCATGAGAAAGGGTTTCTCACTAGGAGCAAATGCACACGAAACCTTTTGGATTTTTTCTAATCATGACTTAGCCCTACAGCTTCTTCCTTTTTGTTTTATGTTAGTAATAAACCAAACCACCATGAAAAGTGCCTGAAAGCTAAAGGGATTATTTTAAAGTCGCAAACTTATTTTTACATACTTGTTGCACTTACAATCATGTTTGGGTTGTTTTTATTGCCTCAGCCTAATTTTCAAGGGAGATCATTTCACCCTATCTATATAAACTCTTTCCATTTAAGAAGAGTTATCTATTATTCAGAGCTCAGGTTGAACACAAAGTTGATTTGGTTTGCCACTCAATAGCTATCAAGATTCACCCCAGGACAGCCAGTATTTCATAGGTGCACAAAGTGAGTGGTTTGGAAAAATCACTAAACTAATAAGAACAATCTGAGGATTATTCCCCATTTTACTCAAATCCATCTATTCTATAATATTGCAATGTTGCCATAGATGTTACTAATCCATTCAAAATTTTTTGTTTAAAAGTGTTTATGAGGAAATGTCATAAATCCTCAGGTAACTTTGTATTGCCATTGAAGAAAATACATTAAAAAACAAATTATGTGTTGCCTTTTCCCCCATTCATATATCTCTCTATCTTATTAATACTCTATGTCCAAAACCAATATAATTTGAACAATTAGTTTTCCAGGTAATTAAAATTTGTAAAATCATGGTAATTACAGTATTGGTTTTCATTATTTCATTGCCACAATGTGCTGTGCCATTTAAAAGTAGTGATATACTGGCATTTTTCTCAGTTCTTTTGTTGATTTTTAATATCTAGATACAAATTTTTATTGAGATATACAAAGATATTTATTCCCTATCTTAAGATTTTAAATCAAAGATGCATTACAAATCCTCTACTCGTTAAAATTCTTCCAAGTATTATACTTTTACAATTATATTTGCCTGGGTTTCTATTGAAATTAAGCATTTTTTCTTAATTATGTTAATGATTTGTGTTTTTCTAGGAGCTAATAGGTCATCTATCTGGATATAGGCCTTCCTTAGGGAACAGTCTTAGCATGAGTATTTAGGGACTATTAAAGGTATCTGAAGTACGTAAGTAAAACCTTCTTTGTGAAATGTCTCATTAAATCTTTGGCCGATTTTTTAAAATGGGGTTTGACTTTCTATTGTAATTATTATAATATTTACAAGTATTTTTTATGTATTCTGGACACAAGACTGTTGTCAGATGTACAGTTTGCAAAAATTTTGTCTTTGTCACAAACATTTTAATTTTCTTAATGATATCTTACCAAAAGAAAATTTTTAAAAAGTAGTCGTAGTCCATTATATCAAATATACATTTTATGATTTTTACTTTTATGCATATCATCTTAGAAATATTTGTCTAAGCCAAGGCCACAAACATTTTTCTTAAATATTTCTGGCAGAAAGTTTGTTTTCCACTCAAATATTTATATTTATGATCAATATCAGGTAAATTTTTGATGTAGCATGAGATAGATGTTGAGGCTCATTTTTAATATTACTGTACATTTGAGCACCATTTTTTGAAATATATTTCACTTTTGAATTAGTTTGACATTTTAGTCAAAAATAACATTGACTATATCTAAGTAGATGTATTTTTGGAGTTTCTCTTTTGTTTCATTTATGTATATGTTTATTCTTATGCTAATACCAGAGTCTTAATTACTGTATTTTAATATTAATTCTTGTAGTGGGTTAGTTTATATCCTCTAGCTTTGTTCATTTTTCAAAATATTTTTGGCTTTTTTTGTCATTTCCATTTCCATTTACACTTTATAATTAACATCACATTTTACAACAGATTTCCTTAGTTTTGGTTTGAGTTTCCATTTAAATCTATAAAGGCGGTGAGAATGGTCACCTTATTTTGAATCATCTAATTTATGAACATAGATAACTCTCAAATCATAAATATGTTCTTTGCCTTTTGTCTGCAACATGTTGTAGATAAAGTTGTACAGATTTATTTATATTTTATTTCTCTTTTAACTAGTTTTAATAATTTATATCCTTCAAGACTTTATTTTCTTTAAATTGTCAAAATTGTTAGAATAAAGTGTTCACAAGGGTTAAATTATAATCTTTCCATTTCTTTTCTTATTGATTGATTGAAATGGAGTTAGCACTTGTTGTCCAAGGTGGAGTACAATGGCACTATCTCAGCTCACTGCAACCTCCGCCTCCAGCTTCAAGTGATTCTCCTTCCTTAGCCTCTCGAGTAGCTGGAATTGCAGGCATGCACCACTAGGTCCGGCTAATTTTGTATTTTTGGTAGAGATATTTTCTCCATGTTGGTCAGGCTGATCTCGAAGTCCCGACCTCAGGTGATCCGCCCGCCTCAGCCTCCCAAAGTGCTGGGATTACAGGCATGAGCCACTGCACCTGGCCTTCGATTTCTTGAGGATCTGTAGTAATTTATCCTCTCTTATTTCTGGTAGTCTCTTTCTCTGTCTCTGTCTCTGTATCTCTCTCTCTCTCTCTTTCTCTTTCTCTCTCTCTTTCTCCTTTCTTTCCTCTCTCTTTTTCTCTTAACTAGTCCAGCTTGAGTTGTATTCCTTTGTAGACTTTCTTTTTCAGAAATAACTTTGGGCTTATTGTTTCTCTATAAATGTTTTCTGTTTTCAATAACACTGATTTATGTTTGTATCTCTATTATTAATATTTTCTGGCATGTTGTATAAGTGCAAAATCAAAACTATTGGTTGATGATATCGTTCTGTCATCCATATTTTATGTCATGTCATTCTACCAATTGTTGAAAACAGAATGGTGAAACTTCCCACTATAGTTGTGGATTTGTCTATTTCTCATTTCAGTTCTATCTGTATTTTTGTCACATAGGTTGAAGCCTTGGAGTTTGGTTCATACACGTATAATATTGCTATATGTTCTTGATTTTTTTTTTTTATTTTTAATTATAAGGTAATGCCCATATTTTCTCCTAGTAATTTTTTTTTTGTTCCAAGGCCTAACTTTATAATGCTAATGTAGGCACTGCTTCAATTTTTATTAATATATGCAGAATATATTCTTTTTGCATAATTTTTCTTTTAATCTTTGTGTTGCTATTTTGAGTTTCTTAAAAAGAACATATAGTTGGTTATGTTTTTTTTTAAATCTACTCTGTCAAATCTTGTCTGTTAATATGCATGTTTAGACATTTTAACATTTAGAGTATATTATGTGTATGTATTTGTTATATATCAGTTTACATAAGTGAGGTTTGTTGATGTCTATGTATTAACAGTGATGGAATTTTGAGCTACATAATTCCATTTAGTTATTTTGTATAACTTGTATATTTGCTGAGATCTTCTATTTTCGTATGTTTCAAGAGAATTTGTAGTTGGTTTCTAAAGCAGTTTTATGATAGTGGTTTTAAAATTCTCCCCCAAATGACTCCAATTCATCTCCATATTGTCATTCCTTATCTTTCTCACTAAATTTTAGTTATCTTGCTTCTTAGTATAATGAATGATGTTTTATTGTATCCTGGACATTTTGGTTATTCTGTTAGGTAATTCTTTTTTCTATCTACGTCTTCTGTTTTATCAGGAAGTTAGTTTAAGTTTAATGATGTGTCAGTTCTGTTCTACTTCTGTGAGCTTTCATTCTCATAAAGGTTAGTTCCCGAACCCTTTCAGTCTTATTCTTGGCTGCTCTATTTTCTCATGTTGCTGGAGCTCCTCCTGCTGAATGCCCCCAACCAGTGCTATCTGCAGGATCACTGGACAGTCTTCTGGGGTGAAGCTGGAAGCTACTGAATCTTGCCTTTTTATGCTACTGGGTGGAAGCCAAGGAGACACAGGGCTTTGCTATTGTTGTAGCTGTGAGCAGATGGGGCCACTCTCAGGGCCCTGGATCCAGAATGGGGATTGAATAACTTGGGCTTTACTTCTGCAGCTGCTGGGAGACCATAACACCCACCTGGCCTGAGTCATGGAGCAAAGGCTGAGATGGCTGAGGATTCATTGTTTCACTGCTGTTAATGAATTTGATCATTAACAGAGGCTTCCTTTGTGGAAAATTCTTAGCAATCCCCATTAGGTCTCTTGGCTTCTACTCTGCCTGGCTTTTGGTCAGAAAGAGCAAGTTTTTCCCCTTTTTTCTTCTATGCCTATTGGTTGTTCCTTGCTGCAGGCCTTTCCAATACCTGCAATATAGAGAAAATAAAAAAGAAATCTCAGGGAACTCATCACATTATTATTTCTCAAGTCCTGTAGTCTCTAGCCTGTCTGCCTTCTTTTCAGCTTTCAGAATCGTTTTATTGTTGTCTATTAAATAATTTGCAGAGTATAGAATTATACTTAGAGAAGAGGAACAGAAAAAAGTGAATCAACACCATCTTCTTTCTGAAACTTTATTTATAACTGTCATTGTAGCATATTTTTATATCATTCAAAATTAGCAGTGATCCTAGAACATAATAAGTGCTTGGAAAGTAAAATTATAAGTAAATGAATTAACAAGTTAAGTGGTTGCCTAAATAAAAGGAAAGAAGAAAGAAAGGAAAGAAGAAGAAAAGAAGTCATGAATGAAGAAAATAGGAAAGGAAAGAAAGATTGTTGTTGTCAATGGACTATTCTAATAACAATATTATATATTGGAAAAGACACCAGCCTTACTTGTGTTACTAGCCAATTCATAATTTTGGTAATGAATTTAAGTTTTATAAACACATTTTTTAATTTATAAAAGAAAAGGCTCTGATGAAAATTTGTTGTCCCTTTCAGTCACGTATGTTCTGGGTCTTAAACAGTCTCTGAAAGCCATAATGGATGCTCCATTTAAAAGTGGTTTGCTATTAAGCTTATGGTTGTAGCTTCTGGGGCAGCATGCAAGCCCTGTGACACAGCTGTGCACTAGTAGGAAACAGCAGCAAGTCAATTGAATTGGTGTAAAACAATAGGGGATTCTGTACATTTTTTTCAAGAAATGGCATATGTAGGGCATGAGTCAAAGAGGTTGAGCTGCCAAAAAATGAAGAGCTCAACAGAGCTTTCACCTGTGAGCAGCTGGTCACACACTTTTGGTTTGCCAAATATGTTCACACGTTGAGAGAAACCCACCCAGTGGCTATTATCTTTGAACATCAAGGACAAATGTGTCATGGTTAATGCCTATCCAACTGTTAATGCAGTCTGTGCTTTTATTGGAACTTCTGTTCCCAGTTTAAAGGATATAACTAATATACTCTGCCTTGTTGATATTCCATTAGTACCTAACCTTTTTATGTAAGAAGTCACTAGGGATATGTTGAGGGTGCATATGTTTATTCTCTTGACCCCCAAACTTAACTAATGAACTTATATAAAGAGTGTTAAATTTTGAAATTCAGAATAAAATTGTCAGTAAAAGTATAAATGTGTCATTAAAACATTTTGCTAGAGGCATAACTATGTACACCGTCCTTCATATATATATATATAGTATGCTTCATGAGTATATATGACACCATGGTTGCTCTTCAGATGCAAGTTGGAAGACTGTTCAGGGTTAATATTTTGAGAGCTTTCTGTAATCCCTTCCCCAAAGATAAGTAGAGCTTTCTAAAATGTAAATCTGATTGTATATTTTCGTTGCTTTATTAAGTCTTTCCATGCATATTTATTAAACATCTAGCGTGTGCAACACGTTGTACTAATGTGGAGAATATGGTACAGAGTTTGAATAAAACAGATATAAAAGTTACAGTCTATTAGGTGAATGCTTGAGAGACCAAACTGTCTAAACATTTTTTTAATCCCTACATGATAATGACTGTTTATGACTTTTAAAAATATTTTCCTATTTATTTTCCCCTCCTCACTTTCCCATTTTTCTCTACCTATATCCCCCTACCCTAAAGTAAAACTTGCTTTTGGTTGCCCTTAACCTTTCTCATATGCTCTTCCTTTTGACTGAAATATCATGTCATCAAAACCTGCATACTTATGTGAAAAATACCACTCATTTTCCATCCCTTGCTTTGATATCAGTTCTTCTGAAAGTTCTTTCCTGGTGATCCTGACAGCCATTGGACATTAGCTACATGCTGCTTCTCTATTTTCCCATACCACTCTCTATATACTGTCTTACAATGGCTCTTATTACGCAGTTGTAAACAATATTATGTAGCCATATTTAGGTTTTCATGGATTTAGAACGTTTTAAAACATGTTGTCAATTGTGGTAAAATATGTAACATGAAATCTACCTTTTAAACTGTTTACATGTACAGTATATAATTGTTAACTATATGAACATGGTTGTATAGCAGGTCTGTAGATATTTTTCATCTTTCAGGACTCAAGCTCTATACTTACTGAACAGCAAATTCTCATTTCCCCTCTCCTCCTAACCCTAGTCAACCACAATCCCACTTTCTGTTTCTAAAAGTTTGAGACTTTAGATACCTTACATAAATGGAATCATTAAATATTTGTGTTTCACGTAGTATTATGTGTCAATGTTCATTCATATGATGACATATGAAAATATTCTCTCAGTTTTTAAGAAGTAGATAATATACCACTGTGTGTCATTTTCTTTATCCATTCATCCATCAATAGACATTTAGATCCTTTTCAACTCTTGGCTACTGTGAATAATGCTGCAATGAACATTAAAGTGCAGATATATTCCATTCAAGGTTCTGATTTCAATTCTTTTGGACAAATATCTGGAAGTATGAAGGCTGAATCATATGGTAGCTCTGCTATTTAATTTCTTTGGAGAAACTCCATAATGTTTTCTGTAGCAGCTGGACCAGTATGAATTCCCACTGACAGACTTCTAATTTCTCCACATCCTCATCAACACTTGTTATTTATGACATTTTCCCTTTTGTATTTTATTTTTATAATGACCATACCTGTTGAGGTATGAGATGATAAATTATTATGGTTTTATTTAGATTTCCATGATGATTAGTGGTACTGAGCATCTTTTTATATGCTGATTGGCCATTTGTATTTCTTCTTTGGAGAAGTGTCTATTGAAATTCTTTGTCCTTTTTTTAATTGGATCATTTGTTTTTGTGTTGGGTTATTGGAGCACCTCATGTATTTTGGTATTAACCCCTATATCAGATATTTGCATTCCATACATTGGCTTTTCACTTTGCTGACTGTTTTCTTATCAGTGCAGAAACCTTTTAAGTTTAATTTATTCCCACTTGTCTGTTTTGCTTTAGTTACTTGTGTTTTTGGTGTTATATCTAATAAATTATTGACATAACCAATGTTATAAAGATTTTCCCTTCCATTTTCTTCTAGCAATTTTAAAATTCCAGATCTTACACTTAAGTCTTTAATCCATTTTCATTTGACTTTTGTGTAGTTTGTAAGATAGAGGTCCACTTTTATTTTGCATGTGGATATCTAGTTTTTCCAACACCATTTGTTAAAGAGGCTATCATTTCCTCATCGTGTAGTTTTGGCACCTTTGTCTGGGATCATTTGATTGTATAGACTTTGGGTTATTTCTAGGGACTCTATTCTGTTTCATTGGTCTAAATTTCTGTCCTTATGCCAGTTTCACGTTGACTTGGTTACTTTAGTTTTGTAATAGGTTTTGAAGCCACAAATTGTGAGGCCTCCAGCTTAGTTCTTTCTCAAGATTTTTTTTTTGTTTATTTGACTATTCAGGGACTTTTCTGGTTCCATATGAATTATAGAATTGTTTTCTCTCTTTCTGAAGAAAAAAATGCTGTTGAGATTTTTATTGGGATAACATTCAATCTGTAGAACACTTTGGGTTGTATGAAAATATTAACAAGATTAGATTTTCCAGTCCAAGAACATGAAGTACCTTTCCATTTACTTGCATATTCTATAATTTATTTTAGCAAAGTTTTGTAGTTTTCAGTGTACAAGTCTTTTACCTCCTTGGTTAAGTTTATTCCAAAGTATTTTATAAATCATGATACAATTATAAATGGAACTGTTTCCTGAGTTTTCTTTTCAAATTGTTTAGTTGGTATAAATAAACACCACTCATTTTTGTGTTATTTGTACACTGTAGCCTTGCTGAATTTATTAGTTGTAACAATTTTTGTGTGGAATCGTTAGGAATTTCTTCATATATGATTATGTCATCTGTGAACAGAGATAATTTTATTCTTACTTTCTGATTTGGGTTTATTTATTTATTTTTCTTGCCACATTTCTCTTTCTAGGACTTCCAGTACTATGTTAAATAGAAGTGGTGATAGAGGACACCCTTGTCTTATTCCTAACCTTAGAGGAAGAGCTGTACGTTTTGCACCATTGAAGATGATGTTACTGTAGGATTTTCATATATGGCTTTTATATATGTTGAGGTTTTTCCTCATCTATTGATATAATCATGTGTTTTCATTTTTAATTCTGTTCATGTGCTGAATCACATTTATTGATTTGTGTACATTAAACCAAACTTGCATCCCAAGAATGAAGCCTACTTGGTCACAGAAAATTAACTTTTTCATGTGCAGTTTAATTTGGTTGGCTAATATTTTGTTAAGGATTTTTACATCTATGTTCATCAGGAATATTGGCCTATAGTTTCTATTGTTGTTGTTTGTGTCTTTGCCAGGTTTTTGTATCAGGGTGATGATGGCTTCATAGAATGAGTTAGGGAGTAGTCCCTCCATCTTGATTTTTGGGTAATAGTTTCAGTAGAATTGGTACCAGCTCTTCTTTGTATGTCTAACAGAATTTACTGTGAATCCTTCTGATCTGGTGCTTTTTTTTGGCCTGTAGAGTTTTTATTACTAGTTCAATCCCAGGCTTGATATTGGTCTGTTCATTGGTTCAATTTCTTCCTGATTTAATCTTGGGAGATTGTATGTTTCCAAAATTTATTCATTTTCTCTAGTTTTTCTAGTTTGTGTTCATAGAGGTGTTCATAATAGTCTCTGAGAAACTTTTGTATTTCTGTAGGATCAGTTGTAATGTCACCTTTGTCATTTCTGATTGTTCTTATTTATATCTTCTCTTTTTTGTTAATCTAGCTAGAGGTCTATCAATCTTGTTTATCCTTTGAAAAACACAACTTTTGGTTTCATTGACTCTGTATAGATTTTCATTGACTCTTTGTATGGATAAAATCAGTTCTGCTCTGATTTTAATTATTGCTTTTCTTCTCCTAGCTTAGGGGTGAGTTTGTTGTTGTTTTTATAGTTCTTCTAGATTTGATGTTAGATTGTTAATGTGACATCTTTCTACTTTTTGAGGTTAGCGTTAGTGCTATAAACATTCCTCTTAACACTGCTTCTCTGCATCCCAGAGATTTTGGTATGTTGTGTCTCTGTTTTCATTTATTTCAAATATTTTTTATTCTGCTTTGATGTTATTTGTTGGCCTAAAAGTCACTCAGGAGTGAGTTGTTTAATTTCCATGTATTTGTGTGGTTTTGAGCTATCTTGGTATTGCTCACTGTTTTTATTCCACTGTGGTTCCAGCGTATGGTTGGTATGATTTTCTTTTTTTCTAATTTACTGAGACTTGATTTATTGTCAAGCATGTGGTTGATCTTGGAGTAGGTTCTTTGTGCAGATGATAAGAATCTGTATAATGTGGTTGAGGAGCAGAACATTCTGTACATGTCTACTAGATCCAATTTGTCTAGTTACAATTTTGAGTCTAGAAATTTTTGGTAGTTTCAGCCTCAATAATCTGTCTAACGCTGTCAGCAGGGTGTTAAAGTCCCTGATTATTATTGTGTGGCTACCTAATTCTTTTCATAGGCCTAGAAGTACATGTTTTATGAATCTGGGTACTCCAACATTGGGTACATATATAAATTTATGATAATTAAGTCTTCTTATTCAATTGAAATATTTTTCGTTATGTAATGCCATTCTTTGTCCTTTTTTACTGTAGTTGATTTAAAGTCTGTTTTTTTCTGATATGAGAATAGTGACTCCTGCTCTTTTTTTTTTCATTTGCATGGTAAATCTTTCTCCAATGCTCTACTTTCAGCCCATGTGTGTCATTACCTGTGAGATGGGTCTCTTGAAGAGAGCAATTAGATAGGTTTTGTTTTTTTATTCACCTTGCCACTCTGTGGCTTTTAAGTGGGGCATTTAGATTGTTCACATATTAGGTAATATTGGTATGTGAGGTTTTGATCCTATCATAAAGTTGTTAGCTTGCTGCTTTGCAGTTTCTACTGTGTGGTGGCTTTACAGGGTCTTCAGGCTATGTACCTAGGTTTGTTTTTGTGGTAGTGGTTATTGTTCTTTTGTTTCCATGTTTAGAACTCCCTTAAGGTTGTCCTGTAATACTCGACTTGTGGCAATGAAAACTTTTAGCACTTGCTTTTCTGGAAAAGATTTTTATTTCACCTTCTCCTATGAAGCTTACTTTGGCAGGATATGAAATTTTTGGTTGGAATTTCTTTTCTTTAAGAAGGCTGAAAATAGGCCCTCAATTTTTCCTGGCCTGTAAGGTTTCTGCTGAGTTGGCCACTTTTAGCCTGATGGGACTCCTTTTGTATGTGATCTGAAATGTTTCCCTAGCTTCCTTTTAACAATTTTTCTATGGCAGTGACCTTGGATAGTCCAGTGACCCTATGCCTTGATGATGTTCCTTTTGTATAGTATCTCACAAAGGTTCTCTGGATTTCTTGTATATGGATATCTAACTCTCTGGCCAGATTAACGAAGTTTCCTGAATTACTTCCTCAAATATATTTTCCAGGTTGTTTAATTTTTCTCCTTCTCTCTTAGGAATGCCAATAATTTGTAGGTTTGGTCACTTTACTTAATCTCATATTTCTCAGAAACCTTGTTCATTTTTAAAAATTCTTTTGTAGTGTTAGCATATACCACTAAAAACTTACATCTTTTACTACTTTTACTTTCGCTGCGTCTCATGTATTTTGATATGTTCTGTTTCCAATTGGTTATCCCAAAATATTTTCTAATTTCACTTTTGATTTCTTCCTTGTCCCGTTGGTTGTTTGAGAGTGTATTATTTAATTTCCATGTATGTGGCTTTTTTAGGATGATTTTTTGCTATCGATTTGTAGTTTCACTCGATTCTGGTTGGAAGATACACTTAGCATAATTTAAAACTTTAAAAATTTGTTAGAACTTGTTTCGTGACCTATCAAATAATTAATCCTGTAAAACATTCTGTGTATGCTTGACAAAACTGTGTACTGTCTTGCTTTTTGGTAAAGTATTCTCTATATGTTCATAAGATTCATTTACTCTATATTTTATTAATGTCCTCTGTTTCCTTATTGAATTTTTATCTATATGTTCATCAGTTTTTTAAAGTAGGGTTTAGAAATTGTCTATTATTTTTGTGTTGCTCTCTATTTCTCCCTTTAGTTCTGTCACTATTTAAAAAATGCATGTTTGGGTCCTCTGATATTGGATGCATATATATTTATAATTATTTTATTTTCCTGGTGAATGGACCATTTCATGATTATATAATGTTATTGTTTGTGTTTTATGACAGTTTTTATTTAAGGTCAATTTTATCTGATTTAGTGTGCTCACTCACCCCATACTCTTTTTGTTACTATTTTCATGGAATATTTTGTACCATTTTAATAGACTCCTTCTAAGTCTTTCATAATGCACATATTGTTCCACTTGATGGTATACCAGAAGTCCCACTTTGTATGTGTATATGTGTATATGTATGTATGTATTTATTTATTTTTGTACCTGTGACTGGATAATTTCAAATTACCTTTCTTTTAGCTTGCAGGTTTTTTCTTCTGCTTGATTAAGTCTGGGGTTGAACCTCTCTATGAAATTTTTTATTTCAGTTATTGTGTTCTTAGGCTTTAAAATTTGTGATTTTTCAAAAACAAAATTTGTCTCTTGTTTGATATTCTCATTCATTGTTTGTTTGCTAAACCCATTGGGCATCTCTACAACAGTTACTTTGAATTCTTTGTCAGGTAATTAATATGCCTCAATTTTTCTTAGGATCAGTTTCTGGAGATTCATTTCGTTCCTTTGATTAGATCATGTTTTCTGTTTTACTGTATGCCTTGTAATTTTGTGTTGGGACCCACACATTTGAAATAACAGCCAGCTCTTCCATTCTTTCTGGTTTCATACTAGGAAACACATATGCAATCAGACTGGCTAAAGATGCTAGCAGCCTTTCTAGTCTTTTCTGGGGATGTGTCTTCTCTGGGATTGTGCATGCAAATTAACAATTAGAAGTTTTCCTTTTTTCTTTTTCAGGAGATTGTATTATCTTGGACCTTCTGGTGTCTATCTCTGGTATTGCAAGTTTTTTGACTAAGTCCACTGCTGAGCTGTTTTATACTCAGCATACTCCTAGGTATCTAAGGTATGCTTGTTCTGTCAGTGCTCTGAGTCAGGTGAGGCTGAAATCAGTCCCTCTCACAGCTCACTGAAAAACTATGCAATTAGATACATATTCCACTCTTTTCTTTCCCTCCCAGGGGAGAAGCCATTACTTAGTCTCTTAATCCTGAAGTAGTGAATTGTGCTGGTTTTTGTCTGTGGTTTTTGTGTTTCTTTGTGTGGTTTTCATTGTGTTCTCATGCTATCTATCACAAGCCACTGAGCTCTCTTGTTCTCTATGTCCCAAAGCATTCAAGGTATGATGGTTACCCATTAGTGCTCTGAATCACATGAGACAGAAATTAGTCCCTCAGACAGCACACCAAAAATTTGGAACATTCTACTCTTCCTTTTACTTTCTGAGAGAAGCCAGAAGTTGGTGTCTTTCTCCCAGTTATGCCAGACTTGGAGAGAAGCTGACACGGTCAAAATGGCTTTTCGTACCCATTTCAATGTGTTTGTTTTTGGTTTAGAGCTTGCATCACCCTGATTTCAAGAATTCTTTATAAGCATGTTCTCACTCATAGGTGGGAACTGAACAATGAGATCACTTGGACTCAGGAAGGGGAACATCACACACCGGGGCCTATCATGGGGAGGGGGGAGGGGGGAGGGAATGCATTGGGAGTTATACCTGATGTAAATGACGAGTTGATGGGTGCAGCACACCAACATGGCACAAGTATACATATGTAACAAACCTGCACGTTATGCACATGTACCCTACAACTTAAAGTATAATAATAATAAATAAATTTAAAAAAAAAAGATTTTTTGGACCATATGTTGTTTTAAGTTGGAGTTTTGGTGGAGAAACAAGATTTATGGATTACTATTCAGCTATCTTGCTGACATCACTTCTGGGTTTTGATCATCTTGTGCAGCATAGGTATCATAGAGTTGGTATTCAACAAATATCTATAGAATCTGAATAAACTACTGTCAATTCAGGCTTATAATATTAAACTTGCTTCAAAATGACATCAAAATGCTTAGCTTTGTGAAGACATACATGGCCTTGGCAGAGTTCATTTGTCTTCAAGACTGTGGGCTTCAGGGCATAGTGTCCATGTGTATTCAACCAATAAAATAACAAAGCCGTAAGTAATGCTAATAGAATTTTCTCCAATGATGGACATGTTTATTTCTGCTATCCAAAAAGATTGCCAGAAGCCATATGTGACTTGTGAGCACTTGAAATGTGGCTAGTGTGACTGATAGAATTTTAAATTAAACTTAAATTTAATTTTTTGACGACCAAATTTTAAATAAGTACATGTGGCTAATCATTACCATGCTGGACAGTGCAACTCTAAAAAACTTAAAAGCTGTTATGTCTCTAAAAACGTATTTTGAAAATATTTATGCTACAGCATTCTCTCTTTTCTCATTGTGAGAAGGAACCTACAGTCATGCCATATCATTGTATTGACTTGTTGATAAGTTTCTGCCTGCTCCCAGACGCAGTTTTTGTTTTGTTTTGTTTGTTTTTTTCTTTATTCTTTTTTTTTTTTTATTTTGGACATTTTCTTGGCTGTACTTATGCATCCATAAAACAGGTAATGACTCAATTTTATTGTTAATGTTATTACTTCATGGTATTTAAAAATTATGTCAAATAAATAGTATGCATTTATTTAGATCAAATAATACTACAAATTTTAAAAAAGAAGTGAGATATTTTTCTAGCCACCACTTTATCCCACTCCTGAGTTATGCTCCTTTGAAACAACTACTTTGAACTTTTACAGCTATTTCTCCTAATATTTTCCTTCGTACATGTAAAATATGATTAAACCTATTTTTCAGATTTAAAGAATATTCTATATCCATGTATGGCAGATAAGGATCCAAATCTCTTTTATTACCCCACTGTCCACACACACACACATTCTCTCTCTCTCTCACACACACTCACATAATATAGTCATGTTGTAATTTTAGTCAAACTAAATTTTGAAAATGTACATGCATAAATTTATGCAAATAATGTTTACAACTGAGGCAGAATTTGGGGGAGAAAATGTCTATCATTTACACTTGATTTTCTCCTTCATGTGAGCACTCCTGCTTCCTTTTTGCCTCTTCTCCTTATTCAATCCAGAGAAGCTGGGGTTATCAATCTAATTAATGAATTTGGTAGAAACAACAGGAAGATCTGACTTATGCCTCTTTCTCTCATGTCTTCCCATTAAAAATTAATTTGCTTATGAATTGCTAATTCTATAGAATTCAGCATTGGATCTTGATCAATTAAATGGGGGTCACAGGCTTTGGCAAAGTTTTAGGGTCTGGAAAACTTCAAACAGCTATACAGTGATATAATTTGGCTCTGTGTCCCCATCCAGATCTCATCTCAAATTGTAATCCCCGTATTTCCAGGGAGGGACCTGGTGGGAAGTGATTGGATCGTGGGAGCAGTTTCCTCCATGATAGTCTCATGATAGTGAGTAAGTTCTCATGAGATCTGATGGTATAAAAGTGTGTGGCTTTCTTCTCTCTCTCCCCCCACCGCCCTCTTTCTCTGTCTCTCTCCTGTTGCCATGTAAGACATGCCTTGTTTATCCCTTTGCCCTCTGCCATGATTTTAAATTTCTTGAGGCCTTTCCAGAAGCAGAAGCCTGTGCAGCCCACAGAATAGTGAGTTAATTAAACTTCTTTTCTTAATTTATAACCCTGTCTCAGGTATGTCTTTATAGAAGTGTGAGAATGAACCTATACACTGGCACACAGTGAGTTCTTAATATAAGTTACTAATGTTATTATCTGTGTATAAATTATACAATAAGAAGAACAGTTCAGATTTCTTTACATTATACTCTTCATGTTACTCAAAATGCCATGGTAATTTTGGGCAGAAATGTATTAACATCATCCATTAAAATGGCTAGGGTAAAAGATATGAACAGACACTTCTAAAAAGAAGACATTCATGCAGCCGACAAACATACGAAAAAATGATCATCATCACTGGTCATTAGAGAGCTGCAAATCAAAACCACTATAAGATACCATCTCACGCCAGTCAGAATGGTGATCATTAAAAAGTAAGGAAACAACAGATGCTGGAGAGGATGTAGAGAAATAGGAATGCTTTCACACTGTTTGTTGGGAGTGTAAATTAGTTCAACCATTGTGAAAGACAGTGTGGCAATTTCTCAAGGATCCAGAACTAGAAATACCATTTTACCCAGCCATCCCATTATTGGGTATATACCCAAAGGATTATAAGTCATGCTACTATAATGACACATGCACACATATGTTTATTGAGGCACTATTCACAATAGCAAAGACTTGGAACCAACCCAAATGTTCATCCATGATAGACTGCATAAAGAAAATGTGGTATACACCATGGAATACTATGCGGCCATAAAAAAGGATGAGTTTATGTGCTGTGCAGGGACATGGATGAAGCTGGAAACCATAATTCTCAGCAAACTAATGCAAGAACAGAAGACCAAATACTGCATGTTCTCACTCATAAGTGGGAGTTGAACAACAAGAACACATAGACACAGGGAGGGGGGCATCACACCCTGGGGCGGGCAGGCGGTTAAGGAAGGGATAGCATTAGGAGAAATACCTAATGTAGGTGATGGGTTGATGGTTGCAGCAAACCACCATGACACATGTATACATATGTAACAAAACTGCACGTTCTGCACATGTACCCCAGAACTTAAAGCATCATCATCATCATAATAAAACAATTTATACCGATTAAAAAAATGTTATCTCACACCAGATACAGAGAAAAAATGAGCAGCCTCCAATCCTATTTAGGAAGGAGGTAAGACATAAATAAACAAAATATGGACTAAATGAAATATAACTTAATCAATCTCCCTAGATACATTTTCCAACACACCTGCAATCTATTAGGTAAAAAAAAAAAAATGGCTGAGATGACTGATAGTAACATGTATGTGGATAGTCCAAGAGTACTGACCCTAAATTAGAGTTGTAGTCACTGCTATTATAAACAGTATTTTATAATAATTTTTTAAGTCCATACTGTTTTGGACGGAATTATCTCCCCCCAAAATTCATATGTTAAAGTCCTTAATCCCAATATGACTGTATTTGGACATAGGGACTTTAAGGAGGTAATTGAAGTTACATGGATCCCTAATCCAGTAAGACTACTGTTCTTACAGTAATAAGAAAAACTAGGAATACATGCACACAGAGAAAAGACCAAGACCATGTGAAGACACAGCAAGAAGGTGGCAGTCTGCAAGCCTAGAAGAGTGATCCCAGCAGAAAACAACCATGCCAGCACCTTGATCTTGGACATTCAGGCTTCAGAAGAGTGGGAAAATAAATTTCTTTTGCTTAAGCCACCCAAATCTGTGGCATTTTTTATGGCAGTCCAAGAAGATTAGTACACACATTTTATCAATTGGAAATACAACAGGATTCCATAACTTTGAACCATCCAAAATTATTTAATCATTGTACTGGAGGTCACATTCCTTTATTTAATAATTGATTAGATCACTTTTACTCTTCCTAGAACCATTTTTGTGTCATGCTTTATTTGTTCGTTGGGAATGAAATTTTGTTTCCTATTATAAATACTGGAATGCTTTTATCTCATTTCCTTGTCTAGAAAAATGAATCATGGACAGATATTAACACTAAACAATACTTTGGGCAAATAATTGTTTGTGTTTTAAGAGTGAGGGCCATAAATTGCATTAATAACTTCACTCTATTAATCAGTGCCTCTTTTCATTATAAAATAAATACATGTACACACACATTAAATTACTCTATTGAGGGAAGGAAAGGCATTTGGATATGTGTTTGTGCATGTGGGGTAGTTATTAAACAAATTAAAAGAATTAGAACATTTTTAAATTTTAAAAATATATAATGCCATATTTAACAGTTATGAAACTATGCTCTGTTTCTCATGAAAAATGTGTGTAAGTATACAAAAATGAATATAATAATTGCAGAATGAATAAAAAGGGAGAATAAGAAATATATGTGAGCATTTCTCTTTCCTAAAAACTTACACACAGAAGTTCACTGTCTAATTAACCATTGCTGAATGACTGGATTTGTAATCCAAGGATGTTCTCTGTATCACTGGTGAAAGTAAGTGGAACTCGAACAATGTGCCACAAATTTGAAAAACCATAAGACTTAGTTTTTGGTTGCTATAACAAATTATTATAAACTGGGTAGTTTATAAACAACAACTTACTTCTCACATTTTAGGAGGTTGACAAGTCCAAGATGAAGATGCAGTAGATTAGGTATCTGGTGAGGGCCTGCTTACTGGTTCTTGGACAGTGATCTTTTTGCCCCTGTTTTCACATGTTGGAAACTGGGAATGAGCTCCTTTAGTCCTCTTTTATAAAGGCACTAGTTCCATTCATGAGGCTCAGCTCTCATGACCTAATCATCTCCCAAAGGCCCCAAATTCCAAATGGAAATTTGTAATTTCCATTTCAGAGGCAAGAACCAGAGCTGTCAAGTGACTTAGATATGGGAACACAGCTAACAAGTCATCACTTAGGATTTAGAATGCCTGTTTTCTTTTTCCATGTTGCTGCTTATTCAGTGAGTGGTTTTTCCCACTTTATACTGTATTCATATGTAGTAACCCTATTTGTGAGCTTCGGGGAATAGTTATGTGCTGAATAAACACTTATGCAAGTTTACATTAATCACATTATTTTTCAACTGTATGTTCCATTCTTTCTCAAAAAAATAAAGATGGTACATTTTTACCAAATCTAAGTGACATGGTCAGTCATTAATTAGTAAAAAAAAATTCTCAAACACACAAAATCCTTCCTTTTTAAAAATAGGATATTAGTTCTACTTTACAAAGCTAATAGCTATAGCTTCTCTAGAGACAAGTCCAACTGCCCAACGTGCGGCAAAGTTATAATGAAAAGATAACTTTTAAAATGTACCTCATTAGTCTTTAGTATATATCTATGAAGGAGGTAACTGTTGGCTTAAAATGTGTATAGGATGAGAACTTGAAAAAAATAGAGGTAATGTTAATATTCAAAATGTTACAATTTATACATTAAATAGAGATTTGGGCTGGAAATAATAATTTGGAAATTATGTAGATTAAATTAAAAATATTTTATACAAAACATCTTTGCCAACATTCTCAGGTTTTTCATTTGTAATATTTTCTGAAAGAAACAAAATGAAATAAAATGACTATAAATACTGGAGTAAAATAATTTTTTAGAAACAATAATTTCCATTATAGTATACTAATTACTACCATAGTAATATCCACACTTTAAAAATTTTTCCATTTTGATAACTGAAAAATATTTTATTTTTGAAATTTACATTTACTTGAGGTAAATTACTTTCAACGTATGATTTAATGCCCAAACTGGCATGAAAAGGAAAAGTAGAAAAAACATTTGCAAAGTTTCAAATATTTTTTCTAATGCTTTAGTTTTTAGGAAGCTAATGGAAAATACATCCTACAAAAATGAGAAAGCAAATTACAAGAGAAGAAAAATTCTTAAAATATGGATCTCAACAAAAGATATTTGAATGGTAAATTTGGATAAATAGACGGTCTTCAGAAAAATGTCCAAGTCATAGTTGTCTCTCCTGTGCCATCACTCTTTCACTGTGAAAAGCCCCTGGGATTTAGAATCTTTCTAGAGTGGAAGGAGTTAGAGAAAAATCTTGAGTTGGCTGCAGAAATTTACAAATAAATGGGATTAATCCAAACTGTCAGATTTTTTTTTTTATGTTTGACAGAATAAAAATGTGTTGTAAAAGCAATGCAGTTATAGTAATAAAGTTACATATTTCAATATTTGTGTTTATTTTCTAGAAAAATATATATCAGGTCCTATATTAGTGTTCTCCTGAGGAACAGAACCCTTTATATATACAAAGAGATTTATTATAAGGAACTAGACCATATGATTATGGAGGCTGGAAAGTCCAAAATCTGAATTGTGAGCTGAACCAGCAGGCTTGAGACCCAGAAGAGCTGGTGTTTCAGTTTCATCTGAAAACTGGCAAGCGGAAACCTAGGAAAGCTGATGTGCAGATGAAGTCTGAGAAGGTGGTCTTTGTGTTCCATTTAAGCCTTCAGCTGATTGGATGAGGTCCATCCAAATTATGAAGGCCAGTCTGCTTACTCAAAGATCACCAATTTAAATGGTAATCTCTACCATCTCACACCAGTCAGAATGGCTATTATTAAAAAGTAAAAAGACAACAGATGCTGGTGAGGCTGGGGAGAAAATTGCATGCTCATACACTGTTGGTTTAAATATAAGTTAATTCAGCCATTGTGGAAAGCAGTGTGGAGATTTCTCAAAGAACTTAAACTAGAACTACCATTCGACTTAGCAATCCCATTGTTGGCTATAAACCCAAAGAAAACTAAATTGTTATACCATTAAGATACATACACTCATATGTTTATCACTGCCCCATTCATAGTAGCAAAGACATGGAATTAAACTAAGTGCCCATCACTGGATATATTGGATAAAGAAAATGGGGTACATATACACCATGGAATACTATTCAGTCTTAAAAAGAATGAAATCATGTCCTTTGCATTAAATGAATAGAGCTGGAGGCCATAATCCTAGGAGAATTAACACAGGAAAAGAAAACTACA
Organism: Macaca mulatta; assembly: GCF_049350105.2. Lineage (NCBI taxonomy): Eukaryota > Metazoa > Chordata > Mammalia > Primates > Cercopithecidae > Macaca > Macaca mulatta. The sequence goes on along the minus strand of NC_133414.1, from coordinate 93,495,733 downwards.
CAGTACATGTTTTTATTTATAAATGAGAGTTAAACATTGAGCACTCATGGACATAAACATGGGAACAATAGACGCTGCTGACTACCAGTGGGGTGAAGGAAGGAGGGAGATGTGGGTTGTAAAACTACCTATTTTACTATATGCACCATCTGGGTGCAATATACCTATATAACAAACCTGCATGTGTACTCTGTGTATCTAAAATAATAGTTCAAATTTAAAAAATTATAAAAAAAAATAAATAAATAAATGTTTATCTCATCCAAATACACCCTCCGAATTGACAACTAAAATTAACTACCATTGATCCTTTGTTCAAATAATTGCATGGAATGTTTTCAGAGATGAAACATGGGTGATGCTAAAGCTGATTCTTTTTTGTTGTTGTTTTTCTTTTTTTTGGTGCAGTGATGCAATCTTCGCTCAGTGCAACCTCCATCTCCTGGGCTCAAGGGATCCTCCTGTCTCAGCTTCTTCAGTAGCTGGGACTACAGGTGTGTGCCACCACATCCAGCTAAGTTTTGTATCTTTTTGTAGAGATAGGGTTTTGCCATGTTGCCCAGGCTGGGCTCAAACTCCTGGGCTCAAGCCTATACTGAAAGGTAGAAATTTATGAAGAAAGGGATAAGCATGAAAACATAGATCCTTTTAACTTCTAGGTTTGTGTTAGAACTACTTGTTAATGACAGTAACACTTCTGATTACATTGTGGGCTAGGCTCTTATTCTGGAATTATCCATATTCATTTTCAGTCACCAGGCTTGAGAGTCTGTAAGCAAAACTAACTTCATATGCAGTGAATATGAGGCACGTGTTCCATCTTCTATTACCATAAAATTAATCTCCTTAGATTTGCCACAGTGGAGTTTCAAATCCTAAAATTGCACTCAGTAATATATAAAATGCTGCTGTGCTTATAATTTCACCATCTTATGTTTAGCTACAATTGGAAATGAGGCCTACTAGAAGTACATAATCAATTTAGTAAATTTATCTTTGCTTCCTTAGACAATTTCCTTTGAAATCAAACACTTGTGGAAATGTTGATTACTTGAATGGCATAAGAATGGCACATTTTTCTGAGTGCTTCATTTTTCTATTTCTCTCATTTTCACACAGAATACTTTAGTCTTTCCTCAAGGGGGGAAAACTGTTATGCAATAAATGAGACAGGCTTTGAAACTTCAAAGCACTCATACATGTTTTCCGTGATTTTATGAAAAGTCTAATAGGTTTTCTTGATGCAGAATACAATTTTAAGAAACAAATAAAAATAAAATAAATAGCTAAATAAAATGAGAGAGAGAGAGAGAGAGAGAGGAAGTTCTGTATCCTAGGAAACCCCACAGAGGTATCACCTTCTTGCCATGATATAAGATAACTTAGTGAGTGTAACATTGCACGATAAAATTGAGCCATCATATATGGAACATCTTACTGATGTGACACCTGTCTCTTCACCTTGGGTAATTTGGCCCCAAAAAATCCATGTACAGAGCATTAAGACTGGACAGTAATTTCCTGTACTTGAGATCTGCATGTACTCAAAAGTATTAAACATGACCAGTTTCTCTTTTCGCCCTCTCAGTCTCTTCTACTTTATAGTCTTATGTAAAGCTTCACAGTAAAGATAGCTAAAAGGTCATGCTCTGAGGAAGTGAGATCTGTGATAGAGGCCTGAAAGACTCCCCAACATACCCTCCCTATACAAACACAGCCATGCAGTGCCACTAATAGAGCTGAGCTATACTAGCAAATAGGAGGCTCAAACATCACGTTCCCCCTGCCAGGAACACTCTTCTCATTTCTCACTTGACTTGTTCCTTTTTATCTTTCTAATCTCAAGACCTTCAAAAAAGGGCCTTTCTAGCTATTTTTATAGCATCTATAGGATGGTTAATTTTATATGTCAACCTGAATGGGCTACATGATGCCCAAATATTTGGTTAAACATTACTCTGGGTGTAAGTGTGAGGGTGATTCTGGATGAGATTAACATTTGAATCAGTAGACTGAATGAAGCAGATTGTCTTCTCCAATGTGAGTGGGCTTTACTTACCCAATCTGTTGCAGGCCTGAATGGAACAAAAGACGAGTTAAGGGATAATTCATTCTCTCTGCCTGATTGTTTATGACTTGAGACATCATCCTCACTTGTACTTGGACAGGAACTATGCTACTGGCTTGCTCTCCTGGGTCTACAGCTTATAGAGGGCAGACTGTGGGACTTCTCAGCCTTCATTACTGCATGAGCCAATTCCTGATAATCTCTCTCTCTCTCTCCCCCAGTGAATGTGTGTGTGTGCACATATGTGTGTATACATACATATATATATATAAAATATTGTCTCTGTGTATATGTGTGTGTTTATATGTGTGTGTGTGTGTATTGTCTCTGTGTGTATATACGTGTGTGTGTGTGTGTATATATATATATCTACGGAGAACCCTGAGTAATATAACTTAGTTATTTCATTCATAACACTTTTTGCAAATTATGACTATACATTTATTTGTCTGCATACATTTGTTTTGTTGATGTCTCTTTTTAGAATATAAAATAAATCCAGTGAAGGCAAATATCTTGGCTCTTTAGCTTGCTACTGAATACCTAACATCCAGCACATTGCCTGGAACATAAAAGGTGCCAAACAAATTTGTGCTTATTACATAAATATATAAATAAATGAAATAAATGAAAAATGTGATATATAGCTTTGTTTCCTCACCTGTAGAGAAAGTAAATTGTATTTTTTTGGTATGTATTTAGCAAGCTTATGTGGGGATCATCTTTAGAAATGCATAAAAAATAGTATTTATACCTCTAAACTCCATATAGATACTGGAGATTTTTCACATATGATTTCATCTACCAGGTTATTAAATCCAAACTGTAGCAGTGCAGTTTTGATGTCTAGGTATCACTTTCCTATTAATTTTTAGGCCGTTCAGTGGTTTTCTTTAATTGATTTAATATAATTTAAATTTCTCCTCACACTATTCTCTTCTAGTTGTTTTATAATTTCAAGCATAGGGGGTGGCTATGAGTTCATTTGCTTTCTTAGAGGGAACTGTGTCTCAGAGAAGTTGCAACCTGCCCAATACTACCTGTGTTAAATAACTGACAGAAAGAGTTCAATTTATGTGTCACTACTTCAGATCACTCTGTTAAATCATAGGTGGAATGCATAGCAAACAGGAGGGTCAGTCATATTCCTTGAAAGTAAAATAGAATGGTTAGAACAATTTGATTTAAATGACTTTTTAAATTTACTTATTTAGTAATAGAAAAGTCAGTGTCAGGTCAGGCGCAGTGGCTCACGCTTGTAATCCCAACACTTTAGGAGGCCGAGGCGGGTGGGTCACCTGACGTCAGGAGTTCGAGACCACCCTGGTCAACAGGGCAAAACCCCGTCTCCACGAAACATACAAAAAAAAAAAATTATCCAGGCGTGTTGGTGGGCACCTGTAATCCCAGCTACTCAGGAGGTTGAGGCAGGAGAATCGCTTGAACCGGGAGGTGGAGGTTGCAGTGAGCCAAGATCATGCCACTGTACTCCAGCTTGGGTAACAGAGCGAGACTCCATCTCAAAAAAAAAAAAAAAAGAAAACTCATCCTTTAATATATTATGCATAATTATGCTTGTAGTGGAGTGAGAGGATAAAGACATATTTTATATATATATATATAAAAGCATATATATAAAATATGTATAATTTATGCATATATAATTTCTTTATATATATAATTAAATTACCTTTACATAGAGTTTCTTCTGCCTCTGTTTGGGTTTCTGTGTAATCCAAGGGTGCCTGGTCAATCTTTCACAGACAGTAATCTTAAGCATAAGTGAGCTGCTTAGAGTACTTTGATACTCTTAGTGAAGCAGTTCATTATTTGTATTAAAGTAAATGTACCATAGACAGAATAATCACCTCCCAAAGATGTTCAAGTCTTAACCCAGAGCCTGTGAATATGTTTTCTTACATGGCAAAATGATTTCTCATGTGTGATTACATTAAGGATCTTGAAATGAGAGACTATTCTGGATTACCCACGTGAGTCTAATGTAATCATAAGGATTCTTATAAGAGAAGCACAGGAAGGTCATAGTCGGAGAGAAAATGTAAAGATGAAAGCAGAGGTCAGATAATTGAAGGTACTATACTGCTGACATTGCACATGGAATATGGGATCATGAGCCAAGGAGTGCAGGCAGCCTCCAGAAGCAGGAAGAAGAAAGGATATGTATTTTCCTTGAAAGCCTCAGAAGGAACCCAACCTTGTTAACACCTTGATTTTATCTCTTTGAAACCCATTTAGGATGTCTGACCTCCAGAACCATAGAATAAGTTTGTGTTGTTTTAACCCATAATGTTAGTCATAATTGTCTTAGAGCAATTTCATATGTCTCAGTCTATTTGGGTTGCTCTAACAAAATACCCTAAACTGGGCAATTTAGAAACATGAGAAATGTATTTCTCACAGTGTTGGATCGGAGGTCCAAGATCAAGGCACTAATAGATTCAGTGTCTGGTAATGACCTGCTCCCTGCTTCATAAATGGTGGCTTCTGTCTGTGTCCTTACACGGTGGAAGGGGGCAAGGCAGCTTTATGGTACCTCTTTCATAAGGACATTGATAAAACACAGTACATCCTCATGACCTAATTATCTCCCAAAGGCACACCTCCTAATATCATCACATTCATGATTATGTTTCAACATTATAAATTTTGGGGGAACATAAACAGTTCATGCATTGCAAGCAGCAACAGGACTCTTATACAAAGAGTCACCCTGCATTTCATGATACTTGAATTATGAGCTATGAACACTTTACAATATTTTTCTTTACTTCCTTTAATCACTTCTCATACAAATACCAAGTACATAAACTGAAATCAAAAGAATAAGAAAACATTTATCAAACATTCAATAAATATTTACTGAGCAAAAACTAAATTTCAGGGACTTAAAGGTCCTGGAAATAAATGTAAGGGTAAATGATATTAAAACTATAAGGCTCTGTTTCAGAGCAGAGGCTGGAGAATGCAATTCATTATGCATCTTTAGGCACAACAGAGCTAAGAGAGTTATAGGATCAGATTCATGTGTTTCACATGGTGAAATCTGTGAAAGGGCTCAGAAGAGGTTATCTTTAGAAGTATCTATAATTCAAGTTAACAGCCTTCAAAGGTTTCAATAGCAGCTAAACCTCATTCATCATTTCAGGGAGAAATAAATCTACTTCAGTTCGTCTCACACAATTATTCCAAGGATTGCCTGTGAGTTGTCAATTTTTTCTTTGTGTGTATTAGCAAAGTTTTCTCTTTAGTTTTAGGATAGGTTATACAAAAGCATCCAAGAATGCCACTGCTTCTAGTTGGCCATCTAGGCTCTGCCCCTTCCTTGCACTTACACAAAAATTAACTCAAACTACTAGTTTGAATCACCAGCAAAATAGTGAAATAACTGATTTTATAAAAGTCACATCAAGATCAGGCCAATTTTTAAAATAAGCAATCAGTTGTACAGTTTTAAAACCTTCATTGTTTGCTCATTACTGTATAGGTGTGTACTCTTGGAATATATACAAGTGTGTACTCTTAGGATATATCTGTCTCCTCATTGTGTCTCCAAAATTATTCATATGCTGCTTGCAATAGTGCCTAACTGTAAAATGGCATGTATGATTATTTAGAATATACACTTTATGTTATTTGACTCTCTCAGTTTTTTTTACAGAAATTATGAAAATAATTGTAATTTTTAAAACTTTTTCTTCAGGGTAAACTTCAAACTCATAAAAAAGTTGTTTCATCACCTTAAGAATTGTCAACTCAGGGCCAATCTTAATGCATCTGTACTTCTGTACTGATTCATTTTAAAGCAAATGTCTTCCATTTTTATCTGTAATTTACCATGATGCAAGTATGTACCATGTATCTTCTAAAAGACAAGAATGTTTTAAATAGACATAGGAATAATCTAATATCTGAAAAAAGTTACTTAACTTCAAGTAATTTGTCAATAGAGATCTCAGAATTTGTGTATTACATGTAACCTTACATAAGTGCTGAACGTTAAATTGTCTCCTATATTTATGAGAAAAATATTTTTAAAGAGATGGATCCGTTTTTTGGAAAGAATATTTCTTAGATGGTATACATTTCCATCAGAAAACACATAACATCTGGTTGTCTCTGTTTATGTGTTGTTGATAGCCATTGATGATATTTCTAGGGGCCAATATGTTGTTGGAAGTTGGATTATGGAGATACTCTATTTCTACCATTTCTCATAAAGAAGTAATTGGCATAATTTTATAATTTTTTTCTTATCAATTATTTATTTGAATTGAGGTACAGTTTTTATAGTAAGGAGAGAGAACGTCTTTGATTCTTTTCTTTTATTACCCAGTATTTAATATCATGAGTTAGTTACCTATTATTCTCTAATTGTAACCATTGATTATTTTTTGTTTGGTTTTGGTTTGTTTGTTTAGTTGGTGTTGGCTTTTGATATCATTATGTACTCATAAATTTAAATATGTTTGATAAATTTCAATCGATTGCAGTTATCATTCTTATTGATGTCAAATTATCTCAACTGTATCCAGGGAGAAACTCTTCAAATTGGTCTCTAGGACTTTTTAACATGACACTAGTCGTCTCATATCACTTTTGCTATCTGATTCTATAAGATGTTATAGCAACATCTTGTATACTTTCTAACCCATACCTCAATCAGCCATTCTCCAAGGATACCTGTTTGATTTCTTTTGATAGAAAATTGTGTTCAGATTCCAGAATGTAAGTGTCTAGTGGACACATTGGAAATGAATTGTTCATTATTTCTAGATGTTTTTCAGTGAATATTATATTCATTTCCTATTGCCACTATAACAAATTACCACAGACACAGTGACGTAAAACAATGCAGATTTTACTCTCCTACAGTTCCGGAATTCAGATGTCTAACATAGGTTGGCAGGGTTATGTTCCTTCTAGAGGGTGTAGCGGGTAATCTGTTACCCTGTTTTCTTGTGTTTCCAACACAAATATTTCTGAAAACATATTTAGAATAAAATTGAACTGAAATAATAATTTATTAAAGAAAATTTCTCCAAAACATATTCGTGGGGTTTTTGTTTGTTTGTTTTTGTTTTTATAGATTTGTAAGTTATTTTCTTGAATATTTTAGAACAAACTCACTGGTAGCTTATTCATGTTGTATTTTTTTTTTTTTGAAAAAGGAATTATTATTTTTTATTTTTTTATTTTTTTATTTTTATTTTTATTTTTTTATTATTATTATACTTTAAGTTCTAGGGTACATGTGCATAACGTGCAGGTTTGTTACATATGTATACTTGTGCCATGTTGGTGTGCTGCACCCATCAACTCGTCAGCACCCATCAATTCGTCATTTACATCAGATATAACTCCCAATGCAATCCCTCCCCCCGCCCCCTCCCCATGATAGGCCCCGGTGTGTGATGTCCCCCTTCCCGAGTCCAAGTGATCTCATTATTCAGTTCCCACCTATGAGTGAGAACATGCGGTGTTTGGTTTTCTGTTCTTGTGATAGTTTGCTAAGAATGATGGTTTCCAGCTGCATCCATGTCCCTACAAAGGACACAAACTCATCCTTTTTTATGGCTGCATAGTATTCCATGGTGTATATGTGCCACATTTTCTTAATCCAGTCTGTCACTGATGGACATTTGGGTTGATTCCAAGTCTTTGCTATTGTGAATAGTGCCGCAATAAACATACGTGTGCATGTGTCTTTATAGCAGCATGATTTATAATCCTTTAGGTATATACCCAGTAATGGGATGGCTGGGACATATGGTACATCTAGTTCCAGATCCTTGAGGAATCGCCATACTGTTTTCCATAATGGTTGAACTAGTTTACAATCCCACCAACAGTGTAAAAGTGTTCCTATTTCTCCACATCCTCTCCAGCACCTGTTGTTTCCTGACTTTTTAATGATCGCCATTCTAACTGGTGTGAGATGGTATCTCATTGTGGTTTTGATTTGCATTTCTCTGATGACCAGTGATGATGAGCATTTTTTCATGTGTCTGTTGGCTGTATGAATGTCTTCTTTTGAGAAATGTCTGTTCATATCCTTTGCCCACTTTTTGATGGGGTTGTTTGTTTTTTTCTTGTAAATTTGTTTGAGTTCTTTGTAGGTTCTGGATATTAGCCCTTTGTCAGATGAGTAGATTGCAAAAATTTTCTCCCATTCTGTAGGTTGCCTGTTCACTCTGACGGTAGTTTCTTTTGCTGTGCAGAAGCTCTTTAGTTTAATTAGATCCCATTTGTCAATTTTGGCTTTTGCTGCCGTTGCTTTTGGTGTTTTAGACATGAAGTCTTTGCCCATGCCTATGTCCTGAATGGTACTACCTAGGTTTTCCTCTAGGGTTTTTATGGTGTTAGGTCTAACATTTAAGTCTCTAATCCATCTTGAATTAATTTTCGTATAAAGAGTAAGGAAAGGATCCAGTTTCAGCTTTCTACTTATGGCTAGCCAATTTTCCCAGCACCATTTATTAAATAGGGAATCCTTTCCCCATTTCGTGTTTCTCTCAGGTTTGTCAAAGATCAGATGGCTGTAGATGTGTGGTATTATTTCTGAGGACTCTGTTCTGTTCCATTGGTCTATATCTCTGTTTTGGTACCAGTACCATGCTGTTTTGGTTACTGTAGCCTTGTAGTATAGTTTGAAGTCAGCTAGCGTGATGCCTCCAGCTTTGTTCTTTTGACTTAGGATTGTCTTGGCAATGCGGGCTCTTTTTTGGTTCCATATGAACTTTAAAGCAGTTTTTTCCAATTCTCTGAAGAAACTCATTGGTAGCTTGATGGGGATGGCATTGAATCTATAAATTACCTTGGGCAGTATGGCCATTTTCAGGATATTGATTCTTCCTATCCATGAGCATGGTATGTTCTTCCATTTGTTTGTGTCCTCTTTTATTTCACTGAGCAGTGGTTTGTAGTTCTCCTTGAAGAGGTCCTTTATATCCCTTGTAAGTTGGATTCCTAGGTATTTTATTCTCTTTGAAGCAATTGTGAATGGAAGTTCATTCCTGATTTGGCTCTCTGTTTGTCTGTTACTGGTGTATAAGAATGCTTGTGATTTTTGCACATTAATTTTGTATCCTGAGACTTTGCTGAAGTTGCTTATCAGCTTAAGGAGATTTTGGGTTGAGACAATGGGGTTTTCTAAATATACAATCATGTCATCTGCAAACAGGGACAATTTGACTTCTTCTTTTCCTAACTGAATACCCTTGATTTCTTTCTCTTGCCTGATTGCTGTAGCCAGAACTTCCAACACTATGTTGAATAGGAGTGGTGAGAGAGGGCATCCCTGTCTTGTGCCAGTTTTCAAAGGGAATTTTTCCAGTTTTTGCCCATTCAGTATGATATTGGCTGTGGGTTTGTCATAAATAGCTCTTATTATTTTGAGGTACGTTCCATCAATACCGAATTTATTGAGCGTTTTTAGCATGAAGGGCTGTTGAATTTTGTCAAAAGCCTTTTCTGCATCTATTGAGATAATCCTGTGGTTCTTGTCTTTGGTTCTGTTTATATGCTGGATTATGTTTATTGATTTGCAAATGTTGAACCAGCCTTGCATCCCAGGGATGAAGCCCACTTGATCATGGTGGATAAGCTTTTTGATGTGCTGCTAAATCCAGTTTGCCAGTATTTTATTGAGGATTTTTGCATCAATGTTCATCAGGGATATTGGTCTAAAATTCTCTTTTTTTGTTGTGTCTCTGCCAGGCTTTGGTATCAGGATGATGTTGGCCTCATAAAATGATTTAGGGAGGATTCCCTCTTTTTCTATTGCTTGGAATAGTTTCAGAAGGAATGGTACCAGCTCCTCCTTGTACCTCTGGTAGAATTCAGCTGTGAATCCATCTGGTCCTGGACTTTTTTTGGTTGGTAGGCTAGTAATTATTGCCTCAATTTCAGAGCCTACTATTGGTCTGTTCAGGGATTCAACTTCTTCTTGGTTTAGTCTTGGAAGAGTGTAAGTCTCCAGGAAATTATCCATTTCTTCTAGATTTTCCAGTTTATTTGCGTAGAGGTGTTTATAGTATTCTCTGATGGTAGTTTGTATTTCTGTGGGGTCAGTGGTGATATCCCCTTTATCATTTTTAATGGCATCTATTTGATTCTTCCCTCTTTTCTTCTTTATTAGTCTTGCTAGCGGTCTGTCAATTTTGTTGATCTTTTCAAAAAACCAACTCCTGGATTCATTGATTTTTTGGAGGGTTTTTTGTGTCTCTATCTCCTTCAGTACTGCTCTGATCTTAGTTATTTCTTGCCTTCTGCTAGCTTTTGAATGTGTTTGCTCTTGCTTCTCTATTTCTTTTAATTGCGATGTTAGAGTGTCAATTTTAGATCTTTCCTGCTTTCTCTTGTGGGCATTTAGTGCTATAAATTTCCCTCTACACACTGCTTTAAATGTGTCCCAGAGATTCTGGTATGTTGTATCTTTGTTCTCATTGGTTTCAAAGAACATCTTTATTTCTGCCTTCATTTGGTTATGTACCCAGTAGTCATTCAGGAGCAGGTTGTTCAGTTTCCATGTAGTTGAGCGGTTTTGATTGAGTTTCTTAGTCTTGAGTTCTAGTTTGATTGCACTGTGGTCCGAGAGACAGTTTGTTATAATTTCTGTTCTTGTACATTTGCTGAGGAGAGCTTTACTTCCAATTATGTGGTCAATTTTGGAGTAAGTGTGATGTGGTGCTGAGAAGAATGTATATTCTGTTGATTTGGGGTGGAGAGTTCTATAGATGTCTATTAGGTCTGCTTGCTGCAGAGATGAGTTCAATTCCTGGATATCCTTGTTAACTTTCTGTCTCGTTGATCTGTCTAATGTTGACAGTGGAGTGTTGAAGTCTCCCATTATTATTGTATGGGAGTCTAAGTCTCTTTGTAAGTCTCTAAGGACTTGCTTTATGAATCTGGGTGCTCCTGTATTGGGTGCATATATATTTAGGATAGTTAGCTCTTCCTGTTGAATTGATCCCTTTACCATTATGTAATGGCCTTCTTTGTCTCTTTTGATCTTTGATGGTTTAAAGTCTGTTTTATCAGAGACTAGTATTGCAACCCCTGCTTATTTTTGTTCTACATTCGCTTGGTAAATCTTCCTCCTTCCTTTTATTTTGAGCCTATGTATGTCTCTGCATGTGAGATGGGTCTCCTGAATACAGCAGACTGATGGGTCTTGACTCTTTATCCAGTTTGCCAGTCTGTGTCTTTTAATTGGAGCATTTAGTCCATTTACATTTAAGGTTAATATTGTTATGTGTGAACTTGATCCTGCCATTATGATATTAACTGGTTATTTTGCTTGTTAGTTGATGCAGTTTCTTCCTAGCCTCGATGGTCTTTACATTTTGGCATGTTTTTGCAATGGCTGGTACTGGTTGTTCCTTTCCATGTTGAGTGCTTCCTTCAGGGTCTCTTGTAAGGCAGGCCTAGTGGTGACAAAATCTCTAAGCATTTGATTATCTGTAAAGGATTTTATTTCTCCTTCACTTATGAAACTTAGTTTGGCTGGATATGAAATTCTGGGTTTAAAATTCTTTTCTTTAAAAATGTTGAATATTGGCCCCCACTCTCTTCTGGCTTGGAGAGTTTCTGCCGAGAGATCTGCTGTTAGTCTGATGGGCTTCCCTTTGTGGGTAACCCGACCTTTCTCTCTGGCTGCCCTTAAGATTTTTTCCTTCATTTCAACTTTGGTGAATCTGGCAAATATGTGTCTTGGAGTTGCTCTTCTCGAGGAGTATCTTTGTGGCGTTCTCTGTATTTCCTGGATTTGAATGTTGGCCTGCCCTACTAGGTTGGGGAAGTTCTCCTGGATGATATCCTGAAGAGTGTTTTCCAACTTGGTTCCATTTTCCCCCTCACTTTCAGGCACCCCAATCAGACGTAGATTTGGTCTTTTTACATAATCCCATACTTCTTACAGGCTTTGTTCATTTCTTTTTCTTCTTTTTTCTTTTGGTTTCTCTTCTCGCTTCATTTCATTCATTTGATCCTTCATTGCTGATACTCTTTCTTCCAGTTGATCGAGTCGGTTACTGAAGCTTGTGCATTTGTCATGTATTTCTCGTGTCATGGTTTTCATCTCTTTCATTTCGTTTATGACCTTCTCTGCATTAATTACTCTAGCTATCAATTCTTCCACTTTTTTTTTCAAGATTTTTAGTTTCTTTGCGCTGGGTACGTAATTCCTCCTTTAGCTCTGAGAAGTTTGATGGACTGAAGCCTTCTTCTCTCATCTCGTCAAAGTCATTCTCCGTCCAGCTTTGATCCGTTGCTGGCGATGAGCTGCGCTCCTTTGCCAGGGGAGAAGTGCTCTTATTTTTTGAATTTCTAGCTTTTCTGCCCTGCTTTTTCCCCATCTTTGTGGTTTTATCTGTCTCTTGTCTTTGATGATGGTGACGTACTGATGGGGTTTTGGTGTAGATGTCCTTCCTGTTTGATGGTTTTCCTTCTAACAGTCAGGACCCTCAGCTGTAGGTCTGTTGGAGATTGCTTGAGGTCCACTCCAGACCCTGTTTGCCTGGGTATCAGCAGCAGAGGCTGCAGAAGATGGAATATTGCTGAACAGCGAGTGTACCTGTCTGATTCTTGCTTTGGAAGCTTCCTCTCAGGGGTGTACTCCACCCTGTGAGGTGTGGGGTGTCAGACTGCCCCTAGTGGGGGATGTCTCCCAGTTAGGCTACTCAGGGGTCAGGGACCCACTTGAGCAGGCAGTCTGTCCCTTCTCAGATCTCAACCTCCGTGTTGGGAGATCCACTGCTCTCTTCAAAGCTGTCAGACAGAGTCGTTTGCGTCTGCAGAGGTTTCTGCTGCTTTTGTTGTTGTTTACTGTGCCCTGTCCCCAGAGGTGGAGTCTACAGAGACAGGCAGATTTGAGCTGCTGTGAGCTCCACCCAGTTGGAGCTTCCCAGCAGCTTTGTTTACCTACTTAAGCCTCAGCAATGGCGGGTGCCCCTCCCCCAGCCTCACTGCTGCCCTGCCTGTAGATCACAGACTGCTGTGCTAGCAATGAGGGAGGCTCCGTGGGCGTGGAGCCCTCCTGGCCAGGTTTGGGATATAATCTCCTGGTGTGCCCGTTTGCTTAAAGTGCAGTATTGGGGTGGGAGTTACCCGATTTTCCAGGTGTTGTGTGTCTCAGTTCCCCTGGCTAGGAAAAGGGATTCCCTTCCCCCTTGCGCTTCCCAGGTGAGGTGATGCCTTGTCCGGCACTCCCTAGTGAGATGAACCCAGTACCTCAGTTGAAAATGCAGAAATCACAGGTCTTCTGTGTCGCTCTCGCTGGGAGTTGGAGACTGGAGCTGTTCCTATTCTGCCATCTTCGTTGTATTGTTAAATTTAGGAAGTTAGAGCAGGTGTGGTGGCCCATTCCTGTAATTCCAGCAGTTTGGGAGGCCACTTTGAGGGGATTTTTTGAGGCCAGGAGTTTGAGACTATCTTGGGCAATTTAATGAGATCCTTTCATTATAAAAAACACAAAAATTACAAAAATTTTTGGGGTATAGCGGCACTGGATTGGGAGGATCCCTTGGGCCTAGGAGGTTGAGGTTGCAGTGAGATATGATCATATCACTGCACTCCAGCCTGGGTGACAGAATTATGCTCTGTCTCAAAAAAAAAAAAAAGAAAAAGAAAATGAAAAAGAAAATTAAAATAATTTAATGTAGAGAATTAAATTATAATAAGATAAAACATAGTATTTTTTATGAATTTATTTTGATGACATTTTGTTATGAATTCATTTTGATGAGGTGCATTTATTATTCAGCTAGATTGAAAATATAAATTAATAAATATAAATAAAAATTATTAAAATACTAAATCTATTTTCTGATTTTAGATAAGTTGAATAATATTAATTTTTTTCATGAATTTCTTTGTGGACTTCATTGTAATGGTTACTTCTGTTCATGATCTAGAAAACTGACTTCATCTTATAATTGCCATGGTTATCTTCTTTCCTCTGTTGAGACTTTATCCCTACATGGAACTCAGCCTATTATCTTGAATTCTCCCTTCCCATAATCAAAACCAAACCAAACCATTTGCCAGTCATGTAAGTTCTTTTCAGCCTTTACCTCTCCTTCCTCACTTTGATTTAACTCTGAAGGACTCAGAGGTGTTTCTGTACCTGCAGCTTTTAATGAAGAATTCAAAAACAGCAGGAGGTGTACTTGTCATGTGTTGGAATGCCATATGATTTAGCTTGATGCCTGTACTTAAGTTAGACACTTACCCACGCATCCCTTAATATCTACCAACATATTTTTTTTTTCTGACTTCATTAATTTCTTTATGTTCTTCAAAACTCAATTCCATTATTTTACTCTGCTGGAGGAGTTTATTCTCTGTTTTCTGCTAAGCTTAGAACTTTTATTTATATATTTGGTCTCATTAATGCCTCTCATAAAATAAAGACCTATATAGCTATACTTGTTTTATTGATTTCAATAATTAGAAAGACTATAAAGAACTTCCAAATTTGGGGGTTTTATTTTCTCTTTCCCCTTCCATCTATTTGTACATATAGAGCAGACAGGTTTATAAGTTTATATATATGTAGATATGAACTTTAGCCACCAACACTTTAAAATTAGTTTGAAAAGTTGTACACCTGAGGGATGCAGTGGTTCATGGATGATGACTACAGTTTGTGTATGTTACTTTGTTTATGAGTGTGTGTATTTTGTCTTCTTTAGTGACTGACTATTGCTTTGTGAAAACATAAATATTGTAAACAAAAGTTAAAAACAAAATTATCTAGAATTTTGTAGGATTTTTATTTTGGAGCTTACTTCTTTTCTGAATTCTCCTTTTGTTCTCTATTTTAAAGCTAAATGTAATATTCTGTTTTTCTAATTTTTTAAATTCGGAGTTCTTAGAAGATATATTTTCAATTATTAATACACTTTAACTTTTTGTATACTAAACATACTATTTTGTAATCTATCACTATTCAGCAATTTTGTATATTTATATTTATGTTACTTATATTGTTTAGCAACTTTTGCTAAATACTTATCGTTTTATATTGAGATTATCTCCAGATTTTTATTTATTATTATAATGGTGCATAGAATTCTTGCTTAAATATGAACTCACAATACAATAAAGAAGAGGAAAAATGAAGGAAAAAATCTACCTGAAAAAAATTTAAGAGAGATGACCAACATTGAACACATTGTCATTTTTTGGCCATTTGGGGTGGCATCATCACACAAGAGGCAAAGCCAAAGAATAGGATGAAAATTCAGGTAAGCCATCCAGAGAAATGGACTACATAGAATTCAAGGGTTACAGCAAGACAGTGATTCAAGTCAGTTAAAAGGAAGAAAAACAATACAGGAGGTACAATGAAAATTTCAAAGGGCAGGCAGCAGAGCCTGTGCTGAATGGTTATATTCTTCGTTTCATCAAAAAGAAATGAGCTGCTTCTTAGAGAATAGGCTTCCCAAGTTCGAAAACCAAGCCTGCTATTCTTCCTCAAATCACTACAAAAGGCAAATCCCCGTTAAGACTGTTGGGACCTAATTTGTTTCCTGATGTTTAAAGATGGCTCATAGATGTCTGATATAATAAATGTGAGTGGAAATTTGAGTAGGATAGGAGGATGATTTCCTAACTGCTAAAGGAAAAAGAGAAAACAGTATTCCTTTTTCTTTTCTGTATTCTAAAAAAAAAAAAAGAAAAAAAAAAGGGATACATGTGCAAAACATGCAGGTTTGTTACCTAGGTCTACATGTGCCATGTGGTTTGCTGCATGTATTGACCCATCCTCTAAGTTCCCTCCATTCAACCCCAGCCTGCAACGGGCACTGGTACGTGTTTTTCCCCTCTGTGTGTCCATGTGTTCTCAACGTTCAACTCCCACTTATGAGTGAGAACATGTGATGTTTGGTTTTCTGTTCCTGTGTTAGTTTGCAGAGGATGATGGCTTCCAGCTTCATCCATATCCCTGCAAAGTTCAGGATCTCATTCCTTTTTATGACTGCATAGTATTCCATGCTGTGTATCTACCACGTTTTCTTTATCCAGTCTATCATTGATGGGCACTTGGATTGGTTCCAAGTCCTTGCTATTGTAAATAGTGCTGCAATAAACATACAGGTGCATGTGTCTTTATAGTAAAATGATTTATATTCCTTTGGTTATACACCCAGTAATGGGATTACTGGGTCAAATGGTATTTCTGGTTCTAGATGCTTGAGGAATCACCATACTGTCTTCCACAATGGTTGAACTAATTTTCATTCCCACCAACAGAGTAAAAGTGTTCCTATTTCTCCACAGCTTCACCAGCATCTATTGTTTCCTAATTTTTTAATAATTGCCATTCTGACTGGTGTGAGATGGTATCTCATTGTTGTTTTGATTTGCATTTCTCTGATGAACAGTGATGTTGAGCTTTTTTCATATGTTTGTTGACTGTGTAAATGTCTTCTTTTGAGAAGTGTCTGTTCATATCCTTTGCCCATTTTTGGTGGGGTTGTTTGATTTTTTTCTTGTAAACATGTTTAAGTTTCTTGTAAATTCTGGATATTAGACCTGTGTCAGATGGGTAGATAACAAAAATTTTCTCCCATTCTGTAGATTGCCTGTTCACTCTGATGATAGTTTGTTTTGCTGTGCAGACACTCTTTAGTTTAATTAGATCTCATTTGTCAGTTTTGGCTTTTGTTGCAATTGCTTTTGGCATTTTCATCATGAAATCTTTGCCCATTCCTATGTCCTGAATGTTATTGCCTAGGTTTTCTTCTAGGGTTTATATGGTTTTGGGTTTTACATTTAGGTCTTTAAACCATCTTGAGTTAATTTTTATGTAAGTGTAAGGAAGGGGCAGAGCCAAGATGGCCAACTAGAAGCAGTGGCATTCGGAGGCTCCCATGAAAACAAACAAAAAAAACCAAAAACAAAAAAAGAAAACCTTAGTAAGCGTGTGAATCCTTCACCAGCAACCAAGGTGTCCAGGTTCTCTTATCAAAATTGACTAGGAAGCTGGCGTGACTCCCGGAAGGAAGGAAGAACAGTGTGGTGCAGGGGCCCACCTGAGAGCGACAGGAGGAAGGGGAACCCCTTCCCCCCAGCCAAGGGAGGCAGTGAGTGAGTGTGCTACCCAGTTGGAGAAACTGTGTTTTTTCCACATAACTGTGCAACTCATGGATCGGAAGATCCCACTCTCAAACCCACGTCACCGGGACCTAGTGTCCCAACCCTGGAATGTGCAGATTCTTACAGCCTCTTAGCTGGAATCTGCTTATGCTTAGGGAACTCCTGGCTAGGAGGGGTGACCAATACCAGCAGCAGCTGCCTGCTGTCTAAGCCATTTGAACTCCTTGGGGGAGGGGCAGCAGTCAGCACTGGGACTGGCAACTGCCTAATAAACTAAACTCCCTGGGCGGGGGAAGGGCAGCACCCATTTCTATAGCTCCAGGCTGCACTTTTCCCCTGGTGGAATGAGGGAGGCTGGATGGCTGGGTCCCAAGACTTGTCCCCACAGCCCAACACACTGGCTGTGGCAGTCTGCAGCCAGAATGCCTCTTCAGGCCTAAACCTGACCCATTCTTGCTCATTGTGTGGTGCTTCCCTGCAGTATCTCCAATAACTGCAGCTAGAGGCTCAGGGACAGAATTCAGATCTCCCTGGGCCTAAGCCCCTAATGGGAGTGGTGGCTGCAGTCTCTACAGACCAGCAGATTTAGGCTATCCTTCTGGTAGTTCTGAGGAATCCGGGCAGCCCAGACAAGTGGGTTTCTGCCTAGCAAAGCACAACCCCTCCACCAAGGAACAAAGGGTCCTGTTCTCCATGCCACCCTACTGGGTGAGACCACCAACAGGATCTGCCAGACACCCTATATGGGAGTGATCCTACTGGCATCAGGTGGGTGCCCCTTGAGGTCAGTGGTCCCCCAAAAAAGAGCAGGCACCCATCTTTGCTGTTCTCCAGCCTCCTTGAGTACATCTCCAGGGACTGGAGCAAATCAGATGAATAGGCCCTAAAGTGAACCCACAGCAAACTGCAGCAGCCCTACAGAAAAGGGACCTGACTATTGAAAGAAAAACAAGCAGAAAGCGGCAACAATGGCACCACCAGCAATAACAAAAAAGGCCTCCACAAAAACCCCATCCAAGGGTCAGCAGCCTCAAAGACCAAAACTAGACAAACTCATGAAAATGAGAAAGAATCAATGAAAAAATGCTGAAAACCCAAAAGGCCAGAATGTGTCTTTTTCTCCAAATGATCGCAATGTCTCTCCATCAAGGGAACAGAACTGGACAGGGGATCAGATGGGCGAATTGATGGAAGTAGGCTTCAGAATATGGGTATTCCTCAAAATATTAGCCGGGCATGGTAGCACATGCCTGTGGTCCCAGCTACTTGGGAGGCTGAGGCAGGAGAATCACCTGAACTGGGGAGGCAGGGGTTGCAGTGATGAGATCGCGCCACTGCACTCCAGCCTGGGCGACAGAGCGAGACTCTGTCTCAAAAAAAAAAAAAAAAAAAAAGTATTCCTTTTTCTTATTCAAAAATACAGCATAGTAAGAGTAAGAGGGATATTTTTTTCTGTGTGTTTCAATTTTAATTGGGGCCCAAAAGCTAAAAGCAAATTTTCATGTAGTCTAAAGAGAAGTGTCTGATTATGCAAATAGTTCATGCGAAGGAATTCAAAACAGGGTATGCAAAACAGTCCATATAGTACATCCCCAGATAAGTAAGATAGTTGGACAAGATTAGAGAGAAAGGGGAGCTTTCAGCTCCCGCCATACCCCACATCCAAGCCATGAGAAAGCAGCTTCAAAAGAGCTATTTGATGAACCTGATATGAGTCCTCTGGAGCTAGTAGAAGCTACAGGTTTTTGCCTGACTCTTGCCTTGAAAAGCTAAAGGGTATGAGGCTGGATGGAGCTGCCTCTGGTGGGAGATTGAGAAGAAAGGACGGTGGTGATCTGCACTTTCAAGTTGGAAGAATAAAAGTGCAAAGTTCCTGAGGGGACAGAAGAAAGCTGTGAAGTTTAAAGCATATTCAAAGTGACCCCAGCCAAGGGGATGACTGGTAGGGTATCATGTCTCCCCAAAATAAAGCTATTTTGAAACATATTGAAATAGAAATTGAGAGGGAAATCTAACAAGGTCAGTAAAAGTTTGCACTTTGGCCTGTCTCATGGAAGTGCCGAGAGGGGTCCTGAAGAACACATAGCACTAGTACCAAAATACAAAGTTATAGTCTTATAAGCCCTTTACACTCTTTACCTCTCCTCCCCTGCTTTGGTTTAACCCAAACAGTGCCAGAAGCAAGACAGGGAGTGGAGAAGGAGGATGCAGGAAGGAGGCAGAGTGTAGGCAGAAATATTATGCAACTTTGCGGCTCCTTCATCTTCAAGTTTTCCATATCAGGTTAATTAGCCAAATTCAATCTTGAACATTAAATCAACAAAGGTGTTAAAATTTTATTCATATACCAAACGAGGCTTTTGAAAATGCCAAAAAATAAAAGGGGGAATGATTGTTCACCTGTGAGAGCAAGATTGATACTCATTTCTTTTGTGTTATTAGTAGCAGTATTGGCTATTTTTTTCTTTTTTTAATGAAGTCTTCCGTAGTGGCTGAAAAGTGCTCTACTGTTCTAGCCACACCAGGAACTTCTCTGAGATATTCTGGGTACCCCATACCCTAACCACGATTTTGCAACTACTGTTTTAGTGCTTGGTGTAGGAGCGACTCCCCAGCATCACAGTCCTGTTGATTGACTGGTTAGTGCCCATGTTGAACATGTTATTAAATATTCAACTATTACCCAGACCAGAAAAATTGCCTGAAAAGCTGTAGGATCATGTGATAGAATGATGAGAAACAATATTTATTTTGCTGATTGCATGACAGCAAATCCAGCTCATCTAAAAAATGGCTTTAACAGTAAAAATTACACGTTATTGATTCTACATTGTATAACCTGCTTTTAGGCATTAGGTAATATGTTTCCTAGCAGTTTTCTGGAGTAAGCATTATCAAACCTATTTTACACATGAGAAAACTGGGGCTCAGAAAGTAAATTTTTCCAAGTTAACAAAACTAGTAAGTGGATGAGCTTGATTTTCAAACACAAGTGTGCCTCCAAAGCCCATTCTTTCACTTTTCATATATTGCCTCTGATTCAGTCTGCTGGATTTTTTGCTTCCATTTTTATTACTTGTGCATAATGAATTTTTTTCCTCTGGTTTGCTTTCCTTTACACTAATAAGAACTGCAAGAAAAGTGTTTCTTTTTATTTGATTGTGCTTTTTTTTTTTTTTTTTTTTTGGAAAACGTGTTGGAAATTAGTCTGGGAAAATCTGATGTGAAGGAAGTAAAACATTCTCCTTTTATAAGTTTATTTTTTCAAAGTGAACTTCTGTAGAGGTGGTTTTAATTTATCTTCATAGTAACCTACTTTTTTGCAGAAACTAACAAAGTTGAGAACATCATTAACAACCACATTATGAGGCTTATCAACCCTCAGTGTAAAATATGTAATAGAGTAGACATGAAATGTATGCTAATTATTATATTTATAGCTATTAATTCTTGATATTGCTGAGAAAATTAGTTTCAAGTTCCCATTTTCAAATATTTCCTGTTGCACAGAATGTTAAAAATATTTTCATACGTTACCATCTACTAAAATAATTTAGTTAAAATTATATTTCTTATTGTTGATTCACAAAGTAAATATATTTTTAAAATAAATGAACAAGAAAATAAGCAATTATTGGCAACAATGAATGTAAAAAAATTTACTTGTTCATTCTATGTATAAAATCCTATCATCTGAAGGTGAAGAGACACATTTGGAAGCTACAAACACCAAGAACAAGACTGGGGCAGTTGAAAATTAAAACCACACAGAAGGCCCAGTATGACATTTTAGATGTTAAATGGAATACAATTCATTTTAGATTGGATGGCCATTGTAAATCCAGGTCACTGTATGATCTGCAATTTATATTGAGATGAAGCAGAAATAATTTTTCTGCCTCAGCTTCTTGGTTTTTAATATAATGTTTCACAGATGTCTGACCTTTGGTTTTAATATGATAATGTGGCTTCCTCCCAACAAAGACCTAAAAGCTGATTGTCACAACAGAACTTGTTTTTAAAAGGAGAATTATACCAGATTGTGTACCAAAAGAAATGCTATGATTTTTCTTTTTAAATTCTTGATATATCAAATTTAGTTGTTCTCAGGGGTATTTCAAGATTAGTAGGCAAATATAAAAGATAGGTTTTGTTAAAGCAGAAATTATTATTATTAGTTTTTAGTTAGTTGATTGAGAGAAATGTTCAATTCTCCTTTGGAGGAACATTCATTCTTTATTACTGTTGTCACTTTGTCTTAGAGCTTTATTGTATACACCATTGTTGTCACATGATGTCATTGCTCCTTTTTTGTCAATGCTATTTCTATGTACTATCATTTGTATTCAAATTAAATGTTTTTTCTTGTTTTTAATATTTTTTAAAAAATTTATTTTTAAGTTATGTCGGTGCATAGTAGTTGTACATATGTGTGGGGTACATGAGATAGTTTGATAAAGGCATACAATGTGTAATAACCACATCAAGGTAAATGGGGTAACAATCACCTCAAACGTTTATCTTTTCTTGTGTCAAAAAACAATCTAATTATGCTTTTTTAGTTATTTTATAATGTACAATAAATTATTATTCACTGTAGTCACCCTGTTATGCTATCAAATACTAGATCTTGTTCATTCTATCTAACTATGTTTTTGTACTCATTCACTTTCCCTTCTCCCTCTCGGAAACCCTTCCGAGTCTCTGGTAACCATCATTCTACTTTCTCTCTCCATGAGTTTAATTGTATTAATTTTTAGCTCCCACAAATAAGTGATTAAATGAAAAGTTTGTATTTCTGTGCCAGACTCATTTCACTTTTTTCCTGTTTTCCTTGTAGTGAAGGTGTTTTTCTCTGGTGATGTATTTTAATTTCTTGCTTTTTATTGTTTGTGTATCTGTTACATGTTTTTTAATTTGAGGTTACCACGAGGCTTTCTAATAATGTCTTACAACCCATTATTTTATTTTTTAAAAATTTTTTAAAATTATACTTTAAGTTCTAGGGTACATGTGCATAATAACATGCAGGTTTGTTACATATGTATACTTGTGCCATGTTGGTGTGCTGCACCCATCAACTCATCAGCACCCATCAACTGGTCATTTACATCAGGTATAACTCCCAACGCAATCCCTCCCCCCTCCCCCTTCCCCCATCCCCATAATAGGCCCTGGCCCCAGGTGAGTTCAGAGATGCTGTCTGATAGCCAGAGTCTGGAATTGGAAACCCTAGGAATCTAACTGGTGCTATATTCTACTGTGGCTCAGTTGGCACCCAAGCCACCAGACAAAATCCTTCCCACTCTTTCCTCCCCTTTTCACAAGTAAAGGAGTCTCTCTCCATGGCCAACACTGCCCCAGGCCCACGACAAGTACTGCCTAGATACCACCAGCGTTCACTCAAGGCCCAAGGGCTCTTCAGTCAGCTTGTTGTAAATGCTGCCAGGCCTGGGATTCTCCCTTCAGGGCAGTGGGCTCCCCTCTCACTCAGGGCAGGTCTAGAAATGCTGTCCAAGAGGCAAGGCCTGGAATCAGGGATCCCAAGTGCCCACTGGTTGCCTTAGCCCACTGTGGCCAAGCTGGTATCTAAACTGATTTTTGAAGGTGCTGTTTTGTTGGATTTTGTGTTCTTATGAAGGTGCTGTTGTTCAATTTGTTGTTCTTGTAGGGAAAATGATCAGTGAAAGCTTCCATTTTGGTCATCTTGCTCCACCTCCTCTCCTAATTGTTACTAGTTGTTTTCACACTCTTATCTACATCTCTGACTCTCTAATTCAGATGACTTTCTGAGCTTCATTGATATTTTTTCTAGCCTTTTCCTTATAGATTTCTGAATTTATGACAGCAGGAAGATGGACAAAGCCATTTTCTATTAGTTTGATAGCTTTTTTCCAACTGGAACTAACCACTATCTTCACACAAATGAGTGAGAAGTTTTTGGAATATCTTTAAATCTTTAAGAACATTTTTATTGTTGGTAATTATATATTTGAACCCTTACAGTATTATTTTTTGAGTGTGGTTCAATTATCTATTCTTGTTTCTCCATAATTACTTGTTAAATGTTTCTGGGCTGGGCATGGTGGCTCATGCTTATAATCTCAGCACTTTGGAAGGCTGATGCAGAAGGATTGCTTGAACTTAAAAGTTTGAGACCAGCCTGGGCAACATGGCAAAACCCTGTCTCTACAAAAAATACAAAAATTATTCAAGAATGGTGGCATGTGCCTGTAGTCCCAGCTACTTGGGAAGCTGAGGTTGAAGGATCTCTTGATCCTTCCTTGAGCCCAGGAGATCAAGGCTGCAATGAGCTATGATTATGCCATTGCACTCCAGCCTGAGTGACAGAGTGAGAACCTGTCTCCAAAAGGGGAAAAAAAAAAAAAAGTTTCTGGTGCTAGGCAAGGATCGCAAGTCTTTACACTAGTTCTACAACTGTTAAGTCATCGTTTGCCATAAATCAAAATTCTCGCCTTGATATTTGTTTTCCCATCCATTATTTTATGGGCAATTCCCTCTGAACCCATTATTGGTTATTTCAATCCCTTTCTTATCTATTCAGATGTATTTTGCCTTGACACTAGAAAATGTTTCCTTGCCTATAAAGATCTCTTCTTTTTCTTTTTTATCCAATAGCGATTATAGAACTCAAAAGCCAGCTGTCATTGAAAAGTGGCCAGATCATACAGTTTTTCATTTTTCCTGCAGCCAGATGCTCTCAATTGACTCTTCCTAGAAGCCTGAATCTGCTAGTTCTTCAAGTCATTTGACTAAGTGGCCATTTCTGCACATCTCTCCTTGGACTTGGATTAACTGCCTCCTGTGTGCCCACCTTCTCCATTTCTAACTGGCTTCACACTTTTTCCTCCTGTCTGATATCTTAATGCTACCCTTCCCTTCTCCTGTAGTACCTGAATAGCTTTGATCTGCAAGATGCTCTAACATTTCATCTGGCATAAATTCCAATCCTTATTTATGCTGCTATGTATGTCTTCCCCCTCCAATCTTACTCTTAAGAACTCTATTATTTCAGAACCCAAACAATATGTTGTACTAGCCATTCTGTTTCTTTTATCACAAATCCTCTTGACTAGCTTTTGTCCAGAATTTACTTAAATATATAAATGAAAGGTGCTGTTTCTTTTCAATATCTTCCTCTTTTATATTCCTCAGCCAAACTCGTCTCCATATTTTCATTTAAGCACTTCTTATTCTTAATGTTCTGTACCAAATTATCATCATTTTTCTCTCACTGACTGATGATACATCACCGTTTCTCATCAGCATTCATCCATCCCGTAATACTTCATCTTCGTACTTTGAGTTGGTTCACTTAATAACTAGATTGTCCCTGTGGTTTACATTCCAATTATTTCATCTCCATTTCCTTAATGTTGTCTACATTTCACGTTATTTCTCTCTGATTTTCTTTTTTCTTTTCCTTTTTTTTTTTTTTTTGGTGTATGACAGATTTCCTTACTGCAGTATTTCTCTTCTCAAATTTATTTTACTTGAGAAGTAAAATATTCTTACTCTTCAGTAAGGTTTTTTTTTCCCCCCATTTTATATCAATTCTGCCTTTTATGTGAAATCCTATTATCTGTTGTTTTATAACTCGTGTTTGTTATGCAGATGACAATTATCATTATATATCTTCAAAACACCATGTAGGTACTTCTCTTCTAAATTCAATACAATTTGTAGAATAATGACATATGTTGGGGATGAAGATGCAAATAATTTAGTACTCCCCTAAGGGAGCTCATGGTACATTGGGATTACAAGAGAATAAACAACATATTTTGCTATATTTTAATGAGCATTTAGACCAGGATTGTCCAATCTTTTGGCGTCCCTGGGTCACATTGGAAGAACTGTCTTGGGCCACACATAAAATACACTAACACTAACAGTAGCTGTTGGGCTAAAAAAATGCAAAAAACAAAATCTCATAATGTTTTAAGAAATTTTACAAATTTGTGTTGAGGTGCATTCAAAGCCATCCTGGGCCACATGTGGCCAATAGGCCACAGGTTAGAAAAACTTGGTTTAGACAGAGGTACGCAGAGTAGGCTGTGGGAACCCAGAAGAAAAACATTTAATCCAGTCAGAGAGAAAAGTGCCTGGTGAATTAGTTGGTTCCCTGAGGACAGAGTCTGTAAGTGCCTTGTTCACTGTTCTTTTCCTGTTCTAGTACTTCTGTATGCATATGGAGGGCACATATAAAATATTTAGTGAGGAAATGAGGAAGTAAAATGGCACATATGTAGATTTCTGGAACATGCTTAAGATGGCTGCAACGTTACCAAATCAGGGATAGAAAAGCCACTGAGGACCCAGGAAACCACAAGGAGTTGACCTGACAGGTTTGTAGATGCAGGCAGTTCATCTCAAGATGAAAGCAGTTCAAAACTCATAGGTGATCAGAGGCCACTAAATGCTTTGAAGTAGGAAAATGACATGATCTGACATATGTTTTAGAAAAATAATTCTGACTGGCAATATGAAAAATAGATTTGAGTGGTAGAGAGTACAGAGGCGGGTGTGAGGAAGTCCTTTAGGTGTCGCAGCTAAGACAGTGGTGATCAAATGGACTGGATGCAAAATAAGCAACAATCTCCCTCATCCTGAGTGAGACAATGAACTAGTAGAAAGGAAATGAACTTCTAGATTCATTGTCCCTCTAAGTGACTTTTTCTGAATCAAAGAAGGTTTGACATTATTTGGGAAATATGCCAGATGAAGATTCTGTTTCCTCACCCCTGTTCCACATACCCAGACACTCCAAATTTCCATTTTACGTACCATACAGGTAAAAGAGACAGTAGTTGCCGTATTCAAGGGTAGGATTACACGTCTCTGAGATTTTTCTTCCCACTTCTAACTAGGGTAAATGCTGGTATTTCACTTTCTTTTTTTTAGAGGTAATCATGTCTAATCCCCACCCATTGTCCAAGGGGTCTTTTCACCAAGGCCTTTCCCATTTCTATCCAGCCATTTGATCTCACCAAACTTCATTGGTAGATTTCTACAAGAGGTTTTCATTATACTTGTATCCATTAATAGAATTCTGCTAATCAACATCAATTGCTAATTTAAAATGAAATGAATATATTCAGAATTATCTACTCTAACTTAAACGTATGTTTCAGATAGTTATTCTATGTATAGTTGTTGCCAGCTATCAATTAAATGTTAATTGACTTCCAATCCTTCCAGATATTTAACTCCCTAAATTTGGAAGGGGGTTAGAGTATTGTAATATCTACTTTCAACTCTAACGCAGTGAACTCTGGACTATAGCTACTGTATGTGAGTGTAATTCTTCTCTCACCATAGAGACTCTGATAAGGTTCATTTATTTTCTCTTTAAAAATGTAGTAAAAGGAGTGGGATATTCTTCAAAGGAAATAAACGAATAAATATGATATTTGTTATTAACTAACTGATGTTTGAACAATTCATCCAGACTGTAAGAATTAACTACTAACATAGCAATAAATCTCTCTTGATTGAATACTATATTTGCAGGGAATAGAAAAATCAATTTTATCACTGAAAATACATTTGGATGTAAGATCAACATAATTTTTGAATCAGCCATTTCCTTACTCTGTCTCCAGAGAAGCTGAGATCAAAATTTACATATTATTAACTATTTAAAATAAATAAACCAAAAGGAAACTCTTGAGATTTGCTTCTGGGAAGATGGTGACAGAATTTCAGATACTTAAAAATGTAAATATTTGCTTTTATCTTCTTACAGAAATCCTAAGAGTATTCCATTTCTAGGCTGTTGTAAATAAAAAAAAATATGCCACCAAGTTTTTCTCAAGAAAATATGCAACCATGTCTCTCTGTTTTCAGTGTGTTTCTTTTCAGCAAGTATAAACAAACAAGCTTACTCTGATAGAAAATGCATCTGTTTTCTAATCAAACAAAGAGAGAAAGCTGAAAGTGCTGATGGGTGCCATCCGTGAATGGTTGTTAGGATGCTATGATATGCCTACCTGAGGGGAAAAACACAGATAATAAAGAAAAGGAGAAAAGCTACTAAGTTACAAGTAGATTTCAGATTAAGATGCCACTCAGAATAGTTCTCAACATGCCACAAGTGTTAGGACAATAGAATAGGTATACAAAGAGGAGACAATTGCCTCTCTCAATGGTACCCTTATATTTACTTTGCTCTGTGCAGTTTTCATTTACTAATGTTGTCTTAATGTCCTGACATAACTAAGCAATTGTCCCTCCTCTTTTCTCCTTTAAAGAATCTCACATTTAGACAAATTCTATGATCACTTTAACTATGTATAATAATGCAGTAAAGTTACTTGATAACTTTAGCTTTACATCAATAACTCTGATTTTCTAACCCTAAAATTTGATACCTAGCATGAAAGATAGTCACTTCAACAAAGTATTTGGTTTGAGAGGGTTAAATATTGTGCTATTCTGGAATATTGACTATTTAAGAAAAGGCACTTGAAAAATAGCAGGTGTAAGAAAAACATTTTGATCTTCAGACTGTTTCTTAAAAGCAGAAGATGAAATTACTGTGTGAAAGAAACCCTTTCTATACTTGACATATGTAGCATCCATGTCCTCAAGGACAAGAAGTTGAAATTAAGAGAATTCAGCAGAGACTTTGCTAGAATAACTCATCTTTTAAACTTCCACATATTTTAGTCATGTTTTCACTGTTTAGTATTCTTTGTCCAATTTAGTATGTAAGTAACTGGCTCTAGTTCTTCTGATCTTCATTTCTTTATGAGGGTTCCCGAGCTTTATAAAACCTTTCTTATGTCAGTGTAATTCTTGGACCCAACTAGAAACTGAAGAGGATAGAAGTGGAAGTTTTCTGCCCGTATAGCCTCTTTTTGACCTCTCATTCAAACATGCTCTGGCATTCAATACTCTCAAATAAGGAACTCAAAATTACACTATCCATCTCACTATGAAAGTCCTCAGGAATATTACTGCAAAATCTGAAGAATATCTTGAAAAGAACACACTGGGAAACAGCATACCTCTATAGATTTCAAGACATAGAAGGAAGGATAGCCAAAATGCATTTCAGTG
The DNA here is from genome assembly GCF_049350105.2 of Macaca mulatta. NCBI lineage: Eukaryota > Metazoa > Chordata > Mammalia > Primates > Cercopithecidae > Macaca > Macaca mulatta. The sequence continues at coordinate 93,467,457 of NC_133414.1, read as the reverse complement.
ATCTTTTCCTTGGTAAACTCAAAGTATATTTATTTATATCTATAGTACTGAAAAAAAAGTCGGATACTTTTTGCTAAAATCGAGAGCTCACTAGGCCATTTAGTCTGCCATCTTCTCTCTTAAAATTTTCTCTAGTCCTAATTAGTTCTTCCTTTCAAGTGTTTCAGACTTCTAATTATAAGAAATGGCTTTCACCTCATTATTGGCACTTTAAGGTTTCTGCACCATGACTCAAGTTGCAATTGTTTAAAAAAACATCCAAAAGGAACTTTCTAGCCAAAATTTCCTTTTCTTCTCTGAATTTCTAATTCTATTTCTACAGTAGACCACAAATGGCATCCTAATCCCAGAGTATTAAAATATTAAGAAAACCAATATCTTCTGTTGCATTTTTCATTTTCATTATTTTTGATCTTCTGGATTTTCAATTCTTTATTCTAGAAAGTGATAAATATATAAACTTCAACCTTAGTCATACAGATTTCTAAGTCATTGCTTGTTCCTGAATACCAATGTCCTAACAAGCTCTCACTCTACCTCAGTGTCCAGTAAGTACAAATCAACATTTGTAACCATTGTTCTGCACATATCCTAGTGATACTGATGAATAATTCAAGGCTGAAGAAACTGTTTTTATATTTTCTAATTATATAATTTTATGTTACCTGCTGTCAAATCTATCTGGAAATACATGGGCAGCCTTAAAAATACTTATGCTAAGAAAAGTTTCATAAATAATTTGGCAATTACGTTTTCTGTGTTTACTTGTCTATTTTCATGGGCTCAGTAAGTGCAGCTAACAGCTTTTTAAAAATCCTTGCTTTAATATGTTATTTTATAGTTACATTAATGAATCAATATACAATTGAAATATTATAAAATCCATGAACAACCACATGGTTACCCACACGATTAATGTTACTTAAATATGTATATACACACATATGTGTGTATGTGTGTGTGTGTGTGTGTGTGTGTGCAGGAAGTAGAGAAAGCTGGTGCTGGCTAAACCAGAAGCTAATAATTTTAAAACAAGTAATGGCAAAGTGTGTATTCATCCTGTTATTTCCTTTTAAACTCTTGTAAAAATCTTTTCCATCACAGCTCCTTAATTTTCTGTGCTCTCTTCCAAATAGTAGATAATATTATTTATGGATTGAGGCTATTTGTGAATATGAGCATTGTGTTGTGTGTCTGATACTGGAAGTCTGGTTATAATACCTAAGATCAGGAAAGATGCATATTTAAAATCCGAACAGTAAACGGTCAGTCTTTTCTTTAGGGAAAATGCTTCTAGTGCAGACATGCATAGATTTATGAATTATTACAAAAGACACATTAAGGTATCAATTCTAGAAATTTTCATTGTGATGTATTACTCATCCTAATTTTTATTTTTCAAAGTTTTGCATGTCAAGTCTAAACAGAAAACATACGTTGTTAGGATGTATCATTTGTAGGAATGGGTAGAATTAGTAAAGAATCTGATATAACCTATACAGTTGAATAAAATCTTTATACCAGCGATAGCAGTACTACAAAAGATTAATATGCTTTGAGCTTCAGTGACTCTAAGGAGAAATATATCAAGTTAGACTCTAAGCAAACAATTTTATAGCAGAAAATAACTTTGGAGAGATCAAAATTGCTACTGAATTAACATTGCAAATTTTGCTAAATTATCTACTCCAGTTTGTACTCTAGTGTAAAATACTTAGATTTTCTTCTTTATTTTAACTCCATATCCAAGACACATCTACACAGAAGAACTATATATGAAAGTTCTTTTTCTTCAGATATGCCAATGTCTTTTTCACTTCAGGGTCTTTGCACATACTGTTATTTATCTTGAACACTCAGACCATTACATTACTACCTACTTTTCATCATTTAGCTCAAGTGACACCTCCTGAGGTAGGCCTTTCCTCATTACTCTATTAAACATTACTCTATTAAACTCTATTCCTCTTCACTCCTGTCAGAGAAGATTAAATCTGCATTATCTGAGAAAACTGTGATGGCTTCCCCTGAGGCAGTTGTCATGCAAGATCATGCTGATTTTCCTTAGGACTCACCCTCACCACCCTTTTTCCTTCTAGAATTATAACTAGACTCACATCACAGCAGTCCCCTAGAGGTGAGGTACAAAGTGTGACCCAGGAGTTACACTACACTCAAAGATAACTACTTGAGTTTTCTAATTTTAAATAGTGAATATGTGTGAGAATGGATAGTGAAAATGTGGGATAGTGGTGGAAGGAATATGAAGTTAGGTCTGGCTGAATTTACTGATATAGGCTTTCTAAGCAGAGAACCTGCCAATTTAACGTGGCAGCTTGAAGAGATAGGAAGAACTCTTAACAATTTGATTGGTTGGCTGAAACATAGGTCAAAATGGGATTCACAAATGGTATACAGCAATTTGGAAATGCTGGATCTGCCTTGGTTTAATGTAGACAAGGGGTTTGAAATGCTTAGGAAGATGGGAATGTTAGAGTGAATTTGTGATTCAAGATATATTCACCCACACTGGAAGCGGCCAGAAGACATACCTTTCATCATGACTGTGGAAAATATATTTGTGAGGGGAAACCTAGCATCCTTGAAGAGTTCTGTGGTCACTCTTGTCTGTAGGCATGCCTTATAATGGGAATCACAGTCACTGAATTGGAAAACCTAAATGCAGTGGAAGTAACTGGATCCTGGGGGCAGCAGGGGCCAAGTTATGGTGTTCAACCACAAAGGCAAGGTGGGCTTGGACAGCAGAGTCAAAGCAGCAGTTAAAATCATCTGACTTTTGCAGAACTGTGGTCTCAGCTAGTTGATTTTGGTGTTCCTAGAAGTGAAATAGTTAGGAATCCTACTAAATTACTACTTAATCTGTGTAAGCAGAAAAGTTGTAGGTCAGGTGCACAAAAATCTAACCTGAATCATAGGGAGGGAGAGTCATAATCCATCAATTAATTCCCAGATTTGAGCCAGTTGGCAGACCCAGAATCCCTTAAATGAAGGGTAGGCTGGTATTCTTAGAAGAAACCCAGGTACGCTGCTAAAACATTTATACTGTTAATCTTTCTCCAAGTCTTCCTCAATAAACCTATGGTCTTCTACCAGAGTAACTCTACATTTGGAAAAAGAAAGTAATCAGATCTTTCAGGGACTACTGGACACTGGCTCTGAACTGTCACTAATTCCAGGAGACCCAAAGAGTCACTAAGGTCCACAGTCAGAGTAGGGGCTTTGGGAAGTCAGGTGAGCAAAGGTTTAGCTCATGTTTATCTTACTATGGATCCAGTGGCTTCCCAAACCCATCCTTTGGTTATTTATTCAGTTCTGAAATGCATAATTGAAATACATATATTCAGCAGCTGGCCGAATCTCCATATTGGTTTTCTTACCTGTGGACCGAGGACTATTACGGTAAAAAGGGCCACGTGGAAGCCACTATAACTGCTTAGGAAACTAGGAAAACAAAAATGAAAAGAAACACAAATACAAAAGAAAAACTGCAATTCCTAAGGAATTGTCTAGATTAGTGCCACCATCAAGGATTTGAAAGATGTAGGGGTTGTGATCCCAACCACATACCTATGAGGCCTGTGGAGAAAAAAAAAAAAAAAAAAAAAAAAAAAGTGGATCTTGGAGAATGACAGTGATTTTTGAAAACTCCAAGTAATGACTTTAATTACTGCTGGTATACCAAATGTGGTTTCATTGCTTGAGCAAACTAACACATCTCCTGATCCTGGTATGCAGGTATTTATATTGCAAATAAATTTTTATCCATCCTTGTCAATTATAACCACCTGAAGTATTTTGCTTTCAGGGGACAAGACCAGCAATACACCTTAATGTTCCACCTAGACATATATCAACTCTCCATCACTATGTCATAATTTAGTTTTCAAGCATCTTGATTGTCTTTCCCTTCCACAAGATATCACACTTGTACGTTACATTATGTTGATTGGACTTAGAGACCGGAATTAGCCACGAATCTAGACTTATTGTTAAGACATTTGTGTGTCAGAGGATGGGAAATAAATGTGAAAAATATTCAGGAGTCTTCTACCTCAGTGAAATTTTTAGGGCAGAAGTGGTATAGGGTATGTCAAGATATTCCTTTTAACGTAAAGGATCAACTGCACCTGGCCCCTGAAACCAAAAAAAAAAGAAGAAGAAGCACAATGACTACTGTGTCTTTTTGGACACTAAAGATAAAGATAATGTTTTTCTCATTTGTATGTGTTACATTAACTTATTTACCAGATGTCACCAAAAGCTGCGAGTTTGGGATGAGGCTCAAAATAAGAGAAGGTTCTATAGCAGATCCAGGTTGCTGTGTAAGCTCCTCTGCCACTTGGGCCATTTAATTCAGCAGATCCAATGATGTTTGAAGTGTCAGAGACGTTTGGAGCATTTGGAAGGCCCTTAGGATTTTGGTGAATCCTAAGGTAAACCACAGTGAAGCCTTTTAGGATTTTGGAGCAAAGCCCTTCCATCCTCTATGGATAATTACTACCATTTCGAGAAATAGCTATTGGCCTGCTACTGTGACTTAGTAGAGATTGAACACTTAATCATGGGCCACCAAGTTACCATGTGACCTGAGATACCTATTATCAACTGGGCATTGTGTGATTCACCAAGTCAGAAAATTAAGTGTGCACCTCTTTATTAAGTAGAAGTGATATATACATGATTGGGTCCAAACAAGCCCTGAAGTCTCTACCAAGTTACATGAAGTAGCCTAAATGCTCATAATTCCTGTGCCTGCTACTCATCCTTCTCTCTCCAATCTTATACGTGTGGCTTCATATAATCAGTTGACAGAGGAAAATAAAACTCGGACTTAATTTACAGATGATTCTGCACTATGTGGTAGTGCACACTACATGTCTACCACTCAAAAGTAGACATTTGTACACTATACCCCTTTTCTGGTACAACCTTTTAGGACAGTAGTGAAGGGAAACTCTCCCAGTGGACAGAACTTTGAGAAGTGCATCTGGTTAGTTACTTTGCTTGGAAGGAGAAATGGCCAGACTATTGATTATATACTACTTCATGACCTTTGCCAATGGTTTGCCTCGATGGTCAACCGGGAAGTATCATGATAGAAAAGTTGGTGACAAGAAAATTTAGGGAACAAGTATGTAGACAGACCTCTGTGAATGGGAGAACAATGTAATGTTTTGTCTTATGTGTATATTCACCAAAAGGTAGCATCATCAAAGGAATATTTCACTAATCAAGTGGATAGGATGAACTGTTCAGTTGAAACCATTCAGCCTCTTTCCCCAGTCACTCCCTTCATTGTCCATGAACAAAGCCGTCATAATTGTAGAGATGGGGGTTACACATGGAATCAGCAATATGAACTTCCACTCACCAAACCTGACTTGATTGCTCAGTCTAGCAGTAGCAGAGGACACATTGAGCCCCTGATACAGTGCCATTCCTTGGAGTAATCAGCTGGCTGCCTGGGGACATGCTGATTACATTGAATGAATTTCATCATGGAAGTAGAATTTTGTTCTTACAGGAATAGACACTATGAATATGGATTGCCTTCCCTGCATGCAGTGCTTCTTCCCAAATTACCATGACAGACTTATAAATGCCTTATACAGTATCACAATATACCACACACCATTGCTTGTAATCAAACAACTCACTCCCTAGCAATAGATGTCAGCAATGGGCCCATGGTTATGGGATCCAATGGTCTTACCATATTTCCCATGACCCTGAAGCAATTGGATTCATAGAATGGTATAACAGCCTATTAAAAACTCTGCTGCAGCACCAGGTAGGTGGCAATATCTTGCAGAACTGGGACAAATTCTCCATAAAGCTATATATGTTCCGAATCAGCGTTCAATATATGGTGCTGTTTTTACCATAGCAGAATTCTTGGCTCCAGGAATCAAGGAGTGTAAATGAGAGTGACAGAATTCACTATTACCTATCTGTAGTGACTCCGTAGCGAGATGGTTGCTTCCTGTTTTCATGACTTTATCATATAATATGAGATGTACTGACTTTGTTTCACAGTATTTAATGCTAATTTTATATCATAGTATTTAAGTTAGGGGATATCGAGAAGAGTGAACATTATTCAAGAACTTTGCTTCCTCTTTCTGGGAAGGAATTAGTGCAATTTTTGGTTGTATACAGGATAGTTGTATCCTCTCAGGCAGAATTATGACCTTGCTATTGTCTTTATTTGAAAATTAAATATGGTTTTAAAAGATACATATCGGTGCCATATTGACAAGGAATAAACTTACAATAGCTAATTTTATGTGTTGACTTGACTAAGCCATGGGATGCCCAGATATGCAGACAAATATTATTGGTGTATCTGCAAGGATGTTCTAGATGAGATTGATATTTAAATTCATAGAGTGAGTAAAGCAGATTGTTCTCTCTAAAGTAGGTAGTCCTTATCCAGTCAATTGAAGACCTGAATAGCACAAAAAAGTTGATTAAGGGAGGACTTCTCTTGCCTGGCTACCTGAGTTGGGCCATTGGTCTTTTCTTGCTTTTATTTTTATTTTTTTATTTTTATTTTTTTATTATACTTTAAATTCTAGGGTACATGAGCACAACGTGCAGATTTGTTACATATGTATACATGTGCCATGTTGGTGTGCTGCACCCATTAACTCGTCATTTACATTAGGTATATCTCCTAATGCTACCCCTCCCCCCTCCCCCTCCCCACAATAGGACCCGGTGTGTGATGTTCCCCTTCCTGTGTCCAAGTGATCTCATTGTTCAATTCCCACCTATGAGTGAGAACATGTGGTATTTGGTTTTCTGTTCTTGCGATAGTTTGCTGAAAATGATGGTTTCCAGCTGCATCCATATCCCTACAAATGACATGAACTCATCCTTTTTTATGGCTGCATAGTACTCCATGGTGTATATGTGCCACATTTTCTTAATCCAGTCTGTCACTGATGAACATTTGGGTCGATTCCAAGTCTTTGCTATTGTGAATAGTGCAGCAATAAACATAAATTCAAGTGGAAACATGAGCTTTTTTTGGGTATTGAGCTTGCCAGCTTTTGGGCTGAAGCTTACACTATCTGTTCTCCTGGTTCTCATGCTTTTGGACTCAAACTGGAACTAAACTTCAGCTTTTCTGTGTCTCCAGCTTGCCAACTGCAGATATTGAGACTTTTCAGCCTCCATAATAATGTGAGCCAATTTCTTGTAATCTCTTTCTCTCTCAATATTGACATTCCATATAATAATACATCAGATGCCTAAGTGCTTTGGATAGTCATAAGCCTTTTCTCCTATAGCTCCCTAATTAGAAATGCCTGCTGTTAGGAGTTTTCTTAAGCTTTCCAACTTGCTCCTTCCATTTTATAAGAATAATAGTCTATTTAGGAACACTATTATCAAATCCCTCAATATTGAGGGAGAGAGAGAGACACACAGAGAGAGAGAGAGAGAGAGCGAGCTATATACAGCTAAGATCGTCATGGAATGGGCATGATAACTCTATTACTCAACGTTATCTAGAGAAACATGTGATGAGAGAGAAATGATAAGAAATTGGCTCATCCTTATAGAGGCTGAGAAGTCTCAATATCTGCAGTTGGCAAACTGGAGACACAGGAGAGATGAAATGTAGTTCCAGTTTGAGACCAAACGCATGAGAACCAGGAGAGCTGGTAGAGTAAGATTCAGTCCAAAAGCTGGCAGGCTCAATACCCAAGAAAAGACAATATTTCTATTTGAAACATTGAAAAAGATCCCTCTCTTAATCAGCTTTATTTGTACTATTCACCTCTTCAATTGATTGGATAAGGGCTACCTACACTAGAGAGAACCATCTGCTTTCCTCACTCCATGAATTTAAATATTAATCTTATCTAGAACATCCTTGCAGATATGCTTAATAACATTTGTCAGCATATCTGGGCACCCCATAGCCTAGTCAAATCAACACATAAAATTTGCTCTTATAAGTTCATCCCTTGTCAACGTGGCACCCATGTATCTCACTAAACCATACTTCACTGTCAAATAAAGAAAATAGCAAGGTCATAATTCTGCCTGATGTGATACAACTATCCTGTGGCAACCAAAAATGCACTAACCCCTTCCCTAGAAGAGGAAGCAAAGTCCTTGACTAGATGAGGGCTACCTACATTGAATATACATGAATATGTATATATACACATTTTTTCTGTTCTCTACATAACTTTGACAAATACAGTCATCATGTCCATTCCCTGACTATCTTAGCTGAAACAGAGACTATCAGTCAATGCTCGTATTGCCCCCTATTTGTTTATTCAATGTACTTGATAAAATCCAAAAAATATGAATTTACTTATTATTTGTCTACATCAAATATAAGGTAATCATTATGGAAGTAAGTACTTTGTATCTGTTTTTACATCACAGAATAGATTGCATAACATAAAAGCGATGCTCAATAATTACTTGTTAACCTAGTTTTGATTAAAACATTCCATAGACTTCAAAATGTTCTATTTTTGCATATATGTACCCTTTGTTTTTATAAATACATAAATAATATTAACTTAAAAATAATGGATGTAATGGCTTTGAAAATTCTGAGATTCGGCTGGGCACGGTGGCTCACGCCTGTAATCCCAGCACTTTGGGAGGCCGAGGCAGGCAGATCACGAGGTCAGGAGATCAAGACCACCCTGGCTAACACGGTGAAACCCCATCTCTACTAAAAATACAAAAAATTAGCCGGATGTGGTGGTGGGCACCTGTTGTTCTAGATACTCTGGAGGCTGACGCAGGAGAATGGCATGAACCCGGGAGATGGAGCTTGCAGTGAGCCCAGATGGCGCCCTGCACTCCAGTCTGTGCAACAGAGTGAGACTCCATCTCAAAAAAAAAAAAAAAAGAAAAAGAAAAAAGAAAATTCTGAGATTCACCAGATGGCAAATGATGCTAAAATCAATAAATGACTTTCAAGCAAAGATAGAATCCAGGGCACTGTCGGGAAAGTATGGTCCAAAATTGTAGCCAAAAAGATAACTTTAAAATTTTCCGTATGTTACAGAAAGATCAAAGGTGGTGCTTTGGAATGCCATTTAGTTAGACAAACAGTCCTCTAAAATATAAAGTATATGATATACAGATAACTCAATCGAACAATAGGACCTGCATGAAGTCACAGCATTGCTCTACAGCCTTCTCAACAAAAGTTCAAGAAAGAGAAGAGCATATTTCTGAAAAGGTTACTGAATTAGCCTTTGTGTATGAGTGAATCTCAGTAAGATTCACAGTAAACCTACAAAAATTTGAAGTTAAATTACAAATGTAAAACTATTGATAATTTAAACTGACTAAGCCAGAGCCATTTTAAAGTGGGCCACCCAAACTTCTTTAAGCAGATAGCAGACTGAGTAAACTAGTCAGACTTAAATATGTTCTAACTTTTATGAAAAAGGAGGAGTATTTCAAATGATAGAACTGAAACCAGACAGTGGAATCAAGAAATATAAAGTCATTAATGGATAGGAGTAGGATTACATCCTCATCAAAAAAAGAAAAAAATTAACATTTCCCCAGCTATATTTCAGAACTCTCATTGACTGCTGACTTCTGTATGTCTCTCTTTTTCCTCTATTAAATCAGAGGGCCTATGATGATTATTCTATGCCTGTCTCATCATTTTATAGTGGATGTGTGAAAGATAGGTAAGGTAAGTTGTTTCTTTAGTTTCAAAGGTCTTCAAATCAAGACAAACCATACTCAAGGAGTTGTATTTGCAGCTAGACCTGATTTAAATGACAAGATTCTAGACTTCATGCTAATGCTGTAATAAGATGAAGCTTTGGTAGAGTTAAGGATACAATTAGTGAGGTGTGCGCATTACTCGGAGCCAGAGAGCAATCTACAGTAACTGTTCTCTAAGAAGGTATACTTCTCCTGGTATACATGCACTGGTATGGTTTCCTCCCACAATGTACCAGGGTTCATCTATATGACCAGTAGAATATGCCAGTAGTGATGTATGTCATTTCTAAGATGAGATTTTGTGGCACTCAAGGGTTAGCTTTCTGGGAAACACAGGGTTTGGGATTTGAATATGTAACAAACCTGCACGTTGTGCACATGTACCCTAACACCTAAAGTATAATTAAAAAATAATAATAATAATTTGGAATTATACATAAAAAAAGAAAATTTAGAAACTGAAGCAACTTTTATTCTGATAGTCACATGCTCTCATTACTGATTCTCTCTATATATTTCTGATAATAATTGATTTAAATATCTTCTTATTCTCACCATACAAGTTTTTCATATTTTACTATTGGCAATGATTTTAACTACTACAGAAGTGGTCTATTGATCTATCTGCCTATTTATCTATGTCTCTATAAGTGCATAAATGCGTGTGGGGGAAGTGTATGTATATGTGTGCTTGTAAGTTCATGGATGAATTACAAAGTTTTCATATGGGCATTGCAGTTTAATCAGGAATTAGCTAATTTAATTTTGGACCTTTTAACCCCTCTTTTACTATGAAAAGATCCACATTTTCATTTTCATATATTCTCTTTCTCCCTCTCTGTCACACATGCGCGTTCGTGCGCGTGCGCGCGCACGCACCCACACACACACACACACCATACTCTTAACAATTCTTCATTTGTGTAGATTTGTGTATTGTCCCCTTCTTGGTTTTGTGTCTGTAAACTATGTACTTAAATATTGAATTAATTTAATTGTGTTCCCCCTCTATAATTTCCATATATACTTTACCTTTGAACAACATACGTTTGAACAGCATGGGTTCACAGATACATGGATTTTCTTCTGCCTCTGCCATCCCTGAGACAGCAAGATCAATCCCTCCTCTTCTTGTGCCTCAGCCTCCTCAGTATGAAGATGGTGAGGATGAAGACCTTTATGATGATCTATTTCCATTCGGTGAATAGTGAAGATCTTATAATTCTCTTAATAACATTTTCTCTAGCTTACTTTATTGTGAGAATGAAGTGTATAATATATATAACATGTACAACATATGTTAGTTAATTGTTTATGTTATTGGAAAGGCTTCTGATCAACAGTAGACTATTATTACATTAACAGAAGTTGAAGTCAAAAGTGATACAGTGATTTTTTACTTCATAGGGGTCAGCAGCCTAACCACTGTGTTGTTCAAGGGTTAACTGACAATGCACTGGATTGCATGAACATAAGATAATAATGAGACCTTATTGCTTTCCAATTGAGGTAGGTCAATTTAAATTCTTCATAATATCTGCTGTTAATAGATTTGCCCAGTAACCTTTTATATCAAATAAGTTCTAAGTTTTATTTCACATTTTTATCTCAGTTTCTAAATGTGCCATTATTACATTGGATTTAGGAGCAAAATCCATTATAATCTGTTCTAACAAGAAGATCGATTTTTGGTAGTCTCTTAAACTTCCTATTGGGAGATTATGCTCCTTGAGGATAAGATTCATATTGTAACAATTTTCTATATCCTCCACAATGTTTTGCAGATTCAATAAGTATTTAATAAATTGAATTAAATTTGCCTGTACTCTTATAAATCATGCTCTCATACATCAACCTTCTAATTCTCAATTCTTCTAAAACATAGAAAAAATTGTCAATATAAAAACACAGGAAATAAGATTTTAACCATTTCTGTCATTCAAAATATGATTCATTCTTTCTTATACAACTACGTTTGTCAGCATTCTTGCCATTGGACTGTCTAGCTCTTGAGTCTGTTATATCATGGCTTGTTGTTACAGAAAGTAAAGTTTGGAAAAAAGAAGCAGTTACGTAAAGCAATATTAGAAAATCCTTGAGTTTCTCTTAAAAACTCAGCGATGTCTTCTACATGTTTTTTATTTCATGTAGATTAAGTTTGAGAGTTGTGTAATAATTTCATGAGTGTATCATTCAGAGAGCCCTTTGAAGGCCTATTTAATCCAACTAAGACTATTTTTTTTCTTGTTTTAATACCATTAAACTTATTCTCTCTTTGATAATAACTGAGGAAAGAGAGAAAGGCATTCCATGTAATACATCAGATGCCTAAGTGCTTTGGATAGTCATAAGCCTTTCCTCCTATAGCTTCCTAATTAGAAATGCCTGCTCTTCGAAGTTTTCTTAAGCTTTCCAACTTGCTCCTTCCATTTTATAAGAATAATAGTCTATTTAAGAAGACTATTATCAAATAAAAATCAGAACCATCAGTGGATACCTATTTTAGCCTTGGGATTTATATCACAATTCCCTAAGACTTTATATTTCCAGAAAAGAAGATCCGGCCACTGCACTCGAGCCTGGGTGACAGAGCGAGACTCCGTCTCAAAAAAAAAAAAAAAAAAAAGAAATTCAAACTAAAGGTCACAATTACAATTATTATGGTAATTCTGATAAGATGTGCATTTTAACTAAAAGAGGTTCCCACTATTTTTTTTCTTCTTTCTACTTTTCAGTAATCCTTGGGACTGTAGTAAGAGTGTGCAATACTCTTATGGTGTATTTTTAGTTTAAAATCTGAGTATATATAATTACCACTTGGTAGATATTGTCCAAAATCACTTTTGAATCCAAGTGTTTTTACCCTCATAGAATTTTTTTTTAAAGGAGTATTTGCTTGTTTCTATTATACTGTAACTATGGGAGCTACTAGGAGGTCTTTTAAATTTCACCAACAAGTAGGCAGAATGGGGACTAACTGAAGGGTTGATGGGCTTAAAGAAAATAAATAACCTAACAAAGCCACCAGGTTAATGGCAAAACCAACAGCAGGAACCAAGTCACTTTACTTGAGATTAGTGGATACCAAAATGTGCTTTCTCTGAAGCAGCACTTTACAAGGAAATATGAAAATCCACCTTTGTTGTCCTTCAGCTAAAGGGAATAAAATTGTGTACTTTCCGTAATTTTAACCTTGTTATAACAGATGCTACATGAACTCAAGGGGAACTCTGACTGCCTTGAGAGCTGAATAAAATGCATCCCACCATCCATTGCTGCTGCATTAGGGCATTAAAAAGAGAGACAGAAGGAAGAGGAGAGAGAGGCACAAGTTCAACAGTGTGAGGGACTCGGACACAATGGGAGGGAGAAAGAAATAAATGTCTGAATGTCATTGAAAGAACAGAAAATGAAGGCATATGTAAGAGGCCTGCTAAAGCTATGGGACCTCAGAAGCCTATTTGTAAGAAATACAATTTAGAATAGGGAACTTGTAATACAGTACCTGACCTTTATTTCCTTTCTTGCCTCGAACTTGTCAAAACCTTTGATCGATTTTGCTATGAACGTGAATTACTGCTACAATATTTAGTTTAACTACATGAATTTCTTAAAGCAGTAATACAGTGCTACAGCATAGCTTAACATTGTTTAAGTAATATTGCTTATATTTAAGTCATTTCTAAGGGACCTATGCAAACACAGTCTGGAGATCTATTTATGATATATTTCCAAGGCTAAAAACAAAAAAAATGCTATTAATTCATAAAAGTCAAAAAGCCATGCATTGTGGTTTTACAGGGACTTCTATTTCTAAAGATGATTGTTGCATGAGGGTATCTGCCTTTATGAAGGGAAATGTATAGATTTTAACTAACTCTGTATTATAATGTTTATGTTTTGAGAAAGAAAATCATGTTTCTGCACTAAAAAATAAATTCCCAATAAAACCTTTAAACTTAACATTTAGAACAGGGACAGACACTTCTTTTTTTTTAAATTTATTTATTTATTATTATTATTATACTTTAAGTTCTAGGGTACATGTGCATAACGCGCAGGTTTGTTACATATGTATACTTGTGCCATGTTGGTGTGCTGCACCCATCAACTCGATTTTTTTTTAAATTTATTTATTTATTATTATTAATATACTTTAAGTTCTAGGGTACATGTGCATAACGTGCAGGTTTGTTACATATGTATACTAGGGACAGACACTTCTTTTGTTTCCTAAGTGTTCTGTTGTTCTTGCTGTTTAGTTTTAAATAATTTTTTAGAAGTTTTATTGATGTGTAATTAATATAAAAATTGTATACCTTTAATATATTCACCTTGATGAGTTTGGACATGTGTGCATACACCAATACCATCATCACAACCAAGGTATTGAACATACTTATTCACTTCCAAAAATTTTCTTCTGTTATTTTTTAGTGGTGGTAGTATATTTTTAAGAATTCAGCCTTTGAGCAGGGTACTAAGGACCTTCAACAGCAAATGAGAAAGTAAATGAACTAAGTCCATATAAAGGGTTAGATCTCAGTGAGATATTCAAGTTATGAGCAAATCCTCAAGAGGCTTGTAAACTGACTGTGGGTTTCCAGTTTGATTATCTATAGATAAGCCTTCATTTGCTCATTCATCTATTCATTTATATATCCATTCATTCATTCTCAAGAAGAGGTATTTGTCCATATCTCACTATGTGGATGAACAGGTGGTCAGTTCTCACTTCTTTTGCTGTTAAGTGTACTAAAATGTTCACCCTTGAGCTCCAGGATGATATTTTCTCTCTTTGCTTCATTACCAAGGTGGCTATCAAGATTCCCTCCCCTACCTTCTTTTTTCCTTTTTTTAAATGTTTAAGAGCTGGAGTTAATTTCTTGACTCCTTTAGTAGCACATGAAGATATATACCACTCAAGGCCTGTTGGATTAAACTGTTAAATTTGTCAGCTAGCTAATGTTTTCTCAGAACCAGACAAATTAAACAGATTGAATTGTTGAAATTATTTCAAAGACAAACAATCATCGAATGGAAATAAACTACAGAAAGTAGGGAACTTGAGTAACTAAATCTCCTAGGAAATATTTACAGCAGATGGTAAAGTATCCAGTCTCGTTGTTATAAATGAATTTCAAAGAGTCTCAGAGCAGCTTTACAAAATTTTACTGCACTAACAAATGGCAGCCAACCTCTGTAGTGAACACAAAATACTCTACCATCCTTTCTACCTCCTTAAATTAAGCCAATTTATGCTTACACAGAAAATTTGTCTGTGGAAAACACTGCTTAGAATATGCAAGCATATTAATCTGGAAGCCACAAGAGAAGCTTGCTTCAGAAAACTTCTTAATATTTTTCTTGTAAATTATTCTTTTACGCTGATCACATTACAATATTACTAAGTTATCATAATGTATTTTCTTTACTCCCAGAGCAAGATAAGACTCTAGTTGTTGCTAGGAACTCTGCGTTGTCTAAATATGCATTCACATTCTCCAACAGTGATTCTGGAATCGTACCCACAAATGAGATCACTGCTGTCAGATCACTGGGATTAAAACTCAACCTCTCTACTACTACTAATTCTATCATTATTTTCTGCAATATTGGGTCATAGAATCAACAAAGAATGTATTACTGGGTTAGACATATGTATTTACTTATGCAATTAGTAATACAATTCTTCACTCATTCCTAGATTTGAATCCCAGGTGCTCTGCATAGCAGCTGTATAGTCTTGGACAAGTTGCTTAATCTCTGTACCTTGATTTCCTCATTTGTACTTCAATGTTCTTATGTGGTAAATGTAAAATTACTTAACTCAGAGCTATGAGGTCAGTTTTATCTGAGAGAATCCAGAAAAAAATACTTAGCACACATTTCCTAGCATTCAACATGCATAATAGGTACTCAAGAAAATTTCAGATCTCTGTACGTGATTAATATTTGAGTATTTAATATATTAAATATAATGTCTGAAAATGCATGTCTTTATGTGACTGTACCTCTCATTGCACTTGGTATAGTGTTGTGAATATATTTGTCATTTGTATGTTCTTTCTACCATGCAATTCTTCCACTCCAATTAGCATACTATATTGGAAAACAATTGAGTGCTTGCTTTATGTTTTACTAAATTTATACGGAACTACATTGATACTTCCTTGCCTTCAGATGCTGGGACTCACTGGCTGCTTTCTAGGAGTCTACTTCCTGGCTACTTCTCAGGAGTCTCTACGTAACTCTGTCCTTTACACTTGCCCTGCACCATCATCCTCAGCCCTAGACAAAGACAACATCATTTTTTAAAACCTTCAAATATATCTGCAATTCACTGTATGAATGTTCTCATTCTATCAAAACCCTGGACCTCACTAACTCAATGGAGCAATATAGGATGATAAAGTAGTTTATATGAAAGTCATAGCAAACTTGCTTTGGTTATTCATCCAAACGTATGTTTTTAAAGGATGAGGCTTTTTTTCTGAAACAAATAAAATTATAATTTGAAATTTCAAATAATGTGACTAATAGATTATGAATTCATTTCCAAATATAGAAATAATTAAAACACTGGGGCTATAGAAAAGTGAGTGCTGTATCTATTATTTTCTTACATTAATTTTATCCTAGCTGCCAGAATTTAGTATTTTTAATATCAACTGAGAGATTTAAGGCTATTATAATTTTCCTATCTTGATTTTCCTCTTCTATTTATAACTCACTTAAAGTAATTTGATAGTATACACTGTGATGTGTCCCCATGTATCAAACTTTTAAAAAATGTATTTGGAACCAAAGCAAAGATAGATTTTACTAATACCACAGAGGTATAATCTGCTGCTATTTCTTCATCAGAAGTAAACAAGTTGACTTCAAAGCAGTTGATCTAATTTTCTTCACCGTTCATTCAATGGTATTTTTTGATTATTACAGAATATATTGAATTCAATAACAATAAGTCCTTTTCTTTTCTTCTTTTTTTTTTTTTTTTCCAGAAATGGTTTCTCTCTGTTGCTGAGGCTGCAGTGCAGTAGCATGATCTCGATTCACTGCAGCCTCTGCCTCCTGCGCTCAAGAAATCCTTCTACCTAGCCTCCTGAGTAGCTGGGACTACAGGTGAGCACCACCATGTCCACCTATATAGTTTTTGTATTTTTTGTATTTTTTTTTTTTTTTTGGTAGAGATGGGGTTTCACTGTGTTGCGTAGGCTGGTCTCAAACTCCTGGGCTTACACCATTCTCCCCCCTCAGCCTCCCAAAATTCTGGGATTACAGGTGTAAGCCACTGCACCCGGCTGAGAAGACTTTTTATTATAAATTGTTCCTATTGTTTTATTTATTTGGTTTGCTTGTTGGTTTTCAAGGTAAGTTTGACATATAAGGTGGTATAATGTTTAACGGTCAAGTTATAGAGATAGCTTGATTGAAGTTCAAATCCAGAGCCAAGTTACTTACACTCTCTAAGGACCTGTTTTTTCCCTTATAAAATTAAAATAAAGTGGATAGCCACTTCATAGGTTTGTAATAAGAATTAATATGATAATGCTGTCACACAGTTGCAAAGAGACACTAAAACTTGGCCCTGCCAAAAAATATTAGCTATTGCCATTAGAATTGTTCTCCTTAATACCTAAGGCATTTGCTGACAATCAGGTTACTCATCATGTCCTTCCAGGAAAATAAATAAATAAATAAATAAATAAATAAATAAATAAATGTTTAAAACTTAGGAACTACTTTTAAAATTTAATTTTCAGACCTGACATAACACAGCTGAGGAAGAAAGATGTTAGCTGATTGGGGACAGATGTAGAGATCATTAATGGTATAATAGTGTGAGAATGTGAAGCACGATAGGATATGATATTAGTCATACAGATTGTAAATACATGTCAAAACTATATTTATCGTTCATTTAATTAAAATTCAACCTTGTTTTCTTCAAAGAAGAAATTATACCTTTCACTCTACCTATTTAACTCTGGAAAATTTTACAAATTGAGCATGACATTTTTCAGTATGAATTCCTGTATTTCAGCTACCCTCCTAACTTTGCCTTTGGCATGATGAGCAGAAAAAAAAAAAAGAAACAGAATAAGTAGTTCTGGAATATGAAAAGTGTCCATGAAGAGGAGTAGTCTTGAGAAGTAGGGAACAGGATGAAGTCATTAGGGGACAGAAGGGTAGGAGGGAGTGGGACTAGACAAGCTCTGAACTCTGCATGCACACATAGCAGTCTAAAATAGTCATCCAGCATACAGACTCTAGGTCAAGATAACCAAGATGAATTACAACTTCTCCACAAGCAACATGACTTTGGGTAAAATATTTAACTTTTCTGTGTCTTAGTTTCTTCAACTGATAAATAAAAATGATGGTCATAAATTTTACTTCATAAAATTGTGATAACTAAACTGTTTAATACATGTGATGAATAGTGTGTGGCATTTAGCTTAACAATAAGACATTTCATGAAAATATTAGCTACTTTTGTTAGCTAGCAGCTCACAGTTGTGCCTAAAGCTGACCCCATATCTAGGATTAGGTTTTGAAAGAATTCATCATCATCAGAAGTAGGTCTGGAAGTTATAAAGGAAAGCTTAAAGAAACAGACATAGGTGTTGCACATATCAGAAAGCCAATACTGAGCCCAGGGAGATGGCACCTATCCCCTTTGGGCATGTAATTCAGTTCCCTGATACAGTATACTGTCTTTATTACAAAGGTCCCAAGGCAAACTTTTTAATAATTGTGATCCCACTCAATAGTCATGTTCACTTACTTTATAGGTACATTTGTGGCATATTTTACAATGTGAGGTTGAGTGCATTTCACTTAAAAACCAAAGGCATATAATGACAATATGTTATGGAGGAAAATTATTGATTTTTGTAAATAGGCAGATCTTGTTTTTATTCTAGTTCCATCACTTACTAACTTTGTGATATGGACAATTTATATCCTATCTGAACCTGTGTTTCCTCTACAGTATGAGATAATTTCTACTTTGAAGGATTGTTATGAGGGTTAAATATAAGTTATTTTCTTGTTTATGATGTTGGTATATACTACTTCCATGCATGATAGTTAATTTTATGAATAAGATTTTAATAGTAAGCCATAGAAAAATATAATGTAAGACTGATTCTTAGAATCTATCAAAACAGGTTGTAAAAATGACTTAAAGAAACATCTAGCATGGCAGTGACTAACATTTTGAAAAGCTTTATTTTTCCATTGAGAACCATAGCCCTACACAGTGTCTGTGCTTCAGCGTTCCTCTTGTCAGGAAGGATAATATCTATGATGCATTGACTAACTCTAATGAAAATTTTTATTCTTAAGACACAAAATATTTTCTAGCACAGTACATAAGGTCTTTGTGCTCATGTCAGCATTGGAGATAAATTTCTGGGAAAGAAGTAGAGAAACTGCTCATTTCTATAGACATCAAAACACCAAAGTAAAAGTGAAAATAAAGGAACACAAAAGACTTTTTCTTTTTAAATGCCTAAGCTGAAAAGTATACCTACCAGGAAACATCCAACTCACGAATTACTTTAAATATGTTTTCGAAACAGTGTGCTTGTTTTATAACAACAGATTCATGCTATTTACCTGATATTCCCCAGTGGTTGCTCTGTGGAGCTCAGTACCATCCTTGGAGACCATAGGCAATAAAAAGCACTTCTTCTGCACCAGTAAGACAAAAACAAACTGACTACTTCTCACGTAAGCCTTGGAGGGCTTCCCTCAGTGGGCTTAGTGATCAGCAAATCATGTCAAATAAGCCTTTTAGTTATTTTTGACATAATAGTGTTCCTGGCAGGCAGTACTTAAGAATTCCCAGGTTATTAGCCTTAACATAAATTCAATATACTCTCTTTTATTAAAAGTCAAACTGTTTATTCACAGTAGTTCTTAGGTCTACATTTCATTTTACACATCTATGTGGATGTAATAGCTTTTTCCTTAGAACTTTTAAAAAACAGAATTCAGTAAAAGTCCTATATTTATATTTTCTATGTGCCAAGAACAGATAACCATCATAAATGTGAGCCAGATTTGAATTGACGAGCTGAAATTAGGAGGAATTGAAAAACACCTGAAATAAATGTTCAAGTAATGAAGGGGAAAGTTTACTTTAGAATTAGTGTATCAAAAATGAGAAAATTGGCTGGGCACCCTGGCTCACACCTGTAATCCAAGCCTTTTGGGAGGCTGAGGCATGCGAATCACCTGAGG
Source organism: Macaca mulatta (assembly GCF_049350105.2). Lineage (NCBI taxonomy): Eukaryota > Metazoa > Chordata > Mammalia > Primates > Cercopithecidae > Macaca > Macaca mulatta. The sequence goes on along the minus strand of NC_133414.1, from coordinate 93,447,453 downwards.
TCAGGAGTTCGGGACCTGCCTGGCCAACATGGTGAAACCCTGTAGGATGCTTCTTCTTGTCCAAAATGCAAAAATTAGCTGGACATGGTGGTACATGCCTGTGGTCCCAGCTACTCAGGAGGCTGAGGCAGGAGAATTGCTTGAACCCAGAAGGCGGAGGTTGCAGTGAGCTGAGATCATGCCACTGCACTCCAACCTGGGCAGCAGAGTGGGACTCCATTAAAGAAAAAAAAAAAAGTAAATAAATAAATAAGTAAAATTTTTAAAAAGTCATTGCTGTGTTTATTTTTTTAAAAATAATAGTTTCAAAATGTATACATGTAAAATGTAACTGGGAATACTTCGTATCTGTTTGTAGCCCAAGATTAAGTTTATTCTCAATTGCTAGGAGGTTTGCACAATAGAGTACATATTTACTTTAATCTGTACGACAAAAAGCCTCATTGTCATTGTGACTATGTCATCATTATCACATTCGAATCTCCTGATTATAACCTGCACAGATGGTCTATCTATGGGGCTCTGCGATAAGAAACTTGCTGTCAGTCTACAGAGGAAGCCGTTTTCACTTCCAGATAGTTCTGGATATTTGAAAGTATTTGCTGATTTAGAGTCAAATTATGTCTTGCTGTAACATCCATAATTTCTGAACTTACATTTGAGATAAACCAAGATTAGACTAAACCATGCCTTCAAATGACAGACTCTCAAAAATATGATGCAGTTTATGTGCCCAAACTATCCTATCTTGCCATTTTCCTCCATTGTTTAGGAAAAACATGGCCCTAGTTTTGTTAGCCACACTTGACAATATTATTTTAAACCACTATGTCATTTGGATGTCCTATAGTTGAACAGTCTTTAGTGTCTTCCTGTTAAAATATGCATAAAAACTGCATGTCCAGTATAGTATACCTGGAGAAAAACATAGCTCTCATTAACCTTGTCTAGACGTTAAACTTATAAGAGAAAATCTTTATTTTCCTTATATCCAAATTACTCTGCTAAATTGTTTTTAGGCATGATTAATAAACCTTTACTGTAAAGGGAAAGGGTCTAAGATTTTAGGTTTTGTGGGCCATATAATCTCTATACAACTATTTGTCTCTGCTATTGCAGTGAGAAAACATTTATAGACAATACACAAATGAATGAGTGTGTCCATGCTGCAATAAAACTTTATTTCCGAAACCAGTCTGTTGGCTGGATAAGGCTTGCAGGCCATAATTTGCCAACCCTTGGTTTACAGCCTAGCTAGATAAACACTGCTTGTTGTAGTCAAAGCTTGCTTTTTAAAACATATATCTCTCATCCTAGCATTGTCATTATGTGTGTATGTGGTTTATTTTTAAATATGTAATATTTAAGGGTCTTTCCTATTTAGTTCTATTGACTAAAAGCTGTTTCATAATTATAATGCACAGACTCTATATAGGTTTTTATTTTGCCATTCAACCTATTAGATAATCCTTATAATTTTATTTTTCATGTATTTGACAGATGAACATGTCTACAGCACTGATGAAAATGTTACCAGAATATAAACAAAAATGAATTTTTCAGGTTAAAACAATTTTTTTTAGTAATATATATCTATTAACCATTAAATAATTTACCAAATTATTCCATTACCTAATCCATATTGCTTCTTCTTGTCCAAAAGAATATAGTAAGGTACATTACCAAATACATACTTCTGACTTTAGTGGGCATTTAATGTATTATTAGAGGATCCTGATATCTGTATTTTTTAAAGAAATTAAATTCATTCTTAATGATTATACTTTCTTCATCTAACACTATAATATTAACAACATTTGGAAAAACGTCTAATAATTAACAGTAGATTTACAGAGCATTTTTCAATAATTTTCTAAAATTATCTGAAAAATTTGGCCAGAATCACTGTAAAATTCACATCTGAGCTTATGGAAGCCAACTTTATTCCACTCTAAAATGACAAAATTTTATATTTTTAATTTTATCTTTTAAAGTGTTTTAACATAAGGGTAGTGGAAGACCTTACTAAAGGTAGCTTAGATAGTAACAGATTTGTCATCTCAGCTAACACAAAGGCCATAGACGGGGCAGATCTACAGGATGCAAAACCTTTCCTTTTTCTCACCTCATAGTAGCCATATGTCTACTGCAATTCTCTGGTTTCCTGTGCTTACAAAATGCCCTTTAGTTAAAAATAAAAATAAAGAGAAAGAGAGAAAGAAAGAAAGAGAAAGAAGAAGGAAAAAACATAGAGAAAGAAAATAATTTATTCACGTGTTTATTTAAATTAAGAAAGACGTGCATTTTCCTAGACCTCCCTGTGATGACTAATTTCATGTGTCAGTTTTACTGGGCTAAGGGTTGCTCACATAGCTGATAAAACATTATTTCTGAGAGTATCTGTGTTTCCAGAGAAATTAGCATTTGAATAGGTAGACTGAGTAAAGAAGATCATCCTCACCAATATCTATGGGCATCCTTCAATCTATTCAGAGCCCAAATAGAACAAAAAGGCAGAGGAAGGTTGAATTTAATCTGTCTTCTTGAGCTGGGACATCCATCTTCTCTTGTCCTCCAATATTGGAACACCTGTTTCTCAAGCTTTTTGGCTTAGGTTGAACTATATCATCAACTGGGCCTCCATCTTGCAGGCAGGAGATTGTGGAACTTCACAGCCTCAACATCCTTGTGAGCCAATTCCTCCCAAGAATTATCTTCCTCTAGCTATCTCTATCTCTATCTCTATCTCTATCTCTATCTCTATCTCTATCTCTATCTCTATCTCTATCTCCACCTCATCTGCACCTGTATCTCTGTCTCATCTATATCTATCTTTATTATCTGTATCTTTATCTCCTCTATCTCTATGTCTACCCCTATGTCCACATCTATCTTAGTTACCTATCTCAGTTATGGTTCCGTTTCTCCGTAGAACCTTAACAAATACAGTCCCCTAATAGGCCTTATCGTACAACTCACTTATTAGCTTATCATGATTATAACCAAGTTCATGACTTCAAAGGAATATTAAATTTTACACTAAGATTTGGCTAGCCAACCTCCTCGAGCCAAATCTGGCCCCGCACCTCACTTAGTATAGCAAGCAAATTAAATGTAGATTATATATTTTTTATTCATTGAAAAAGATCCAAAGAATAACTTATCATAACATGCTAAAATTATATTAAATTTAAATTTTGATATACAAATAAAATTTTATGAAAACACAATTATATTTATTCATTTACATTTACATTCTTTGTCTATGGCTACTTTTACACTAATGCAGCAGAGTTTGTTAGTTGAGACAGAAACTGGCTGATAAAGACCAATATTTTTACAATATGACCCTTTACAAAAAAAAAATAATTGACCCTTGGTTTAGACTGATCAATAATCCTATGGGAGGATTTTATTGATTTTCATTTGTAGCCAACCAAGCACTTTTTTTTTTTTCTTGGCTAGGATAAATTTAGAACATCTATGTCCTTCCTTAAAACAGGCTCACATACTTGAAAGTCTGATTCTCTCATAACTATATTTTTTTCTCTGCTGTTAAAATTTGAGGTCATTCTCTTCAGAAATAGAGTAATGAAATAGAAACTAAGTAGTCCCATTTTTCTTTTGTCATTTATGAGGGCCTATACCACCTAGTGGTGGCTTAGTATGTATTAATAACCATGTCACTAAGAAAAACTGCTGTATTTTTAGTTTGCTTAATTTAGTGGTGTTGAATATTTCCTCTGACCAATTTTGGCCTATGAACGTGATTTATTTGAATTCAAAGTTGGGAGGAGATGAGCACTGTGTGCTCCTATGAGAAGTTCCATCTGGTTCAAACATAAACACTATTAATATCACTTTGCTCTAGACATGTGATTCCCCTCGATAATGCTTCTTGCATTACCACAGTATAAAAGTTACAATCCTTATTATTTTTAAAAAACTCAATTTGTATAGGACTCTTGATAATATTTTAATGTATACACATTTTATAATGATTTTTATTGATACTATTGTTTCTTCTTTTATACATTTTTTGTTGTCCTTTTTGTTTATTTATATAGTCAGTTTTCACATTAAATGGGAGGAAAACTGGCATTGCTCAATTGACACCCAGGGAAATTCTGTGTGCCAGATATCATATTATATTTCTTTTAATGCTCTAAACAATGTTGTGAGGTAAGTGTTATCTCTGATTTGCACATGAAGAAACATATTCCCAGATTAATAAATTATCCAGTTTCACATAGGGAATAAATTGTAGCACAGGAGTTCTAGATAGATAGATCTGTATGACTTCACAGAGTGAAATGGACAGATAACAATTCACTTTCCAGGACAAATCACAGGACAATGGATATCAGAAGAAATGATGAGACCAGGATAACATTGGATGTTTTGTATATAAAAAACTTATTTGGGCAACAAAAAAGAATATAAAGCCACTGAAGCAAAATATATGTTATCAAATTTAAAAGAAAATATGCTATTGGTAGGTCATGGCTGCATTATATAAAACATTTCATTTCACATAAAGTATTAACACTACACTATGACTATGAGTTAATATTAAAAAAAATTGACCACATAGGAAATAGGAGAAAAAAGTAACAACACTGTGGAAAGCAAAGAAAATGACTGCAAGATGCAGCTATCACCACCATCTCTACAAGGAGGCCACATAGGGGCCTAGATGAACAAAGGGAAGCTTAGATGAACAAAGGGAAGAGACTGGAGTTACCAAAATTTGTAAACTCAGAGTAAAAGCCTTCCTGAGCTGAGGCTAGACCTCTGAGGAAGAGATATGTTCCAACTGCTGCTATTACCTCTGAAGAGGCACTTTCTGGGTCTCTGAAAAAATTGGTAAACTGAAACAATTACTGCTTCTAGGGCAAGGGGATGTTCTTGGGAGAATATTGGCAAGGACAGCAAACAAACAGGAAAAGGAGATATATTCTTCCATCCTCTTGCCTTTCTGTGTTTCTCTGTACCTCCCAATAGCAGAACGTAGCAGGATCCCACTTGAAGGAACTTGGAAAACGTAGCTTGCTAATCCCCTTCACAGCATCAGAGCAAATTTATTGCAGAGAATTGTGGCTAAAGATGAAGATTATTAGTAAATCAATTTGCTTACCTAATTTTTAATCTGTATTGATTTCTTATAACATAAATATCTGTGATTATAGAGATCTCAGTATTTTTTTTTCTTCTGTAGCAGCATTTCAATCTTTTTTGAAGTTCTACCTCTCTTTCACACCATGTGAGAGCAATTGACCTAATCATCATGGGCAGTGCTTACAATATGTCTCAACCTGTCCAAAATAAAGATGCTACCCCATTAACCACATGGTTTATTTTGTAATATGCTCATGATTTAACCTAGTCTAATGAGAAACTTAACTAGAAAATTTGTTGAAATTATTGAGTAAAATAATGTTAATTTTCTGAAAAAGTAGCTTAGCTAGTAAGATACAAACTCACTGCTACTAGTGGCCAACTTGATGTGGAACAATACTGAGAATATTTCTTCAGGTAATCCTGCAAGAAATGTATGCAAAACAGAAAAGAGAAAGTTACAATGAGAAATTTCTTACATACTATATTCAGTAGAGCCTGAGGGTAACTCTAAATCTAGATACTTAATAAGAATACTATTGACAATAAATAATACTCGTATAGCAAATACTATGTGCTAAGCATTATTTCATGTACTTTATAAGATTAATGTATCTAATACTAACAAGGACTCTATGAGATAGATATTATTGTCCAATTTTATATATAAGAAAACTGAAGTAAAGATAAAGTGACTTGTCCAAAGTCACATAGCTAGTTAATAACGTAACTAAAATAAATGCTCTTTCCCACATTAGTATATAGTCTGATGTGCTTCAGTTATGAGAATCAATGCTTTCCATTTTAATTTATGACCACTGAGTTTTGTTGTATTTGTTTTTTACAACCTGCAAATAAAATGCCCTGACAAATTATATTCTCTCAGACAGTCATCTTTCTTTTGTTTGCAATCAACATTTTACACATATTCACTTATTATGTATCACCCTTTGATTTCTCAAAATTTATTTAGGGGTATATAAATATTTTGCTACTACTGGAATTAGCCAAAATTTAAGGTTAAATTTTCAAACATGTCATTGCCCTCATCATACTGTAGCAAGAATTACTAATCAATGATACACTAAGGACTAAAGTCAAGTCCTAGAAAAATCTCATAGTTAAAATATTAAATAATATTAAGTGATACAATTTTGTCCCAAGTACATATTTCTGAAGAAAATATATTTTTCTTATGAAAAGTTCTATAATATTTGATAAATCGAGATATTCCATTTCCATCAGTTGAGAATATGGTTTCTTGTGTTTTACTATTCCTGGCACATCAAGTTTTTCCTCACATTAAGATAAGAAATGTTTCAGCATGTGCTTATTTTGTTTTTGAATAGAATGGTGCATGGCTGTTTCAGCTCTCATAATTTTTTAAGCCATTAATTTTATCTCAGGCCTTTTTTGCATTCCATACCTTCCTGCATACTAATTAGGCATGCAAATTTCTCTTAAAATCACATTTCCTTACCAGTCCAAATCAATTCATTCTTCCCCATCATACATATTCCTCTTCTATTACCTCAGAAACAAGTTAATAAAATACTTTACTTTTATCATTTATTTATGATTGTAAAGTAATGATACAATAGATTTAGATCCTCATTTTAGCCATCATTTAATCATGATTATGTAGGCTCTAAGAGTTCAACGGTTTCAATGCCTATCTCTGTCACTTGCGTGGATTCCGTTAATAGAGTGAATTCAAAAGTATTCATGTAAACTATATCAAGCATAAACTTAGTTTTTTTTTCTATTATATTAGATTGTATGTCAACTATGAACATTTGGTGAGGACCAGTACTTTCATATCAAAGCTACCACTATGAAGAGATGCAATCTGAACCCCAGGGATGAGACAGGAAGATACCAGGATATGGTCACTCCATACTGTTCTCAAAATATTTACATCCCTACCCTGTATTCCATCATATACTTTATTCCCCATTGCCAAGATTTTATAAATCAGTGAAAAGAGATGCCCTTTTCCCAGGATCACCCAAGGAATCTTGGGCTCCTCAGTCAAAAAGTACTTTGAAGTCTCAGTATAGATTAAAGACTGAATAAATGACTGTGCCTGTATTCCAAGATTCCACTAAAATGAAAGTAAATATATAAAAATGGTATAAATCTTCAATTCAGAAGAGAATGGAAGGGAAACAACAATACAGTAAGATTTTGGTAAATATCTGATAGGCAGAAAGAATAGTGATACCCAATAAAGCGGTCCAGAGACATGCTTAGCCTAGAGTATATGTTAAGTAGGATATAACTAAAAAGGATCTAGTAAAAAAACCAGAGTGTCTTCTCAACCAATAGCTAGCTAATAAGGAGAGTAGGAATTAAAAATTTAAATTTGAGGCTGCACAAACCACTATGGCACATGCTTACCTATGTAACAAACCAGTATATCCTGCACATGTACCACTGAACTTAAAATTTGGAAAAAATTAAAAATAAAAGTAAGTAAATATAACTGTATATAGAAGATATAAAGGAATACACACACACACACACACACACACACACACACACAAATACATACTAAAATGCTAGAATTTCTGTATACCTGGCTGGATAAAAAGAAGTACAAAGTTTTCTAATTTCTGGCAGTTGGTAACCCTCATCATTAGTGAAGCTGAAACAATAAAAAGCTCCAGACTGAATATAGAGTTGTCAACTATCTTTTTTTTCTCTCCATAAACAAAGAACAAAACTTGGTAGAAAAAAGTCTCTAAACTAAATTGTAGACACAGAAACATCTGAATGTATATTCAACCTATAAAGCAAGAATTGGGTGTTAAGAAAAAAAAATAACTGAACACAAAGAACTTTCCAGAAACTGTAAAAATTGCATTAAAGTATTTCAAAAACAGTAATAGATAACAGTATTGTTAAAACATAGAAAATCATACAAAATATAAATGAATGATCAATTCAGAAGGTTCAATGTAAAACTATAAAGTGTCATTTGGAAAAGAGAAAACATAAGTAGAAATCATAACAAAAATACATAAAATTACTAAAACTAAAGTGCATGAGTTTTCAGACTGAATATGTCCCTCAAATGATCAAGACAAAAACTCTTGCCCAATCAAAAATTTGAGAAATTACAGAATATTAAGCATAAAAGGAAGCCCCCGAACAGTTCCAGAGAGAAAAACTGGGAATTTCACCTTGAGTAATTTTTGAATGAGTTTATATGGTCCAAACTTCTCATAAGAATTACTAAATAGTCTGAGTTGATTAAAATATACATGTGTTTTGTGTGAATAGCAGGATGTTAGATCAAATTTTAACATAATATAAAACAAGTCAGTAATGAAACGGTATACAACCCACAGAGATAGGTAAAACTTGAGGAGGCATTTTACAAAAGAAGAAACACAGATGGCAATGAACATATAAAAAGAGGCTTCACTTCATAGATAATTAAGAACTCAATATTACAAATCCAGTAATTTTAAAATATACCTGCATATTCTTCAATATATCTCCCAATGAAAGGGATCTGTATTCCTACTCTTCCATCTGGGCTGGTTTGTGATTTATGCAATGGAATGTGACAAAAGTGATGCTATGTATTTTCTAGGCCAGGTGATAAAGTGCCAGGAAGTTTTCACTTTGTTTACTGATACACTAGCTCTCAGAGTCTTTAGCTTTCATGTAAGAAGTCAGAGTAAACCTGAGAGCACCATGCTGTGAGGAATTCCAAGCTACACAAAGAAAAGAACACTCAAAGGCACCCTGGCCAACTCCCAACTGTGCCTAACATTTGTGTTATTTCAGCACAGATGCCTTACATGTGTGTGAAGAAATGTTCACATGATTCTAGCCCTAAGGTGTTCAATTCGTGGTGGGCTCATTGAATCTTTTCAACTAAGTTTTCAGCCATCGTGGAGCAGAGATAAGACATCCCCAGTGAGCTCTAAATTCCTGAACCCCAAATGTTTGAGCATAATAAAATACTTATTGTATATGATGCTAAACTTTGGAGTGGTTTTCTTTGAACTGATAAATAGAACAGAATTTGGTAACTGAAAGAAGTTTGCTGCTAAAACAAAATGTAAAACATAGAGTGCTGATTATTGGACTGGGCCTTAGTGAAGCATAATGAAGTTTAAGGAGGCTGTTGGTAAAGTTCTGAAGTAAAATGTAGAAAATAACTATGGAATTCTAGGGAAATGGGAGCTCTTGTCAAGTTGTGGAAGACATTTATTTGTGGTGATGTGGAAAATAAGAGAAAGTATAGTAGTCCGTTTGTATCCATGGTGTTTCAAGATATCCCCCACCATGTGGATACCAAAAACCTGCTGATGCTAAAGTCCCTCAAATAAAATGGTGTAGTATTTGTGCATAATCTGTGCATATCCTCCATATACTTTAAATCATTTTTAGATTGCTTATAATACCTAACACATTAAATGCTATGTAAATAGCTATTATACTATATTGTTTAGGGAATAATGAAAAGAAAATATATGTACATGTTCAGTGCAGGCACAATCATCCACTTTTTTTCTCAATATTTTTGTTCCATGTTTGGTTGAACCTATGGATGTGGAACCTATAAATATGGAGGGTCGACTGTACCTAATAATGTTGCCGACTTAGCTAAAGACATTTTTGAATAGAATGTTGAAAATGCAATCTGGTTTATTCTATCTTTCTGTAATAAAATGAAATAATACATAAATTAATTAAAGAAAAAAATATTTATATTTCAGGTAGAATTTAGAGAAAAAATGTATAGCACCCAGAACAGTTAGCCATTACAGGGTTCTCAAAGTAAGAAAGGACAGTAGAATCATTAGTTGCCATTAATGAGAGAATCAAAGACTGTATACTACACACTAGTTAATTGTAATTAATTTTTCAAATGGCAATCAAAAAGTTAATTCTCAGTTTCAACACAAACTAAGAATTAATACTCAGTTACACACAATGTTATATCGGGCTTTGCCTAATGTTATAATGTATTTTTTGGAAAATGTTATAGCTCTAAGCCACCAGAGCAGGTTTCCATTTTGAGAGCCCAGCCCACACCAGACTGCATCCTGCCCTGGGGCCCAATAGCCTCTGAATCTCCACATTCCTGGAATCCCATTGACATCATCCTCCTACAGCTGGCACCACTGCTGGCCACTGCCACTCAGGCCAAAGTACAAGCCACTGGCAATGACTCTGCTGCTCCCAGCAGTGTAGCCACCACACATTTACAAGCACCTTGAGGACAGGCTACTTTGCCCACAGCTGCCTTCTGGGAGCAAAGCACCCTATGCTTATGCTATGGATGCTGTCACTAAAAGCTACCCCACCCTTCCTAGTAGCAGGACAAAAGCACAGCCACTGCATTCCCAACCTGAGAATTTCACCAGGAGCCTAGGATTACCATGTCCATAACTACGCCATGGGTAGCACCTGCAAGGAGGCGTGAGAACTGATCCAGCTGGCCCAGTTTTGCTCCCCAACACTGGTCCCCACACATGCTGTCTGAGGGACTGGGAATAGCCCAGCTATGGCTAGCTTCATTGGCACATGAGAAATCCTCCTGGATCCATAAGGTTGAGCCCATCCAACCTGGCAATACCACCACAGCTGGAACCAATCCAAATGTATCACATATGGGCCTGCATACTGGCCTAATCCTCTTGTTGCAGCCACCACTAACATCAGTTTGAATTGCATGGAAGCCAGAGAGTTGTCCCACCACTGCTACTGCCAGCTTTTATACCATGCCCACTGCCCAAGGGTCCAAGTACCCACTCACTAGCCCAGCCCAACACTGCCACTACTGGCACCTACACAAACCTCATTACAGTCCAAGAAAGGACCTACCTAATCCTATTACAACTGTGCCAGCATATGCCACCGCACAGCACAAGGAAAGTCACATTTAACCTGCTGCTGCCATCACTGGGAACCAATGACTGGCCCATCTGGCATCCTCATCCCCAGGAAAACTTCACCACAGCCTCCACTAATAACCATAACCTAAGACGATGAATACATCACAGACACCACTGATGCTCTTTACAGCTGAAGAAATCATGCAGAGACACGTTACTGCACACACAAAGACTCAAAGCCAAAGGGCCCTAACCAACAAATGGTACATACAACTTCAGGGAAAAATGCTTCACAATGAAAGCATGTTCTGAAAATTGAAAGAAGCTATTGTTACAACAGATATGCATATATCAACATAAGGACACAAGAAAAGTTAAAAAGCAAGGAAATATGACACTTCCAAAGAACACAATAATTTTCCAGCATAAAGAAAATTCTTAAGGTTCAGTGAAAGTAAACCTTATGAAATCTTAGAATGAGAATTCAAAATCATGATTTTTTAAGTGTAGTGAGATACAAGAGAACAAAGACAAACAATACAAACAAATGAGAAAAAACAATTCAGGTTACTGAAAAATTACCAAAGAGATAGATATCACACACAAAAGAAGTAAACAAAACTTCTGGAACTGAATAATTCCTTGAATGAAATACAAAGTATGTTCAAAAGCATTAATAATAGACTAAATCAAGCAGAAAAGAAAATACCAGAATTTGAAGGCATGACTTTTGAAATAACTCGGTCATACAAAAATTTTTTAAAAAGGATAAAACAGTATGAATATGAATATAGCCTGTGGGATATATGTGGCACCAGAAAGTGGCCAAATGTTACAGGTTTTGGTGTCCCAAAAAGTGAAGCAAACATGGAAGGGATAGACAAGTTATTCAATGAAATAATCTCTGAAAACTTCCCAAGCCTAGCATTACATTTAGACATCCCACTTATATGTGGGAGCTAAAAAAGTTAATCTCATAAAGATAAAGAGGTTAATGATAAATGTCAGAGGTTGGGAAGGGTGTGTGGGTGGAGGCGGTGATGAATAGATATTATTTAGTGGGTACAAACATGTTGCTAGATAGAAGAAATAATTTCCAATGTTCAATATCACAGTAGGATGACTATAGTTAACAACAGTGTATTGTATATTTCAAAATAGCTGTAAGAGAGAACTTGAAATGTTCCCAACACATAGAAATGATGCATACCCTTGAGGTGATGGATACTCCAAATACTCTGACTCGATGATTATACATTCTACACATGTAACAAAATATCATATATGAGCATGTAAAAAATTTAAAAAGTTATCATTGTTTTAATATAGATGACCAAATACAAAATACATATAGATAAAATCTAAGAACTATATTTAAATATAAGAAAGCTAAAATAATTACATGTAGGTGAATATTTGGTTAAACAGTTAAAAAAAAGAAAAGAAGTAGGAGGCGGGGGAAAAGCTTGCATGTGAATACTTTCTTAGGTAGCTCAGGAGTGTTTTCTAAGAGCAGTGTCTATAAACCAAGTACTCATGAGTCCATACGGTACAAATTAGAATTCTCACATAAAAATATCCCTTGTTTATAAATAGAGAACCTCATTCTCTCAAGGGCCTTTATGAGTTGGCTTTGTTGCTACCAACAAGCCTACAAGTTGGATTACTTTTCCTGATCCTTCTATAACAAAGCAAGATGAGACCCACTGACAGGGAGCAGAATGGGGCAATAGATATTTTAAGAAACCAAAGGAAGTAATCCCTGAGGTAATGAACCTTAGGTGGTGCACAATTGTTTTTGAATAGGTAGAATTATATGTAGCATAAATGGATTCTTCCTCTGTAAAGCAGAACCAGAAACGATGTGGAATGAATAATTGCCAGGATTCAATGCTAGAAATGGCTGCATTGAGTATTATATTTTATTCGTCATTGATGGAACTAAATGAAATGGAATGGTGCTAAGTCAGAAATATTTTTCAGGTATTTTCCCCTAGGGATAAGCTTGTATCAAATCATGTTGAAGTCTCTTTCAGGTCTAAATTATTTGATACTAATAGTTGTGGAAAAGAGCAGTAAAAAAAAATTCAATAAATAATAATTAACTATTGAACAATGTGGTTGATAGAGAAACTGCCAGTTAGTTAAATATGTTTTCTAATGAAATAACTGCTTTATATAAATATATTGACAAGAGACCTTGTAACATTATTTGTAATACAGAAACAATTTCTCCTTTAGCTATGATTCAGTAGAGAACTATTAAGTAGAAAGAATTGAATAGCATGTAATGTTTCTGTAACAGTAGGGGTAATTAGGGAAAACGAAAGACAGATGTATGAGATTAATCAAATTACCAAAACAATCACCTCAGGAAAACATGCACATGAACAACAAAGTTAATGGATATTTACCAATAATAGCATTATACAACTATTCTAGATGTACATTCCAACTTTAATATAAAAAGAACAATTAAGTACTGTTCCCTCATCATTAAACAGCTTTAGCTTTATATATGCATCATATGATTTCTATTAAAGCTGTATCTACTGTTTATCATTTCAACAAATTAGGACTTGGGATGGCAATCTGACTGGACAGGAGATTCAGAATTATCAGTTTTATTGTTTTAATTTATTTTCTAATAATCAGTACTCTTTCTACCTCTTTTAAGATCAGTGTTGTTAATTATCATAACCTAGAAATCATTGTCACTTGAACTCTGATTTTCTGCATAGAGGTGAACAAAGAATATGTCAGTTTTGTATGCGCCTGTGGTTATTTTTACTACTGCATTTTTTATTTTTTTGCTTTATGACTCTCCTCCAACTTTCAACATTTTTCGTTAATATAGTTAATGACATATCTATTTCCATGACTTCCAAGAATCAGTCCTTAAATTTATATGTTATGTCTGTATTTATTTTGTAAATTATTGATTTCTTCTTTTAAGTGTAGGTTTTTTCCCCAATGCATTGGAATGCTTCTAAAATTAATTTATTTTCATTACATATACACATCTATATACATATAGATATATAAAGGACATTGTTATATAGCACATATGTGCGCATAGCATAAAATTATGTTAAATTGAAATTTAACATAAATATCTTCTTCATATTACTATTACTATTTTGAGATGGAATCTCGCTCTGTCGCCAAGGCTGGAGTGAAACGGCAAGATATCAGCTCACTGCAGTCTCTGCCTCCTGAGTTCAAGTGATTCTCATGTCTCAGCCTCCCGAGTATCTGGGATTACAAGTGAGCAACAATACCCCCAGCTAACTTTGAATTTTTAGTAGAGACGGGGCTTCACCATATTGTCCAGACTGGTCTCGAACTCCTGACCTCAAGTGATCCACCCACCTCAGCCTCCCAAAAGTGCGGAGATTACAGGTGTGAGCCACTGTGCCCAACCACTATCTCATTATTTTGATACATTGATATAGCCCATTTACATTAATTGTTGTTATAGGCATGTTATATCCTAGTTATACTTGAATATTTTACGTTGTAGTTTTAAGTATTTTGTTTCACTTAAGTATGCTATTAAATTTTATCTATTTCATGGCATTTTCTTTTTGTTTTTTAAAAATAATATGATATCCATTTTTGTTCTACTGGTTAGTTTGTAACTATAATTTGAATCTTTTATCTTCCTAATACTCTCTATATTAGAAAGTAGCTCTCTATACTTATGTCTTTTCTTTTTGTTAAATAATTGCTTCTTTGAAAAACTTGCTACTATAAATTATTTAAGATTTATTTTGACAAATTATTTCCAAATTAATAATATTAATTTAAAAATAATCATATGTAATTGAGGCAGTTGGTCTATAATACCCATAGCTGCATTATGTATTACTGGTGGTATCCATTTTACAGTCTTATAAATTGCATTAATTTGGCTTTATCAGGTTATTAATGGGGCATTTTTTTCCTTCACTTTAAGAGTAAAATGTGATATTAACTCAGAAGTAACACAAAAGTGGAGTTATAGCCTGGCTTGGTAATATGCTACCTCTGTGATTTTGAATTTGTCACTCTAGTCACAAACTTCAATATTAGATGTGTTGAAAATAATGTCAGCTACTTTATAGGGTTGTTAAAATTATAACATAATGCTGGTAAGTGATATGCATAGCTATGCATATGGTATATATTTTGTTCTCAGAGGATGGCTATTATTTTAATAACTTTACTGCTATTTTTATGCTATTGCCTTTATTACTATTATTTTTTATGTCATTCACAATTTGTCTTTCTTGTCTTGAGAAATATTATGCTCCTTATTCTGTCAGGCTATCATATTGGGATTCTTTGTATTGATTGCTACAATTTATTATCACATTATCAAAATTTTTATATTTACAACACACACTTTTTTCTCCTCCCTTTTAATTTCATTTGGCTATTGTCTGAACCACATGTTAAAATTTTATGTAAGCTATTAGACTAATGTTTACATTTTTCTTTTTTATTATCTTAAGATCATATGCACATTTATAAAATCTCATCATTTAAACAGCCCGTAAAAATCTCCCACTCTATACACAAAAATGTGTTTCACTAGGTATATGTTCTCTGAGATAAAGAGACAGAGGCCAGGCAAGGTCGCTCACGCCTGTAATCCCAGCACTTTGGGAGGCTGAGATAGGCAGATCACTTGAGGTTAGGAGTTGAGACCAGCCTGACCAACATGGTGAAACCCTGTCTCTACTAAAAATACAAAAATTAGCCAGGCATGGTGGCAGGCGACTGTAATCCCAGCTACTCAGGAGGCTGAGGCAGGAGAATCGCTTGAAACAGGGAGGCAGAGGTTGAAGTGAGCCAAGATCACACCACTGCACTCCAGCCTGGATGACAAAGTTAGACTTCATCTAAATAAAATAAAATAAAACCCAAAAATTTAAAAAAGAGACTGTTCGAGCCTTCTTTACAGTAAGGTGGCTCTATGACTATGTTGTAAAAAATGGTTTAGAAATTATATATCAGTATACAATTTATATATATATGTTTAGAAATTATATATCAGTATACAAATTATAACCACTTAAGAAAAAGAGTATGTTTTTCCTTCTCATCAATCACTGCCTTTTGGCTGAAAGGCATATTTGAAGGTGGCAGCCTTATTGGGCCACAAAATAAAACTGCATACTGAGAATGGGAGAGCAACAAAATAGGAACCCATGTCTCTGATGACCGTGGAGCTGACTTCTCCTAAATTTTACATATAAAAATAAATATTTATCTTGTTTAACTACTTTCATTTGGGGACTCTTTAAACAGAAACTACAACAGTCTAATGTAAGAATAGCTATATCTATTTAGGTGTTAAAGTGTTCATACAGGATTGTAAGGAATTATCTGCAGATAATTTTCTGCTAGCATAAGTTTAGGGGCCTAGGAGTTGATTTAGAAATGAAGAAATCATAGAATTTAGGGATAAGCACTTGTTTTATTTATAAATAAAATCCCCTCAAGTCTTAGTAGGCTTCTTCTGGTTATTTTGCTTTAATCATTTCTGTGTTCAAGATCCCAAGCCAAACATCTCCTTTAGACATAGTTTAGACACTGAAAGTTCATTTTATTTTATTTGTTGCCTATTCTACTTTTTCCCTCAACAGACGTTAGCTCAAGGCCATCTGAAATAAAGAAAAAAGGTTGGAGTGGGAAGACACACATTTTTCCATATAATAAGCTGATCTCCTGGCTACAATTAGAGCTGTACTTCTTGCAAGCTCTCTTTCTCTCTCTACATTATTATAGCCTCTCAAGAATTTATCAATTCTGCGAACACACTAATTTTTTTGTATGTCCTGTTGTGTGTCATCCAATATGTCTAGAATTTCTTCTATTATACTTCAGATTGTCATTTCATAATTAGCTAGCATGTCACTTCCTGAGAAGCCTAGTCTGAGTCCTCCAGAAGTATTAGGAGATGTTAACATACCATGTAAGGAAGTGAACTTTAGGGACAAGCAGCCTGAATTTTAATTCCAGTTCTGGCACATGTGTGACCAAGCTATAATCTCTGTATCTTACTTTCTTCTCTTACAAAATATGGTTGAATCTAATATTACCTATGGAAGAAGACTGAATTAGATAATGCATAAAGTAAATTGTTGAACACAGATTGTGTATGTATATATGCATGGGGGATACATATATATGTGTGTGTATACATGTGTTTATATACATACGTGTGTATATGTGTGTGTGTATTTCTCATGCTTAAAATGTTGGATATTTTTGGCAACTAATTAGAAACTCCAGTCTATGGACTTTCATAAATATATATATGGTCTAGCAATTCTCAAATTATGTTATATATGTTGTAGTTATATGACTATATAGTTTTTTGCTCACTAGTCTATTAGACTTGCATATGGTGATAGAAGGGAGACACTCAATAATTATTCAATTGTTGAATGTATGAAGGTAGCATAGCAATCAAAGTTAACTCTCAACTCATGGATTTTCCAATGCTGGGATAGGCATCCCTTTATGGTTGCATAAGCCGACATACATTTGTTTACTTTTCTTAGAGATTTATCTTTGGCTAGAGAATAGGGAGATAAAGTGAAAATAAAGCAAAGTAGGTAGATTTACTTATTCTTACATGAAAAATTCTCATTCTTCATATCATCATATTGAAAGTTATAAAATATTCATGAATTTGAATTTGGTTAGCAATACTTCATTGTATCTCTGCTACTCTTCGAAGACCACCTAGCTGTAGAAGCTGTCGGTTTATGTCAGCAGGGAGCAACCTCGTCATACTGATCTGCTCAATGCATGTCAAGCAATTTGGCCTTTTATCAAAATAAATATTCTAGAAAATAGCAAGCAATATTATTATAATCAGTTAAAGATGTAACCAATAAGGAAGGTGAAAACTATTCCTGAAGTTAACACCAATTATGACACAAAAATGCACTAATCTTAAAACAAAGTTAAATTTCATATTCTCATAATTAAAACCTCCACCCTTCAAAAACGTAATTAAATAAATAAGAAAACTCAAGCAAGATGGTCAACTAGATGCAGCCAGGAACAGCTTCTCTCACCTAAAGACACTAGACCATCAAGTAGACTGACACACACTGAACAGATCTTCAGAAAGGAGGCTTTAAGAGTGAAGAGAGGGACTGGGTGCAGTGGCTCATGCCTGTAATCTCAGCACTTTGGGAGGCTGAGGCGGGCGGATCACGATGCTAGGAGATCGAGACCATCCTGGCTAACACGGTGAAACCCCATCTCTACTACAAATACAGAAATTGGCCAGGCGTGGTGGCAGGAGCCTGTAGTCCCAGCTACTCGCGAGGCTGAGACAGGAGAATGCTGTGAACCCGGGAAGCGGAGCTTGCAGTGAGCCGAGTTCCTGCCACTGCACTCCAGCCTGGGAGACAGAGCGAGACTCTGCCTCAAAAAAAAAAAAAAAAAAAAAAAGGTGAAGACAGGGAAGACACAGAACCTGGGCTTAAAGGAGAGGAAACTGGAAATCCTGCAGAGGGTTGCTGAGGGCCAGGATTTGTTCCTGGCCCTGAGTTGCTTGTAGGAAAGGGGTGAGTGAAATAGGCATAGAGTGGCAAACTCTTAATAAGCATAGAGTGGCAAACTCTTACTATGAACCTCCAGCATCCTAGCTGTGGGAGACCCCATGACCCTGACAAACATCTGAGTTGGCAGGGAGAACTGAATGGAGAGTTTGCAGAGACAGAACTCCAGACTGCATGGAGCCGGGAGGGTTTGGCATGGCATAATGGCTTCAGTGGAGCATGGCCATGGGCGCCCAAACCTGAAAGTGCGCCATATTTCTCTAGGCAGCTCTAGCTTTTGTTGGCTGCCAGATCTGAACAGAGAAGGGTTGTCTTGGAAGTAGGATAGGGCCAGTCTTATCTGAGCACCCCAGTGTCTGCTGGCGTCTCCCAGGGCCTCTATCTACCTGGCTGCATCTTCTTATAGCGCAGTGTCAGCTGCCCAACTGAAGCACTTGCTAAGGCCCACTGACATCTACAGTTCTTTCACCAGCAAATCTCACCTAATCTTCAGAGAGCTTTTGTTAATAGACCCCTGATAGTGCACACCCATCCACAGTCTCCGCCTGCTGGTGCGCACCTGCCCACAGTCTTTCCTTGCTGGTATGTAGTCACCAGCAGCCTCCCGCTTCCACCTCGCCGGTGTGCATGCATATGTGAACTCCCCAGCACCCCACCAGTGCACACACAAGCTGGGCCGACTATTGCCCCACTAGAACACATTTACTAGGAGCCCCCACTGAAGTGTTGTTGTCAGCAGACTGAGAACACGTTGGCCCCAGCAGTGCTGCAGATGCTTAACCTCAAAGGGTCAAAATAAAAAGCTGCAGGCCTGTTTCTAACTCACTAGGCACATTGCCCAGGAGTGCTGAGCTGAGCATTGGCCCACTGAAAGCATCCTGAAATGAACCCAATCAACTAAACCCAACTTATACCACAGTCAAATCCTCAAGGGCATCAAATAATATAAAAGCAAAAGCCCCAATTCAAAAACAACAGACTTAAATATTAAAGGAACATCAATCCACACAGATGAGAAAGGACCAGCACAAGAACTCTGGCAACTCTAAAAGATAGAGTGTCTTCTTTCCTCCAGATGACCACACTAGCTCCCCAGGAATGATTCTTAACAAAGCTGAAATAGCTGAAATGACTGACATAGAATTCAGAATCTGGATGGCAAGGAAGCCAAACCTACTGAAATTATTGCAAGAAATCAAAGAGGAAGGAGTGTTCCCTAAGTCATTCTATGAGGTCGGCATCATTCTAATACCAAAACCTGTCAGAGATACAATAACAAAAGAAAACTACAGGCCAATATTCCTAATGAACATAGGTGCAAAAATCCTCAACCAAATACTAGCAAAGCAAATCCAGCAGTTCACCGTGATCAAGTAGGCTTTATTCCTGAGAGTCAAGGTTGTTTCAACATAGGTAAGTCAATAAATGATTCATCACATAAACAGAACCAAAAACAAAAAACATATGATAATCTCAATAGACACAGAAAAGGCTTTCAATACAATTCAACATCTTCAGGTTAAAAACCCTCAACAAACTAGGCATCAAAGGAACATACCTCAAAATATTAACATCTGTTAATGACAAATTCACAACCAATACTGTAATGAATGGGCAAAAGCTGGAAGCATTCACATTGAGAATTGGAACGAGACAAGATGCCCACTGTCACTCCTCCTGTTTAACATAGTACTAGAAGTCCTAGCCAGAGCAATGAGGCAAGAGAAAGAAATAAAATGCATCCAAATTGGAAGAAAGAAAGTCAAACTCTCTTCCCAGATGATATGATTCCACACTTAGAAAATTCCATAGTCTCTGCACAAAAGCTACTAGAACTGATAAATTCAGTAAAGGTTCAGGATGTGAAATCAATGTACAAATGTCAGTAGCATTTCTATACACCAATGATGTCCAAACTGGAAGTCAAATCAAGAATGCAATCCCATTTGCCATAGTCACATAAAGAATAAAATACCTAGGAATATAGCTAACCAGTGAGGTAAAACATCTCTACAGTGAGAATTACAAAACACTGCTGAAAGAAATCAGAGATGATACAAACAATTGGAAAAAACATTCCATGGTCATGGATAGGAAGAATCAATATTGTTAAAATCAAAGTTGTTAAAGACAATTTACAGATTCAATGCTATTTTTATCAAACTACCAAAATCATTTTTCACAGAATTGGAATAAAACTATTTTAAAATTCATATAGAACCAAGAGAGAGTCCAAGAAACCTAAAGAACCATAAGCAAAGGATGAAGCCAGAGGCATCTCACTACCCAACTTCAAAGTATACTACAAGACTATAGTAACCAAAACAACATGGTATTGGTACAAAAACAGACATACAGACCAAAGGAACACCTTAGAGAACCAGAAATACAGCTGCACACCTACAATCATCTGATCTTCAATAACGTCAACAATCACGAACAATAGGGAAAGGATTCCTTATTTAATAAATGTTCCTGGGGTAACTGTCTAGCCATATGCAGAAGATTGAAACTGGACCACTTGCTTTCACCGTATACAGAACTCAACTCAAGATGAATTAAAGACTTCCTTTGTAACACACTGGATTTTAAAGCTTTCTATCTCTTAATGGGTACGCTTTTCTGCTTCCTGTTTTATTATTTTATTTTCTATTAATATTCCATTGCTTTTTCCCTTCTGATTTTGTGAGAACTTGCTATAGTCCAGTAGCCCTTCTCTATAATCTAATAATAATATGATTATTTAGAAAGATGAGTTCTAACTATTCTTCTTGGCTATTTGGGTAGCTAAACAGAAATTTACAACATACATATATACATACACACACAATGGTACTATTTTTTTCCCAGAAAAAGCTGTGACTTTTTTCCTTTTGTTAATTGAAGAGGAAAATCGCCATTTTTACATATGTCTCAAACAAATTAAATGCAAATTTAATTTGGGTAATTAAATTTGTATTTGGGTAATT
The DNA here is from genome assembly GCF_049350105.2 of Macaca mulatta. NCBI lineage: Eukaryota > Metazoa > Chordata > Mammalia > Primates > Cercopithecidae > Macaca > Macaca mulatta. The sequence goes on along the minus strand of NC_133414.1, from coordinate 93,425,940 downwards.
TGCAGAGACAATGTTTCATCAAGATTTCCTGAACAGGAAACAACTCTTAAAAATTTTAGTCTCATAAATGGGCTGCAAATTTATCTTGCACTTCATTTTAATGCAAACCTTCATTCAAATCTAATATGCATAAGACACAGTTTTAATACTGTAGTTCCCCAAGCCAAAATGCATAGTGTCTCTACATTCAAGAAATTCAGTAATATGATCTCAACCATTACATTGTGTTGATAATTATTTTCCTGCTGTTTTCCATATAAACCCGAACAAGCTGTCTCTCCTACTTTCTTAAGCTTGATCTATCCCCTTCACTCTGCCTAGAGCACTCTTTGTCCATCTCCTGTTTACCTGTGCAATCCTCCCTTTCATTGTCAACTCAATGCCTTAGTTCTCTAAGTACTTTTTTAATCCTAAAACCTGGAAAGGAATATACCTAAACAGCTAAGGTTATAAATGTGATATGGGTACCCAGAAGTACTTCTGTCACTCCTTTATTAGAAGCTTATTTTCTAAATTCTCAAACCCAAATGTAGGCATCCACTTTACTTTAAAAACAGAAAAGTCAGTAGGCTTGAAAAAAGAAGCCAATCAGTGTGAGAGGTAAGCAACAGGTGAATGGCCTCACGAACACAATCCATTTTTTAAAACACACCATGTTCTGTTTCTGTCTGAACAATCACATATCCCATCCCAATCAAGTAGAAATAAATATTACTGCTAAATTATGAATATGATAACTGCAGAGAACTATTCATTATCTATTGTCTGGCATCTTCTGTGTTTTACTCAAAGATAATTTTTAAAAATCAAACCAACCTTGTTAAAAATATACAAGATATCTAAATGTATTGTAGTCACTTTTTAAAAGTCACATAAAAAGAGAGCTACCATTAAGTCTTCAAAAAAATTAAAACATATGTTGGGATGCAAAAGGTACCAGTATTTTAGTCTGGCAGGAGTGTTTTTGTCAAGAATGAACTCCTGACTGATAAAGAAAAATTGCTCTGGGTCATTTCAACATCACTAGAGCCCTAACTACAAATTAAAAAAAAAAAAGTTATTCTAATTATATTTAAATAACTTTCATAGACAGCTTAAATCCTAACATCTTGGATAGGTTTCTGAGGCATGCATTCTCTACAGATGCCCCTTACATTCATTTACATTTTAACTTGCAGCCATTTTATACCTCCACATGATGGCAGGCCTTTGCAAGAAACCACTCTAAATGTTTCATGTACCAAATGGGGGTGAGTAAAATTCCCCAGTTTATGAATGTGATACCTGCATATGCAGCCACAAAAATAATGAATGAGATTTGATTATTCTAATATAATTTCTAAGATGAAATTTTTAGACCCATTCAAAATGAAAGTACATATACATAAAATATTTTGCATATAAATTCTGGTGATTCCTATGCTTTAAGAAGCCATGGGGTACTCACCATGATGACTTTAAAACAAATGGTCCCAAGTTTCTTCATATTTTTTCCCTTTGAGAGATGGAGGTCAATGTCAATCTCCCTAAATCTAGGTGGCCTGTGATTTATTTGTAGCCAAAAGAACCTGGCAGGAGTGACAATGCATGGCTAGCTCATAATAGTTGGTTTATCTTTCACTTTATTTGCTGGAAAACTCATATTTGAAGTCCTGAACCACTGCCTAAGAAGCCCATCTAATGCAAAGCCACCATACTGTGAGAAAGCCAGTCCACTTGGAGAGGCCATCTGTAGGTTTTCTGGTTGGCAGTCCTGGTCTTCGAGTCCTCCTAGTCTTGGTGCCAGGCATAGGAATGAATAAATCCTCAGACGTTTCCAGCCTTGAGCAATCAAGAAACTTCTAGGTTTTGAACATTTTCAGCAGAAGAATCATGGGGCAGAGATAAGGAGCTCCTGTTGTATCATTTCTAAATTTCTAACCAGCATACCCATGAACAAATATACAATGGGCTTTTGTTCATTTGTTTGTTTTGCTTTGTTATTTGTTTGTTTTTCTATCTAACTAAATTTGGGGTAATTTGCTATGTAGAAATGATAATAACACCAACCTGTGCTAAAAACCTTATGTCTATAGAGAACAGGACTCTAGAAACACTGAGTTTGGCTGAACTCAGCTGGTCACCTAAGGGATTGAGAACAGAAACATTTTTGATATTCTGTCTATGCCTGGAAATGCAGATTTATGAAAATGAACTAAAATTTTAAAAACTCGGTTCACCAAGTTGGCATGTGACAGTCTCAACTGTGACCTTTTAAAAGATATACAGAAATTCTAAATAAAAAGACATAAAATAATCATTAAAAGCCAAAAAAAAAAAAAAAGTAGTACAGTTAATCTTCAGAGATCATACATTTGGAAATCCCTTTCCCAGTGATCATACTATTTCACCTCCTAGATTTGGCACTTAGCCAAGATATTTTCCTTGTACTGATCAGGATACATTAGGCTTGGGTGTGAAACTATATTAATCATTACTGTCTTTGTGGCATAACATAAAAAGGTTCATGTATTTTCATAATGGAGATTTAATGCATGTCTGGTGGTTTTGGAGGGTAGGGAAATTTTTCTGTTTAGTCATTCCATAATCAGACGGAAAGGGCTCTTTCATCTTCTAGTAGCTCCGTCATTGAAGACATGCATCTCTGCATTTTGATGAGAAAATATAAAAAAGAATTTAAGAATTATGTGAGATATTTTAGGGTCCAATCTTGAATGAATCTTAGAAAATATTTGCATATATATTTTTGGAACCCCCAGATAAAGTCTACAATTTGACTATAAAACAAGCTGGAAATATAACCTTTCTGTGTATGCAGAAAAAAAGAAAAAAGGTCATGCATTTGGATGAGCACCTAACAATGACTTGTCAAATCCTGCTGAAAGCTAAATTCTGATATTTTATCAGTTTTTTTACTCTACATCTCTTTTGGGTGTCTGGCAAATCTGACTCTAGACAATATTCATTTTTGGACCTTTTGTGGTATGAATGGCCTATTATATTAAGGATTAGGTGATAATTAAATTGAAAGAACAAAACAAAATTTATCAGAAATTATGGGAGATAAGTTTAAAAATAAAAACACAATATTCTTTGATTCAAAGTAAAAATTTCACCCCATTTGGTATATTTTTTGACCAAAGGACATAAGGGAAAGACAAGAAGTATAATTCATTGTGTCATAAAGGTAATATGGCAGGGCACGGTGGCTCACACCTGTAATCCCAGCACTTTGGGAGGCTGAGGCAGGTGGATCACCTGGGGTCAGGAGATCGAGACTAGGCTGGCCAACATAGTGAAACCCCATCTCTACTAAAACTACAAAAATTATCCAGGCGTGGTAGCAGGCACATGCAATCCCAGCTACTTGGGAGGCTGAGATGGGAGAATCAGTTAAACCTGGGGGACAAAGGTTGCAGTGAACCAAGACCGTGCCATTGCACTCTAGCCTGAGCAACAGGAGTGAAACTCCATCTCAATCAATCAATCAATAAAAATAAACAAATAAAGGTGTAATACATTTGGGCAAACATAAAGTGAAGCAATTAGCACAAAAGCAATTTTTTTGTCACTGTAATATGTAAATTCTGTGTTCTAAGACAGTACAATTCGTAATATTCTAAAGTCTCTGTTTTTAGTATGGAAAATGATACACAATTAATTCTTCTGGTTAAACGTGTATTTAATTATTTCTAATAGTATTATTTCTCAACAAAATCAAAGTAATTACTGATTGGTCTGTTTAAACACTCTGGATGGATCTACAACTATGTAATAATCCCATTCATCAAAATTATTAACATCATTTTTCCCTATAGAAAAGTTCTTAGTGGAGTAAAGATGTTGTTTATTCTTCAGAACTATTCTCTTAACAAGAGTGTAGTGACAACTGGTATTTAAATAATATCAAAATACATGAATAATAACAGAGAAACTACCCAGTCATAATTTTTTTCTTTCTTCTAAGAGTAGCTCCTATTGAAATAGTCATCACTCAGATAAAAATTATATAATCTGGAAAAGATGTTAAAAAAGAGAGCAACAATATGAAGGAACTGGAGAGAAACTTAAAGCAGGCAGAAACTGGAGGGAGATGGAGCCTGAAGAAAGGAATTGGACCAATTTATACTTGTGTTTGTAACTTTTTGCCTAAAAACACTTGGCAGGCTAGGAGGTGAGAGACAGTGAGTAGAGGTGTATTCAAACAAAAAGTTATAGTCTTTCTAGCCTTAGGAATCAGAGAATAGATTTTAGTACTTCTTGCTTGGCTGGAAAATGATAGAGGATATAAGATTTGTGGTTACAAGCTTTTTCACCTGAAAGAACATACTTAGCTTCGGGAGTTGTGGGAGTGAGGAAGGCCACTGTACCAGGAATATAGAATAATAAGTAAATGTTCATGATTATCAATATTATTAATATTATATTATTGGTTCCATTTTTCTATCACGAAATGTCAGCCAGGCACTGATAGACATTTAAAAGAGATAAGTTACATACAAAAATATTTATAATGTAGTAGGGCAGAATATAATGCTAATTTTTATTTTTGAACGTAATACAAAACAGATACAGAAAATCCCAAAAAGCAAATTTATAGCTTAATAATTATTAAAATGTGTAGTCATTCTTGTAGCCACCACCCAGTAAAAACAGAACTCCACCAGACACCAACGAAACTTAAAGTAGTTACATCCCAAGTACAAGCCCTGCCTCCTCCCATAAATAACCATCACCTGACTTTCAGGGTCACCACTACCTTGTATTTATTTCATAGTTTATTATCTTTTAAGCCCCTTTATTTTATACATCTCCCCTTAACCATTATTTTCCCTTACATTTAATCTGTTAAAGAACCCAGAGCATTTGATGTATATAAATTTACAGAGAAACATCTGTGTTCTCTGCAAATTGGGAGCTGAAAGCATAAATGTGGCCAGACTATTGCATTCCTTTATCAAGAGAAATCTGATGTCTGCTCTCTCTTTTTTTGATGTTAGCTGTTGTTCAAGTGTCATACCTACGTCCATGATTTCATTTGGATTTGCAGAATAGTGATATTCTAAGTCTTTTAAAGATAAACCATATTGGAGATCAGTTAAATAGTGAGAACAAATTTTATTCAGTAATATGCTATTGCAGTAGAGAAAAGAGTCCAGCATGACCTGAATTCAACTTTGATTTTTATACATGTGACTGGGCATTTTAAAGATAGAATGAAGGAATGAGGAGGTGGGAGAAAGAGAAGAGGTGCTCAATAGTCAGGAATGTTAAGCATTGTTAAAAGCCAAAGCAGGAAGTGGGCATTGATCTATGTGAAATTCATCTGGATTTGCTAACTGGCACTTATTGATGTTATGTTTCTACCACCTTAAACGCCAGAGCCTAGGAGCCAGGGTCCCAATCTTCAGGTACTAATTGGAATAAACTTTAATTTCTTTTCCCAGCCTTTGAGGAAGACTGGTGTCATCCTAGAGTTGCGGCCCTGAGATTTTAGAAACTATGTTCGTGTTTTGTTCTAGTCTTTATAGACCAAGACTGAAGGTTAGTTGAAAAATGGTTCAGAGGAGCCTGGCTTGAGTCAGGTGAAGGAGAAACTCTTTGTCATCTCTTTTCATTTATTAGTAAATGTAAAGGAACAATTCTCCTAATCTGCTATTTGATTATCCAGTGGTACCAAATTCATATAAAAAGGGAAGAGCTTTATCTTTCAGGTATAGGTTTTCTAAATAAATAATTTTTCTTAATTATCTTTCAAATTATAATAATCCCCTTCATCTGAGGTTTCAATTTCTGTGGTCTGTTACCTGGTCAGCCATGGTCTGAAAATATTAAATGGAAAATTCCAGAAATAAACAATTCATAAGTTTTAAATTGTGTGTTGTTCTGAGTAGTGCAATGAAATCTAGCACCATCCCACTCAGGCCCACTAAGATGCAAATCATCTCTTCACCCAGCATATCTAGGCTGTATATGCTACTACTCCATTAGTTACATAGTAACCCTTTTACTTATCAGGTAAGCTGTTGTGGTATCACAGTGCTTGTGTTCATGTAGCTCTTATTTTGCTCAATAATGGTCCCAAAGTGCAAGAGTAATGTTGGCATATTGCTATAACTATCCTGTTTTATTATTGTTATTGTTTGTCTTTATGCCTAATTTATGCATTAAGCTTTACCATAAGCATGTGGGCCTATGAAAAAGCAGTATATATGAGGTTTGATACTATCCACAATTTCAGGCATCCAGCAGGTCTTGGAACATGTCCTTTGCAAATAAGAAGTGACTATTGTCATTTAAAAAATATATTATTGTGAATTCACTCATTTAAACCTCTTTGGTGGGTTTCAATAAATTTTTATCATCATCCTTTTTGAATATTAAATTGTTCCAATTTTTTCCAATAGGTTCTTCTTAGAGTTATAAATTCTTTGTGGAAATTAATATTTGGATTATATACATAAAGATTAAAAGTAGTATTTGGGTTTTGTTTTTGAAAAATACCCAAGTTGTTCTGTACCCAAACAAAAAACTTTTAAATCATTAAAATACACTGTTAACTCTTTATACTGTGTGTGTTTGTACATGTGTGTGCATACATGTGTTTGTGTATGCATATTTGTTGATGAGTATATGTGCACATGCATATGTGTTCCTGTATTTGTGTTTGGAGAAACTGGTCTCTCTTTCCAGAATTATCTGCCACTGACCTCAGTGTGGCTTTATTATATTTCTTTCCTTTGAATGTTTTAAATATTCATTCCAAGATCTTCTGACTTAAACCTCTGCTACCAGGAAAGTTAATGATGATTTAATTTCCTTCCCCTTATAAATAACTACCTAGTTATTATATTTGGCTAGTCATCTAGAGAAAATAATTGAAATTCCAGTAGCTTGTATTACAGTGAGTATTGGTTTTCTGTTTTGATATTTTCAAGTACTGTATATGATATGATCATTCTACATGTAGTTTCATATCATTCTATATATAGTTTTATATACTTTTAGGAAGCTTCTAAGTTTTTGTTTATTTCTAGTTTGTTCTATTTTGTGAAATTGCTTTTCTGTTTCAGAGACTCCTATTATTCATGTTAGATATCTTTCCTCCAATCTAATTTTTATCACTTTCTTTTAAATGTGTTTTAACAAAATTTTTTTCTTTATTTTATTTTACTTTCGGTCTACCTTATAACCTTCTGTTTTTCTTAAGGCATTAGCTGTTGTTTATTCACTCAAGTGTTTCTTGTGTTTTACAGTTTGTTTATGAAATGATTTATTTTTCTCTTCTAATTATTTCCTGAACTATATCACTTCAAATGTGTGTGTCTTCTAATTTTGATATATGATAGCTTCTATGTGTTACCTTTATTTTTAATGTTTCTTTAGTTTGTTTTGAAATAAAAATTACAGTTTTGAGGTTTGCTCTGATCATGTCTTTTCTGCCATGCTTTTATTTTTCATATTATTTTTTATTGTAATGATCTGGTATTGTATTTGATTTTTCTGCTGCTTAATTTTTTGTAATGAATTTTCCTGAATGTTAGAAGAATACGTGATTTACAGTAACATTCCTAACAGAGCTAGATCCCTCTTCCATTGTTTTATTGTAAAATAAAACAAACAAACAAACAACAACAACAAAAACAATGGTATCTTGTTTTTGAGATTTCCTGACTCTGTCCTATTTCCCTGCTTTCATTTGCAACTTCTGTTTCCACCATCTTCTCCCCCATACACTCAATTTTGATTCCATTCTTGACAATTCCTCTTCAGTTTTGACCCTAAACTGGAAGGGAACTTTGGTAAGTCAGTTTAGAGAGTTAACAAGCAAGAACTACTCTAGCCTTCAGTATTACCATGTGTCTTGTTAGAATCATTTGTTATCGGAAATGACAAATATTTTCACCTCTCTAGTTTTGGCTGATTTTCTCAGATTGGTCCATCCAACCTTCTAGTGATTGCCTTATTGGTAATTTGGAATCCTACATCTCAGGATCCCCAGATTCCTTGCTGTTTCCTGTCATTTATTCTGAGCAGATGCAGGTACGAGCCTCTTTGTTGCCCTTTGTATTTTACATTTTTATTAGTGTTTTGGACATAGTAGAGATATCTTGACACCTCTGTTGTAGGTGTTTCTATTTGGTTTTGGTTCTGATATTTAAATGTCCTCTCTGTCTTTATAGAGGTATTCAAATGAGATGTGAAATCTATGCTGACACTGCCATCTTTCCCTCTAGAAAGTGTATCAGTACTAACCAGCAAATGCCTGGCCTAGTGCTTGGCTTATAGAGACTTAATAAAATATTTATTGACTCCACAAATGGAATTGATATATAAAATCATTGATATACAAATAACTTTCTAAGTATTTGGTTACAAAACCACGTTCTCCTTTATGTTACTTGAATAGGAGATGGTGAGTCTCACCCTGTCATCAGTTTGATTTACTGTAGGATGACTATGCAATTTGTCTTACAAAACAAATGTACTTGGGTGTGAACTAGAATACATGTAATAACTGTACTGGGGTAACAGGTGAAAATAAACAAATAAAGACATATCATCCCCCTATTTATACTTAAGTCTTTTTTCTTAACCTGTTCAAGGAAGATCACATATACTCCCCAAGAGCACAATAGTCACCTCTCCAAATGTGAAGGTTTCTTATCTCACAATTAAAATTCTTTAAAATACATGAATTAATTTGGAAGCACAGGGAACAATAAATTCCCAAGTGTGGTGATAAGACAGACTAATAGGGATAGATTATATTAGGTTTTAAGATTTACATTTAATTTCAAATTTTGTCAAATACCACATGTGGAACAATACTATCTGCAAGAAATATATCAAAATAAGAATAAGAAATAGGTCCTATGAATAGTGTCTATTGACCTGTTCCTGAGACACACTTAGGCAAGGCAGAATGAGAAGACTGGCAAAGACCGACTACGTATGTAGAATATAACCGAAAAACTAACTGTGCTGCATCATCTATTTTACTGACAAGGAAATACCTAGTGGAGGTGTAGTACTAATATCAGAACTCAATCTATTAGAATAAATATTTTAGAAATCATCAATCCAAGCAAAAATATACAGTCCAAAAGTATCAATGTGGTGCCTGGACTGTCTACCATCTCATATGAACATTTATGTTTGTAAGTAAATGTTCATAATGTAAATAACATTTATGTTATTCTAATGTGTTTCTGTGCTTTTTAGCTCATAAAATAGTTGCTATTATATATTTAATTTTATCTCTAAGAAAATATATAATACTTGGTAACAATTTCTTTACCAAAAACTCAACGAAGAATATTTCTAAAAAATACAAATTTTAAAAATCAGCTTTCAGAACTATAATTTAAATTCACCTAAATAATTTAATAGTGAAAATCCTACCTATATTAAGTACTAAGATCTGAAGAGTTAATTTGTAGCAAGAACCTTATAGAAAAAATTTATTCTTGAATTTGTAGTCTTAAGCAAATGAAAATAATGAACATGTACACTGTTTTCCCTTCTATATTTATATTTTCTTGGAGTTAAAATATACACAAGTACTAAAACAGTAGGCATTGCTCCTTATTTTAAACTTTTATCTTGGATTATGTAGATACTCTTTCATGATATTATTTGTAAATTTAGACCACCTATGTATCCTTCCAGGGTATATTTTATGGATGATACTTGACTATATTATTTTTCTTATATAGAAAGAAAAATAATATGCCTTACTGGCATAATTATGTCAATATTCTCATGATAAATAATTTGGAAAAATATATCTATATATGTATATATAGAGAATTTCTAGGACTCTCTAACTTTCTCCTTTTGTTTTTCTTTTGATAAATGAAGGCACATTCAATCTGACTTTCTTCTTCAAGAAACTCTGCTGTACAGTGTGTTACACCTTAGCTTTGCTCTTTGAAGCTTCTTTCACGTTACTAGGCCACAAATCAGTGTTTTGCATTACATTTATCCCTACTGGCATAGTGAAGTGCTCACAAATGGGCTCCTCAATCTTAATCAGAATGTTTTGGAGCTCAGCCAGAATCACCCACATGAAGCCCTTTGGCCATAAGAGGCGGTGATGACCACTCATCCTCCTTTTCACTCATGACTGTGAAATGGATAGGTTGTCCAAAAACAGAGTTTGCCATCACATCTGTATCATTTAAAAGTGATATATCTATTGCTATAATGTGTGTGTATGTGGCAGGGGACTTCTACTCAGTGTATGACCTTTTAATTATTGCAGGGAAATTATTGCACTCCCAACTGTTGGCCAGGTGGCTTAATTATGCTAAATGAGCTTTATTCTTAGAGTTTATTTACTCATGACATTTGAATATTGTGGTGGAAGAACCCTTCCTGTAATCGAAAACATATTTTACTTTGTTCTATGAAGCCTACAAGGGACAGAGGAAGCAGTAGAATTCTCCTTTTACAATGTAGGAATTCACAACAATATTTAGATTAGCTCATCCAAGTACAATGAGATCTTTGATATAACAAAACAAGAGTTTTCCTATTGTCTATGAATAAAACCTGATAATAAAAAGCCAAAGTCAACAATGACAATAGACTTATTCTCTACCATTCCTATCAACACAAATATATACACTCAGATATGCACACAGTCTCATATACTCTCATATACTCTGGAATAATTATGTCAATACTATCATGATAACACATAATATGTTATTCAATTATGTATATAATTATATATAACATAATATATATATATATATCTCCAAATCATTTCTCATATATATAATATACAGAAAGAGAGATATTCCAGGACTCTATAATTTTCTTCTTTTGTACTGTTTGGCTTACAAAGACTTAATAAAATATTTATTGAATCCACAACATAATTGATGTATACATTAATTCACATACAAATAATTGTCTAATAATTAAAAGCAAACTGTCTCCTAACAGCACATCTCTGTTAGTTATATATTGCTGTTTCAAAAGTTCCACAGAACTTAGAGCTGTATAACAAACATTTACTATCTCATAGTTTTTTTGGATCAGGAATCTGGAAATGTATGGATCTTCTTCCTTAGGATTTCTCACATGCTTAAATTGAGGTGGTGGCTGCATGATAGTGACTCCACAGCTTATCTGGGAAAGGATTCATTTCCAAGATCAAATGGTCATTGGCAGTATTTAATTTCTTATTGGCTGTTGGACTGAGGTCCTCAGTTCTTAGCTTGCTCTTGGATAAAGGCTGACCAAAATTCCTTGCCAGGCAGGTTCTCCAACACGGCAGCTTGTATCAAGACAAGAAGGCAAAAGAGTTTGCTAGCAATATGAGGTCATAATCCTTTGTAACATAATCATAGAAGAGAAGGGATATTGCATCAAACTTTTCATGTTCTATGCTTAAAGAAATCCACTAGATTCAGCCCAATGTCAAGGGGCTGGGGAGTTACACAAGGGTGTGATTATCTGGAGGTAGAGATCACAGGGGCGGTTTTATTTTTAATTTTTAAGGCAATAGACTTTTACTAGACCCTCTTTTGGAATTAAAAAGGAAAATATTAGGCTCCCACATTTTTAAGCATTAAAATTTAGACCAGCAGAGGGGGCGCTCAAGATGGCTGAATAGGAACAGCTCCAGCCTCCAGCTCCCAGCGTGAACGACACAGAAGACAGGTGATTTCTGCATTTTCAACAGAGGTACCAGGTTCACCTCACTGGGGTGTGTCGGACAGTTGGTGCTGATCAGCTAGTGCAGCCCGACCAGTGAGAGCTGAAGCAGGGCCAGGCATTGCCTCACCAGGCAAGTGCAAGGGGGAAGGGAATTCCTTTTCCTAGCCAAGGGAAACTGAGACACACAACACCTGGAAAATCGGGTTACTCTCCCATAATACTGCACTTTACCAAGGGTCTTAGCAAACAGCACACCAGGAGATTATATCCCACACTTGGCCCAGAGGGTCCCACACCCACAGAACCTCCCTCATTGCTAGCACAGCAGTCTGAGATCTAACTGCAAGGTGGCAGCAAAGCTGGAGGAGGGGCAACCACCATTGCTGAGGCTTAAGTAGGTAAACAAAGCTGCTGGGAAGCTCGAATTGGGTGGAGCCCACCGCAGCTCAAGGAAGCCTGACTGCCTCTGTAGACTCCACCTCTGAGGACAGGGCATAGCTAAACAAAAAGCAGCAGAAACCTCTGCAGATGTAAATGTCCGTGTCTGACAGCTTTGAAGAGAGCAGTGGTTCTCCCAGCACACAGGCTGAGATCTGAGAATGGACAGACTGCCTGCTCAAGTGGGTCCCTGACCCCTGAGAAGCCTAACTGGGAGACATCCCCTACTAGGTGAAGACCGACACCTCACACCTCACACGGCTGGGTACACCTCTGAGACAAAGCTTCCAGAGCAAGAATCAGACAGCAACACTCGCCCTTCAGCAATATTCTATCTTCTGCAGCCTCCACTGCTGATACACAGGCAAACAGGGTCTGGAGTGGACCTCAAGCAAACTCCAACAGACCTGCAGCTGAGGGTCCTGACTGTTAGAAGGAAAATTAACTAACAGAAAGGACATCCACACCAAAACCCCATCAGTGTGTCACCGTCATCAAAGACCAAAGGCAGATAAAACCACAAAGATGGGGAAAAAGCAGTGCAGAAAAGCTGGAAATTCAAAAAATCAGAGTGCATCTCCCCCTCCAAAGGAACACAGCTCATCACCAGCAATGGAACAAAGCTAGACAGAGAATGACTTTGACAAGTTGTGAGAAGAAGGCTTCAGTCGATCAAACTTCTCAGAGCTAAAGGAGGAACTACGTACCTAGCACAAATAAACTAAAAACTTTGAAAAAAGAATGGAAGAAGGGACAACTAAAATAACCAATGCAGAGAAGTCCATAAGCTAACTGATAGAGATGAAAACCATGACATGAGAACCACATGACAAATGCACAAGCTTCAGTAACCAACTCGATCAACTGGAAGAAAGAGTATCAGTGATTGAAGATCAAATGAATGAAATGAAGCAAGGAGAGAAGGTTAGATAAAAAAGAGTAAAAATAAATGAACAAAGTCCCCAAGAAATATGGGGTTATGTGAAAAAGACCAAATCTACGTCTGATTGGTGTGCCTGAAAGTGATGGGGAGAATGGAACCAAGTTAGTAAACACTCTGCAGGGTATCATGCACGAGAATTTCCCCAACCTAGAAAGGCAGGCCAACATTCAAATTTGGGGAATACAGAGAAATCCACAAAGATACTCCTCGAGAAGAGCAACTCCAAGACACATAATTGTCAGATTCACCAAAGTTGAAATGAGGAAAAAATGTTAAAGGCAGCCAGAGAGAAAGGTCGGGATACGCACAAAGGGAAGCCCATCAGACTAACAGCAGATCTCTCGGTAGAAACTCTACAAGCCAGAAGAGAGTGGGGGCCAATATTCCACATTCTTAAAGAAAATAATTTTCAATGCAGAATTTCATATCCAGCCAAACTAAGTTTCATAAGTGAAGGAGAAATAAAATTCTTTAGACAAGCAAACGCTTAGAGATTTTGTCACCATCAGGCCTGCCCTACAAGAGATCCTGAAAGAAGCACTAAACATGGAAAGGAACAACTGGTACCAGCCATTACAAAAACATGCCAAAATATAAAGACCATTGATGCTAGGAAGAAACTGCATCAACTAATGAGCAAAATAACCAGCTAATATCATAATGACAGGATCAAGTTCACACATAACAATATTAACCATAAATGTAAATGGACTAAATGGTTCAATTAAAGGACACAGACTGGCAAATTCGATAAAGAGTCAAGACCCATCAGTCTGCTGTATTCAGGAGACCCATCACACATGCAGAGACACACATAGGCTCAAAATAAAGGGATGGAGGAAGATGTACCAAGCAAATGGAAAACAAAAAAAAGCAGGGGTTGCAATCCTAGTCTCTGGTAAAACAGACTTCAAACCATCAAATATCAAAAGAGACAAAGAAGGCCATTACATAATGGCAAAGGGATCAATTAATAAGGAAGAGCTAACTATCCTAAATATATATGCACCCCATACAGGAGGACCCAGATTCATAAAGCAAGTCCTTAGAGACTTACAGAGAGACTTAGATTCCCATACAATAATAATGCGAGACTTTAACACCCCACAGTCAACATTAGACAGATCAACGAGACAGAAAGTTAACAAGGATATCCAGGAATTGAACTCAACTCTGCACCATGCGGACATCTACAGAACTCTCCACCCCAAATCAACAGAATATACATCCTTCTCAGCACCACATCACACTCATTCCAAAATTGACCACATAGTTGGAAGTAAAGAACTCCTCAGCAAATGTAAAAGAACAGAAATTATAACAAACTGTCTCTCAGACGACAATGCAATCAAACTAGAACTCAGGACAAAGAAACCCAATCAAAACCGCTCAACTACATGGAAACTGAACAACCTGCTCCTGAATGACTACTGGGTACACAACGAAATGAAGGCAGAAATAAAGATGTTCTTTGAAACCAATGAGAACAAAGATACAGCATACCAGAATCTCTGGGACACATTTAAAGCAGTGTGTAGAGGGAAATTTATAGCACTAAATGCCCACAAGAGAAAGCAGGAAAGATCTAAAATTGACACCCTAACATCACAATTAAAAGAAATAGAGAAGCAAGAGCAAACACATTCAAAAGCTAGCAGAAGGCAAGAAATAACTAAGATCAGAGCAGAACTGAAGGAGATAGAGACACAATTAACTTTCCAAAAAATCAATGAATAGGAGCTGGTTTTTCGAAAAGATAAACAAAATTGATAGACTGCTAGCAAGACTAATAAAGAAGAAAAGAGAAATAATCAAATAGACGCAATAAAAAATGATAAAGGGGATATCACCACTGATCCCACAGAAATACAAACTACCATCAGAGAATACTATAAACACCTCTACGCAAGTAAACCAGAAAACCTAGAAGAAATGGATAATTTCCTGGACACTTTACACTCTACCAAGACTAAACTAGAAGAAAGTTGAATCCCTGAATAGACCAATAGTAGGCTCTGAAATTGAGGCAATAATTAATAGCGTACCAACCAAAACAAGTCCAGAACCAGACCGATTCACAGCCGAATCCTACGAGAGGTACAAGGAGGAGCTGGTACCATTCCTTCTGAAACTATTCCAATCAATAGAAAAAGAGGGAATCCTCCGTAACTTATTTTATGAGGCCAACATCATCCTGATACCAAAGCCTGGCAGAGATACAACAAAAAAAGAGAAGTTTAGACCAATATCCCTAATGAATACCATTGCAAAAATCCTCTATAAAATACAGGCAAACCGAATCTAGCAGCACATCAAAAAGCTTATCCACCATGATCAAGTGGGCTTCATCCCTGGGATTCAAGGCTGGTTCAACATACACAAATCAATAAACGTAATCCAGCATATAAACAGAACCAAAGACAAAAACCACATGATTATCTCGATAGATGCAGAAGAAGGCCTTTGACAAAATTCAACAGCCCTTCATCCTAAAAACTCCCAATAAATTCGGTATTGTTGGAACGTATCTCAAAATAATAAGAGCTATTTATGACAAACCCACAGCCAATATCATACTGAATGGGCAAAAACTGGAAGCATTCCCTTTCAAAACAGGCACAACACAGGGATGCCCTCTCTCACCACTCCTATTCAACATAGTGTTGGAAGTTCTGGCTAGGGCAATCAGGCAAGAGAAAGAAATCAAGGGTATTCAGTTAAGAAAAGAAGTCAAATTGTCCCTGTTTGCAGATGACATGGTTGTATACATAGAAAACCCCATCGTCTTAGCCCAAAATCTCCTTAAGCGGATAACCAACTTCAGCAAATTCTCAGGATACAAAATCAATGTGCAAAAATCACAAGCATTCTTATACACCAGGAATAGACAGAGAGCCAAATCATGAAGGAACTCCCATTCACAACTGCTTCAAAGAGAATAAAATACCTAGGAATCCAACTTACAAGGGATGTAAAGGACCGCTTCAAGGAGAACTATAAACCACTGCTCAGTGAAATGAAAGAGGACACAAACAAATGGAAGAACATACCATGCTCATGGATAAGAAGAATCAATATTGTGAAAATGGCCATACTGCCCAAGGTAATTTATAGATTCAATGCCATCCCATTAAGCTACCAAAGATTTTCTTCACAGAATTGGAAAAAACTGCTTTAAAGTTCATATGGAACCAAAAAAGAGCCCGCATTTCCAAGACAATCCTAAGTCAAAAGAACAAAGCTGGAGGCATCACGCTACCTGAGTTCAAACTATACTACAAGGCTACAGTAACCAAAACAGCATGGTACTGGTACCAAAACAGAGATCTATACCACTGGAACAGAACAGAGCCCTCAGAAATAATACCACACATGTACAGCTATCTGATCTTTGACAAACATGACAAAACAAGAAATGGGGAAAGAATTCTCTATTTAGTAAATGGTGCTGGGAAAATTGGCTAGCCGTAAGTAGAAAGCTGAAACTGGATCCTTCCCTTACTCCTTATATGAAAATTAATTCAAGATGGATTAGAAACTTAAATGTTAGACCTAAAACCATAAAAACCCTAGAAGAAAACCTAGGTAATACCATTCAGGACATAGGCATGGGCAAGGACTTCATGTCTAAAACACCAAAAGCAACAGCAACAAAAGCCAAAATAGACAAATGGGGTCTAATTAAACTAAAAAGCTTCTGCACAGCAAAAGAAAGTACCATCAGAGTGAACAGGCAACCTACAGAATGAGAGAAAATTTTTGCAATCTACTCATCTGACAAAGGGTTAATATCCAGCACCTACAAAGAACTCAATCAAATTTACAAGAAAAAACAACCCCATTAAAAAGTGGGCAAAGGATATGAACAGACACTTCTCGAAAGAAGACATTCATACAGCCAACAGACACATGAAAAAATGCTCATCATCACTCACCATCAGAGAAATGCAAATCAAAACCGCAATGAGATACCACCTCACACCAGTTAGAATGGCAATCATTAAAAAATCAGGAAACAACAGGTGCTGGAGAGGATGTGGAGAAATAGGAATGCTTTTACACTGTTGGTGGGACTCTAAACTGGTTCAACCATTGTGGAAAACAGTATGGCGTTTCCTCAAGGTTCTAGAACTAGAAATACCATTTGACCCAGTCATCCCATTCCTGGGTATATACCCAAAGGATTATAAATCATGCTACACACGTATGTTTATTGCGGCACTATTCACAATAGCAAAGACTTGGTGTCAACCCAAATGTCCATCAGTGACAGGCTCGATTAAGAAAATGTGGTACATATGCACCATGGAATACTATGCAGCCATAAAAAAGGATGAGTTCGTGTCCTTTGTAGGGACATGGATGCAGCTGGAAACCATCATTCTCAGCAAACTATCGCAAGAACAGAAAACCAAACACCACATGATCTCACTCATAGGTGGGAATTGAACAGTGAGATCACTTGGACATGGGAAGGGGAGCATTTCACACTGGGGTCTATTGTGGGGAGGGGGCAAGGTGAGGGATAGCATTAGGAGATATACCTAATGTAAATGACGAGTTGATGGGTGCAGCACACCAACATGGCACATGTATACATATGTAACAAACCTGCACGCTGTGCACATGTACCCTAGAACTTAAAGTATAATAAAAAAAAGAGAAAGAAACATAAGAAAAAGCTGTATTCTTAAATTTTACATAAAAATTTCCGTTAAAATACAATAAAATTTAGACCACTGTCTCGGCCTGAGTAGTGTCATTGCTTAGATACAGTGAATATGGAGACCTCAAGGGACTGAACTTCATAAGACCATAAAGGTCTAATCCTGGTCCTTTCACTAATAGGCTGTGTGACCTTGAACAAATCGTTCCAACTATATGACTCAATTTCCTCATGATTAAAAAAAAAAAAAAGAAATAATTATCCTTGACCTTCCCCAGGTACTAGTATGTGGAGATAGAACATGCACCCAGAAAGATTGATGAGGATGTAGAGAAAATGATACCTTCATACACTGCTAGTGGGAATGTTAAATGACATAGTTGCTGTAGAAAAAGTTGCTGTTGATGTAGAGAAATTGAAACCCTCATCCACTGCTAGTGGGAATGTAAAATAGCATAGCTGCTGTGGTAAAAGGTCTGGCAGTTCCCCAAAAATTAAACACAGAGTTACTATATGACCTAGCAATTTCATGCCTATATATTAGGTTGGTGTAAAAGTAATTGTGGTTTCTACCATTAAAAGTAATGGCAAAACCACAATTACTTTTGCACCAACTTTTTCCCCAAAGAAATGAAGAAATACATTCACATAAAACTTGTACAAATTCATAGCATCATTATTCTTAATAGCCAGAAAATAGAAACACTCCAAATGTTAATCAACTGATGAATGGATAAAAAAATGGGGTCTATCCATCCATACAATGAAATATTGCTCAGCCATAAAAATGAATGACGAACCATGCTTAACTAGGATGACCCTATAAAACATTATTCTTAGTGAAAGAAGCCAGTCACAAAAGACTGTGTTGTATTATTTCATATATAGGAAAAGTCCAGAAGAACTCAATCTTATTTAGAAAGTAGATTCATGATTGCCTAGAACTAGGGGAGTTGGGGATGGGGGAAGTAGGGGAACGATAACTAAAGAGTCCGAAGTTTCTTTTGGGATGATGGCACTGTTGTAAAATTAATTGTAATTCTGTGAATTGATTGTGGTTCTGTGAATTTACTGAAAATCATAGAATTGTACGCTAGAAATGAGTAAACTATATGGTATGTTAATTATATCTCAATAAAACTATTATTAACCTCCTCTCCCCTTTCTAGGGGAGGTTTTAGAGATCTGTTTTTCACACTGATTAAAGGAAAGTACTTGCTAAGAGCTGGACAAGTCAATTCTGTAATCATTGACTCATTACCCATTTTGACTAATTGAATTTTCAGAAACAGATACTGAGATGGAGTTTAGGAAGTAAAATGTTCATTAAAGGGATGCATCAGACTGGAGCTAAAGAGCTGTGACTATGGAATATAAAATTAAATTTTGATTGTATTCTATTATATCCGGTCCTTTCATATGGAGTAAGACTTTGATGTAGTCACCTGAAATGCATAGATATCTAATGGTGAAATTCAAATGTGTTTTGTTTCTTAAATTTCTGATAAAAGGTTCAACTTCAACACGAAAGTTCCAGAACCAATTGAAATTAAATATAGGTAAAGAAATAGCCGTTTTCCTTCACTTCTTCATAAGTATCTTCATTAGTTCTTCATTAATATCTCTCCCCTTGTCTAATTGGAATGTTGTTTTTAATTTTAATAGTGTCTTACAAAACTCAGTATTATTGTTTCAGATATGGGAGTTATAATCCTGGCACATGCTAGTATTATGACAAAAAATTAAATGAAACAATATATGCGGAATGTCTGGGTCAGAGCAGGTGCTCTTATTAATACAGGAAGGATAGCGACAGATACCTCAGCAATTTGTTGAGGTTCAATGCCATTTTAGGGATAATCTGAAACACCTTTTTAGTCTGTTTCAGTATACAGAGGCAGGAAAACAGTCACATACAGAATATACTTGGAAAAATTGCCAACTCTACCTCTGAGTTAGGTAGAGAAAGAACTTCCAAGATTGTTTCTAATACTACAATACAGGAAGCAGACTAGCTTATAAACATATTATTGAATAAAGAAAAGATATCTCCTTTAGGTACAAAATATATTTTATCCTTTTAAGATCCAATAAGAACATAGGCTTCAGTAATGTAAACTGTGTTATATTTTGAAATATCTAAGCTACATTTCTCTATAATAGTATCTTTTATTACATTTTGCCTGAAACTGCATGCCAAATTATTTAAACTTAAAGCAGCATGTGAAAGATAGCATTTGCCTAGCACTATTTTTTTCCTCCAGAGATAAATATAAAATGATATGTGATGGTCTATTTTATGCTTATTCTATTATAAAAGCACTAAAATATGAAAGTAGAAAAAAAGAAAGCAATATCTGATCACTTTTCCCTGGCATGCCCACCACCTTATGGTATTAATAAAACTGAAAATCCCCAAAAGTAGTACCAGTCTTTGTTTTTATGTTTACCTTAAAAAAGCTGTGAAACTGAACTCTACTTCTAACAGAGTAGTCCTAAATATGAGGGAAATTTTTTAATATGTCAAATTGTCCTACTGATATTTATACTTAGAAAAAATGCAATGTAGAATAAAGATAATTAATGCTATTATTTCCTCTTCATTGCCTTCTGCTTAAGTATATACCATTACGTGACATTTTAACACAATTATTCACAATAAAATGTGATGATTTCCATTCAAAATTATAACCAAATTGACACCATTATAATTAACCAAATGAGCCCACTACCTGTCCATCTGTTGGTAAAAGTAAAGGGAATTGACAAGATCTCGAAGAAGTCAGTCACTGTGAAAGTCATGCTACTGCCCTTCCATTATTACTTTTTCCACACTGGCATCCATTAAGTGATTCCATATTTGATGTGTATATTATATCTACTACACACTGTGCTTGACGCTGGATGGGAAGCAAAGATTAGGTTTTATAACTTCACCTCACCTCACCTCATCCATTCATGAAGATTGGAGAAGAATTTAATACTGGAATATCATACAGCATAATATAATTGCCATTGAAGAAGTTTATAGAAATTACACTTGGGATTCCAAAAGAGTAAAACAATCCATTGTAAGAATTAGAAAGTTTTTGTGGAGAAGATAGGATTTAGACTGGACTTGGAATGAGTGGAGAGAGTTTCAGTTTCTGGGGAAAAGATGATAGGCAGTTTAGCAGAAAAGGAGTAAGCAAAAGCATGGAGTGCATGTTGTGGTTTGCTTAGGAACTAGCATGCGTCATACAGAGCAGAACCATAGGAAACGAGACCAAGTATGGGTGTGGAAGGCAAGATAATTGGTTTCAAGTATCTTTCTCAAAGTAGTGGGAAATCAGAATAAATAATTCAAACAATTTACAAAAACAAGAGAGCCTTGTAAAGTTTTGTTAATAGGGGAATGTTGATTTTGGTAACCAGCCTCCAAGATACCCTACAATGATTCTAGCTTACTGGTATACATACAGTTTTATGGTACCCTCCCCAACTTCGTAGTGTACTACAATTTTGTCTTTGTAACTAACTGAATATGGCAGAAGTGATATATACCCCCTCCAAGATTAGATTATAAAACATACTATGATTTCAATCTTGCTCTCTCTCTTTCATTTTTTGTCTCCCTCGCTCTTCCCTCATACTTGGGAAGCCATGTCATAAACTCTATGGAGAGGCACACATGATAAAGAACAGAAGCCTCCTGCCAAAAGTCATGCAGCTAAGATTGAAAGCACATCTTCTAGCTGCAATCATGTCTGACACACTATAGCCCACTTAACATCTTGATTGCAACCACATGAGAGACCCTGAACTATAACTGCCCTGCAAAATTTCTCCCAGATTTCTGAGTCTCAGAAACTATATGAATATAAATGTGTGTTGTTTTTAGGGTGACAAATTTGAAGATTATTTGTTATGCAACAATAAACGACTACCACAAAGATGGATGAATTTAACACTATTAAGTTATTCATATGGCAGTAGAATTCTGGGTAGATTAAGAGAGAAAGCCACAATAAATGAGAAAGGTTAAGGAACAACTCTAGGTCACATGTCTAGTATTCAAACCCAAATTTGATTATATTGATGGTCAATGGTAAATGAAACATGCACTGAAAATTAAGTACTTTTAAAGCAAACAATTTCCCAAACAAAAGTACCTAATCTTTGTTATTTGGTGAAAGAATACTGTCAGTTTTAAACCACATAAAATACATTTTTGGGATGCTTCCAATACTGAACAGTTGTTTTTTTACTACTAAGATCATTTTATATTTATCATCTGAGAGCTTATTGATGAGTTCAATGAGAACATCATTTATGAAATGAGATAATTGGTGAACATTTAGTTGTTTTTATTACAAAAGAAAAAAACATAAATAAAAGACTTACACAGCAAATTATAACATGTTTCTCAAATTGATTTCATATTAATTATATTAATGATTTCCATCTGAGAGCCTGACACAGACTATCAACTCTGAATGGGCTTATCCTGCTTATTTCATATTGATCATTGTAATAAATATATCATTCCATTGCAAGAGCTTAGCATCAGTGCTAATCAGAATGTCACTGAGAATAAAAATAGAAAATGAAGAGATTATACTTGAGCAAAATGACAAGATTCAGCTGAGATCATAATAATCAATGAATAATAGTAGAAGACAGATAACACCCTTTGTTACTCTTGTAGGTGAGGATTTTTCTTGTATTCATCAGATGGATATTTTTTTTCTTTCTATTTTGGAACATGGAAGGATTGGAGAAGCTTGTACAGCACACTCTGCTGTGGCTGACAAATGGATCGAGAATTATCTTCCTATACCAGGATGTCAATTGGCTTAGACCATCTGTATTAATAGCAGTAAGTCTGACCAGAGATTGATGTAAACACTTCACCCAACATTTCCTTTACTTCTGCTTTTCTTATAGGTGTAGGACTTTTTTCCTTTCCTTGTTTTTGTAGTTAAATTAAAATATCAAGTTACATATTTCAAAATGAGGATATATTATATGTAACTTTAAAGTTCTTTTAAACAATTTAAAAATAAGGTTTAAAACAGAAAATAAGAGAAAGGGTTTTTCTTTATAAATTAATATTACCATATCCCAATACATCCAGGTTGTCATTTTCCCTCCTACAACTGTGGCAGACATGTAATGGACTTTTGTACTCATTTTCTTTTGAGGGTGGGCAAGGTAGTCACTTCCAAATTACTAACACTGGCTTGGTAAATGGATCTCATTTACCATCCATGCTCAAAGCGGTGCTGTTGTATTCAAAACACATACTTGTCCTGACATAATTACTTAGCAAAATTTTGGGTTGTGAAATCTTAAGGTGAAAAACAGATTACCAGTGAAATTTGAAAATCATATGGAATCACTAACTTTTTGTTTTTATTTTGTTTTTATTTTTATTTTTAGATGGAGTCTCACTCTGTAGCCCAGGTTAGAGTGCAGTGGTGTGATCTTGGCTCACTGTATCCTCTGCCTCCTGGGTTAAAGTGAGAATCACTAACTTTTTATATCAACTCAGAAGGTTTCCTTTTCTACATGCCAAACTAAACAAGTCTTATGACCCTTCCTATTGCTGAAACATAGATTCAAAGACAAAAACAAGAAACCAAACAAAAAAGAGAAACCTAGGTAGCTGCGGCAAACATTTTGCATGGGTATTCCATATACTGTAGGATTCAATGGCTTACTATCAACTATTTGGGCTGCTGAGGAATGAGAGGATATTTGAAAAGCAATATCTTCCAAAGTAGTCAATTATCAAATGCTTAATATTAAAACTAAGAAAATGTATAAAATGTAAGGCTCTGTAATAACTACCTGAAGCAAAAATGGACTTACAGATACACAAGGCAACAAACTATACTTCTACTAGAGTAGTTGAGGAAAATCAAGTGTAGCAGCAACAAAAACAGGCACCACCAATATCAGAAATGCCAATTTAAAAAATAATTTTTATAAATGAAGAGGTAAAAATGTATATACTTCTCCTTTCAAGAGTAAATTTAGCCTTTTCAGCAACTATTATTATTTTTCCTTCCTTTATAACTTTCTGGGTTATAAAAGACCATGGAATGTCATGGCCTCTATGTGATTGTCACGATCAGATTCTGCAGTTCAGACTGAGCAAGTACAAGTCAACAATTCCTCATGAACAATGATTATTTGAATACTGTATCTTACACAAATACCAGTAAAAGTAGAATTGGTATAACAAGCTGGTGGAAACTAAATTAGATAGAGAAATATGAAATTAGAATGAGAGTCTTGAAACCTGAAACCTGAGCAAGTACAAAAAAATTCGAGGTCTTTCTACAATTCCTAGTAATAGAAAGTCCTTTGGTTTCTTTCTTGTCATTTTAATTTAGAAAATATAACACTTGCAGTTATTAGTACTGACTCAGGAAAAACACTAAAATGATTTGAAATGTAGCTTCTCTTAAAAGTTCTATGATTTTAGATGAATTATTCAAATTTTCTGATTTTTAATTTATTTAGTTTTAGTGTGAGAAATAATAGTGCTTAACTCATAAGGTTGTTATAAGGGTTAAATGAGGTTAAGTATGGCACATGCTGAGCAAAATATCTGGCATATAATAAATGCTCAATAAATGCTAGCTGATAGAGATGTTAATACTTCTGTGCACAACTTGCACTAGCTTCTCCTCATTCTGTCTGATCCTACATACTCTCCCTCCTCATCCTCTTAGCTCTTGGAGTCGTGAATCTCTCCCGTAACTGTAATACGTTTTCAATCTTTTCTTCTGTCCTCAGTTTTCTCTGGTGACTCGGGCTCCCTTTGACATCTGTTTGTTTTGTGCCTTGTTCCACATTCAATCTCTCCTAGTTGCACACTGTTCCTAGATTGTCAACTACCCACATAGCTCCACTCCCTCCCTAGCAGGAATAGCCTATGTCTTCTCTTTCCCCACCTTGTGTGTGTATGGACATGGCCCTGATCCATGTCCATAGAACCTAGAACACAGATTATTTCATAGAAAGAACCACCATGAAGACAGAGGAGACTACTTATGGTGTAACAACTTAGTTAAAACAGAAAAAAAAAATATATTGAACTATGTTATAATAGCAACTGCAGCAATAAAATTTAAACCTGAAAATAGCAAATGTTAATTTGTCTCTTGCTTGAATTTCGTGGCCATCTTGGGATGGCAGAGGACTCTGCTTTATAGTGTTCTAATCAAGGATCCCGGCTGATAAAACATTCATATTTGGAACTTTAATGGTTTCCATGTTTAGAGTAAAGGAACTACAGACTGGTGCTGTTCCTATTCAGCCAGCTGGACCCCTTCCTTACACCTTTTACAAAAATCAACTCAAGATAGATCAAAGACTTAAATGTAAGTCCTAGGACCATAAAAATCCTAGAAGAAAACTGGGCAATACCATTCAGGACATAGGCATGGGCAAAGACTTCATGTTTAAAACACCAAAAGCAATGGCAACAAAAGCCAAAATTGACAAATAGGATCCAATTAAACTAAAGAGCTTCTACACAGCACAAGATACTATCATCAAAGAGAACAGGCAATCTACAGAATGGGAGAAAAATTTTACAATCTATCCATCTGACAAAGGGCTAATATCCAGAATCTACAAAGAACTTAACAAATTTACAAGAAAAAAACAACCCCATAAAAAAGTGGTCAAAGGATATGAACAGACACTTCTCAAAAGAAGACATTTATGCAGCCAACAAACATGAAAAAATGCTCATCATCACTATTAGAGAAATGCAAATCAAAAACCACAATGAGATACCATCTCATGCCAGTTAGAGTGGCGATCATTAAAAAGTCAGGAAACAACAGATGCTGGAGAGGTTGTGGAAAAATAGGAATGCTTTTACACTGTTGGTGGGAGTGTAAATTGGTTCAACCATTGTGGAAGACAGTGTGGCAGTTCCTCAGGGATCTGTAATTGGAAAGACCATTTGACCCAGCAATCCCATTACTGGGCATATACCCAAAGGATAATAAACCACTCTACTATATCGACACATGCACATGTATGTTTATTGTGGCATTATTCACTATAGCAAAGACTTGGAACCAACCCAAATGTCCATCAATGATAGACTAGATTAAGAAAATGTGGCACATATATACCATGGAATACTATGCAGCCATAAAAAAGGATGAGTTCATGTCCTTTGCAGAGACATGGATGAAGCTGGAAACCACCATTCTCAACAAACTACCACAAGATCATAAAACCAAACACCGCATGGTCTCACTCATAAGTGAGAGTTGAACAATGAGAACATATGGACTCAGGGAGGGGAACATCACTCACTGGGCCTATCGGGAGGTGTGGGGCCAGCGGAGGGATAACATTAGGAGAAATACCTAATGTAGCTGACGGGTTAATGGGTGCAGCAAACCACCAGGGTACATGTATACCTATGTAACAAAACTGCACATTCTGCACATGTAATCCAGAACTTAAAGTGTATATACACACACACACACACATACACACACACATATATATACACACACACATATATATATCTCAGAGTAAAGGAGCATTCCTCACATACAAATAACACAAGACACTCCATCTTACATTTTATTAGTGAGAGCAAGTCGTAAGTCTGTGCCTAACTCCAAGGAATCTCAGAAGTTCTCTCCTACTATTTTGTCTAGAATAATAGTAAACAGCACTAATGACTACAAAATTACTAACCAACATAATATACTATGACTCCTGAGAGCATAAAATGTATTTTATGAATCTTTACATTCACTTCCTCAAACAAAAACTTTGCCATAGTTGCTATACAATAAATGCTTTGGTGATGACTAGATAAATGATCTCATATACTGGATCATAAAAATGAATCCAAAGTTTTATTATGCTAACAGATGCAATATATAATGTTAATATCATCAACAGTTTTAGAAGAGCTTATTTACCCAGAATGTTTATGTACACATTCATTTTGCTTTGTAAATTAAAACAAATTAAAATTCTTCAAGTCTAACCCTGAGATTATTAATGTTTTTCTTCTGAATTATTGTACCATACAGTGTAATATAAAGCACCCTTGGGACTTTGCCAGAGTTTGCCATTGAGATCTTCCTCCAAAATTACTCTAGCTTTAAATTGCTTAACTTGCTATTGGAGAACATTCATATCCAAAGCTGTTAATCATAAGCACTATAGTAATATGAAGGCATTTAATGTTTTTTCCCTCTGTGGGAGATTAGGTGTCATGTTATCATACCATAATCATTACTTTGAGTGCACATTTTAATTCTCTTCTCTCCACCAATACACAACTCCTTCTAGGCTTGTAACATAACCTCTGTGTGCCTATTTCCATTTCTGGGGGAAGTTATTGTTATCGAATTTCTACTATGGCTTAATTTAGTGGTTTTAGACTCATACTTGAACTGATAGAATGAGTCATGAACGAACAGAAACATGGTGAAAGTGCCATATGTGAATGTTGCAAATAATTAAGACTCAGTATTAATGAAGGGGAATTACTGTGCTATGCTATGAAAAGAAGCTTCGTGATTTAGAAATCCTGAGTATTGCTAAGTTATTATAAGAAAATAAGAACTGCAATGACAGAGAAAAACCAAAATACTTTTTAAAAAATTGTTACTAAAACATTTTATAGAAAATAAAAAATAAACACTTTTTAAATGCAAACTTTCTATGATCATCTCCATGTTCTAACCCTTTATTTTGATGATTTAATAGTTAAACATGATATACCTGTCACTTAAACAAAATTTCATTCTCCCTTCTGAGTAATTAGGTTACAAACAAAGCAAAGAAAGCCAGCTAAACCATGAAAAAGTCTTACTATTCTGTCTCTTCACAACACTCTTTTTAAGCATTTGGAGGTAAGAAAAAGCTTTGCACAAGAAAAACTGGAAAATAAAATGTTTACTTTTTCCCTCTTGCTTCCTCTTCTTCATTTATCTAATACTAGGTTCCTTCTTTTTCATTACTCTATAAAGTCCTGCATTCTGCTCATCTGCCACCAAAAAAAAAAAAAAAAGTCACTTTTCCCATTAACATTTCCTCTTTTTTTCCTTTCTGTAGATTCTACTTCCCAAATTTGTCCAAAAGTTTAAAGGTTGTTTGATGGCTGTTTTCAGTTGTTACACTTTCCATACATGAATTTTACTAGGAAAATTTGCCATGTTAGTCTAAATATAAATAAGGATAAAGACATGTTCAATTGTGAATTTTTGTAATTCCCTGATTTCTAAGGATGAGGCTTCCAACTTGCAGGGTAAAACCCGAAAACTTTCACAATTATGAAGGATCTGGGAAGCAGAGAAAAGGGAACACTGAACAAGGCAGAAGCTACCTGGGTCTTATAATAAAGAGCTAAGCCAGAGAGAAACGAGGTAAGACACAAGGAATTATGGAGAAGCTTATAGCAGAGCAGTTGCTGTGAAATATTGAGAGAGAGAGAAAGAGAAAAGCAGAAAAGAGAGAGAGAAAAAGGAGAGAAGGTATCAGAAATCAAAGAGGGGACATCACTACAGATCCTTAAGGCATTAAAATATAATAATGAAACAAATGTGAACAACTATGGCAACAATTTTTCCATGGCATTTCTGTGGATACATATCTAAATATGTTTATACATATGTAGCTGTACTATATTTTTAGCTGTCCTAGAAAGCTACAAATATTTCTTCTTAATGGTTGTACCTTTTTATGCTTGTATCAGCTGCATGTGAAAGGTTTATTTGCCACACATCATTACCAAAACTTAGTGTTGTTAATCTGTCTAATTTTACCCTTTCTGATGAATGTGTACAGATATAGCATGGTGACTTTAATTTGTGTTTCTCTTATATTAATAACTTTGAGAGCCGCTTCATGCATTTATTGGTAATTTGGATATCCTCTTCTGGCCTCTTGCTCATTGTCTGTTAGAGCGACGACTGTCTTTTCCTTCTTGATTTGTAGAAGTTTTTTTTTTTTTTTTTTTTTTTAATGGTCATGCTACAAGTCCTTTGCTAATTATATTCAGTATTTTAAATATTTGCTAACTCTGTAAATTGCCTTTATATTCTCCAAATTGTGTCTTTTGATGAAAAGAAGTTTCTAATTTTAGTATACTTTATCAATGATTTTATTTATAGTTACTATTTTTTATATCCTGTTTAGGAAAGTTATGCCTATCTTAAAGTCATGAAAGTGGTAGAGTTCTTTTTTTTACAGCTAAAAAACATATTGAATTGATTTTTGTTTATCATTATGAGAAAGGGGCTGATGTTAATATTTTGTTTCATCTTGACAATATTATTCCTTTTTGACTGCTCTGCAGGGCCACCATCATGACAAATTGTGTCCACATACATATAAAATTGTTTCTGGACTCTCTAATCTGTGCCACTGGTCTATGTTTCTATCCTCACACAATTGTCATAGCACTTTTTAAAACCGTATGTTTATAATGAAGCTTTGTGTTGGGTAGTTTAAGTGCTATAACTTTTTTCTCTTCAAAACTATGTTGATTATTATTTCTATATTTTTATATAAATTTAAGAATTAACATTTCAGTTTCTTCGAAAAAAAAAAACTAGGGATTTTTCTTGGAACTGCATTTAGCTTATAAATTGTATTTGGGGAAAGCAAATCTTTTTGATGATACTAAACCTTCAAACCCAAAAATGTTACATATTTTCCCTGTTTATTTAGATTTCTCTAATTTCAAATAATTAATCATAATAGTGGCCTAGCATCTCTTTTGGTAAAGTCATTCCAGATATTTAATAAGGAATTAGTACAACTTGCTAGAAGAGCAAAATTGTTGCTGAGGCATAAAGTATGAATAAGAGCCAGCTTGACAATAGACGGCATTGGAGGGGTGATCTGTGGTAGATATTCAAGCAGCTGATAGGGCTTGAAAACAAGAGAGACTGCGGAAAATTGGGACACACAATGCAAAGTTTCATTATAAATGAATGTTTTTAAAAAGTGCTATGATAATTGTGCAAAGATAGAAACATAGAACAGTGACACAGACTAGAGAGTTCAGAAACAATCTTATACATATGTGGACACAATTTGTCATGATAGTGGCCCCGCAGTGCAGTCAAAAAATAATTGGGAAACTGGAAGGGCTTTAGTATGACTGAAAAAGTAGCTTAATATGATCGATTATACTAATATGTATTATTTGGATACAACTATTTGGATATTTACTATTATTGCTTGACATGAAAAGCATTTACTAGAAAACATAATAACAATCCTTATCTCACACCCATAATCCCAACACTTTGGGAGGCCGAGATGGGTGGATCATGAGGTCAGGAGATGGAAACCATCCTGGCTAACATGGTGAAACGCCGTCTCTACTAAAAATACAAAAAAAATTAGCCGGGCGTGGTGGTGGGCACCTGTAGTCCCAGCTACTCCAGAGGATGAGGCAGGAGAATGGTGTGAACCCGGGAGGCGGAGCTTGCAGTGAGCCGATATCACGCCACTGCACTCCAGCCTGGGCAACAGAGCAAGACGCCACCTCAAAAAAATAAATAAATAAATAAAAATAAAAATAAAAAACAGAAAACAACAATCCTTATTTTTCTCAACGTAACAAGTTATTCAGTGAGAAACTGTCGTTGCTAAGTGATGTATTTAGGCAATTTCTTCCCATAAAACTCCTGAATGTACCATCGTATTACTGTTTTAAGTTAAATAGTAAATTCATGAGCCCTATATACTTAATGTATTTCCCCACTTTCTCTTACTAAGAGACAGACAGTGCGACTTTGGGTCTCATGATAAGAGACTCTCTAACTTAACACCATATAATGTGTAAATACCATATGATACAGCATTTGCAAATAAATTTTAAAATATATAGAACACATTAAGATATTCCAACTTAACTGATTTATTGTATTAAATGTAACAGTGAGAAAAATGTTAAACCCTTGCTCTGAAGCCGATGTGCCTTATGTTACACAACTGCTCATTTCTTCATTATTTTGAAAAACAGGCAATAATACATATCTGTGAAATAAGAGCAACTGATAAACAAATGAATGTAAGGGCAGGGGGACAAGAACAAAGTTCCAAAGGAATAAACATTTTGGAAATGTAGTGTAAAATCCTTGCCTTTGTCTTCAGTGTGAACACAAAGTTGCAGGAATCAAAATCACATAAATGAATAGGAGGCATGAAAAATGTTTGTGATAAAAGATACAAACATGGGGAAGGCAAGTTTGAGGTATTTTAGATTGGAAATATTTTAGAAGAAAGACTATAAAAGATGCAAATAATTTGCCATACATATTGAGAATGAAACTTAAAATGTCTTAGTAGAATGATATTTATGGAATATGGACTGCTGCTGAAACAAAGTCAACTTACCATTATTTTTTAATCAGCATTTGATATTGTTCTATCACATATATATGTTCTATATATATAGATATAATATATATAATATATAGAGATATAATATAGATATAGATATAATATAGATATAATATAGATATAATGGTTCTATCACAGCGTGATAGTAGCTTGAATTCATACAAGTCAACATTCATTGAAAGCTATTATGGTTGTTTAAGATTTTGTGAATTGCTGGAGCAGCTGACATTCTGTTTTCATCAAACGCTCGAAGCGGGTGGCAGTATGGTTTGATAAAATTACATAAACTTGGGGTAAACAGACCAGGGTTCCAACAACAGCTCCGATTCATATTACTTGTTTGGCCTTAGGCAAACTACATGGATTCTCCCAGTTTTCTTGTGAAATGAGAAAGTTCCTTTTAAACCTGTGAATGTATAATTTTTAAAACCTGATTGCAAATTTTATCTGTTTGTTCATGTAATGCAAGTACAGTTAGCAGGCTAAGAAATTAGTTATAATCTAGAGCTACTCTCTTTACAAACATGTAGAGGCCCTTTTCTGTGGAGGGGATTTCAGAGGACAGAACTATGAGAAAACCACACATTTGGAGCAGCAAGCTGCCTTGCTGAGAATGATTTAACTGTCACTTGTGCTACCTGATATGATTTAGTTGAAGACTAACGTAGCCCTTCTAATTTCAAAATCCTCTCTCATTGTCAAAAGTTAGTGTTTGCAGCATTTCATTAGTTAAGCCCAGCTCTCTTATAATTAGCAAGGCTGCAGATGGATGCCCATGCAGGACACCTTCGTTTGCTTATTCCAGCCTAGCACGCTGGGTATACACAAAGTCTGCTGGAGTCTGAGGTCCTTCCCAGGAAGTTAAGTGGATCCATCTTCATTCTGCTAGCCTATCTTTCACAACAGGCACACACTGATTAAATGTTATTTCCATTTTATTTTTACTCCTTCTCACCTTGCTGGATCTATTTTACAATTAAATCAACTTCACTGCTTTAGAAATTTTTATTAAAAACTAATCACACAAATAAATTCTTCCAGGGTCACTTTTTAAATTTTTAGCCTACTCTGAGATGTGACATATAATATTTTTAATACCAGTTATTTTATGTACATAATATTCCAACTCTAGGTTTTTTATAATCAGAAAAGATTTAGCAATATTCAGATTTCAGTTTATAATTCTAGTGTTTCTTAACCATTTTCTACCATCCTCAAAACAGTATATAGACAGTCAGCAATTTAATTAAAAATCCTATTTAGGAGAAACATTGAAAGTAGAAAGATTATCAGAATATAAGCCATTGAGGGATTAATATAAATGTAAATAAATCTTAAATAGAAAAAAGAAAGCCATGCAAAGAAATTTCACATTCTCAGTAGAGCTGAGATCAGCTGATTAGCTGATTTTGACAGCTTATCTCATGAGTACTGTCAGGATTTTTCACAAGGTACTTGAAATTGTTTTCATTTCTACATAAAAGATACAAATCAATTATCTTTATGCATCTGGATTTATAAAACACACTACTGGAATTATTGAAATTATTAGTCTCAGAAAAAAATTCATAATCAAATGTGCTTCAAACTATCATTTGTTGAAGATTAGACATCTTTGAGATAGCTTTCAATAAATTTTTGAAAATGCCTGTAGGTGTCACAGAG
Source organism: Macaca mulatta (assembly GCF_049350105.2). Lineage (NCBI taxonomy): Eukaryota > Metazoa > Chordata > Mammalia > Primates > Cercopithecidae > Macaca > Macaca mulatta. Next base: position 93,393,157 of record NC_133414.1, on the reverse strand, counting down.
AGCAGTTAAGGAAAAGGAGAAAGGAAAACAGGTTACATGTGCAATTTCACATTGCCCAGCCATAACTTTTTTTTTTTTTTTTTTTTTACTTATGAAATACGTCCTTGCTGAGGATGCATATTTTTGTGGTTGTTCTCTATAAAGGAGAAATCTAAGATTCTATTAACTATACATGAATACCTTCCTACACAACCTTGTCCATTTCTTTCTTACCTTTTAAATTCTCAGGGCAATGACAAACTCAGTGCGGGCTTTGGCAGTGGTCCACATAGCTCTTTCCTTTTAGCATAGTTATTTGACTTTCTACTTATGAAAATAAGAAACGACTAACATTTGTAACTAAAAGCATTAATTATAGTATTTTTATGAGACGATAATTATACTAGATGATAAATAGTGGCCATGACATAAATCACATATCAAAAAATGTTACTGCATTCTATTTTTAAAGACTTTTTAATACTTTGAGAAAATGTTAATTAAATCTTAAATAAGACAATGGTGTACAATAATATGAACCTATTATCATAATACTATATACATGTGTAATATATTTTTTGTGAAACAGAGTATATATTAGATAAATTAAAATAAAATTATTAATTATAGCTATACTTTGATTTTATGAGTAATATGGGATTTTTAAATTGTATTTTCTAAGATTTCTACAATTTTATATATTAATTTTACAACTGCAAAGAAAAGAAAGCAATAAGCATCTCTGAGGCACTGGATAAGCCAGGTTTTTCAAGTCTCTACCCAGTATGTTGAGATTTTATCTATGTCAGCTTCTGGAGAAATTTTTAAAAATACAGATTCTAGAGCTCCTAGCACAGACTCATTTTAGCAATGATTACTGGCAACCGGTATTTAAGTAAAAATGTCCTGGAGATTCTGGGGTTAGCCAGATATAGGAAAGACAAGTCTAAGTAGCAAAGGCAGATGCTTAATGACCAAATCATTGAGAAGCATTGCCAGCAGGTGCCTGAGATAAGGTCTATTAGAAATGCCTAGGATTTCCTTGGTTGTTCAGGGTCTTTTATGGTTCTATACAAATTTTAAAATAGTGTTTTCTAGTTCTGTGAAGAATTTCATTGGTAGTTTGATAATAACAGCATTGAACCTGTAGATTGCTTTGGGCAGTAAACCATTTTAATGAAATTGATTCATCCTATCCATAAGCATTGGATGTTTTTCCATTTGTTTGTGTCCTTTCTGACTTCTTTGAATGTTGTTTTTAAATTTTCATTGTAGAGATCTTTCTCCTCCCTGGTTAGCTGTGTTCCTAGATATTTTATTCTTTTTGTGGCAATTGTGAATGTGATTGCTTTCCTGATTAGGCTCTTGGTTTGGCTGTTGGTGGTGTATAGGGAATGCTAGTGATTTTTTTACATTGATTGTGTATCCTGAAACTTTGCTGAAGTTGCTTATCAGCTGAAGGAGCTTTTGGGCCAAGACTATGGGGTTTTCTAGATATAGAATCATGTCATCTGCAAATAGGGATAGTTTGACTTCCTCTATTCCTATTTTGATGCCCTTTATTTCTTTTTCTTGCTTGATTGCTCTGATTAGCACTTCCTAGATTATGTTGAATAGGAGTGGTGAGAGAGGGCCTCTTGTTTTGTGCCGGTTTTCAAGGGGAATCCTTCCAACTTTTGCCCATTCAATATGAGGTTGGCTGTGGGTTTGTCATAGATGGCTCTTATTATTTTGAGGTATGTTCCTTCAATACCTAGTTTATTGAGAGTTAGTAACATTAATAGGCTGTTATCTTTAGCAAACTAATGGAGGAATAGAAAACCAAATACTTACAAATCGGAGCTAAATTATGAGAACTCATGGTCACAAAGAAGGGAACAACAGACACTGGCATCTACTTAAAAGTGGAGGGTAGGAGGAGGGAGAAGAACAGGAAACAAAATTATTAGGTACTGAACGATGCACCTGGGTGATGAAATAGTTTGTACAACAAACGCCATGACATGAATTCACTTATGTAAAAACCTTCACATGGACCACCTAAAATAAAAGTTTTTTTTTTTTTTTTTTTAAATAAGTTCTAGGGTATATGTGCACAATGTGCAGGTTTGTTACATATGTACACATGTGCCATGTTGGTGTGCTGCACTCATTAACTCGTCATTTACATTAGGTATATCTCCTAATGCTATCCCTCCCCCTGCCCCCTCCCCACAATAGGCCCCGGTGTGTGATGTTCCCCTTCCTATGTCCAAGTGATCTCATTGTTCAAATCCTACCTATGAGTGAGAACATGTGGTGTTTGGTTTTCTGTTCTTGCGATAGTTTGCTGAAAATGATGGTTTCCAGCTGCATCCATGTCCCTAAAAAGGACATGAACTCATCATTTTTTATGGCTACATAGCATTCCATGGTATATATGTGTCACATTTTCTTAATCCAGTCTATCAATGATGAACTTTTGGGTTGATTCCAATTCTTTGCTATTGTAAATAGTGCTGCAATAAACATATGTGTGCATGTGTCTTTATAGCAGCCTGCTTTATAATCCTTTGGGTATATACACAGTAACAGGGTGGCTGGGTCAAATGGTATTTCTAGTTCTAGATCCTTGAGGAATCGCCACACTGTTTTCCACAATGGTTGAACTAGTTTACAGTCCCACCAACAGTGTAAAAGTGTTCCTATTTCTCCACATCCTCTCCAGCACCTGTTGTTTCCTGACTTTTTAATGATCACCATTCTAACTGGTGTTTGATGGTATCTCATTGTGGTTTTGATTTGCATTTCTCTGATGGCCAGTGATGATGAGCATTATTTCGTGTGTCTGCTGGCTGCATACATCTTCTTTTGAGAAGTGTCTGTTCATATCCTTTGCCCACTTTTTGATGGTTTTTTTTTTTCTTGTAAATTTGTTTGAGTTCTTTGTAGGTTCTGGATATTAGCCCTTTATCAGATGAGTATATTGCAAAAATTTTCTCCCATTCTGTAGGTTGCCTGTTCACTCTGATGGTAGTTTCTTTTGCTGTGCAGAAGCTCTTTAGTTTAATGAGATCCCATTTGTCAATTTTGGCTTTGGTTGCCATTGCTTTTGGTGTTTTAACATGAAGTCCTTGTCAATGCCTATGTCCTGAGTGGTACTGCTTAGGTTTTCCTCTAGGGTTTTTATGGTTTCAAGTGTAACATTTAAGTCTCTAATCCATCTTGAATTAATTTTTGTATAAGGTGTAAGGAAGTGATCCAGTTTCAGCTTTCTACTTATGGCTACCCAGTTTTCCCAGCACCGTTTATTAAATAGGGAATCCTTTCCCCATTTCTTGTTTTTGTCAGGTTTGTCAAAGATCAGATGGTTGTAGATGTGTGGTATTATTTCTGAGGGCTCCGTTCTGTTCTATTGGTCTATATCTCTGTTTTGGTACCAGTACCATGCTGTTTTGGTTACTGTAGCCTTGTAGTATAGTTTGAAGTCAGGTAATGTGATGTCTCCAGCTTTGTTCTTTTGGCTTAGGAATGTCTTGGCAATGCAGGCTCTTTTTTGGTTCCGTATGAATTTTAAAGTAGTTTTTTCCAATTCTGTGAAGAAAGTCATTGGTAGCTTAATGGGGATGGCATTGAATCTATAAATTACCTTGGGCAGTATGGCCATTTTCATGATATTGGTTCTTCCTATCCATGAGCATGGAATGTTCTTCCATTTGTTTGTGTCCTCTTATATTTCATTGAGCAGTGGTTTGTAGTTCTCCTTGAAGAAGTCCTTTACATCCCTTGTAAATTGGATTAGTAGGTATTTTATTCTCTTTGAAGCTATTGTGAATGGGAGTTCCTTCATGATTTGGCTCTCTGTTTGTCTCTTATTGGTGTAAAAGAATGCTTGTGATTTTAGCACATAGATTTTGTATCCTGAGACTTTGCCGAAGTTGCTTATTAGCTTAAGGAAATCCTTCAAAAAATCAGTGAATCCAGGAGCTAGTTTTTTGAAAAGATCAACAAAATTAATAGACTTCTAGCAAGACTAATAAAGAAGAAAAGAGAAATAATCAAATAGATGCAATAAAAAAATGATAAAGGGGATATCACCACCAATCCCACAGAAATACAAACTAACATCAGAGAATCTTATAAAAACCTCTACGCAAATAACCTAGAAAACCTAGAAGAAATGGATAAATTCCTGGACACATACACTTTCCCAAGACTAAACCAGGAAGAAGTTGAATCCCTGAATAGACCAATAACCAGGCTCTGATATTGAGGCAATAATTAATAGCCTACCAACCAAAAAAAGTCCAGGACCAGATGGATTCACAGCTGAATTCTACCAGAGGTACAAGGAGGAGCTGGTACCATTCCTTCTGAAACTATTCCAATCAATAGAAAAAGAGGGAATCCTCCCTAACTCATTTTATGAGGCCAACATCATCCTGATACCAAAGCCTGGCAGAGACACAACAGAAAAAGAGAATTTTAGACCAATATCCCTGATGAACATCAATGCAAAAATCCTCAGTAAAATACTGGGAAATCGAATCCAGCAGCACATCAAAAAGCTTATCCACCATGATCAAGTGGGCTTCATCCCTGGGATGCAACACTGGTTCAGCATATGCAAATCAAAAAATGTAATCCAGCATATAAACAGAACCAAAGACAAAAACCACATGATTATCTCAATAGATGCAGAAAAGTTCTTTGACAAAATTCAACAGCCCTTCATGCTAAAAACTCTCAATAAATTCGGTATTGATGGAACGTATCTCAAAATAATAAGAGCTATTTATGACAAACCCACAGCCAATATCATACTGAATGAGTAAAAACTGGAAGCATTCCCTTTGAAAACTGGCACAAGACAGGGATGCCCTCTCTCACCACTCATATTCAACATTGTGTTGGAAGTTCTGCCCAAGACAATCAGACAAGAGAAAGAAATAAAGGGTATTCAATTAGGAAAAGAGGAAGTCAAATTGTCCCTGTTTGCAGATGACATGATTGTATATTTAGAAAACCCCATTGTCTCAGCCCAAAATCTCCTTAAGCTGATAAGAAACTTCAGCAAAATCTCAGGATACAAAATTTTAAATGATACCAATTTCCCTTTCTCCTAAACAATGTATCTTTTTACATGCAATGTATTAAGAAGTGCTGTCATGCTCTCCCCTTGTCTATGCAAATAATCAGAAACTATTTATAGATCTTTTGTTCCAGGAAGATGACAGATCAAGGTTTAAATCTTAAACATGTGAGTAGCAGCAAACTACTGTTTTCATTAGGCTAAATGGGAATTTTCAAAGTACAAGCACATAAACAGGAATTTAAAATTTCTGTTAAATTACAAAAATATTAGGTCATATAGCAATAATAGGAAGAAGAATGCTAATATTAAATACATGTGTACAAAATATTAAATATATGTTTACAAAAATTTCTATTAAGAAAGTTTCACTTATATATCCTTTTATTAATTTATCCCTGAATATTGATTGAATATTTATGTATTCTATGTGTAGTGACCTACACAGGTTAATCATGATAAATAAAGCAGGCAATATCCTTATGCTCATGGAAATTATAGTGCAGCAGAAATAAAAGATTCTTTAAAGTATCACAAGTAAATAATGATAAAATATAATGAGTGCAAGGAAGGAAAAGCACTACTTATTAGAAGTTTCAAGAGGAAGACCAAAAATTTAGGTTGAAAGTAAACAAAGTTTCCTAAATAAATTAGTAGGAATTACTTTTTAAAATATCAGGAGTGTATGTGTGCATGTGTGTATTTCAGGCAAGAGAACAAATACTCATTTAAGCCAGAAATTAGTGTATTGCCTGAAAACCCAGACGTGAGTCTGACCATCTGGAAAAACTAAAATAATAAACAAAACAAAACAGAATAGTGAAGTTAGACCATCGCAAGAGACAAGAGGGACACAATAATAATGGTGTAAGCAGTTACCATACTGTGGCAAAATCTCATGGAATTTTAAATATATTTTCTCAATGTGGTAAGAAGCCATTGAAGATTTTTATTTAAGGATGATTTGACAGAACTCGCTAAACAATAATCAAATAATTTAGTGACTCATTCAAATCAATAGCAATCTAAAAACTATACTACTACCTCAAAAACACTTCCCTCTATGGCGGGGCACCAAACCAATAGCAATCTAAAAACTATACTACTACCTCAAAAACACTTCTCTCTATGGCGGGGCACCAACCCTAACCCAGAGAACAACCATGACATCTGTTTTTACCAGAAAGCTTTCTGGGTTTAACTTATCAACTACATCTGTAAACTGCATACTGATCTCTAGCCCTGGGGAGATTTCTGCAGAAAAGCAGGCTGTTAGCAAACATCTACAAATTCAGCTTTCTCAAAAAGCCTTTTTATTATAACTATTAGTCACAAAAGTCTGCTTGGTTGTCATTTCTTCTCCTATCTGTTTTAGAAGACCCTGAAATCAACCCTCTCAGAAAATACTGAGAACACTCAATGGTATCAGAAAAATTTTGAATGTCTTTGAGAACAGGTAGATGACACAGTCTCTACAACTAGTTCTTCCAGTGAATGTTGTCTGTGGAAAAACTATCTTATTATTTAAACTTTTGCAAAATAAATGCCATACACAGGTGTCCCCATCTCACTCTTAGTCCATAGTAAAACCACTGTAAAACATGGTTTGCATGTGTTTGCTGCTGAGTGGTATGTCCACCTGCTTCAGCACCAGTAGCATCTGCAGACCCAACAGGCTCCCATCATTTTGGACTCTTGTCATTTTTAGTACCATCTGGCAGCGTTTTTGCTGAAACACTTTTCTTGAAAACTTGGGCAGAGGGGTGGTCTTCGCTGGGTTTTGATGGTGTTCATGTCATTAAACAAAGGCCACATCAACATTTATTTTTCATGATAATCCTTTCTCGATGTTTGGGTTATTTTGAGATGGCTGAAGTGCCTCCGAATTCCTAGAGGCCTTACAGTTTGATTGACAGGATTTGTGAAGCACACACTTCACCTCTTGAAAGGGTCCTCTGTGACTGAATACTGTGACATCTTGATCTTTCTCAGGTTTGAGACAAAGGTTGTATAGGTACACCCATTTTTCTATGCCACATTTGTGGAAACAATTTCTTAATTTTAACAGCCTTTGCCATAAGGAGAGGCCAAGAATTTTTAAAACAATCAGTCCTTAGGTCCTTTTGATTTAATAGTTCTTCCCTTAATTAACCTCTCTTCTTTCTCATTTTATTATAAGCAGCAAGAAGCAATCAGGATGGCACTTGCAACGTTTTGCTGAGGAATTTCTTTAGCTGTATAACAAGTTCAGCACTTACAAGTTCTGCTTTTCACATAACTTCAGGGGACAATTTTGCTAAGCTTTCTGCTACTGTTTAACAAGGATGTCCTTTTCTTTAGTTTTCAAAATATGTTCATCCATAACTTCAGAGTACTCATCGGCAGTATCCTCCAGGTCCAAATTTTCACCAGCCACTTGTTCAAGGTAATATGGGCTTTCTCTATCATTCTACTCAAAATTACTTAAGGATTTGTTTAAAAAGCACCCATATCCAAGCATCAAAATATATTTTAATTTTATATTGCTGCATAATAAATACCACAAAATTAACAGCTTAAAAATACATCTATCATCTCACAGTTTCTCGGGGTTTTGAGTCAGAGCACAGCTTAACTGGGTCTTCTGCTTCAGGCTTTCATAAGTCTGCAATCAAAGTGCCAGCAGGGACTACAGTTTCAGTGAGACAGCTGGTTATTTATTAAACTCACACGGTTGTTCGTGATCCTCACAGTTGTAAGACTGAGGCCCTTAGATCCGAGAGTTAAGTCACAGTTCTTTGTTGTGGTTGCCTCCCATAATATGGTGGTTTTCTTCATCAAGCCAATAAAGAGAGCAAGTCTGCTATAAGGATGGAGAATTATAAAATGTCATGTAGTCACGAAAGTCTTGTACCATTACTTTTTCCATACTTTTTTAGTTAGGAACATGTCCCGGGTTCCTTCCACACTGAAAAGGAAGGGGTTATAAGAGGAAAGGAAAACCAGGTGGTGGAGATCATAAGGACCACCTTAAACTGGTCTACCACACAGCTGTAGCATGTAAGTGTTAATAGATCTTTTTTAAAAAATACAAGAAAAACAAGAGAATAAAACACTCAAGTACTTGTAAGCATAGTTATGAAAAGGTCTCATTTTGTCTGATTCAAAAACACATACTGATATGGTTTGGCTGTGTCCCCACCCAAATCTCATCTTGAATTGTAACTCCCACATTTTCCATGTGTCATGGGAAGGACCCAGTAGGGGAGTAATTGAATCATGGGAGCAGGTCTTTCTCATGCTGTTCTCATGATAGTGAATACGTCTCAGAAGATCTGATGGTTTTATACAGAGGAGTTACCCTGAACGGGTTCTTTTTTTGCCTGCTGCAATCCATGTAAGACGTGACTTATTCCTCACCTTCCACCATGATTGTGAGGCCTTCCCAGCCACGTGGAACTGTAACTTTATTAAACTTCTTTCTTCTGTAAATTGCCCAGTCTTGGGGATATCTTTATCAGCAGTGTGAGAACAGACTAATACAGTAAATTTGTACCAGTAGAGTGGAGTGCTGCTGAAAAAAAATACTCAAAAATGTGGAGGCAACTTTGGAGCTGGGTAACAGGCAGAGTTTGAAACAGTGTGGAGGGCTCAGAAGAAGACAGGAAAATGTGGGAGAGTTTGTAACTTCCTAGAGGCTTGTTGAATCACTTTGCCCAAAATGTTGAATAATGATATGGAAAATAAAATCCAGGCTGAGATGATCTCAGATAGAAATGAGGAACTTGTTGCGAACTGGAGCAAAGGTGACTCTGATATGTTTTAGCAAAGAGACTGGCAGCATTTTGCTCCTGCCCTAGAGATATGCAGAACTTTGAACTTCAGAGAGATGATTTAGGGTATCTGGCAGAAGAAATTTCTAAGCAGCAAAGCATTCAAGAACTGACTTGGGTGCTGTTAAAGGCGTTCAGTTTTTTTTTTTTTTAATTTATTTATTATTATTATACTTTAAGTTGTAGGGTACATGTGCATAACGTGCAGGTTTGTTACATATGTATACTTGTGCCATGTTGGTGTGCTGCACCCATCAACTCGTCATTTACATCAGGTATAACTCCCAATGCAATCCCTCCCCCCTCCCCCCTCCCCATGATAGGCCCCGGTGTGTGATGTTCCCCTTCCTGAGTCCAAGTGTTCTCATTGTTCAGTTCCCACCTATGAGTGAGAACATGCGGTGTTTGGTTTTCTGTTCTTGTGATAGTTTGCTAAGAATGATGGTTTCCAGCTGCATCCATGTCCCTACAAAGGACACAAACTGATCCTTTTTGATGGCTGCATAGTATTCCATGTTGTATATGTGCCATATTTTCTTAATCCAATCTGTCACTGATGGACATTTGGGTTGATTCCAAGTCTTTGCTATTGTGAATAGTGCTGCAATAAACATACGTGTGCATGTGTCTTTATAGCAGCATAATTTATAATCCTTTGGGTATATACCCAGTAACGGGATGGCTGGGTCATATGGTACCTCTAGTTCTAGATCCTTGAGGAATCGCCATACTGTTTTCCATAATGGTTGAACTAGTTTACAATCCCACCAACAGTGTAAAAGTGTTCCTATTTCTCCACATCCTCTCCAGCACCTGTTGTTTCCTGACTTTTTAATGATTGCCATTCTAACTGGTGTGAGATGGTATCTCATTGTGGTTTTGATTTGCATTTCTCTGATGGCGAGTGATGACGAGCATTTTTTCATGTGTCTGTTGGCTGTATGAATGTCTTCTTTTGAGAAATGTCTGTTCATATCCTTTGCCCACTTTTTGATGGGGTTGTTTGTTTTCTTCTTGTAAATTTGTTTGAGTTCTTTGTAGGTTCTGGATATTAGCCCTTTGTCAGATGAGTAGATTGCAAAAATTTTCTCCCATTCTGTAGGTTGCCTGTTCACTCTGATGGTAGTTTCTTTTGCTGTGCAGAAGCTCTTTAGTTTAATGAGATCCCATTTGTCAATTTTGGCTTTTGCTGCTGTTGCTTTTGGTGTTTTAGACATGAAGTCTTTGTCCATGCCTATGTCCTGAATGGTACTACCTAGGTTTTCCTCTAGGGTTTTTATGGTGTTAGGTCTAACATTTAAGTCTCTAATCCATCTTGAATTAATTTTCGTATAAGGAGTAAGGAAAGGATCCAGTTTCAGCTTTCTACTTATGGCTAGCCAATTTTCCCAGCACCATTTATTAAATAGGGAATCCTTTCCCCATTTCTTGTTTCTCTCAGGTTTGTCAAAGATCAGATGGCTGTAGATGTGTGGTATTATTTCTGAGGACTCTGTTCTGTTCCATTGGTCTACATCTCTGTTTTGGTACCAGTACCATGCTGTTTTGGTTACTGTAGCCTTGTAGTATAGTTTGAAGTCAGGTAGCGTGATGCCTCCAGCTTTGTTCTTTTGACTTAGGATTGTCTTGGAGATGCGGGCTCTTTTTTGGTTCCATATGAACTTTAAAGCAGTTTTTTCCAATTCTGTGAAGAAACTCATTGGTAGCTTGATGGAGATGGCATTGAATCTATAAATTACCTTGGGCAGTATGGCCATTTTCACGATATTGATTCTTCCTATCCATGAGCATGGTATTTTCTTCCATTTGTTTGTGTCCTCTTTTATTTCACTGAGCAGTGGTTTGTAGTTCTCCTTGAAGAGGTCCTTTACATCCCTTGTAAATTGGATTCCTAGGTATTTTATTCTCTTTGAAGCAATTGTGAATGGAAGTTCATTCCTGATTTGGCTCTCTGTTTGTCTGTTACTGGTGTATAAGAATGCTTGTGATTTTTGCACATTAATTTTGTATCCTGAGACTTTGCTGAAGTTTCTTATCAGCTTAAGGAGATTTTGGGCTGAGACAATGGGGTTTTTTAAATATACAATCATGTCATCTGCAAACAGGGACAATTTGACTTCTTCTTTTCCTAACTGAATACCCTTGATTTCTTTCTCTTGCCTAATTCCCCTAGCCAGAACTTCCAACACTATGTTGAATAGGAGTGGTGAGAGAGGGCATCCCTGTCTTGTGCCAGTTTTCAAAGGGAATTTTTCCAGTTTTTGCCCATTCAGTATGATATTGGCTGTGAGTTTGTCATAATCTAGAAGAAATGGATAATTTCCTGGACACTTACACTCTTCCAAGACTAAACCAGGAAGAAGTTGAATCCCTGAATAGACCAATAGCAGGCTCTGAAATTGAGGAAATAATTAATAGCCTACCAACCAAAAAAAGTCCAGGACCAGATGGATTCACAGCTGAATTCTACCAGAGGTATAAGGAGGAGTTGGTACCATTCCTTCTGAAACTATTCCAATCAATAGAAAAAGAGGGAATCCTCCCTAACTCATTTTATGAGGCCAACATCATCCTGATACCAAAGCCTGGCAGAGACACAACAAAAAAAGAGAATTTTAGACCAATATCCCTGATGAACATCGATGCAAAAATCCTCAATAAAATACTGGCAAACCGGATTCAGCAACACATCAAAAAGCTTATCCACCATGATCAAGTGGGCTTCATCCCTGGGATGCAAGGCTGGTTCAACATTCGCAAATCAATGAACATAATCCAGCATATAAACAGAACCAAAGACAAGAACCACATGATTATCTCAATAGATGCAGAAAAGGCTTTTGACAAAATTCAACAGCCCTTCATGCTAAAAACGCTCAATAAATTCGGTATTGATGGAACGTACCTCAAAGGCGTTCAGTTTTAAAAGGGAAACAGAGCATAGAAGTTCAAAAAATTTGCAGCCTGACAATGGGATAGGAAAGAAAATCTCATTTTCTGAGGATAAATTCAAACCAGCTGAAGATATTTGCATAGGAAACAAGGAGTCAAATGTTAATCACCAAGATAATGGGGAAAATGTCACCAGAGCACCAGAGCATGTGAGAGATCTTTGTTTCAGCCCCTCATCACAGGCCCGGAGACTTAGGAGGAGAACATGGTTTTGTGGACAGGGCCCACGATTCCTCTGCTGTGGGCAGTCTAGAGACTTGGTGTCCTGCATCCCAGCTGCTCCAGCAGTGACTAAAAGGGGCCAAGGTACAGCTCAGGCCATGGATTAAAAGGGTGCAAGCCTCAAGTCTTAGCAGCTTCCATATGGTGTTGAGCCTGCTGGTGCACAGAAGTCAAGAATTGGGGTTTGGAAACTTCCACCTAGGATTCAGAAGATGTATGGAAACACCTGGATGTCTAGGCAAAATTTACTGCAGGGGAAGGCCACTCATGGAGAACCTCTGCTAGGGCAGTGTTAAAGGGAAATGTGGGGTGGCAGCTCCCACACAGAGCCCCACTGGGGCACTGTCTAGTGGAGCTGTGAGAAGAGGGCCAGCATCCTCTAGACCCCAGAATAGTAGATCCGTCAACAGCTTGCACCATGACCCTGGAAAAACCACAGACACTTAACACCAATGCATGAAAGCAGCCAAGAGGGAGGCTATACCCTGCAAAGCCACAGAGACAGACCTGCCCAAAACGATAGGAACCCACCTTTTGAATCGGTGTGACCCCAATGCCAGACAGGGAGTCAAAGGAGATCATTTTGGAACATTAAGATTTGACTGCCCTTTTGGCTTTTGGACTTGCATGGGGTCTATAACCCCTTTGTTTTGATCAGTTTCTTCCATTTGGAATGACTGTATTTAGCCAATACCTGTACCCTCATTGTATCTAGGAAGTAACTAGCTTGCTTTAGATTTTACAGGCTCATGGGCAGTGTGATGGTTAATACTGAGTGTCACCTTGATTGGATTGAAGGATGAAAAGTATTGATTCTGAGTGTGTCTGTGAGGGTGTTGCCAAAAGAGATTAACATTTGAGTCAGTGGGCTGGGAAAGGCAGACCCACCCTTAATTTGGGTGTGCACACTCTAGTCAGCTGCCAGGGTGATCGGAATAAAAGCAGGCAGAAGAAAGTGAAGAGATCAGACTGGCTTTCCCTCCCAGCCTACATCTTTCACCCGTGCTGGATGCTTCCTACCCTTGAACATAGGACTACAAGTTCTTCAGCTTTGGGACTCAGCCTGGCTTCCTTCCTCCTCACCTTGCAGATGGCCTATTGTGGGACCTTGTGATAATATAAGTTAACACTCCTTAATGAATTCCCCTTTATTAACGGGATAGATATATATATATCCTTTTAGTTCTGTCCTTCTAGAGAACCCTAATACAGGGGGAAGGGACTTGCCTTGTCTTAGATGAGACATTCGACTGTGAACTTTTGAGTTAAGGCTGAAATGAGTTAAGACTTTGAAGGACTGTTGGGAAGGCATGATTGGTTTTGATATGTGAGGACATGAGATTTGGGAGGGGCCAGGGGCAGAATCATATGGTTTGGCTGTTTCCTCACTCTAATCTCACCTTGAATTGTAACTCCCACAGTTTTCACATGTGGTGCGAGGGACCCAGTGGGATGTAATTGTATCACAAGGGCGAGTCTTTCTTGCGCTGTTCTCATGATGGTGAATAAGTCTCACAAGATCTGATGGTTTTATACAATGACATTCACCTCCACAAGCTCTCTTTTTGCCTGCTGCCATCCATGTAAGATGTGACTTGTTCCTCCTTCCCTTCTGCCATTATTATGAGGCCTCCCCAGGCACGTGGAGTTATATGTCCATTAAACTTCTTTCTTTTGTAAATTGCCCAGTGTTGGGTATGTATCAGCAGCATGAGAACAGACTAATATACATATGTTTAAATTACTGCACTTAATCTCATGAATAGTTTGACTACCTTGAATACCAAGATTTAACAATGTAAAGTGACAAAAATAATACTTTTATGAAGCTACTCTGAGTATTAAATGAGATCAATTCTATGCCTGGTCAGAAAAGAACTCATTAAATGCTAATAATTATGATGATTATCATAATTTAAAAATGTTCTCAAATTCTATATCAAGACTTAACAAAGTCTTGGTACAGGCATGACTTTCCTATATTATATCTAAGATCAACCTTGAGTTCATTATTACTCTATGGTCTTCTTTCATAGGAGATCCTGGCTTCCTTTCACTATTATGAGAGGATAAAGTGGAGACTTACTTTTTTATTCTTCACTCCCAGAGTTCCAAGGAAAGGGACCCTCACTAAGAATGTGAGCAAGATGTGGTAGAAGAGTGTGGCCTGATAACAATTTACAGAATACTCCTTCCATGATTATATCCCCCTATTCTATTTGTTCTAAACACTTTAGATGCTAAACTACCTTGAGAATCAAGTACAAGAAAGGCCACAGATAAAATAGTCTGTCTTCCAAAGCTTTCAATATACATTTTAGTTTCTAATAGAGTCTGAATTAAGATTAGCAATAAACTCTCAGCTGGAAGCTGTTATATAGGTGGAAAATAGTGTTTACTTTAAATCCAAAGTCCTTACGGATTAAGAGATATCCATCAGAGTTCATTTTATAGTAATTTAGTCAAATGTTGAAATTAGTCTAAATTAATTAATTTTATTAAAAATCATTTAACAATAAGCCTTCAATATCTACTATATGAAAAGTATTTGTTGAATCTAAGAGGATAAATAGACCTGAATCATCGGTCCTGGCTTTAAGAAGTTGAAGTTCAAATAGGTAGGAAATTGAATGCAGGTAAATAACTTTAATATAAAATAGATGAGATTAATACCATAAAATATTATAGTTAAAATGCTACTGGAGTTCAGGGAGGAAGGTGAGGCTCCTACTGGGCAGGGCATTTCACTAAAAAGATGGTCTTTAAGCTGTGCAATGAAGAATAGATAAATACATTATAGCATATAACAATAAAGAATAAAATTGCAGATAGAGTGGACTTACAAACCAATTCTGAGTGGGAGAAGGACAGATTGTATACAGAGACTAGCAAGTAGTTCAATTTGACTATAATTTAGAATGTGAAAATAAGAATTGGAAAATATAAGAAGAATGGGGATATGTTAAAGAAGCATTAATTTCTAGATTCAGGTACTCAAAACAATCTATAGAAGAAAGGAATTCATTTGAGCTTTTTTATTGTTTATTTATTTGTTTTATTTTTAGCATGTCTGATGGAATTAAAGGTCTGCAAAGCAAGACAAATTTGACAATGAGATTCAGAATGAATTGGAGGTCATAAATGGTGATACAGAAACCCATTGAAAACAAAACAAAAGAAAACAAAAACAAAAACAAAAAACAAATCTTTTAATAGCTTATATGAGAATTAGAGGACCCCAAATAAGAAAATAGCAGCAGAAATGACAAGATGGCAAGCAATTTTAACAATATAAAAGAGGCAAAATAAAGAGGGTTAAAAAATAAATTCAAGAACGATTTCAATAAGGTAAACCTGAGTGACTGGAAGGTATGTTATTATCTTATCTGAAATCGTGAAATCAGGGAAACTAACTGAGTTAAGTCCTGTTTTAATTTTTTTTTTCCAGGCAAACGAGGCTATGTATTCCATATCACATAAGTGTAGTTTGAGTTCATCTCATACAGAGCTCTGCTGATATGCTTGGGCTATTCTATGTGGTGGGGCAGAAGTCTTCGGGAGCAGTCTTACTGAGGCTTAGTTACAGAAAAGAAAACTGAAGTAGTGAGTGTATAAGACTAAATGAGACTGAAAGTGATCACTATATGAGCAATGATGAAAACAGAGAAAAAAAAATGGCAAGGAATAAAACTTAGAAAATTCCCATATTTAAGAAGTGGAAGAATATAAGCAAGATAGTAATAAAATAAGAGAAGAAAAAAAACCCGCAAATTTAATACGGAAAGAAAAGACCTTTAGGAGTGGCCAGGAGGTACAAGAACTGAACAACCATCTGAACACAAGTATTGGTATACAAAAGATAAAAAAGTTAGAGTTTTTGGTTGGTTTCTTTTTTTTTTTTTTTTCTTATTCTGTTGATGCACTAAAGGATTTCAAAATGCAATGAACCATGAGTGTATTTATATATTAATATATTCAAGTAATCTGCTTTGGAATAGCTGAGTAACCCTAGGGATGTATAATTCTTTCAAATCATGCATACATATATAAGAGAATGGTCTTTAAGTATATATAAATATATGTCTATGTTATTTACAAGTTCTTGTATATTCTAATAGTTTCTTTACTTTCTACATACACAGTCATATCATCTGCAAGTAAATATACATTTAATCCTTCTACCACACAATTTACATTTTTTTGCCATGGCATTGGCTAGAACCTGCTAAACAGTTTTGAATAGCAATGAGGATAGCAACCAGCTAAGACCTCTTTCTGCTTTGAAGGAGAATAGTCTAGCAAGTAATTGTGACACGTAACATTAATAAAGGATTTTTTTTCTGTAGAAAACTACCATATTTTAGTAAATTTTCTTCTAGATACATGTATGTTTTCTAAAAACTCACAATCATTTCTTTGAAATTCCTTAATATTATTCTGTAGAATTATATAGCAAGATAAACATTTGATGCATTGTAGTAGGTTTATTTTTCCCTTCACTCTTGACATTACTTCATGATATTTCTCTTACTTAAGCAGGAGCGAAGTTGTTCTCTGCTTACATCTTCAGAGAAAGCAGGACACAGCAGAATGTGAAAATCAATAAAGTCAATGCCATGCCCATGGGTTTTAAAAGTCCAAACCTTGAAGGACCCAGGGCATAAACAATAGATTTTAAAAAATAGATAAAGAGGCAAACTGCCTCACTGCCATATTAAATAAAAACTCGCATGAAGAAAAGAAATCATAAACTTGAGAGGGAACACTGAATTAGGTTCCAGTATCCTGATTTATCCCCATCCCTGGTCCAACTTGTATATTTGTGAAGAGGGAGAGGAGCCTGCAGGGCAGCAGGACACTGGAGTTCTGATCATTACAGAGTAGAGGATATTTGTTTCTGGCCTTTCTTGAGAGAGCAGTGGAACTCTAGATGTCCCCTTTGCCAGGCTGCAGACACAGCATGTAGGTGGTAGGTTGTGAGATAGCCTCCAAAGGTCAATGCCACCAAATGTCAGGCCCTGGTGTCATCCCATTCCCTTGAACATGGGCTGGATCTATAATTTCCTTTGGTCAAATGGAATATGGCACAATTAATAGCATGTCATTTCTGAAACTGTGGTTTCCACCTTGCCATCATTCTCCTTTCTTTTTCTGTTTCATCAAATTAGAGAAAGTTTGCTATCATGTGATGAGTGGTCCTATAGAGAAATTCACAGGGAAAGAAACTGGTCTCCGGCCAAGGTCAGCCAACAACCACATAAGATGGCTTGAGATAATTGCAGCCCTGGATAACACCTTGCTTGTAACCTTGTAAGAAAACTTGAGCCAGAGAAACAGGCCTGAATTCCTGAATCAATGGTGAAACATGTGTTTGTCATTTTAATCCAGTAAGTTTTGACGTGATTTTTTTTTTTTTTTTTTTTTTTTTTTTTTTTTTTTTTTTTTTTTTTTTACAAAGCAATAGAAAACTCATACTGAGAGCACTATGTAGGGTGATTCTGCAGAGAGATTTGAGATTGCTTCTCAACCCAGTTCAGTGATAGTAGAATAATACCGTATTTACCTGTCAATAGCTCTGAGAATATACAGAGTCTTTAAAAGCTGCGTAAATTTCATTTAGAACCAGAGTAACATGAGACCAATTAATGTAACCAAATATTTTCTGACCCTTGAGAGGAGAATGGCATTTACTGAGAGGAAGCTGAAACTTCAAAGACTGTGTACTAGGTTAAAAAAAAAAAAAAGATTATCTACCAGTTAGTTATTTTGAGTAAAAAAAAGGGCAAAATGGCATAATCCATATATCCAAGGATTTAGTGTATTATGATAACAAAAACCAGATATTACCCCTCCTCTGTAAGCACTGTGACACATAGAGTGCTGACTTTGCTCTCCACCTCCAAGAACTTAGAACTGAAATGACTCAGATTAAATTTCTACCATCAAGTAGAATGTAAATAATGAAGCATGTTCAAGGCAATTAAAAAAATCACAAATGAATAAAGAAATGTAAGTTACATTTCACACATATTAGAATTTATTCACTGAGATTCAACTACAATAATAAAATAATTTTCTCCTATAATTTGTAAATAAAATAAACTGTATTAATAGTTCAATGCTGTTGAATTATCCTTACATTACTCAAATGAAGCTGACTTTGTCCTTTCCTGCCTTTGAATAATTATCATTTTAAACCCCCAAAACAATAACTACACGAATTATAAAATAATTATAAATAATTTCAGCAAGGAAAATACAGGGCCTTTATCTTAACCTGCTTTCTGTTGCTTATAACAGAATACTTGAATTGAAACTAGGTAATTTATAAAGAAAATAAATTTATTTTTTACAGTTATGAAGGCTGAGAAGTCCAAAGTCAAGAGATGAGGGTCTGGTGAGGGCTTTCCTACTGATGGGGACTCTGCAGTGTTCTGAGCTGACAAAGGGTATCACATGGAGAGAGGAATAAGCGTTCTATATCAGGTCTCTCTTTCTCCCCTTATAAAGCCAGTAATGCCACTCTCATAATAAGCCATTAATCAATGAATGGATTAATCTATTCATGAAGGCAGAGCCTAATCGTCTCTTAAAAGCCCCACCTCTCAACACTGTCATATTTCAACATAAGTTTTGGAGGGGACCAATATTCAAGCCACAGCAGTCTCTATTTAAAAAATAGTCTTTTTTTTTTTTTTTTTCCTTTTAGAGACGGGGTTTTTCTATGTTGCCCATATTGGACTAGAATTCCTGGTCCAATAAAATTTGTATTGGTATAATTTTAGATTCACATACAGTTATAAGAAATAATAGGAATATATCTTATATACCATTTACTTTACCATATTCCCCTAAATATAACATTGTACAAAAGTATAGTACAATATCACAACCAAGAGATCGACTTTGATACAATCCACCAGTCTTACTCAGGTTTCTCCTCTTTTACTTTTACTTGGATGTATGCATGTGTATTTAGTCCTATAGACTTTTATTACATGTGTACACAGATTAATGTATCCACAAACATAATCAAAATTCATTTTCACCAGCAATGTATGAGTGACACTATTTCTCCTCATCCTCATCAGCATCTATATTTTTAATTATTATTATTTTAGTCATTCTGAGAAGGGTGCAGAGATAGCTCCTTGTGACTTTAATTTGCATTTCCCTGATGGCTAATGATCCTGAACATCGTTTCATGCGATGATTTACCATCTGTATATCTTATTCAGTGAAAGGTATGGCCATGTCTTTTGCTCATTTTCTAATGAAAATGTGTGGTTCTTTTACTATGGAATTTTGAGAATTCCTTGTGTATTCCAGCCACTAATCCTATGTTGGATATGTGGTTTGCAAATATTTCTCTAAATCTGCTTTTTGTCTTTTTGTTTTCTTCATATGGTCTTTCCTGGTGACGACCTTACCTCTGCTGCCTTCTCTTATTAGGTTTGGGTAAGGAAGTACAGGACTTTAACTGTCTCCTTCTGTTGGGTGGGAGGACATAAAACACCGTGCTGCTGTGATTTCCCCCAAGTCCTTCCTTAGGTCTCAACCAGTATTCCTTCCTCTCAAAATCTCTTGAAGTTCACCTGTGATTTCCTCTTCCACTATTTCCAGTGTTTATAGTTGTACTATGTGAGGACAAACAGAGAAACATCATCTCCGGACTAGAACTATAAGCATTTTTGAAGAATATAAAACATGAACCAAAAAACTAGATGAACAAGGACATGAACGAGTGGCAACAATAAATATTGAATGATTATGGGCAGAAAAATAAGTGGTGTTGTATCAAGAGAGGAAATCAATTGGGGAAAGTAGAACTGGGAACATTATGGGCATATAATATTTTAAAGATAACTTCCCTCTCAAGCCAGTATTTTTCTGAACCATTGCCAACATTCCATTGCAAGATGTGGAAGATGCTATCTATATGGAAATTGTAGAGATTTAGCAGCCAAATAGGACCCATTTCCTTTGTTTTTAACATGAGTTATACAACATTTAGGCATCATGGTTTTAGGAGAACATTTCCTGCAATGACAAAATTACAGAAAAATTTCTATTCTGTAGTTGCTGAAATATCTGCTAGACAGTGACATGTACTACTTGCATATTCAAGAAAAAATAATGCTAAATTGTTATTCCTCCTCTGTCACCTAATATATAGGAATAATAAAGCATCCAAAATTATCTTGATTGGCTATTGTAGTATTAATAAACTCTTAGTGAACAGCATGCTATTAACAATTTAAAATTACAATTTGAATAAAGTCTTCTATGAAGATAATAATTGAGTAACTACCAGTTTGGAAATGTTATTAATATGTTGCCTATAAGGAAAAAAAAAGAGATATAGGTAAAAATAGAATTGTAAATGGCAATCCGTTATTGTTTACTAGAACTCTGAATCAGACTGAAAACTGTAAAATTCTATGTGTGTTCTGAAGTATGAGAAATTATTAAGGACTTCTGAGACTCAGCCAAATACAGCATTGGAACTGTTTTACATAGTAGATTTATAAATTGTAGATTATAGAAATAATCTCTCCACTTTCCAAAGACCTAAGGAGGAAAGGATGACTTTTTCATTCATAATAACGTTAGCTAATATTTATAGTGAATTTCTTGAGTTCTCAGTGCTATCCTAAGCATAATTTTATATACATTTATTCATTTACTTCTATTAACTATATAAAGGGGTTACTCATCATTCTTTACATTTCCATTTGTGATTACTGAGGCCTAGAATGAATAATCTTCCCAAATCCTAAATATTGTTGCTCGACTACAAAGGGATTTAGGGGAACCAATAAACCATATAGAATTAGTTTTGGTCAGGCACAGAGTCTCATGCTTGTAATCCCAGCACTTTAGGAAGCCAAGGTGGGAGGACTACCTGAGGTCAGGAGTTCATGACCAGCCTGGCTAATGTGGTGAAACCGTGTCACTACTAATAATACAAAAAAAATTAGCTGGGCATGGTGGCAGGCGCCTGTAATCCCAACTACTCGGGAGGATAAGGCAGGAGAATCACTTGAACCCAGGAAGCAGAGGTTGCAGTGAGCCAAGATCATGCCATCGCACTCCAGCCTGGGCAACAAGAGCGAAACTTCGTCTGAAAAAAAAAAAAAAGGATTTTTTTTTCTTTGCTATTAGAACTAAAAGTAATTTTTAACTTACCTGGTGAAATTTTATTTATTTATTTATTTATTTATTTATTTATTTATTTGTCTGTTTGTTTGTTTTTCAAATATCTTGTTACATACTGTATTAGTTCATTTTCATGCTGCTGATAAAGACATACCCAAAACTGGGAACAAAAAGTGGTATAATTGCACTTACAGTTCACATGGCTCAGGGGGCCTCATAAACCTATCAGATCTTGTGAGACTTATTCACTATCATAAGAATAGCATGAGAAAGACCAGCCCCATGGTTCAATTACCTCCCCTTCGGTCCCTCCCACAACACGTGGGAATTCTGGGAGATACAATTCAAGTTGAGATTTGGGTAAGGAAACAGCCAAATCATATCATTTCAACCCTGGCCCCTCCAAATCTCATATCCTCACATTTAAAAACCAATCATGCCTTCCCAACTGTCCCCCAAAGTCTTAACTTATTTCAGATTAACCCAAAAGTCCACTGTCCAATGTCTCACATGAGACAAGGCAAGTCCCTTCCACCTATGAGTCTGTAAAATCAAAAGCAAGCTAGTTACTTCCTAGATACAATGGGTGTATGGGTTTTGTGTAAATACACCCATTCCAAATGGGAGAAATTGACCCAAAAAAAGGGCGTACAGGGCCTGTGCAAGTCTGAAATCCAGTGGGGCAGTCAAATTTTAGAGCTCCAAAATGATCTTCTTTGACTCCAGGTCTCACATCCAGGTCGCACTGATGCAAGAGATGGTTTCCATGGTCTTGGGCAGCTCCGCCCCTGTGACTTTTCAGGGTACAGTCTCCCTCCTTGCTGCTTTCATGGGCTGTCATTTAGTGTCTGCGACTTTTTCAGGCACATGGTGCAAGCTGCCACTGGATCTGCCATTCTGGGGTCTGGAGGATGGTGGCCCTCTTCTCATGACTCCACTAGGCAGTGCCTCAGTGGGGACTCTGTGTGGGGGCTCCAGTCTCACATTTACCTTCCACACTGCCCTAGCAGTGAGACCCCCACCCCTGTAGCAAACTTTTGCCTGGGCATCCAGGTGTTTCCATACATCTTCTGAAATCCAGGTGGAGGTTCCCACACCTCAATTCTTGACTTCTGTGCACCTGCAGGCTCAGCACCACAGGGAAGCTGCCAAAACTTGGGTCTTCCACCCTCTGAAGCCATAGCCCAGGCTCTACAATGGCCCCTTTCAGCCATGGCTGGAGCATCTGGGACACAGGGTACTAAGTTCCCAGGCTGCACAAAGCATGCGGACGCTGGGTACAGCTGAAAAAACACTTTTTACTCCTGGGTCTCTGGGACTGTGATGGGAGGGGCTTCCATGAATGTTTCTGACATGTCCTGGAGACATTGTCCCCATGGTCTTGGGGATTAACATTAGGCTCCTTGTTACTTATACAAATTCCTGCAGTGGGCTTGAATTTCTCCTCAAAAATAGGTTTTTCTTTTCTACTACATCGTGAGGCTGCAAATTTTCCGAACTTTTATGCTCTGTTTCCTTTTTAAAAGGGAATGCTTTTAATAGCACCCAAGTAAACTTTTGAGTGCTTTGATGCTTAGAAATTTCTCCCGCCAGATACACTAAATCATCTCTCTCAAAGTTCCACAAATCTCTAGGGCAGGGGAAGTATGCCACCAGTCTTTTTGCTAACACCTAGCAAGAATCACCTTTGCTTCCATTCCCAACAAGTCTCTCATCTCTATCCGAGACTACCTCAGCCTGGACCTTATTCTTTATATCACTATCAGCATTTTTGTCAAAGCCATTCACCAAGTGTGTAGAGGGTTCCAAACTCTCCCATTTTCCTGTCTTCTTCTGAGCCCTCCAAACTGTTCCAGCTTCTACCTGTTACTCAGTTCCAAAGTCACTTCCACATTTTCAGGTATCTTTTCAGCAATGCCCTGCTCTACTAGTACCAACTTGCTGTATTAGTTCATTTCCATGATGCTGATAAGACATACTTGAAACTGGGAACAAAAACATGTTTAATTGGATGTACAGTTCCACATGGTTGGGGATGCCTTGGAATCATGGCAGGAGGCAAAAGGCATTTCTTACATGGTGGTAACAAGGGAAAAATGAGGAAGAAGCAAAAGCGGAAACCCCTGATAAACCTGTCAGATCTCATGAGACTTATTCACTATCACCTGCATAACACATGAAGACCAGCCCCTATGATTCAGTTACCTCCCCCGGGGTCCCTCCCACAGTATGTGGGAATTCTGGGAGATACAATTCAAGTTGAGATTTGAGTGGGAACACAGCCAAACCATATCATATACCAATCTGGTGAAAATTTAAAAGTTAATACAATGTTCAACAGATACCAGATTATTAATTTGTTCATATGTAAGTATATGGATTTATTTTATTACATGCATAAATCAACTATTTTGTTGGCTTCATTATGCAACTCACATATACTTTCTTTTTTTTTTTTTTTTTTTTGAGACGGAGTCTCGCTCTGTCGCCCAGACTGGAGTACAGTGGCTCAATCTCGGCTCATTGCAAGCTCCGCCTTTCGGGTTTACGCCATTCTCCTGCCTCAGCCTCCCGAGTAGCTGGGATTACAGGCTCCTGCCACCTCGCCCGGCCAATTTTTTGTATTTTTAGTAGAGACGGGGTTTCACTGTGTTAGCCAGGATGGTATTGATTTCCTGACCTCGTGATCCGCCTGCTTCGGCCTCCCAAAGTGCTGGGATAACAAGCGTGAGCCACCGCGCCCTGCCGCATATACTTTCAAAGTGACTTTTCCTGATGTTCACTCTTTCCCTATTTTATTGGCCACAGAACTACTCAAATCAGAGTGGTTTCTAAACATCCCTTGCTAATAAACCCCTTCAAAAATATTAACACATTTACAGATTCCCTCATTTACACCTCACATGCAAATAAAATCATAGAATTACATGTGTTGATACGGTTTCAGATGGTATGCTAGTCCCCTAATGCTGCCACCAGATTAAAGAAAAAATCTCCATTTTCTTTTCTATTTTCTAATTTGTATCAGTCAGGTAACTCAAGTCACCAAATTTATACATTACCAACTAAACACCTATTTGATATTTAATGGCTAATCTGACATCCACCTAGTGTGGATATAGTTATGCAAGTTCTAAATATTTTAATTGGTTGTCTTAACTGATATTCTACAATGACCCTGGTCATTAAAAGTTCATGGTATGTGTTCCATAAATTATGGTATTCTTCCTCTTTATTTTGTAGGCTTTAATAGGTGTATCTCATGAAATATTAACATGAATAAGTTATGATAAATATGAACTAAAGAAATGTTGATATTATTACTAAAAAAGTGTCATTACTTAAAAAAGGAACCCTTTCAGTGCTGTCTTCAAGCGTGAAATTATTCCTCGAACCAAAATGGTTTGTGAACAGGACTGTCATGGTCTCCGTATGCTGAGGATGCCAATCAGACAAAAACACCCAGATGCTAATAGAACAGAGAGATCGCTCAAGGCCAAAGAGCTGAAGCTTTATGCAGATGTATTTGAGATCAGCAGGAAGGCAATCTGCCAGTATTCTGAAAAATCCATTGAAAGAAAGGTAATTCTTCTTTGGAAATCAATTTTAAAAGATACTGTACTAAAACCCTTATATTTGTGTTCTGAAGTGTGACAAATTATCAAGATCTGTGAAGACCCAGGCAAATTCTGCAATACAACAGTAATATTCTGCCTCTAATAAGAAAATAGGAAAAAGAAGCAGATAACTTAGGTAAGATTGTATTGAACCCAACAATATAGGGTACACAAGAGGAAAGAGAAGATATCTAGTTCTGGTGAGAACTGTTTCCTTAGTCATACAGGTTAAGGGTTATCATGAAAACCTTGGTGAGGAGGAACTGAAGACTGATGCCAAAATTTACTATATATCCTTGATAGGTCAGTAAAACGTAGATCATTGTTTTAATATAGAATTATCACCTTACTCTTCATAAATTCTTTACACATATTCTCAAAATCCAAAATTATAATTTTTTTCAAGTACTATCATGGGTAGAAGACAGCATCAAATATAGGTAATAGGATTTAGTACTCAAATATGGACATTAGATAAGCACCTTATTTGTGAAATTATGTCTCAAAAAACCTTTATTCTTTATGCTTTGCTATATTTTAAAGTCTGCCTGAGTTGTGTTGAGTGTTGTATATGGTAGGTATTTCCCCCTTTTCATACTAAGTTTATACCATACAACATTGCTGGTATTAAGACACACAAAAATACTCTCACTTTTTCTGAGTATGTATTACATGTAAACACACATATGAACATGTGTTTGACAGTCCTTGACTTACAAAATCACTGTTCAGTGGTAGGTAGGCCTATGTAAACCTTCCCCTAACGTTCAAGGAAGCTGAGAAGTGGAAGAAAGAGGCTAGCAAATCCAGTTTCTTACGAAGAAACATTTAATAGGGAATTATAAATGGAAGCCACATATGTGTCTCATGAAACAGTAAGACAAGATGGTGGGTCAATTCACCGTAATCCCACAGACCCAGAGTTTATATATTAACACCAAAGGGAAAGGATGATTCAGAATGCATGTGTAGGACAATTGGAGTATGGTAACATCAAGGTTGTTTGACCTAAGGGAAAGATTTACAGCAAATACCTGCTCTTACACAAATAACACTAGATAAATTAGAAAACATAGAGGCCTTCCTGGAATTGGGGCTCATCAGAAGTCAGCGTGGTAGATTAGCATCCAAGATGGGATTGCCTTAGCTTCTACTATTCAGCATTTTTTTTCTACCAATTAATATTATATTATTATTTACTAAGGTTAAGCTAACCAGCGCTCAAACATATATCACCAAACCAATTTTGGGGGAATTAGAATACTACATTGAAAAGAACATATCCAAAAATTCAAAAATTAACAATGACAAAAACAAAACAGAAAAACTAGTGCACATTAGTGAGTGGACATCTCTAAAGACTCTAAACATCACTGCCTTTACATTCTTAGCAAAATGGTCTTATATAAAATCAAAGGGAGTTTAATGGTCTTATATTTATAATCATTTTCCTCAGCATTTGTTTGTGTCTTTTAAAGAATTAACATATTTTTCTCTCTCTCTAAAAAAAAGAATCTCCCTTGCATTTGCATCATGGCATATTATGGCTTCACTTAATGGGTTTAGTAGCTGCATGAATTTAAGTGTTTGTATCAACTGGGGCCTAACGGTGGAAAATTCAATCAAATTTCAGTGAAGTAATCAAGTTCTACTGCTGTCATAGTTTCAGCATATTCCCAGTTGCACAATTATTCCAATTGACTCTAAAATGCAGGAACAAAACACCTCCATTTTGTAGCAATACATCAGTGGTTAATCAAAAGCAAAGGTGTTATTTTTCAGTCCTTTGAAAAATTAAAGTTATTATTTGGTTAAGCTTTCTATTAATGTAGAGAGCACAATAACTTCAGTTAACAAATGACACTTCTTATAACACCAGATTCTTAGTTTATTGTATTTTTTCTTTTAAATTAAAAAAAACTAAAATGTTAAAATGTGCCTTTTCAGACAATGTATGATCAGTCCACTCTAGATTACATATTTACAAACAGATGATGTAAATAGTCCAACTCTCACGATTCTGAGAATGGGAATCTACTTCTTTTGTTGCTTTATAAGTGTTTTATTTGCAGATTGAAAGTACTGTGAATAAGAATATCAATAACAGCCTAACTGTAATAAGAATTTTAATAATAATTATGTTAAAATTACATATATAATAATTAATACATACATAATATGTGTCCCATGCCAGGTACTATTCTAAACATTAATTTAATTCATTACCAATTTAATTCTGACAACAATTCCATTACATAAATAATTATAGAATTGCTATTTTACAGATGAGAGGCCCAGAAAGTCAAAATAATTTTCCCCAGGACAAACAGCTCATGAGAAGCAAAACCAGGATTTAACCTAGACAATCTAATGCTGTTCTGATGTAACATGTATTTGTTCAGCTTCTTTCTTCCTGTGAAAGTTAATTCCATATTACTCTGCTATTAGAATGTCATCAATTTGAGCCATTGTATTCCTAAGAGCTTTTCAAGAAAAGGTAATGAAAAATAGGCTAGCAAATTTTCTTTGATGTCAAGTATGAAATGCACATTGATTTCAGAGAATTTAGAATATTGTTAAAAATGAGCAAATATAAAAGGCATAAGTCATTTTTATGTGTCATGTTCTTGAGGGTAAGAATATTAAGAAAAGTGTGGTCTATTTTCTGTTTGAGAAATATTAAATTTGTTTGCACATATTGAAGAAGACAGATTTCAGATATGAAGGAGAAAGAGAAGGAAGATAAAAATTAAAAGATGAAAGTTTCTCATTACAAGGCTTTCCATTCTCATAATGGAATATTGTGATGAAGCTGGACAGCATGAAGATGATATTATACCATGTATTTGAGATCAAAAACAAGCAGTGATAGCACTAATATCATTTGAGGCTGTGCTGGTGACAAATGGAAAGCTATAATTAAAAAAAAACCCTTGGATATACTTTTAACATGACTAAATGAAGTATTAGATTTCTATACACTATTTTGTCTTGTTGTCCATAGACGTTTTTTTAAAAAAATAAAATTAAGCCAATATTTTCCTGTGAATTCTGTAGGCTTTCTAAAATACCACCCCTGGGAACAAAGTTTTTGCTGAAAAATCTTACCTTCTGAGTCTAAACCTTCTGCCAAGATGCATTCATTGTTTGGAAAATTAGTACTCAGGGAATATGTAGTGGACATCTGTTGACTTATTCTACTGAACACCCGTTTTCTCCTTCTTCTGTTAGAAGCAACTCCCACCTTAACTCTGCCTAATTACACACAGAAGCACACACGCATACATGTTTCTTTAGAACTGCTTCTTCCTATTTAATTCCATGTAATTCTCGTAGAACTTCTAATCACAGTATCATATGCAAAGGTCATGGTGAATGGCCCCAATGATTGGGTTTATTAAAAAAGCTGGCTGTTCTTTTTCGGGTTTACGTATATTGAATTGGAAAAATAAGTTTCTCCTCTATGAGACTGCTAAACTATAGTAATACAAACTTGGAGTTAACCATAGATATTTTCTCCCATCCTCCCACTTCATATGGAGGAAGAAAGAAAGAGTGCATTGCTTCCCTTAATTCTTGTGGTTTTGCATTACATGAATTAATAAATTTCCTTTTTAAAAAAATCACTTGGGTTTCTGTCACTTTTAAATAAAAGGAGGAAAGGGAGGAGAGATATGTGTTCCAATGACAGGTTATTGTAACTTCCCTGGACAATAGTGGTATTTTAATGACTATTAAATAGTTTCCTGATTAATGTACAGTCATAACAATAACATTGGGAAATATATTAAAATCACATTTACAACCACAACAAAAATAAACCCATGTATTAATTTGCAATATAACAAAATAGGAGAGTTAAATCACTATTCTCTATCACTCTTTTTTTTTTTTAATTATACTTTATGTTCTAGGGTACATGTGTACAACGTGCAGTTTTGTTACATATGTATACATGTGCCATGTTGGTGTGCTGCACCCATTAACTCGTCATTTACATTAGGTATATCTTCTAATGCTATCCCTCCCCATGACAGACTGGATTAAGAAAATGTGGCACTCTTCTTTATCTACAGTTTCATGTGTTTCATTTCCAAAAAAAAAAAAAAAAAAAAAAAGATTCTATGAATTCTACAAAATTTCAGGCATTTTCTACTATTCTGCAAACAGTGGAAAAATTTTTAGTGATACATCTTAACAATTTTTTACATCTCTACTCGAGCGCAGGTTTGAGTAGAGCATCTTAATATTTACTAAAAAATATGGGGTTAGAAAGGGCTTGAGGGATCCTAGAGCCATTCTAGCTAAAAAATCTTTTAATAAAATAGCCAGACTTAATCTGGCATTCCTGCCAACAAACACCTGAGAATAAGCTTTAGAAGTCTGTACAACTCAGGTTACACTACAGAACTTCCCAATCTTCAGGCACTGCCCCTAGGAATGTGAATTTTGATAAAGACCTCTGTCATTCTGATGTTCACCTCTGATTAAGAACATCATTCATACATATATTGATTTTCTCTGTCATGTGCCTCAGTAAACAGACTATACTCTGAGACTAGGGACCCCTTGCAATCAACATTAGATAATATGGGACTGGCACAAGGAGGCACTTAATAAATTTTTGTATCATAAATAAGTCAAACTGCTTTAAGTTCTTTAATTTATCTAACAGAAAACATCTGAATTCCTTGTGTCACGACTTGTTTCTTCCTGTATATTAAAAAACTGGTTTTTAGGACACTGTGTCTTCTTTTCAATTACTTGTTTTATTAAGATGACATGTTAAAATTTAAGACTAGAAATGTACCATTCAACATACTTGTAGTACTCACCCACCACTGTGCAAGAAGCTGGCAGAGCGGGGTACAGGATAAAATAAGGATGAGGAGATGGCTCAGGCTTTAGTGAATGCACAATCCTGAACTTAGAATCATTATTGGTGTCCTACATAAGCCAATCTATTCTGACCTAGATATACTCCATAAAGCACAGCAAAAAATGAGCATTTCCTAACCATAGCCTCAGCCCTTAGAGAGTGATGATAGAATAATATCCCCAATGAATTAAAAATATGCCTAAAATTGAAGAGGCATATGCTGGATATTTGGAATAAATGAGATCACAAAGGTGCAGCCATATATTTGAGGATGAATGGGAATACAATTTTTTTTTGATGTAACTGGCTATGATGGAGGTCAGTTTGCTTGATTTGTGGGAAAATAACACTCTTCTTATTGCAGAAACTGTATTTCACTTAATGCAGGTACATTTTTAACTTTCGCAAAGAAGTAGGACAATACATAGTTAGGTATTTTGTTTTTCAACACTCATTCCCCCCTTTACCACCTTTTTTTTTTTCCTTTAGAGAAAGACTGTTCTCCCATCCTCTGTCTGTGTCTTTGGACTATAAATAATACCACTTACTGATATGAGGATAAACACATGATTATTAAGGTTGGCAAATTGGAATGCCTCTACTCCTGACCACAATAATTGGTTTGGAAATGAGCATGTAGGCTAAACTATCTCAATAAGAATCAACCTCCAGTTTTGATTTTTTTTTTTTTTAATTTTAGAGATGGGACCTCACTATGTTCCCCAGGCTGGTCTTGAATTCCTGGCTTCAAACACTTCTGATACCTTGACCTTCCAGAGTGTTGAGATTACAGGCATGAGCCACTACGCTTGGCCAGCCCCAACTTTTGTCAGTACTGATGGTAAAGAAACATCACGTTATTCTCTGGTATAATATAAGGCTGGAGCTTCTTCTGAGTTGTTAGTCACTACAGGGAAAACTGCTTGAGAAGAATGAAAATTGTACAGAGAAAAGTACAACTAATAGGGAAGAGAGAGGAGAGAGACAGGAGGAAACGTATTAATGGAGAGACAGACAAAGAGAGACAGATTAAAAGAAAGAGATGATGTGCTAATGACATTGTTTGAGGCTCTGTTTCCAAAGGTGCCTCAGGAGACCTTCTTCTCTTCCTTTGAGCTTCTTATTTATGTAATAAACTCCTTTGCTGGTTTGGGAAAAATTGAGCCAATATTTCATGATTTGCTCCAATAAAAATCCTACCTAAACCAGATTGGCCAAGTGTTTTTAAAATTAAGCTTGAGACAATCATGAGTTGAGTTTTAGGGTTAGACTGGATCTAACAGGGGCTCAGGATCTGTCTCCACCTCCTTGGCTTGTGAGATCATAGAGACAATTACAAATTCCTAAAGAAGGCAAACTTGCTTGTACATGTGCGCGCGCGCACACGCACACACACACACACACACACACACACACACACGGAGTAATGCCTAAACATTCGTTACAAAAAGAAAAGTATTTCACCCAATCAGAGATTAGTCAAGATATTAGTCAAATTAACGTCTTGTGGAGAGTGGGGTAAGGGGAACTTATGGCTTCAACTTGGTTTTCCAGAAGCACCAAGGAAGGATGAATTTTTCATTCAAACTAAAACACTTCTCAGAGTCAAAAAACATGCCAGTAATAATGACATCAGGACAACAAGGATGAATTAGAACTATCCTGGAGAAATCAAGGCATATTTATTCTACATAAAAGGAATGAAATTGAAGAGTGCAGAAAACACCATTTTTAGTCCAAAAGTCTCAAGGTCAAATATTTAATTTGTCTTTAATTTTATTTGGCATATTGCTTTAAAACTCAGAATTCGTTTTTGTATTTTAAAAATCGAGTTACATTTTTTATCTTAAATGAGGTTGTTTTGAAACTCAATAGACATATTCAGTTTTAAAACTACTGAGCTTTCTTTTCTTAATTTAAATCTAATTTTCATAGAAGAAAAGAAGGACCACAAAGACCTTATATAGTTCAAGTGAGACAGGAAAAAAAAAAAAATCAAAAGCACGAAAAGTGGCCAAGAGTATCTGTATATACTTAGCACTGAGTTTATTTATTGGCTGGAGGTCATCCTAGGACTTTCTTGAAGACTGAGGGCACCACCTGGAGGTAACATGGGTACATTGCTACGTATTGGCACAGATACTATGAGCCTTTGTAACAAGAACAATTTTGTGAGCATTTCCATCAAGAGAATTGATCACTGGGGATCTGGCAGCCTGCCTAGCTTATTATCCAGAGTAAACTCTGGTCATACTCTGATCCATTTAAATATTATGTCACCTTATAAAAAAATCTTGCAAACAAACCTTCAAGGATTTTGAGTTCTACTTAATTCATTAAAAAACAGCCTGGTGTAGACAGGGATTCAGAGATCTTTAAACATTAGTCCCAGGTCAATGACCACGGAGCTGTGTGATCTTGAGTAAA
Source organism: Macaca mulatta (assembly GCF_049350105.2). Lineage (NCBI taxonomy): Eukaryota > Metazoa > Chordata > Mammalia > Primates > Cercopithecidae > Macaca > Macaca mulatta. The sequence continues at coordinate 93,361,039 of NC_133414.1, read as the reverse complement.
TCACCTTATTTCTGAAATGTGTTTTCCTAAATTGAGGGACTTGTATTGGTGTAGCTGAGGTATTAAGAGCAATTACTCAGCAGTCACATATGAATTCAAATGGTGCATTCACCATACACCTGTGGAAAATTATCTACCCTGTTAAATCTTTGGTTTATCATCTGAAAAATGAGAAGAACATTAGTAACTATCTCATAAATTTATTGAGGGGATAACATGAGATGCTGAACTTATCACAGCATCTGGTATATATGAAGGACTCAGTAGCTTTAAAAAAACTTCCCATGACTCCTCCAAGCAGCAATATTTTAATATTAAACCTAGTGCTAAAAATAAATAACTGTAAAGCTAAAGTAAGTGAGATGTATCATTTATACAGCAATTGTATTTTCCAAAGTTTGCTATACCAATATACATCCTATCTTAAATGCTTGAAATACAACATTAACATCCCTCTATTTAGAGTCTAAATTTGCCCTCCTTTTTAATCGTGTAGACCAATATAGTATAGAGGAACTAATGCTAGATGACTTCCAAGGCTAGGTCTGAGAAGGCAATACACATTTCATCTGGTTCTCTCAGAACAAGCTTTATGGAACCTCTGAGCCAACATGTAAAAACTCTGGTTACCTGAATCATCCATGCTGCTGATAACCCATGGAAAAAATCACATGAAGACTGTACTGTCCAAGGAACCCAATTGTTCTATTGTTCCAATCACCGGCTATTTTGGCTCTCCTACCATCAACTATTAGACATGTGAGTGAGCTTTCAGGTGGCGTTAGCCTCTGCTTTTGAATCCTCACACTTGAGACTCTGTGAAAGACAGGCAAGCTGCACCTATGAAATATTTCCCAAATTGAAGATACGTGCACAAACTAAAATATTGATATTTTAAGCCACTAATATTTAGAGTGGGTTGTTATGTAGTCATAGTAACCAGAATATCTAGGAGTTTAAATGTATCGTTTATATGCCCATTAACAGGAAAAAATTTCAGGCTCCTAAATTTAGAAATCGAACTCATTTTTCATCACTTATTCCTTTAATTGTGTGGTAAAGATGTGTAGACTATAAGACCCGGCACCCCTATGGATAAACATCTAGTGGTAGAGCAATCACAGTTAAACATATGAGCTCAAAAAAGCATCCAAGGAAGGCTTGCCTGCTTCTAATTTTTTCTGTGTCTTTATTCCATACTGATTAGTCTTGACAATAGAAATGATTTCAAACACCGTGTTCATTTTAAGTACAAAATATCCAAATGGACATATATATTTACTTTCTTCCTATACAGTTCTTTAGACTAATGTTGTTTACTCAAAGTTATGAAGTTTTCTTTCTTTTTTTTTAAATACAGATGTCATTTTTATTTTCTAAAATAAATACAGTGTTCCTGGTTCAGCAACATTAATTTCATAAGGAGCTGTTATTCCTCATATGATTTCATTATTTGGGCTGTTTATCTTATTATTAATATTGAAAATTATTTGAAATCCAATGCAAATTTTATAGCTACTTCTCCTGGCTCAACAATTTATAAGATCAAATTCAGGTACTTAGAAATTTTGTTCTTGAGGTTCTTACCCACCAGCTTCATCAAATCAGCATTGACTGCATATGTCACAGGTAAAGCATTGAATCTTTGCACGCATGACCTTCCACAGCACATCAGTCTCATTTCAAAGGACAGAATAGAAAATATGTATTAATAAAGAATATATGCTTTATCTTTGTTGTTAAATTCCCCTATTGAACACAACTAGTGATCACAAATTATATTTTAAAATTTAAAATGTAAATTAAAGGGTAAAATGCTGGTGCTTTGCAACAAACTTTTAAAAATTAAAGGTACAGGTTGTCTCAGAAGAGTAGAGGAGAAGCTAATCAAATACGATGCACTATTCATTTCAGTAAGTCATATTTGGAAGAGGAAGACAAGTTCTGAAACAAGCAATCTAAGTCATGTCAAGAAGGCTTTCCAGTCTCCTCTCATTTTGATTCTATTTCAATTATTTTTACTATTTCTTCTAAAGCTAATAGTTTCTAAATATATAATGCAGATTATTAAAAACAGTTTTCTTTTGTGTCTTTCTGCTTATGAATTATTGGACATCTAACCCAAATTTCATAGAGACCTAGAAAAATGAAACTATGGTGTCAGAGAAAAATCAAAATACCTGGAAAGTGGAGGAAACATAATTTAACTAGAGGCCATGGAGAGTTAAGTTTCTGGAGAAAACAAACAGACACTGATAAAAAGTTGTATTCTAAGGCTATGAAGTTATAACAATATAAATTAAATCATATTCAATTTATATACTGTGTTATGTACTGTGAAAGCTTTAAAGTAAGCCAGTTGATATTTAAACTTTTTCTAGATGGTATGAAATTAGTAAGTGCACAATTTAGGATTCACTAATGTTCTGAGACAGTCTTCTGGTTCTAGTGCTAAAACTAATTCAAAGTCTAATCTAAAGTTATTTAACCTTGCTAAATCCCATAATGTATATTAATTTATAAGGGGCTTGTATTTGGGCATATTTTACCAGGATAAAAGGAGGGGATGTAAGGGGAATCTGAATTCCCTAATATTTTGTGGACATGTAATATGGTGGTGAAGAAGGCCCTCACCAGAGCCTGACCATGCTGACAGTTGGATCTTGGACTTCTCGCCTCCAAAACTAAAACACAATAAAGGCTCAGGCCTATGTTGCCCCTGCCCCTTCTGCCCCCTGACTATCCTTAGTGTTCTCCCAGGTGGCCCTAAGTGGGGAGCCATGCCTCATGTTTGTAGTGATGACACTGGCTTCCAGTACAAAGGAGTCCTTAGATAAGCCACCCACTATCCCTGAGAGAAGGAAGCATAGCTATTCACATGGAAGAATGATTTTTCCATGTTCTGAATTCTTAAAGCAGATTTTTCAAGTGAAATATTAAAAATTGTTCCTACCATGGCCAAAACCAAAATAGCTTGATTACATCTTCAAGGTGTCTGTGATTCCCAAAAGCTTAAGAACTACATAATTAAACAATTTAATAATCTCTTTTAGGACAAAGATTGGACATCTCAAATCTATCAGTTAAATTCAAACTATGTATGGCTACAGAGTATTCTGATTTTTAACTAAATGATGCAGTTAAATTCATTGATATAGAGTTGAGTCATGAGTAAAAATTAGAGATTTCAAAGAATTTACTGACAACTTCTCTAACTGATGTAAATGAAAGGAAATATACCATTCCACAATCTAGCTCATGGTGGTGTGCCATGAAACTTTTGATCCAGCCACTCATCCACTCTGATTGTAAAAGACAATGAATATCGCAGGCTTGGATAAAAATGTATAAAATATGAATAGTGTTCAGCACCTTGTAATAATTTCAGTGGCTGTGAAATTTTTATCAGGAGGTTCACCTATACTTATAAAGGGGTTCAGGGTCACTGGGGTGCTGTCTTCCTTCATAGACACTGATCCCTGTGTGACTATTGAGATAAACATTGCCTTTAAGAGCTTTTATGACTCTTTGATGAGTCTCTAATTTCAGTGATGTGTCCAAGCTGCTACCTGGTGACTAGTTCTGAAGATAAGGAATGCTGCAAAAGTAATGCTAATTGGCAAATAAAACACACAAATTTACCAAACGTTGATTTACAAAGAATTGATATTGCAGCATTTGGACTTTTTTTTTCAAGTATTATCTGATGCTGTTGTTCAAAGCAAAACTTGCAAGAAAAAAACAGGCAAGAAAAATTGTATTTATGGTTATTACAATAGAGATAAAGGTAAGAACTCTAGGTTCAATTTTGCTGAAAAAAAGAACAGGAGAGTTTTTAAAAGCTAGGGTCAGGGAATCATAGACCATCTGAGTTTGTTAATTATCTTTCTCCAAAGGAAAAGTAAACTTTCTTTTAAATTTGTGACAGCATCTAGTTTTATAACTTGGAGCAGGGCAACCACCACAGCTAGAATTCTACTCTCCCCCAGAGACTGGGAGATAGGTACACTGTCTTTCTTGATGATTACATTACAATGAGATGACTCTCAGGTCCTTGAGAAAAACATCCTTGGGTTGTAAAATTGGCAGTAGGCTTTTAAGAAGATTTACATCTCAAAGAGGCAGAGAAAATTTCAAAAGTAAATGCTCTAAGAAAAGGAAGGTCAGGGCCTAGAGTCAGGAAGAAGCCTGCCTAAAAGTTTAGTCAAGCTGAGGGAAACACTAAGGTCACTACCAAATTTTCAAATGCACTTCACTTTTTTCATATGTCACAGAGTACCTGTCAATTCCAGAATCACTGACTGTACCACGCTGCCAATAAGAAGTGACCATTTCAGCTAAGTCATTCAAAAAATGATGACTACCAAGAGTATTATTTTTTAAAGGAGGTAATATGAAATCTATATTCTGCAATTTAGAGTAGATTTTCTTCCTGCCCAGCAATTTATCTTAGAATTTTCTTCAGGTATTTATGTTGTCCATTTTTAGTTGTTGTCCATTTCCTATTATTTCTAGAGTATATTTTAAATTAGTGCATGAATGTAGTCTAATTGTTATTTTAGTGTATTGTATTTATCAGAAAAAGGGCAGTCATTTCTCTTGACATTTTGTACAGAGCACCTATATGCTTACATATATTTTGCCTTGATTATAGTGTGTGATCTGCTCAATCAGCAAAATGCTCAGAATTGTCCATTGCTACACTTTGGAGTCCATCATCCCTTGAATGCACTGTTTCTGGGGCTTCCTTATCTATATCACTCACCCTGTGCCAAGAGCAATTATGAAACATGTTCTCTAGCCAACGACCTTGGTGCGAAAATAACCCCTTGACAGTGAATCTCTACATTAGTGGCAGTTACAAGGTGACTTCTCTCATTTCAACAATTAAGGGGACTTTATAACAGTCACATTTTCTCCCAGATGTACTGAACAAGAGTACTGAAAGAAAACATTTAGTGAGAGAAAATAAAGCATGAGAGATGCAGTTTTACCTGCAAAGGGAATAGTAATATTCTAGTCCACTTCTTCACAGCCCTGAACTTCAGATTATATTATTACCATTCCCAAGCAAAGAAGGAGGCCCTCATTGTTCAAATCCTAACTTCAAAACTATGATGTTAAAACTCTGCAGGCAGTACTCTGATTACATTGACAAAGCTGTATTTTCTTGACTCCCAACACTTAAACACTCTTTTGTAAATTTAGTTGCCCAGAAACAGATTCTGAAACAGATACTGGCATGCGGAGGTTTACTGGGGATGGCTTTAAGAACTACAAGTCTATAAAGCAGTGACAGAATCAGAATTGAGTAGAGGGAGGAGTTGAACTACTGTGGTATATTTTCAGCAGCGATCTTGACAGAACTCAGAGAAATTCTAAACCTGGATGGTCTTCAGAGATGTGAAGCAAGGGAGTCTGGGCTTTGGGCTCTCTTATTGATGAGTGCTTGAATGTTGACTATCATAGGAGGGGTTGATTGAGGTGACTTTGAGCAAACAACTGGCTTCCTTTGGGAAATTTGTGAGGGCCTATGTGCTACAAGTGAGGAGCAACTACCACTTTCAGCTCTCATGGGAATTAAGTCCTCAGTACTGAAAGGGGATCTGAGTGACACAGCACAGCATCCTCTTTAGTCCAGGCTTTGTACATCTTTGATTGACTTGCTTGATATAATACATTATGCAAACTGGGAATAGTTTCACTAGAATTATGGGTTTTTTTTCTTTTCTTTCCTTCTTTTTTTTTTTTTTTTTGACAGGGTGTCTCTCTGTTGTCAGGCTGGAGCATAGTGACACAATCGCCACTCATTGTAGTTTTGACCTCCTGTGATCAAGTGATCCTCCTACCTTAGCTTCCCAAGTACTGATGTCTTGTATCCTAGAAAACTTGCCAATCATTAGAGCAAAGTAAAGCTTCAGCAGCTGCAAATGAAATTCAACATCTTTCTCCTATAGTACCCATTCTAGATTCCCCTCACCTTCCATTAGTGCATCTGCTCATATAGTAGCTTACTCCACCACCCCTAAGAAATCTACACACCTCTGATCTTCATGCTCTTTTTCTTCACCTTCAAAAGTATTGAGGACTGTGCAAGAGATCCTGCACTGGATCATCTTGGTGCCAATTGTATACTTCACTGTCCCCAGTAGGTATTAACAGCTTTACCTCCTTGCAATGTTCTTCCCGATCTCTTGGCACAAGGAATACAAAGTTATTAGGTGTTTGTCATAACCCACAGTTTAATGTGAAACTTACTATGCCCCTGATATAATGACTTCCCTTCTGGAACGGAGACCACTGGACTAGGGTCTTGAGTAAAATTTTACTAAGTGCAATACCAGAAGTGATGGTAAGTGATAAGTTGCAAGGTCTCTTGAGGTCTGATCTCTGGAAATGCCAGGACATCATTTCTGCCACATTTTTAGTCAAAGCCTGTCACAGGTCATCCGATATTCAATGTGATGCAAAATAGGAGGTACCTGTTAGTGATGAGATAAACAAAGCCACATTGTAAGAGAGCATGGAAGGAATTGTAGCATCTTTTAGAGTACTCTATCACATTTAACCATTCAGATGATATATGTTGAACTAAAGCAAGGGGCTTTGTAGCCATATCATCCAGTCATTAGATGTGAGCTGCAGCCACATCTAATGAGGCATAACCTTGAGAAAGGTTGCTCTCTTTGGCTAAATGGAATTTCCAGAGTGACTCAGCTATGAGTCATCAGAAAGCAGAAATCCTGGCAGCCTGAGGAAGGAGTATTTCAGTCTTAAGGTGGAGATCTAGGCACCACATTTACAACACGCAACACACACACACACACACACACACACACACACACACAGAAACCCACTACACACTCTGATTTGTGCACTGTGCTAATATTGTACAGATGCAAGGATAGTCACTACTCAAGTTAAAAAAAATTATTAAATGGTTTAGTGTTCTCCTAACACACAAGGACATGTCAATTCACATATCCCAATCCTTCTTCATTCACTCCTTGGTTCTAGAAAACTTGCCTACCTATCTGTGAGCAAGACTTCAAGATTCAGCACAGATGTTCCCTTGTCTGATGATCCAGCTAGAATAGAACCCTTCTATCCATATCCCTTGTATCATTGGTACCAGTAAAATTTTTATTAACCTTTAAATGTGTTTGCCTATGTCTCCAACCAGAAGTTAGACTTAAAAAAATGTTTATTATCTCACTCATATATTTTTAATCCTAGGATAGCATGGAGCTTGGCACAGAGCTGGTCTGGTGGACATACCCTAAAGAAGCCCCATGATCCCTGCCTTCTGTTATTTATGTCTGTGTGCAGTCTTCTCCCCTTCTAAGAAATAGAAGAACATGATTGATAGAATATCAACCCTGTGATTATGTTATGTTATATGGAAAAGGCGAATGAAAAAAGTGAAGGGATATTTTATGTTTGATTAAAATTAACTTTTAAAAGTTAATTTTAAAACTTTAAAATTTTTAAAGTTGTTTTTAATTTTTATGCATACATAATAGTTATACATATTTATGAAGTGCATGTGAGATTTTGATACAGTATACAATATTTAATTATCAAATCTTGTAAATGGGGTATCCATCACTACCAACATTTATCATATCTTTGGGGTGAGAACATGTTAAACCTTCTAACTAATTTGAAATATAAAATAGTTAATTATAGTCACCCTATTGTTCTACCAAACACTATATCTTATTCCATCCTTCCAAGTGTATTTTTGTAACCATTAACCAACTTCCCTCTATTTCCCCCCTCCCGACTACCCTTTCCAGCCTCGGGCACTACCCTTTCCAGCCTCGGGTAACCGTAATTCTTCTCTCTACCTCCATGAGTTCAATATTTTTAGCTTTCACATATGAGTGAGAATGTGTCTATTTGTCTTTCTGTACCTGGCTTATTTCATTTAATATAATGTCCTCCAGTTTCATCCATGTTTCTAAAATGGCATGATTTCATTTTTTTGGCTAAAGTATAGAATTATGTATATAATGTATATATATCACATTCTTTTAATTTATTCACTGATTGATGGACATAGGTTGATTCCATATCATGGATATTGTGAAATTGTGTTTCAAATAACATGAAAGTAAAGACGTCCCTTTGATATATCGATTTTCTTTTTTTGGTTATATACCTAGCAGGGGATTGGCTGGGTCATGTGGTAGTTTTATTTTATGTTTTTGAGGAAACACCATACTACTTTCCATAATGGCTGTACTACTTTACATTCGCCCCAACAATGTGTGAAGGCTTCCCTTTCACTGCATCTTTTCCCAGCATTTATCTTTTGACTTTTCACAATAGCCATTTTAACTGGGGTGAAATAATTTCTCATTGTTGTTTTGATTTGCATTTCTCTGATGTTAGTGATGTTGAGCATTTTTTTTCACATACCTGTTGACTTTTAATGATTTAACTTTTAATCAGTCAAAAGAGATTTTCCTGAGTAGGCTGATCTATTCAGGTCAGCCTATAAAAGAACGTCTAAAGCTTTCCTGAAGTCAGAGACTTGAAGAATCAGAGACTTTTTCTCTTCATTCCTGACTCTGAAGAACAAGCTGCCCTTAATTCTCTAGCCAAAGGAAATGCATTTTGCCAGCAACTTAAAAGAGCCTAGAAATAGACCCTTCTCTTGTAGAATGTCAGAGAAAAGCTTACCGGGGGTAACACCTTGATTTTAGGCTTGTGAGACCCTTAGCAGAGAATCCAAATAAGGTGGACACAGACTGCCTAACCAGGGAAACTGTGAGATAATAAAGAGGTATTGTTTTAAGCCAAAAAAAAGTGTGTTAATGTGTTATATAGCAATAGAAAAATCAATAAAGGTGGCATCAGTAACTGTAAGATAAATATATAAAATTTAGATGCCATAAATTTATTACAATGGACAGTATGCCTTTCAATATATATATTTTAAGATATTGATATAGCCATAAAACTTGAAAGATGGTGCAATTTATCTAGTTCAAATATTTCTTCCTGTATACAAAGAAATCAATACCAGAAAATTAAGTGAAGTGTCTATGGATAAATTATTAGTAAAATTAGGATTTTAGCACATATTCATTAATAATTATTTCCACTCTGCCTATAACATCATGTTTGCTGTCTGTGTGAGAATGCACTTGAATTATCCTTAAAATGGTGAGCCCACTAAAATTATTTTATTATGTGTTTCTTTAGAGGTAATGTTTTCATTACTCTGGTATCCATTAAACACTCAACTTGTTTGTTTACTGAGTGCAAGGCATTAAATGAATTCCACTAAAATACACAAGAATATGTAAGTCACAGTATCTTATATTTCAGGAAGTTTAAATTTATCTGGTGATATGGTTTGGCTGTGTCCCCACCCATATCTCACCTTGAATTGTAATAATCCCCATGTGTCAAGGGCAGATCCATGTGGAGATATTTGAATTATGGAGGTGGTTTCCCCCATGCTGTTCTGGTAGTAGTGAATAAGTCTCATCACTATCTGATGGTTTTATAAGTGACAGTTCCCTGCATAAGCTCTTTCTTGCCTGCTGCCATGTAATACATTACTTTGCTCCTCCTTTGCCTTCCATCATGATTGTGAAGCCTTCTCAGCCATGTGGAACTGTGAGTCCATTAAACCTCTTTTTCTTTACAAATTACACAGTCTCAGATATGTTTCTATTGGTGGCATGAAAACAGACTAATACAGTAAATTGGTACCAGTGGCAGTGTGCTGCTGTAAAGATACCCAGAAATGTGGAAGAGACTTTGGAACTGAGCAACAGACAGAGGTTGGAACAGTTTGGAGGGCTTAGAAGAAAATAGGAAAATGTGGGAAATCTTAGAACTTTCTAGAGATTTGGAGGGCTCAGAAGACAAGAAGATGTGGGAAAGTTTGGAACCTCCTAGAGATTTGTTAAATGACTTTGACCAAATTGCTGATGGTGATATGGATAATGAGGTCCAGACTGTGGTGATGATGGAGATGGAGATGAGGAACTTGTTGGGAACTAGAGTAAAGGTCACTCTTGCTATGCGAAGAGACTGGTGGCATAGTGCCCCTGCCCTAGAAATCTGTGGAACTTTGAACTTGAGAGAGATGATTAGGGTATCTGGGGGAAGAAGGAGACCTAGGAAGACAAAATGTTTTCCTGGGCAAGCTCCAGGACCCCCCTGCTGTGTGCAGCCTAGGCTACTTGGTGCTATGCATCCCAGCCACTCCAACTGAGGCCAAAAGGGACAAAGGTTCAGCTTGGGCTATGTCTTAAGAGGGTGCAAGCCCCAAGCCTTGGCAGCTTTCATGTGATATTGAGTCTGCGGGTGCACAGAAGTAAAGAATTGAGGTTTGGGAACCTCCACCTAGATTTCAGAGGATGTATGAAAACGCCTGGGTATATAGGCAGAAGTTAGCTGCAGACGCCAGGACCCTCATGGAGAACCTTTGCTAGGGCAGTGCAGAAGGAATATGTGGGGTTGGAGCTCTTACACAGAGTCCCCATTGGGACACTGCCTAATGGAGCTGTGAAAACAGGGCTACTGTCCTCCAGACCCCAGAATGGTAGATCCACTGACATCTTGCACTATGCACCTGGAAAAGCCACATACACTCAACGCCAGCCGAGCTAAGCAGCTGGGATGGGGGCTATACCCTGCAATGCTACAGGGGTGTAGTTGCCAAGGCCATGGGAGCCCACCTGTTGCATCAGCATGACCTGGATATGAGACATGAAATCAAAGGAGATCACTTTGAAACTTGATGTCTCATTGGCAGAAGGGACTTGCCTTGTTTCAAATGAGACTTTGGACTGTGGAATCTTGAGTTAATGCTGAAATGAGTTACAACTTTGAGAGACTGTTGGGAAGATATGATTGGTTTTGAAATGTGAGGACACCAGATCTGGGAGAGGCCAGGGGCAGAATGATATATTTTGGCTCTATCCCCACCCAAATCTCACTTTTTATTGTGATAATCCCCATGTGTCAAAGGTGGGGCCAGGTGGAGATAAGTGAATCATGGGGGCAGTTTCCCCCATATTGTTCTCATGACAGTGAATAAGTCTCACGAGATCTGATTATAAATGGGTGTCCTCCTGCACAAGCTCTCTCTTGCTTTCCACCATCTAAGACATGATTTTGCTCCTCGTTTGCCTTCTGCCATGATTGTGAGGCCTCCCCAGCCATGTGGAATTGTAAGTCAATTAAATCTCTCTTCTTTATAAATTACCCAGTCTCGGGTATGTCTTTATTAGCAGCATAAGAGCAGACTAATACAGCTGCTATCAAATAATATTTCTGCCTTATGATTTTTATTCTATTGTCTTTTTCTGGCTACAACTAAAGGGATTGTGAAAGATCATTTGAGTGTATCTTAAGTAAGCAAGACATGTATACTCACGGTCATTCTCATGACATGAGCTTGTTACAGATGGCATGCTGTTTATTATTGTATCTATTGCTAATCCCCTCCATCTCACCCCTATTAAAAAAATCTGGTGGAAACATAGTTTATTTTCTTAAGCAGATACAAAAATTGACAAAAAATATTCTTTATTTTCCGAGTATTTCTCTGTGTTTTCTATAATTTTGTTTTCCCTTCTCTCTGCTCTTTCTAGTTTATTTTTTCTTGTAGAGTTAATGGGTATTTTTTTTTCTAAATGTCATGAAAATTACTGACATTTTATTTTCTAATTTTGGAAATTTGGTATAGAAACACTTAGATAATATTTATGATAGAACAATGAAGTAGTATTTAATTTATATACACATTTTCTCAATTTTCTTACCTGTGTTTTTGTCGTATTAGCTCGAATCATCAGATATTATTATTAATCATAGCCTGTTTAAAATAAACTTGTTTTATCCATTCCACTACAGTATCCCAAAGATAACAAAGGTTGTTTTTTAAAATTAGCAGGCATAAGGGCATAAAGAGAAGAGAGATGTTGGAAAACTCACTTAGAAGAACAAGGCAGAAGTGAGAAAAATCATTGAAATATATGTAACATATACATAATCAACTCAGTTTAGTGAATGAGACTGCTACAATCATTGTTTTCATTTTAGAATGAAATATAACAAAATGAAAAGTCTAAACCAGTTCAAATTAAATTATAGTAGACCCACCTTGTCTGTGGAGGTGGGTCTTATCTGTGGGTCCCTGAAACTGTGGAGAGTACCAATCCCTGTATATACAATGTTGTTGTCTATACATATATACCTATGATAGTTTAATTTATGAATGAGTAACAGTAAGACATTAGCAACAACAATAATAAAATAGAACAATTATAACAGTATGCTAGCATCACTACTCTTGTGCTTTGGGACAATTATTAAGTAGAATCAGAGTTACTTGAACACAGCACTGATACAACTACAGTCAATCTGAAAACCAAGGAGGCTACTAAGTGACTCGCAGGTGAGTAGCATTTACAGTGTGGGTATGCTGGAGCAGGAAATGATTCACGTTTCCAGCGGAACAAAGTGGAATGATGGGAACTGCCAGAGTGGTGCACACTTTAAAAATCTATGAATTGTTTCTGAAATTCTGTATAAATTTATTTCTGGAATATTCCACTTAATATTTTTAGAGCATGGTTGACTGCAGTTAACTGCAACCACAGAAAACAAAACCACAGATTGGAGGAAATGATTGCACAAACATGGCAAAGTAGGTATGCAAAATAATTAGTTACATAACTGCTAGGCCTTATCCTTACTGTATGTAATAAACTAAATTTCACCTCATTAGAAAAATAAAGGCCTATGAAACGTAAACCAAAAAGTAACTGAGGCAGATTGCAATTGATTGGAGGTTTATTTTGCCAAGGTTGAAGATGCACCCAGGAAAAAGAAACACAAATTAGAGTAAGATCTCTGACCTGTGCTTTTTCCAAAGATGGTTGTGGAAACTTCAATGAAAGGTTAAAAGCAAGCAGTAAGGGAAGAAGAAAAAATAAAGGAGAGAGGGTAGGCAATGAGGTAAGTGTTTATATTATTGTGAGACTTTGATTAGTGCTCAATCTACATTTTGCATGTGAAAAAGAAGGGAGTAAAGGAAAAAGTCAATTATGCTCTTGTCTTATACTCAGTAAATCTACATTTTGCATAGGATAAACTAAGCATGTAAGATTACAGGTATCTGCTTGCGAGCAAAAGGAAGGTAGTTTTTTTGTGTGACTTAGTTCCCAAGCTAAACTTTGCCCTTGACATAGCGAATTTGGAATACCAAGACTTTTTTTTTTTATTTCACAAACATCGCTATCTTAAAAGAAACATTATGTATAGATTCAAAATCTTTAATTCATACATCAGGTATGTAACATATTACCTTCTAGGTTATATTTTGGAACACTTACAAGCTAAATAAATATACAAATATACAGAAAAGTACTAGTGTAGTTAAATTCTAAGCAAGTGCTCATTGAGGAGCTTATGCTAATAATTTCAGTACAATGGGATATATATAATGATACCAGCAGCATAGATTTAGAATTAAAATAAAGAAATTAGTATAAACATTGATTAAAATATACAAAGGGAGCCAGGACAAGCTTCAGAGAAGTGATCAGAGAAAAAAAGTTCAAAGCTATCAGTTTTATGTCCTGTGATCATGAGAACTGATATAACAAGTTATTCCGTATTGATAATAGATTTTTCCTTCAGGCATAAGGACCTTTCTTTGACACAGGGGAGTGAGGAACACACCTGAATTATACCGATATATACAATAAAATATTATACAAAATATACAATAAAATATTATACAAAATATACAATAAAATATCTCATCAGAGTTTATTACTATGGAAACAGAATGATTTGAATGAACATTGCTTCATTCTTTTCCATAAAACTACTAACAAGATAAAACACGATATAAAAAATAACAAATAAGATTTGAAATTGTTCTAATATCAAAGTTGTTTATTTTATTTTCTAAAACTGTTGAATACCAGTAAATTGACCAGTTTTAATTAAAGTAAAAATAAATAAAATATTTTTATTATCTAGGATGATTTTTTAAAAATAGTACCAATTTTAACATTGAATCAGTTTTGATTTCATTAAACATTATTTGTCAAACTGGATTGTGTTCTATCCCTCTGTTTCTTCTCAGAGGCTACTGTCTTCAGATATGTTTTACCATCCAGGTGATCCAAAGATAGAAGCACCAAGATTTTCTGTAATAAGTGGAAAATCATGTGCCCATAAGTCTATTTCTCTGTACCTGGTCTCTTATCAATAATATGAATTTTACATTAGAAATTGTTTTATAAAGTTGTATGAGTCTTCTTAAATTATAATGCTCTTTTTAATGTTTACCAAAATCATCACCAAGAGTAGTCACCTTCCAAAATTCATTGGTCCGACAAAAACACACTAGAGTGAAGGGCCTGCTCCCATCAGAGCTTGCAGATAGCTGAACATGTGCAGGTTTTCAGATGAGAATCAGCGGCATGCAGGGAGGGTGGTGCATCCCAACTCCACTGGGACAGAAGCTCCTGTGCTCAGTACCTTTCTAGACCTTGCCCTATGTATGCCTTCATTTGACTGCTTATTAATATTTTTATAGGCCGGGCGCGGTGGCTCACGTCTGTAATCCCAGCACTTTGGGAGGCCGAGACGGGCGGATCACGAGGTCAGGAGATCGAGACCATCCTGGCTAACACAGTGACACCCCGTCTGTACTAAAAATATAAAAAAAAATTAGCCGAGCGTGGTGGCGGGCGCCTGTAGTCCCAGCTACACGGGAGGCTGAGGCATGAGAATGGCGTGAACCCGGGAAGCGGAGCTTGCAGGGCCACTGCACTCCAGCCTGGGCTACAGAGCGAGACTCCGTCTCAAAAAAAAAAAAAAAAAAAAAATTGTAATAAGCTGGTTGATGTGAAAAAATTAGATTTTATGAACTGATTAACTTAAAGAAGTAAAAATTGTTAATATTATATAAATTAGCCTTAATTTGTCATAAGAGAGCACAATGTTCTTAAATAAATTAAAGAGACTTCCTAAATATTTCCAAAGTAGTTCAACAATTGAAGTATCTGTAAACACACAATCCAGGACTGTTGATCTTTCCATATATGCACAAACTTCATAATAATGTTGGAAAAATGAATTATTTTAAATTGGAAAATGTATAAGATTTCAAAAAGTTTCTGTACATCTGAAAATAATTGGTAAAGCACTAAAATATCAGCTATAACCCGGGCCCTTACACTGTATGAATTTAAAGAAGTAGATTCGTCTCTCAGTAATGAATTTGTTCCATTTTTTAAATGTTTGTAGTCTTGTTTGTGTAGCCTACTGGGCAAGTGTGCACTGTAAGTGAATATGACATATGGCAACACATTATACTATTGTCTCTCACACTGAGATAAAATATTCTGAAATCTACATATTATAAATAAAATAGGTATATATATTATATATGCACATACATTGTACATATATAATAAATATACATATATACTACACATATATAATAAATACATGTACATATATAATATTTAAATATTGTATATATGTACATATACAATATTGTATACAATATTATGTATGTACTATATATAATATTATGTATTATACATTATGTAATATTGGAGATGTATGTATAATACATAATATTGTATACACACATAATATAGAATACATATGTGTATGTATAATAATATACATCATATATAACATATATTATATATAATATATATGATGTATATATGTATGTATAATGTATACATTACAAAAAGTATATGTATATTATATATGTACATATTATGTATACTATATACATTAATATATGGCACGATTACAACTTCTTTATTCTCTACTTGGAAACCATTGAGAAGAGGAAATTTCTTTCTACTTGTTACCATCATTCAAGAGAACAGCAAACTATATATTGAAGTAGGTAAAATAGACCTTCTGATACTAAATATGTACACGGTATGTCTATTTCCTTTTCTGCTCTTTGTTATGTGACCCTCCCTGTCCATCCCAAGTGTTGCGAGTTTTCTTGTATTTTCACTTTCCCAAATTTATTTCTTCCTGTACTTAAGCATTATATCGATGTATCATTATATGTAATCATTTCCCCTCAGTGATTTTATTTCTTTTAGTTTCTTAAGGGCATAATTTATACATTTCAAAAGATATATAAGCAAGCCTAGTGACTAAAATTTAATTAGTGCCATGCCAAAATTTATTTACTTTTTTGAGAAAATAATGAAGTCTTCAAATGGTACATTTTAGCTGATGTCATAGCCGTACAATAAATGCATGATGATTTTGCCATTAGACTAGGAGGAAATGCAGACAGTGTTGACCTAAATATAAAAATATTTTCACTTTACTTCTAAGGACAAAGTAATATTAAATAGTTATAATTAATATTATAACTGTATTTTAGCATAGATTTGTAATTGATGCAAAACCATTAACTTTTCCTTAAGTAGATATAAGTAAACAATTGTGAGGTACTTAATATTGGAGATGTATTTCCATTTGCAAGAGTAATGAAGTAATTACTTAACAGAAAGGAGCATTACTACCTTGAGTAACAGTAGAATGTTTTCTTGAGATGCAGTAGTTTCAGTTATAGTTTCACAAATTTTTCATCTTTTTTATAAAAATACAATTCAAGACCACATTGTTATTTCATCATATGCTATTATTTTCTTAAATGATTTTTATGATTTTATACTATTTATAAAAATTCTAATGACACAAACATAGTGACATCCAACTAATTTTTGCCTTTGGCTCTAATTTAATATTTTTGCTGAATATTAATTTTTATACTTAAAAACAATAAGTTTTGCAGGTATTTCTTCTAACGTGAGTAAAGGGTTCTGCCCAATTAATATTTTTCCCTAATAGTCTGGGCAGTAACTTCGTATAAGTGAACAAGGCAACTGTGGTATTTCTCTCCAACTTCTTTTAGCATCTTTCCCTTTATTAGGGACAAACTTCAGAACATATCAATCTTGTCACTAAAAAACACGAATAAAGAGAGCAAAAAATTGTTACTTGTGTAACTGTATTTTACAGTAGCTCTAAAGAAACTGAAGAGATTGACACTGTAATTATGAAAATAAGTACAGTTCAGCTGACTGGTGCCTAAACTATTAGTCATTAAAATAAGAAAGAGACATATTATTTAGAGAAGTCTTACTAATTTGCTGATATTCAAATAATACCCAAGCCATATATACAACAGATTAACTGCTCTGTTTTATGCATCATAAAAGATTGCATTTCTTTTTTAAATATGCAGACTACATGAAAATTGTGATTTCTTACAAAAAATTGTAGTGGTAAAAAGTATATTTCATATATGTACTTATCTCTCTGTCCATCTACCTATACTCAAAAAAATGGATTTATTCAACCATATTTTCTGAAATAGCTCATCAAATTCATATTAGGTAGTCCCTTGCCTACGTGAATCAAATAGAAATTTGTGACAAATATGTGGATAAATGTTGATGTCATATTGAAATTCATATTTAAATTGATACTACTAATGTATTTTCTAAATGATAATGAATTAACATTACAGGTTGTGAAAGAAGGCAAGCTAAAGATGTAGTATAATTATTTATAAGGCTCTGGAAATTAAAATAGAACAAAAAATAATCTGGATTTTTTACAAATTCCTAACAACCCACACATTACATTCATTTTCTTTTGTTACCTGTCAAAGTTCAGCATGAAACTCATTAAAAGCAAAGAAGCACTTGGCATCTTTTCTAGTGACATGAAAAAGACTATAAAAATTTAATACTGTGGCACAATTTTACTTAACAGTCATCTACATTTTGGTTGCAAGTAAAAATGCTTTCAAGTGTATTAATATAGTGGAAGATAATTTTCCTAAACACATTTTGTTTAATTGTAATTCTGTGTTCGATAGCATAAGATAAATGGAGAACTTGTTATTTTCCTACTAAATAAGGGTTATGTACTTTAGTGTATATCTGTGGGTGTGCGTTTGTGTGTTGCATTTGTGTATATCTTGATTGTAAGTAGTAAAATCAGGGCATTGCTTGAGAAATCGTTATACCTGAGCCCAATTACCTGTTAATGGTGAGGCATATAAACACAATTTTCATGCAGGTTTTGTTTCTAACATTGATTGCCATTCCTGACTCTCCAATTTCACTTCTTCTCTTTTTTTGCCGTTTTCTTTTCTTTTACCTCAATTTTCTGTTGAATAGTAACTCCAACATAGGATCTGGAACCACAGTATCTAGATGATCTGAGGGACTGGATGAAGAATATCATGTAAGTGAGAAATTTGTTTTCCAATAGGCCAAAACTTTAGTATGTGTCATTTTTAAATGTAAACCAAATTGTGTCTGGGACAGGTTTCATTCAATTTAGAAGTTTATTTTACCAAAGTTAAGGACATGCCTGGAAAAAAATAAAGGAGCCCAAAAACCATAGGAACAATCTGGTCCCTACCTTTTTTCGAAGATGATTTTGAGGGCCTCAATATTTAAAGGGGAAAAGCAGGCTGGAAGGGAAAGAGGAAGGTATGGTCCCCTACTGAGTCCATGTGTTGTTGCAAGAGAAAAGGAGCAGATACAGGAAGTCAATTATGTATTTGTCTCGCATTCAGTAAATTGACACTTGACATAAGGTAAAGTGAACATAGACCAAGCTACCTGCAGACAGATATATCTGGCCTTTTATCTGTAGCTATCTGCTTAGGAAGAAAGAAAAGCCAATTTCTTGCATGACTCAGCTTTCAGCCTAAGTTTTTGCTTTTGGCATAGTAAATTGGGATCCTAAGATTTTCTTTTCTTTTCACAGTAATAAGTTAAAATGTGTTTTCCTCCTTCTCAAAAAGTGCTGAACCAAATAACGTTAGTGGATAACTTGAGGAAAGTAAATATATCTAATAGAAAATTAACATAATATAGTTATTTAAAAAATAGACTGTGGAGTTACATATGGTTTTGCATTCTGGTTCTTTTCGCTAATGGTGATTTGCCATCAATTCTACTACTTATCCTCTCAAAGTCTCAGCTTTATCTGTATAAAATGAAAATTATTCCTTTATTCAATAAACACTTTACAGCTTTAAATGGTAAAACTATGGTAGAGTCTACAATAACCAATTTCTACTTCACTGAACAGATTACACAATAGAACCAATATCCTACTTACTCATGATTAGTCCTTTCATAGGCTAATCTCTAGTAAATGCTCTCAATTCAGCTATCATAGGTCAATTCCATCTACTTTAAAATCTGTTTACACTTACTGTATTTGTGATTATAGTTACAACACTTGAGTGACTATATCTGTTATCTATTGCCATGATAATGTTGCATAATGAGCAACTTAAAACATTAGTGGTATAAAATAATAAATTCTTATTTGATTCATTGGGGTCTAACTGTGAGCTTGGTTGGGGTTTCTGACTCAATCAAACATTTGCAGTCAATTAACAGTTGGCTTACAGCTGTCCTCAAGTCAGTGGTTGGCTGACTGTCAGCTGGTCTAAAATGGCTACAGATGGCATAATTTGGGCAATATTGCCCTGCCTCGTGTCTATTTTTCATCTTCCTCCTGGCTACCTTGGGCATAGTTATGACCGAGTTGCACATGAAAACAAGAGTATGCAAGTGCTTCTTCAAGTCTCTGTTTGCGTCATATCTGCTGACATCACACTGGCCAAAGAAAATTATATAACCCACCAAGAAATCAGAACAAGGGAGCAACAACAGTTTTTGCAACAAAAGGAATGCATACAGGTATAGGTGAAGAACTGGGGCTACTTTTACAAACTACTATGGTTTACGGTCTAATAGTAGTTATTTTCCTGCATTCAAAATATGCACATCCTAACTCAGGATACTCATAGTCTCATCCAATCGTAATCAAGCTCAGAGTACAGAATCATAGGAACTGTATCAAGTCTGGATGTGACACCCCCAATATAGAGAGTTATGAACTAAATAGACAATGATGAAATAGGAATAGTATAAATACAGAACAAATTATCATGCAAAAGAGGAATGAATTGAAAACATTTAGCAGTCATTAGCTCTAATGTCTTGTGGGGTACATGTTGCCATGTTCCTCTCATTATGGGATGGGAAATGTTGTTTAAGCCCCAGTTCTTCTCCATTCCCCCGTACGTTGTTCCGCAGCACTCTTGAATCTGTTTGTTGGAAGGGAGTTTCTTTGCAACATCATCCTCTTTGTTTATTTCTAAAAAAGTATTAGGAAATATGCCTTTTGCTTAACTTTCTCAATCTACTTTCTTTCCATAGAATGATGAGAAGCTTTCATAAATCTTAACCAATCTTAGTCTCTTAACATAGGCTCATTGTGCTTCTATATCAAGGTCTCAAAAATTCTTGACTATTAAAAAATGCTCTCAAGTTCTACTCGATGTGACAAAAGTTAACACAAGAGTTCTTTCCAGGACCCTTTCTCTAGATTGAATCACTACTAATTTTCACATGGTAATATACTGTAGAAAACACCCTTAATATTTCTTTTTTTCCAACTTTTATTTCAGGTTCAGGGGTACGTGTGCAGATTTGTTACGTGGGAAATTTGCATGTCCTGAGGTTTGGTGTAGAGATTATTTCATCACCTGGTAATGAGTATAGTACCTGATAGGTAGTCTTTCTATCACCCCCCTTCCCATTCTCCACCCTCAAGTGGGCCCAGGTGTCTATTGTTCCCCTCTTTGTGTTCACGTGTACTCAATATTTAGCTTCCACTTGTGTGAGAATATGTACTATTTGGTTTTCTCTTCCCGCATTAATTAGCTTAGGATAATGGCCTCCAGCTCCATACATATTCCTGTAAAGGATGTGATCTCAGTCTTTTTTATGGCTGCATAGTATTTCATGGTAAATATATACTCTATTTTCTTTTTACTCAATCCGCCATTGATGGGGATCTAGGTTGATTTCATTTCTTTGCTTTTTTTTTTTTTTTTTTTTTTCTTGAGACAGAATTTGCTTTTGTTACCCAGGCTAAAGTGCAATAGTGTGATCTCAGCTCACCACAACCTCCACCTTCTGGGTTCAAGCAATTCTCCAGCCTCAGCCCCTCGAGTAGCTGGGATTACAGGCATGCACCACCATGCCTAGGTAATTTTGTATTTTTAGTAGAGCCGGGGTTTCACCGTGTTGGTCAGGCTGGTTGCAAACTCCCGACCTCAGGTGATCTGCCCACCTCGGCCTCCCAAAGTGATGGGATTACAGGCGTAAGCCACCGTGCCCGGCCTTCTTTGCTATTTTGAATAGTGCTGTGATTAGCATGCATGCATGTGTCTTTATGGTAGAACAAATCAATTTATATTCCTTTGGGTATATATCCAGTAATTGGATGGCTGGGTCAAATAGTATTTGTGTTTTAAGTTCTTTGAGATACCTCCAAACTGTTTTCCACAGTAGCTGAATTAATTTACATTTCCACTAGGAGCGTATAAGCATTTCCCTTTCTGTACATTACCAGCATCTGTTATTTTTTTACTTTTTAAAGCCATTCTGACTGGTGTCAGATGGTATCTTATAGGTTATTTTGATTTGCATTTCTCTAATGACTAGTGATGTTGAGCAGTTTTCTTATGTTTTTTGGCCATGTGTATGTCTTTAGAGAAGTGTCTGTTCATATCCCATTTTTAATGGGATTGTTTGGTTTTTACTTAATTTGTTTAAGTTCCTTGGAGATTCTGGATTTTAGATCTTTGTTGGATGCATAGTTTGCAAAATTTTCTCCCATTCTGTAGGTTCTGTTTACTCTGTTGGTAGTGTATTTTGTTCTATAGAAGCTTTATAATTTAATTAAGTCTCATTTGTTAATTTTTGTTTTTGTTGCAATTGCTGTTGGAGTCTTCAGCGTTAAGTCTTTGCCAGGGCCTGTGGTATTTCTTAGGTTTTCTTCTAAGATTTTTATAGTTTTAGGTTTTGGTATCATTCTGATACCAAAACGTGGCAGAGACACAACAAAAACAAAACTTCAAACAAAACTTCAGGCCAGTATCTCTGATGGCCATAAATGCAAAAATCACCCCCTGCCCAAACTCTAGCAAATGCTTAATATTTCTAGAGCCTATTGTATACAACTGAAATGTCCAACGTGGCACTGCGGTAATTCTTTCAAAGGTCTTAACAAAAAGTGTCATACCCAAACCTTTGGTTCTATTGTTAGCCTGAGGCTATGTCTTAGTTGGATATATTTTGTTATTGTTAAAGGCTAGATTAGAGAAACAGTTTTAATTATCATTCTAGTAAATCCCTGAATCTCTGTATTCCCTCTAAATTCTGCTTGTAAACTAGCCATGTTTTTTCTTAGACTGTATCATTCTTTTATAAACTTATAGAGATTTTGTGAAAGCAAACCTATGTATTATTCTGCTTGGAAAACTGTTTACTTAGGCACTGAAGTTTACTAGATACTTTTGTATTTTTGAAGTTACTACAAGTGACTAGAAAACCATAATGTTCCACTCCACTTGACTAAATTTTAGATAGGTAACTTTCTGACTCTTGGCCCCCGTTCTCCTTTACCTTGGAATATTTATTTTAGCAAATTTGGAATTCAAAATTATTTCTGTGTTCCTTTGATATATAAATCTGTTATAAAGCTTCTTGCCAGTTTGACAATCCGAGAATGTCTTTCTCAGTGATCTACTAGCCATCCTTTGAAATTTAATCATTAAGGAAAATAGAGCCCATATATCCCAGTTTTTGTGGAAGAGTAGAAACCTAATGTCAGTGGTTTCCTCTCTCCCTGTTGTAGAACTACCTGCTGTCTTGAAGATAGAAGAAAGAGTACTTCTTTTGGTAAAGACAATTAGCAAACACACGTGGCTCACTATCCCCCGCCCCAACTCTTAGCACCTCTCTGGCTACTTGATCTGTGCTCTCTTCTCTGTTGGTGGTAAGAGTATCAGAATAAAATCAACTTATTTGGGGGCATCTTGTCAGGTGCAATTTTTTCTTTAACAGAGGTTAGAGTTTTCACAAACATTTAGCCACCACAGAATGTGATTAGTCATTTTATAGTCTCTTCGAATAGTTTTCTCACATTTTTCCTTCTACTTCACCATTTTTTCTTGCTTTTGGGTACCACTCAGGCATAATGCTTATGCAATTTTTTTAGGTTTTATTTGTTTATTTTAATTGCCATTTGCTTTTGGCACTAAACTCTTCATCAACTGTATAGGACCACATTAATGATGGGTGAAAAACCACCTTGCAACCTCGTGGCATTTAACAATCAAGGTTTATTCATTTCATGGTTCACTAGGGTTCAGCTGAATTGGGCTGCTCTTGGCTAAATCTGGCTGAGCTCATTCATGTTTCTGTAATCAGCTCTGGTTTGGCCAGGCAGTTCTGTAAAGACTGTTGGCTTACATCATATGTGTAGAGGTCAGCTGTTTATCAGATTATTTAGAAAGACCTCAACATGTACTACAGAGACAATGTGTCCATGTGTCTTCCATTTTCTATCAGGTTAACCTTAGGCATGTTTCCACAGCCATTGCAGAGGTATGCAGAGGTAGTGCAGGCGAGTCTTAGAAGCACTTCAATTTTTATTTTTTAGTTTTGCCTGTCACAACTGCTTATATGTCATATGACAAAGGAAAATACATGGTTGAATCCAGAGTTAGAGTGGGAAGCCTCTACATGATTACATTGTGTAAGGCAGGAATGTAGGGATTGGTGAAAATTGGGATATCAACATAATAAATCTAGCATAACAGTGCAAATCGATAAAAATATGTATTATAAAAATGACCAGATAAATGTTTCTTTGAATGCTGTGAAAGATTTAATAAACATAATTTCCAAATAAAGATTATCTATTGAATTAAATAAAAAACGACAATTATAAAACATTGAGAATATGTATATAAACTTGAAGGAGGCTTTTCTCATAGTAATTCCCAAATGACTTTCCATTCTTAATCATTTTATAGAGATTAAAAATGGCCATCAAGGAAGGTGACTTATGGATGCGCTTGACCTGAGGTAAAAACAAGGGAAAATCTAATTAGCAGATCCATATCGAATGAAATATTTTAGTAATATATCCAAAAAGTGGTGAATAAGTGATCTAGTTTTAAATATAATTTTTATGATGTAGAGTTTTTAAAAAAATTGTAGTTTGTTTAAATTGATTTTTATCTGCATGCACAAATGCATATGTGTCCTTATTTTAGTTATGAAGAGAGCTTCTACTGTGAAGTGTTAAGTACTGTGCTGGCATGTGATACGGACTCACTACACTGTGTGTTAGATTCTGAGAGTAATGTTTCTTTAAGATATCCACTGTCCTTCAGCACATTTAGGAGATTACTACAGATTTTCCTTTGTAAATTTTGATATAAAATTTTTGTACATGTGTTTACCTAAATGTGTAATCCTGTTCCTTAAATTTCTTTCCATTTAAATTCCCAACCCTTTTTGCTTAGTAATTACATCTCAAGTTTAATCCCAGATCCTAATGTTACTTCAGCCTCTACCTTCAACCACTTGTAACTGCTTTTTCTTCAGCTTTCACAGTGTACTTGGAGCTCTTTTATGTTATTGAACTCTTTATTTCTCCTTATATTTTCATATGTCTCTGATGTTTATAAATTGAATGATGAGGAAAGACCTGATCTCTTGCCTAGTGTAATCAGGGCTTGGATAAAATAGCAATTCAACATAGCAGAGCATTGATGTGACCAGGTGGCTATATTGCATGTCCTATAGCTGATCAGGACATGAAATGGAGGTTTATAGGAAATCAACTTCTTTTCCTGGAAGGCACCTTGGAGTAGAGCAGCTTGAACTTAATGCTGACCTTTCTGGTCTCTTCATTGATCCCAAAAGGTGCCCTCTAAGCAAACTATCTCTTCTTTCAGCAATTCTGTATAATTTCTAATGGGGCTGACTGAGATGTTATTTACTGATTTTGCTGAAGGAAAAGATTGTAAGGATACTACTGCCAAGGTAAAGATCATGCCTTTCTGAGGTAAACTGTGATGGCCATGTGTAAGAAAGACAAACAATAAAAACAGTGGGCTGTCTCTTGATGGCAATGGTTTAGCTACGCAGACATTCACAGCTACAATGTGAGAGCTAAAGCAAGGCTTACCTGAACCTGCAGCGTTATTTTCAAGTGGCTTCTAATTATCTCTGGCAAAGTCAGCTGCATGACTTGCTCAGCCTTGTGCCTCAGATCCGTTGTTGACAGTCAATTTCACTGGGAGACACCACAGCTCTAATAGGCAAAGCAATGTTGCTAATACAACCTGCAATAGCTATTTGGTCTTCTGAGGTAGATTCAGCTTGTTGGCAGATACAGGGAGAGTTACAAAGATAAGACTACCAAGAAGCACCAAATAAAATAAAGTAAACTGGGTAATGTTTCTCCTATGAAGACGCACTTTCAAGAGAGTATGCAGCTTACCCTCCTTCCCACAATTTTAAATGCTCTCTTCTTTCTAGGTGAGACATTTCCTAAAAAAGGTTTATTAATCTCTGCACTATTGACATTTTGGGCCAGAACATATTTTTTTTTGTCATGATATGCTATTATAGGATGTTTAGCAGCATTCCTGGCCTCTATTCAGATCCAGTAACAGCCCCTATTATTATAACCAAGGTGTCCCCTGACATTGCCAAGTGTCCCTTCAGTGGAGACAAAAATCACCACCAGTTGAGAACCAGTATTCTAGAAACATTCTTACCATACCCTGTAGCCATGATAGTAACCTCACAGCAGGGTTCAAGAGGTCATTTAATTACCACCAGATTATCTCACCCTCATGGTCAAAAAGTAGTCATAAAATACTAATTTGCACTAGCACTAAGTTTACAAAAATTAGCACATTACCTATGGTAGAATTACAGCGATGGGACCCTTGTAGCACAGGACTTAGATAATTGGCCATCAACAACCAGGCAGAAGAAAGCAACAACTTCATGTGAGTGTTTCCTCAGCCCTACCATGTGTAAGCCATATTTATAGGCCAAATGAGGAAGTCAGGATAGAAGAAAAAAAATGAAGATTCAGGGGGCATCTGATCCTATGGGTACGTGTTCTATTTCTAGCCCTAGATCCCTATATCACAGTTGTGTTACTCCTGTCATTTTCCCACTCATAAACTACTGGGATAACAGGCAGCTGAAAACAGATGGATTACCCTATAAGTAGTTTTTTCTATGTTTTTCTCCCCAAAGTGGAATACATTTGAAGGTGAGAGGTGGTATTATTAATACTTATTCTGAGACAACAGGTATAAATACTATGTTCCTGGAAAGGATGTTGTGGATGACCCTATCCAGTAAGGGAAAGCAGGCAGGCCCAGCCTTTCATAATTGACTTCCCCAAACTAGGCTAGGCCAGAAGGGTCCTGTTTTACACTTCTCTAAGGTCGGTAAGAGGATACAAAGACAAGCCATCTGATCCCGTGGGTACCTGTGCTTACTTATTAGATGCTTTTTTCTCTCTCTAAGGATATTATTGAAATATACATTTTTTTTGTTTCTTCTTTCTCCTTCAAGTTGTTTTTTTCCCTTTTGTTTCATCTCTGACTTTGATATAGTAGCTCAATTAATAGTGTGGGGCATTTTGTCTGTCCTGATTTATGGGAGGGTCAGTTAAAAGTTAATTGGAGAGTCTCTGCCTATTGCTGGGTAAATTGTGGGATTTACTAGTATTGTTTGTTCATTAGGGAACACTTATGTTACTTCATGTAAGATTGTTTTTTCCCCTTTGGATGGTGATATCCTAGCCTCATCCACAATCAATGATATAATACTATATTCTAATACCTGCATGTTATAAGTCTGGCTGCTATCTTTCCAGAAACCAAGTGAAAAGAGAGGGTGGACACATAATCTTTGCAAGGTAAATTTAGATCAATTTCTCCCCTGTTTTTATTTTTTTTTCATTTTCCAAGACATTTTTTTGCCTTTCTATCATCTTTTTTCTTTGAAAAATATGTTTTATAAAAAGTCATTTTCTGTCACTAGTGAGATTTGGTGAATATGGAAGTAAAAGCATCATTTCAATCCACCTTGTTTATTCAGAAATCTTATCCTGATTTTCTTAAGGAAGAAGACACATTACAATAAATAAGAAATTGGAGGATTAAACTCTTCGTATTATAACAGTATCCCTCAGAAAGCCATCAGAACTGCATCCAGATATTTTTTACTACAGTGCCAAGTTACAAAATGAGGAACTATGATCAATTCAAGATGCTAACCTTCCAGTGAAACTCTATTAATACAAATCTACCTATTAGTCTGAAAGATTTCCCAGAAACCCTAGTATTATCAAACAGTCAGTAGATTTTTTTTTTTTTTTTTTTTTACCGACACAAGTAAGCTCAATAGAGAGAAAAGCTTCAGTTACAGAAAGAGTGATTAAATCTCAGACCATTTGTATCACTACCTTGTAACTCATGAGGCACCAGCTGTTGACTACAGTTTTATTGCTCATAAATGGAAGGGTATACATTAATATCCTGCAGTATAAAATGCTCCCAAAGGTAGAGTAGAACTATCAGCGAATACATTTACATGAATTTCAAATTTTTTTAATTCAGTGTACGCAGACACTTTCTGTGTATTATGTCTGACATATATTTTAAAATAACTTGATGTCTTGGTCAATACTAATGTTTTTAAGCTGTGCATTTTATATTCTAAAATATTGTATTGTTAAGTCTCTAGCTACAGGAAAGAGAACATGAAACTGGTCTTCAGTTGTTCAGCATTTAAACAAAAACTTTTTTTCCTTTCAACTTATTCTTTTGATTTTAAGAAAGCATAACTCACTTATTCAATCCTTAGACCACACGTGTCAGATATTTCAAGTTATGCTTTTCTCTACTCTGTCATGTTAAACAACAATACTCCAATTAAGTATGGTGAAATATTAGAAGTGTGCTCCTGTTCTTACTTTTCCTCTGATAGGCTCTGACTGTTTGCATAAATAAACCATATAAATAAAAATGATGCCAAACAAAGGTATTTCTACTGCTTAAGAAAGTTAAGGGCAGTGGGAAAGTAGGAAGTCTCCATTAACCAAAAGCCTGAGGCTGATCAATCACAGGTTCCTGTCCTTTGCAGGGACGTGGATGAAGCTGGAAACCATCATCCTCAGCAAACTAACACAGGAACAGAAAACCGAACATTGCATGTTCTCACTTATAAGTGGGAGTTAACAATGAGAACGCATGAACACAGGGAGGGAAACATCACACAGTGGGGCCTATTGGGGGTTTGGGGGAAAGGGAAGGGAGAGCATTAGGACAAATACCTAATGCATGTGGGGCTTAAAACTTAGATGATGGGTTGATAGGTGCAGCACACCACCATGGCACATGTATACCTATGTAAGGAACCTGCACGTTTCAGCAGGATTCCTCTTTCTTTTATTAGAGCACACGTGTAGTGTAAATTCATTTTATTTTATGTAATAATTAAAAGGATCAAATAATAATAAAATATAATCTACAGATATAATATGTGCTCTTTAAAGGTTATGTGACCTAATGCCATTGCAAAAATGAACAAGTTCTTTTGGCATTGTATGATATCAATTCTGTTGAAACTATCCTTAATCAAGATGTAAAATATTAAGTGTTTTGATTTTTTAAACTTTGCTTTCTCCAAATATTGCTAAGAGACATCATTTCTAATGTTTCTAAACTAAGTAAACATAGAGTTAGAAATCACTCTTTACTTAGAAAATCCAGACTGATATATATGATATGCCTAGTCTCTAGCACCAGCACAATATCAGTTTTGGTAATGAAAAAGAAAGCCTGAAAAAAAATATGCATCTATAGGAATTTCAGACCTCAAAATGTATGTGCAAAAATAGATAATATTGTTTAAAAAGATGTCAGCATTTGATTTCCTGTAGTAATTTAGTGAGTAAATTGTTTTATTTCACTTGAAAATAATGATGGCATAAACCTCCTTTCTTATTTTTTTCTTTTTTCTTTTTTTTTTTTTTGAGACGGAGTCTCACGTTGTTGCCCAGGCTGGAGTGCAGTGGCGCGATCTCGGCTCACTGCAAGCTCCGCCTCCTGGGTTCACGCCATTTTCCTGCCTCAGCCTCCTGAGTAGCTAGGACTACAGGCGCCCGCCACCGCGCCCGGCTAATTTTTTGTATTTTTAGTAGAGACGGGGTTTCACTGTGGTCTCGATCTCCTGACCTTGTGATCCGCCCGCCTCGGCCTCCCAAAGTGCTGGGATTACAGGCTTGAGCCACCGCGCCCGGCCTCCTTTCTTATTTTTAATCACATTTAAATTGTTTCTGATTTTAGCATAACCATGTTCTTCAACAAACTGATGTTTCATCCTTAACTGATTAAGACTTGAGGGATTCTTGTCTGCATTGCATCAGTCCATTCTATTATCTCTTTAAAATTTCTACAGGTCAAAAAATATTTTGCATCCCTCATAAAAGTGATTTTACATTTAAATGCAATTCATTCTGCTAAAAACTAACCCTTGAATAAAGAGTGATTTTATCCTGATTGTAAATATAGGGCTACAGAATTGTGTAAATTACATACCTTAAAGCATTTAAATTAAATGAAATACAATGCTGCATAATACTATCCATCTACTCATAGTAAGATTATCTTTAATATATTTTTTTTTTTACCAAACTAAGCCCAATTATTTTTTCAAAATGTTTTAGTGCCAACAATATGGGGAAAAAATGAAAAGAACATAGTCTTCCAGAATAGATTATATCTTATAAATGTACATAAGCTGCTGCAATGTAGATTTTATAGAGAAATATAGATCTTATGCTATTACAAACATAAATTTACTTATATCAATTTTAGCTTTGTGCTTAAATAAATAATTTAAAACAATTTATTACCCTGCTACCCATTTAATTGACCTCTTTCCTATTGCTTACATCAAATTATATGCATTAAAAATGATAACTATTATTTAATTTGACATGATAATCGAATTACAGTGTTCCCCACCACAGGATCAAGATTAGTTTTATAGATCATACATTTATAGATTTAATTTGATCACGATTGTAAAAAATGTTTGCAAGCAATTGACAGCAGAAAAACTCAAGGCAAATAAATCATCCTGAAATAATTTTGGCAAAGCTTTATTTTTTCCTAAATATTATTTCTCTTATAGAATCTGTTATCTTTGTTTGCAAAGAAAGGGTACTCATTTACACAAGTGCCTTTATGAGGATCATTTGAGATGTAAGTGGACAGAAAACCATCCCAGTAACTACACAGTTCAGTCTTTTGAAGAATAAAAATGTCATTTAAGATACAATAGAGTTTCAAGATCTCTAGTCTGACAGTTGCTCTGATTACTCAAAGTTCTAGCATTAGTTCCTTTAGAAGAAAACATTCATTGATCACTATTCTTGTGACCCACCATGGTGGATATTCAGTCACTTTTTGTCTCTAATATATATATATCTTTGATGAGTAAAATTTTGGCATAAATAGTGAGGATTTATCATCTTATTATTCTCATCAAGTCCTTTAAATTTTTACTGGAGGTTGTAGTATGCCATCCCAAACCTCTTTTAGTACTTATATCCCCAGCTTCTGACCATATTGGAAGCTAACAATGCTCAGCCGAATCCATCTCCGGGAATTGTCATCAGTCAGGAAGATCTAATTTTTCCTGGGTCACTCCTTTCCAATCCCACTCTAACGATTGGTCTCTGCAGTGGTACAAAGGTCTGACTTTCTTCCTCAGGGAATAATTCCATTCTAAGTCTATAGCACCCTGTCAGATTAACTGAGGCTGTTCGTCTTGCTGCATCTCAGTTCATCTCCTCTCTGTGTCCCATTATACTTCTTTCTTACAGATGTTGGTCCAGCACAAAAATCTCCTCATAGAGTCTATTTCCTAGAGAAGCCAATATAAGACCTTTGGTACTAGGAGTGCTCCAAGGTAGTAGATATTAAGGTGAGACTTTGGACATGGATCACCCACCAGCAGGCTGGTAATGAGGACATTATTATTGCTGAGGCAGGAAACATACTGGCGGGTGCAATGTCTTAATTTTTTTGAGAAATATTGGTGAAATATTAATGATAAAACTAAGATACTCAATGGTGTTGTTGGAGCAAACAATGGATCATAAATAGGTAGTGAAAGGTTGAAGATAACCACGTTTTAGGTAAAGTGTGAACATCATAGGAGTTATATTTATGAAAAAACTACAGAGTGTGTAGCTTTTTTTTTTTTATCCAGGATAAGATCTATGAAAACAGCTACTGCAGATGCTGAAACAAGAGAGGATGAAACAGGAAGTTAGATTAAATTATGGCCTTAATTATACAGTAACTTGCAATTGAATCTGGCAAATGTGTTATTTTCCATCCTTATAACAAAGGAGGACCAGAAGCATTTCACAATCTCATGAGACAGAAAACAGTGCATACATATGATATTAATCCAGGATTAGTTGGATTAATATCTCCTGCCCTCTGTCATAATATAGTCTCAATTGACATGGACAATCTATATAATCCACTAAATATCACATTAGTCAATAAGCAAGAATTGACAAGAAAATTGGAGGTAAGATTCAGTAAAACACGTTTGCTCCAGAACACAGGAGATGTAAATTTTTTTAAATTCAAGGCTTCGCTTTCTATGTGACCTTTTTTTTTTTTTTTTTTTTTTTTTTTGGCAATCCAGGTGTCTAGAGGATATGGGGCCATACACTCTGAAGTAAAAGAGAAATCATTGCATTTACATGTCATACCAATAAAAAAGAAATGCCACATCTGATAGTCTTCTTCTGGTTCTGGAGGCAAGCAGCAGCATATTTCACACTTGTAAATAATACTGTACCACTTTTACATAAAAGACATAAAAGATTATCAGGTTTGAGTAGGACTCAAAATAGGAAAGGGCTTTAAGATCCAGATAATGATTCTCACAACCCTGTCATTTGATCAATATAACTGGACAGACATTAGAAATGTAACTTTTGTTTTTAGAATATTCTTTGTGAAGTTTATGGTAACCCTAGTATGAAAATCATGGTTTTGAACTTGTTGACTAATGGACCAGCTTTTAAAATATGTAACAAGTAATTGTACAGTGTACAAAAATATCTCTGATATGCTACAGGCCTGGCAGAGACAGAGAGTATGACTGAAGGACAGGAAGTGACCATGGGATCAGGTCTGCCCCATCATAAGCCAGGTTCAGTCACAGCCAACAAATCAGAGGTAGAGCTGGCCCGACAAGAATCTATTTTATGGTGGAATTGGTATGTTTAAGATCAGATGCAAGCAGAAGAGGACACAAATACACTGTATGAGTAGGTAGCCCCCATGTCATCCACTACTGTCACGCTGGAGCTTCTTCCTCAGTTCAAATCTATGTCTCCATTGGGTTTCCTTATGAGTAACAAATAAAGAAGGAAAAAGATAAAGCTTGCTTAATAGATGGGTTGCTCATCATAGAGTGCAAACTGATAAAGGACTGCTGCTGCACTAAAGCTAAAATCAGAAGTAGTCTTGAAGATCAATAGTTAGGAAAAAATCCTCCCAATAGGCACCATTTCACCCACTTTGTATAGAAAGATCAGGACAAGGTAAAAACATAGTCTGACTAATGAAAATGGTGAACAGCTTGGCTGGTTATTCCATAAGCCTAGAAAAAAATGGAATATTTAACATAGGAAGAAACAAGCTGATTAACTTATAGACGTGATCATAAAATGTGAGGATCTTTGAATCCCATGCTAATGTTCCCTAAATAGAATTCACTATGGAAGAGGCACTAAATAATCAAATAGACAGAATTACTAAGTCAGTTGACATCCTCTAGCATCTGCCATCAGCCTGTCTAGTTCTAGTACAATGGATGCATGCACTGAGTAATCATAGAGTCAGGGACAAAGGCTAAACATAGTTCCCAAACATGAGCTTTCATTTACCAAGGCTGATTTATCTAGATACGGTTGCATAACTATTCTGCCAGCCATAGGCCAATGCTGAACTCCTGACCTATAAACATACTTTGAAGGAATCAATTTCTTGGAGGAAGGTTGATCATATCAGGTTCATTCCACTTGAAAGACAAAGTGATTCGTGTTGATTACAACTGATTTCCATTATGGACATGAGTTTGCATTTGTTGGCTGCAGAACTTTGGTGAGAACTTCTCTATCCAAGAACTACAGAGTGTTTTGACCTACTGACATAGGATCCTGTATAATATTATATTGAAACAAGGGATACACTACATAAAACATAAGATGAAGCCCTGAATACATAATCAAATCAACTGAATAAGTAACTAGTAAAGAACATCAATATTTGCCAACCTTCCCCAAAGTGTGAGAAGTCAGAGCTTAGCACCAGAGTATATTTATTGGACTTCATGGCTTGTTCCAATGCTGGATGTGGTCCAAATGAGGGATTTCTGTTGTGCTTGAGTATCTGCAATAATCATGGGTAATATTATGACTTCAGGACTATAATACTGTGAACCATATTAGTCTAAGATAAATGATATGGAGAGATAGCTTTCTATTCCTTTCTCTTTTTAACCCCTTGACTAGTGTTGCCATCTACTCAGCTATGATCAGAGACTACTTCAAATTGTTCAACATTGCTTTGCAAAAGAAATTCCACCTAGCAGCAACAGCAGTTTTCCAGTTCTGCTTCTGCATGGGTGGCCCTGAGAGGAACACTTAAGTTGCACCATGCTTTGGTATGTTTTGAAAAGTGAATTGGGGAAAAGTGGGAGGGGTCTTTTGCTCACTTTCCAGAGGTGACCTCTGGAAAGGTCTTTTGTTAAAACCAGAGTCTTTGGTTAAAACCATGGCTAGTGGTCTTTCTGAAACAACTAATTACACAATGACAGACCTATATGCCTTTTTCAAATATGTAGAAATATATAACCAGGAACTAGGAATGCAACCAAGGGCACTTGGAAGGGTAATATGCCATATGATGCCAAATATTGATACATACAGGAGACAGAGAAATACTAGGCTGAAGAGGCAGGTTCCCTGGAAAATACCCCACCTTCAGGCCTGGAGAACTGTGGCCCTAAATGGGAACAGGTATTTGTGTTTTTGTGCCCCAAAACTTGCCTTTTGCCCTGCCATGTCCCCTATCCTATACCCATATAAACCCTGAACCCCAGGATCCAGGAGCAAATGAGCAGACGAGGAGATGGTGAGACAAGCAGATGAATGGCAGAATGGCTCAATAGAGAAAGACAGAAGAGGAGGAATGTTTGAACACTGAGAGGAGTTCAGCTGGGGTTGTTGGAGAGGAGTTTGGCTTCCAGATGGCCAAACTCCAGGGAAAGATCACCTTCCTACTCCATACCCACTGTTGGCTCCCCATCCATCCTGCTGAGAGCCACCTCCACCACTCAGTGAAACAGAAAATCCCCCGCATTCATTCTTCAAATCTGTGTGTGTCCTGATTCTTCTGGGACTCTGGACGAGAGCTCAGGATACAGAAAGATATCACACTGGCTCTCTGCCCTTGCAAAAAGGCAGAGGGTCCGCTGAGTTGGATTAATGCTGAAGCCATCTGTGGACAGCAAGGCTAAAACCGCACACTGTAACACATTCCCACTTGGGTTCCTGCACCTGTCCATCTACGTGCTCCCCTTCCCATAAGGTGTTTCAGCAGCGGTGGCCACTGAAGAGATGAGCCACACCCCTGCCAAACATCCTGTGAGGGGGGTCGGGAAACTCTCCTATTTCAGTATGGCTTTGGTGGTAAAAAGGCAATTGCAGAGAGTCAAGCTGATGGCTTGGCACTATCACTACTAATAAAATAATACTGTACTTTTCACAGTTTGGTGCAGAGAACGCTAAAGATTCTGTATTTCTGAACATATTTCAGCACTGTAATAAAGGTACCAGAAATAAAATTCTTGGTAGACAATATGCTAAAATCTATTGAACCCAATTACACAATTACCCATAACGTTGCAGACACACTACAGGTTTGACACTAAAAAGGCCAAGGAAACTGTTGAGTGTTGAAGAGTTTGAGCAAAATAACTTACTTTTATCAGTGAAATGTGAGTGTTAATGACTGCGTTGGAAAGCTTTTGTGAGACCTGAAACCATAAATCTCTTAAAAAAAAACAGGGTAAATGCTACTTGACATTGGTCTTGGCAATGATTTTTTTTTTTTTATTTTTTAACATATGACACAAAAAACACAGGTAATGAAGGCAAAATAAACAAGTGAGATTGCTTCAAACTAAAAAGCTTCGGGACAGCAAAGGAAACAATCAATAAAATGAAGAGGCAAAGTACAAAATGGAAAGAAATATTTTCAAACTGTTTATCTGACAAATGGTTAATATCCAAAATATATGAAGAATTGCTACAACTTAAAAGTAAAAGAAAATAAATAACCTGATTAAAAATGGGCAAAGAACCTGAATAGACATTTCTCTAGAGAAGACATAAAAATGACCAAAAGACATATGACAAAAAGTATAAAAAACATCAACGCTGATTACTGGGGAACTATAAATCAAAGCCACAATGAGATGTCACCTCACACTTTTTAGGACGACAAATACTTAAAAAAAAAAATAAGTGTTGGTGAGGATGTGGAGAAAAAAGAATCCATGTGCACTGTTGATAGAAAAGCATACTGGTACTGCTTTTATGGAAAACAGTATGAATGCTTCTTAAAAAATTAAAAATAAAACTACTGTATTATCCAGCAATCCTACTTCTGGATATTCATTTAAAGGAAATGAAATCAAGATCTTGAAGAAATCTGCACTCTCATGTTCATCACAACACTATTTACGATAGTCAAAATATGAAAAAAAAAACTAAATATCCACCAACAGATGAATGAATAAGGAATATGTGATATATACATACATTGAAATACTATTCAGTCTTAAAAAGAAGGAAATCCTGTCATTTACAACAGCATGGATGGACTTGAAGGACATTATGCTATGTAAAATAAGTCAATTTCAGAAAGACAATTACTATATGGAATCTAAAATTGTCAAATTCATTGAAGCAGTGAGTGAAGTGGTGGTTGACAAGAGCTGGAGTGAGGGGGGAATGGGTAGATGATGAAAAAAAGTGTTAGCAGTTTCAGTATGCAAGGTAAGCAAGTTCTGGAAATCTACACAGTATAGTCCCTATAGCTAACAATACTGATTTATGTACTTAAAATTTGCTAAGGGGGCAGATTTGTGTTAGGCGTTTTTGCCATTCACACACACACATACATACACAGCACACACACACAAAATAACAAAGGGGGTGAGAGAAAACTTTGGGAAGTGATGGTAGGTGTATGACCTTGATGTTGGTTATGGTTTCATGGTGTATATGTATTTCCAAACTGATCGAGCTTTATACATTAAATATGCACAGATTTTTGCATGGCAATCATACTTCAATAAAGTACTTTGAAAAAATAAAATATTTATAAAGTTTAAAGAGATAGTTATAAGTTAAAGCACATTAGTCCTCTTACTCTGGGAAATGTGCTAACAAATCCTTTCTCTTTATTGACAAATTTAATCTTATAATAACTTTCTAACTCCATTCCCCTGGAACCTGATTATAAAATGAAGTGTCGTCTTTGTTACAAGGCAATATTGATTATTTTAAAATGAACCCTAATTGGTAAAGTTTATCTGGAATGAGAGCACTATAAAAAATAAAATACCCAGTTGAGAGCTTTATGTTAGAATCTCCTTAGTAACATTGGAATAGAGAATATTCCTTATAATGATCCCTTAGTATCTATGTCTGTGGGATTGCTAAATAACTTTTGTTTCTTATTTGGAACATGGGCTTCTAGGCCAAGGTGACTCTACATCACACCCAACTGAGTTTCATTTACTAACTATTGAACTATAACATAAGGTGCCATAATATAACCCCAGGACTGCTCTATGGGCGGCTCTGAGTACTTCCACTAAGGAGAAATTCCTGCTGTTGCCCTGCTGTTGTGTTCTATTTTTTTCATCATGTATTATTCTAAATGAACCTGCTACTAAGTGTGGCCTACCCAAATCTCATGAGTCTGTATGTTTAAATAAGACTAAAATGAACCCCCTCCTATTAAGTATTGCATTCCTTTTCCAAATCATGCTGTGAATAGAAATAAGGATGTAATTTCTTGCATTGCAAGGTGACATGGGCTGGTGTCAACAGAAAGAACTACAGTAGCATGCTTCTTGAGAATGTTTCAGTCAATGAAGAACTGCTTATATGACTGTGGTCTCATAAGGTTATAATGGACCTGAAAAATTACTGTCACCTAGTGATGATGTAGCTGCTGCTAGGTTGTAGCTCAATTACTTTATTTTAGAAAATAAATTTAGTGTAGCCTAAGTGTATAGTGTTTGTAAAGTCTACAGTAGTGTATAGTAATTCTCTATACTTTTACATTTACTCACCACTCACTCACTGACTCACCCAGAGCAACCTCCACTTCTGCAAGCTTCATTCATGGAAGTACTGTATATAGGTGTGCCATTTTTAGAATCTTTTATACTCACTTTCACAGTAAGCACACGGTAAAAAGATACTGTACTTTTACAGTTAAATGGCACACCTGTATACAGTATAGAGATTCTAAAAATGGCATACCTATATATGGTACTTCCTGGGGTTATATTATGGTACCTTATGCTATAGTTCAACAGTTACAAAATGAGACTCAGTTGGGTAGAATATAGAATCACCTTTGCGTGGAAGCCTATGTTCCAAATAAGAACCAAAATTAATTACAATCTATGCTTGCATACATTAATACTACTGTGTTCCAATTACCTACAGTATTCAGTATTCAGTAATGTGCTATACAGGTTTGCAGCCTAGGAGCAATTGGCTATACTATAGGACCTAGGTGTTTAGTAGGCTATACCGTCTAGGTTTGTGTAAGTACACTATTTGGTTCACATAATGATGATATCATCTAAAGACACATTTCTCAGAATGCATCCACATTGCTGTATATATATGACTTATAAGTAAACCTAAGAGTAAATTTTCAACAATTGCCTGCTGAATTTGTACAGCAAAGTTGAAGTGTGATGGACCTCATATTCTTTAAGAAATTCTTCCCTTGGTTAAGAGTTTTATATCAGTTGTTGCAAAATTGTACAGTAAGGGGTTCTACATACCTAAAATCAATGGTACACAGAACTTTGGGCATTTTATTATAATTGAAGACCCAAGTAAAATTAGAAGAGAAACTTTCAACCACTGTGTATTAGTCCATTTTCACACTGGTATAAATATACTACCCAAGACTGGGTAATTTATAAAGAAAAGAGGTTTAACTGACTCACAGTTTGGCATGGCTGGGGAGATCTCAGGAAGCTTACAGTCATGGCAGAAGGGAAAACAGGCACCTTCTTCACAAGGTAGCAGGAGAGAGACAATGTGTGGAAGAGCAACAGTCAAACACTTGTGAAATCATCAGATCTCATGAAAACTCACTCACGATCATGAGAATAGCATGGGGAAAACAGCCCTCATGATCCAGTCACCTCCCATCGGGTCCCTCCCTTGACACATGGATATTATGGGGATTACACTTTGAGATGAGAATTCAATGGGGACACAGAGCCAAACCATATCATTCTGCCTCTGCCCCTCCCAAATCTCACATCCTTTTTAGATTTCAAAACCAATCATGCCTTTCCAACAGTCCCCCCAAATCTTTTCCTTTTACTTTATTATTTTTTTAAATTTATTCTACTTTGAGTTCCAGGATACATGTGCAGAATGTGCAGGTTTGTTACATAGGTATACATGTGCCATAGTGGTTTGCTGCACTTATTAACCCATCATCTAAGTTGTATGCCCCACATGCATTAGGTATTTTTTTCTAATGCTCTCCCTCCCCCTGCCCCTCACCTCCCGAGGGACCCCAGTGTGTTTTTCCCTCTCTGTGTCTGTGAGTTCTCATTATTCGACTCCCACTTACGAGTGAGAACATAAGGTGTTTGGTTTTCTGTTCCTGTATTAGTTTGCTGAGGATGGTGCATTCCAGCTTCATCCATGTCCCTGCAAAGGACATGATCTTATTCTTTTTTTTATGGCTGCATAGTATTCCATGGTGTATATGTACCACATATTTTTATCCAGTTTATCATTGATGGGCATTTTGGTTGATTCAATATATTTGCTATTGCAAAGAGGCTGCAATAAACATACGTGTATGTGTGTCCTTATAGTAGAATGATATATATTCCTTTTGGTATATACCAAATAATGGGATTGCTGGGTCAAATGGTATTTCTGGTTCTAGATGCTTGAGGAATCACCACACTGTTTTCCACAGCAGTTGAACTAATTTACATTCCCACCAACAGTGTAAAAGTGATCCTATTTCTCCACAGCCTCAAAAGCATGTATTGTTTCTTGACTTTTTAATAATCACTC
Organism: Macaca mulatta; assembly: GCF_049350105.2. Lineage (NCBI taxonomy): Eukaryota > Metazoa > Chordata > Mammalia > Primates > Cercopithecidae > Macaca > Macaca mulatta. Next base: position 93,321,604 of record NC_133414.1, on the reverse strand, counting down.
TTCTGACTGGCATGAGATGGTATATTGTTTTGTTTTTCATTTCTCTAATGATCAATGATGCTGAGCTTTTCTTCATATGTTTGTTTGGCTGCATCAATGTCTTCTTTTGAGAAGTGTCTGTTCATATTTTTTGCCCACCATTTGATTTATTTTTCTTCCTTTTAAATTTATTTAAGTTCCTTGTAGATTCTGGATATTGCACCTGCCAGATGGGTAGATTGCAAAAATTTTCTGTAATTCTGTAGGTTGTCTGTTCACTCTAATGCTAGTTTCTTTTGCTGTGTGGAGGCTTTTTTGTTTAATTAGATCCTATTTGTCAATTTTGGGTTTTGTTGCAGTTACTTTTGGTGTTTTCATCATGAAGTCTTTATCCATGCCTATGTCCTGAATGGTATTGCTCAGGTTTTCTGCTAGAATTTTTATGGTTTGGTGTTTTACATTTAAGTCTTTAATCTATCTTGAGATAATTTTTGTATAAGATGTAAGGAAGAGTCCAGTTTCTGTTTTCTGCATATGGCTAGCCAGTTTTCTTATCACCACTTTTTAAATAGGGAATCCATTTGCCACGGCTTGTTTTTGTCTGGTTTGTCAAAGATCAGATGATTGTAGATGTGCAGTCTTATTTCTCAGGCTCTGTTCTGTTTCATTGGTCTATATTTCTGTTTCCCCAAAGTCTTAACTCATTGCAGCATTAACCCAGAAGTCCAAGTTCAAAGTCTCATCTGAGACAAGGCAAGTCTCCTCTGCCTAGGAGCTTGTAAAATCAAAAGCAAGTTAGTTACTTCCAAGGTACAATGGGGGGACAAGCATTGGATAAATGCTGCCATTTTAAATGGGAGAAATTGGCCAAAACAAAGGGGCTACAAGCCCCATGTAAGTCTGAAATCCTATGGGACAGTCATTAATTCTTAAAGCTCCAATATAATCTCCTTTAACTCGATGTCTCACATCCAGGGCATGCTGATACAAAAGGTGGGCTCCCATGGCCTTGGGCAGCTAAGCCCCTGTAGCTTTGCAGGTACATTCCCCCATTCCCCATTTGCTTTCATGGCTGTCATTGAGTGTCTGCAGCTGTTCCAGGCATACGGTGTAAGCTGTTGGTGTATCTACCATTCTTGGATCTGGAGGATGGTGGCCCTCTTCTGGTAGCTCCGTTAGGCAGTGTCCCAGTGTGAACTCTGTATGGGGGCTTTGACCAAATATTTCCTTTCTTCACTGCCATAGCAGAAGTTCTCCATGAAGGCTCCACCCCTGCAGCAAACTTCTGCCTGAACATCGAGGTGTTTCCATACATCCTCTGAAATCTAGGCAGAGGTTTCCAAAGCTCTGTTGTCTTCAGTGCACCTGTAGGCCCAACACCACATAAAAACCACCAAAGTTTGGGGCTTACACCTTCTGAAGAAGTGGCCTGAGCTAGACCTTGGCCCCTTTTAGCCACAGCTGGAGGTGGAGGGGCTGGGAGACAGGGCACCAAGCCCAAAATCCCAAAGCTAATCTCTGCATTTGTGTACTAGATTTCACCTTCTGGCCTCTCTCCTTCACAGTCATATTTCCTATTTTACTAGTTATTCCTAATAGCATAACAACTTTTTGGAATATTTTTCATCTTCAAAAAAGAAAAAAAAAACAAAAACGTTTTTTCACCTTAAATCCCAGAACAGCTACTGCTCAATTTCTACATTCCCTTTAAGAGTAAAATTTTGTGAATGGCTGCAACTAGCTAAGGATCACTGAGCCAACTGACATTCTCTTTACTATCTCAGAAGCTGTTCATGACCTCCTAAGTTTCCTGTGGCAATGAGGGCATTATCTGTCATACTTAATCTGTTACACCTAATCTGTCACACCTAATCTACCACTTCTTCTATATATTTGCTTCTAATGTAGGAGTCTGGTTTCCATATGGCTGTGATTTCTCCTGTTCCCAATATTTTCTGTATGGGTACCCAGGTGGCATGGCAGCTGAACTAAAACTAGGCTAAACTGACCTCTTGCTGTTAAAACGATCCTTTTCTTTCATGGGTTTTGTCTTTTCTCATCAGTGGACTCCAGAAATCATCCTCCCTAAAATGAGAAAAATCCCTTTCACATCCCACTCTGCCACTACCATAAAATAATACTACCATAGGTTCCACATGTCTTAAAGATTTGAGTGATATGAGTCATCTCAGAGTTATAATCTCCTCCTCTGTGGCCTCTGTGTACAAGGTCCTTAGTAGTGAAACAATTAATATACTTCATATTATTATACTTTAAATAGTCGCTTCTCTATTACATAGACTCATTATTGTTTGATTAAGCTAATGTATCTCATCTCCCCTGAAGATAAAGTGCTTTGCATGAGCCCTTATGTAAATTGATAGGTAGGGCCTCCTCTATGAAAGCTTACACTTATCTGATTTTAAGGATATTAAAGTTTAGCTATAAATCTCTCTGTGTGTTGTGCTTGTTCGTAGGTATATTTTAGACCTGTAACCTATGGCCAAAGTATGTGTATGCCTTATGGAATGTTTGGTATAGTGAAATGTTGGCAGAAGATGCTTATGGAATGATAATAATTTAACATATTTTATTCTCAATTGGACAAAACAAATATAAGTGTGTGTGTGTATGAACTCAACAAACCACCTCCTTTCTCTGTCTCTCTTTCTCTTCCCCTCTCCACCCTGATACCTTTCTCTAAGTTTATATTGTAGAGAAAATGCTGAAACATCTGAAGGAAAACTGAAAACTTAGTCTTCATTACTCAATGTCATAAGTATTATACTCATGTCCCATCAGTAGAATGAGCTTAAGGAAAATAAAATAATGTGACAGACGCACTAGAAAAATAAGGCACTGATATATTAGTCATCTCTCAATTCTGAGACTGCACAGAGAAATTCTTTTTGCTTTCTCAACAAAATAAAAGCATACGTCTTCATGATAAACCCCCAAAAACTCAATTTGTCTTTTAATATTATTGAGATACAAAGTTAAACACATATTATTATTTCAAAACTGAAAGCAATTAAACCTAGATGTTATTTCCATTGAATTAAATAAGTTTTCCATACACATCCTTTTCAGAAGATTCTACTTGGCAAAAATGACTACATTTTGATGTGCTCTAGCCTGTCTTTATCTGTAACAGTAAGACAAAGAAAGGAAGAGAGAGATACAGAGAGTAATATTGAGGAGAAAAATAAGATAAATTTTTTGAGTAGGGAAACCTATGAATGGTAAAAGAAGTTTTGGAGTAGGAAGATCTATTAATGAAAAGTGTCAAGAAAAGGGGACAAGGGAGCATGCAGATAATCCAAATCAGATGACTGATCAGAGCATTTTGTAGAGATATAAAGGTAATGATACTAAGGAACATAGTATAATGTACACAATTTTTAAGTGCTTATTAGAGAACATCATGATATCCCATTAAAAATCATGGTAGCATCATGATAATATTGTGATTACATCTCCAGAGTTGGTTCCTTCCAGTGGGCTCTTGGTGTCATTGACTTTAAGAATGAAGCTGCAGACCTTCATGGTGAGTGTTACAGCTCTTAAAAATGGTGTGTCCAGTGTTTGTTCCTTCAGATGTGTCTGGAGTTACTTCCTTCTGGTGGGTTCGTGGTCTTGCTGACTTCAAGAATGAAGTCATGGACCTTTGCAGTGAGTGTTACAGCTCTTAAAAGTTGTGGAGACCCAAAAAGTGAGCAGCAGAAAGATTTATTGTGAAGAACGAAAGAACAAAGCTTCCATAGTGTGGAAGGTGTCCCGAGCAGGTTGCCACTGCTGGTTGGGGTGGCCAGATTTTATTCCCTTAGTTGTTCCCACCTACATCCTGCTGATTGGTCCATCTTGCAGAATGCTGATTGGCCCATTTTACAGAGTGCTGATTGGTGTGTTTACAATTCTTTAGCTAGACACGAAACGCTCATTGGTGCATTTTTACAGAGTGCTGATTGGTGTGTTTACAACCCTTTAGCTAGACACAGAGTGCTGATTGGTGCATTTTTACAGAATGCTGATTGGTACATTTACAATCCTTTAGCTAGACAGAAAAGTTCTCCAAGTCTCCACTTGACCCAGGAAGTCCAGCTGGGTTCAGCTTTCAATCTCCCCTCTAATCAGGACACCCCAACTGCTCTTGGGAATTGGATGATGACAACTGTAGCTACTTCCTGCTGGATAGGGGCAACGAATGGGCCCTGCAGTTGTAGTGTCCTCCAGAGGGGAACTCTTTAGGCCAAAGGGCCAGTGTGTTGGTTCAGGTGTCCTCGGTAGAAGTTGTTAGTTTAGCTCATTTGGGATTCCACTTGTAAGACCTTCTGTAGCTTGATGGCCTCGATCCTAGGGGAAATAAATTTGACAAGGAAGTTAAAAATACAGGGTCTGAAGGTGAGTAATAGCAAGATGGCTGTCATGGAACATAGAAAGGGGAGAAACCATGTTACCCAACTCCAGAGGTTCATATAAGAGTTTGAAAGGCATTGTCTAATTTTAGAAGCCTTTTCTTGAGAGTCTTCCTTTCTAAGCCATGTGGAGGTCTAGGCCTTGGTGGTTTTGGAGAGTCACTGCTGGCAAAAACTCTATTTGGGATTGTAGAGTAAGGATAGATTTTGTTATTTCTTGAAAACTCTATGAGAAATCCTTTGAGAGTCTGTGGTAGTAAGATAATGAAGTAGATAAACCTGCTATTCTGATTCCTGTAGCAGTGGCCATTCCTAACCCTATAAGTAGGAGTATTAGTTGTATGGCTCTGTGCTGATGCTTGAGCTTTGAGGAGCACTGATAGGATCTGATTTCCTGGGACAATGTTAATGTAGGGACTTAGGAAGACTAAGGTGCAGGTGCCAGTCCAGTTAGTGGGGAGGCAGATATAGGTTGACGTTCCCCATAAGAAGAATATGCCTTGGCTGGGTAGGCAGAACTGGTTGTGTATGTTAAAAAGGTGTGTGAGTTTGTTGTTTTCATTTTCTCATACTCCTAGAGTACCTGCCAAGGTAGCTCTGGTGAGAGGCTGGAAAGAGGTGTTGGGAGCAAACTGAGTGGCTCCCTGTGTTTTATTTTCCCATTGGATTAAAAACCATTTTGTATCTACTAGGAATCATTTGAAAGAGTGATTGAAAGAAGGGATGAGAAGGCATTCACTAGTGATGGGGGTGCTGCTGCAGGCGGTCTAGGGTGAATGGTCATGCAGGAAGTATGTTTGCCAATACAAAACCTGGACTGTTTGTTAAGCAGGGAGGAGGTGATGATTCTTGGAGTTCCTGAGAAACAGACAAGCCATTTGATTGGAGCTGTTTGGGTGACTCGGAGGTTACTATGATCAGTTGGGGCTTGAAGTTGTAGGTTGTAATTATACTGATGGAGTCTTCTAGCCTGATTTGGACTGGGTGGGCATTTTTCGCCCTTCTGAATTGTCCTTCCAATGCCCAGACTTCAGGGTTGATTCCCTCCTCAAGCAGGGGACTACAAATGGGTAACTTGTTCCCCATATTCTTGTAGATAATGGCTCCAGCTTTGGCTAATACTTCCCTCCCTAATAAGGCTGTGGGACTTTCAGGCATAACAAGAAAGACATGTGAAAAGAGCAAAGTCTCCCAATTACAACTGAGGGGGTGGGAGAAATACCGAGTTATGGGCCATCCCAGGATTCCTCAGATGGTAACGGACCTTGAGGACAGATGTCCAGGACAGGACATTAACACAAAGAAAGCTGTGCCAGTGTCCAGGAGGAAGTCAATTTCATAGCCCTCAATGATTAAACGTATGAGGGGCTCAGTGACGGTGATGACATGAGCTGGCGCTTGCCCCAGGCACCATCAGTCCTGTTGTTGGATCATCTGGTTGGGGGCTTCTAGCCCAGAGAACCTTTGTCCTCTGGAGCAGTGCACCTTCCAGTGATTGCCTCGGCATAGTGGACATGGGCGAGGGGGCAGTTTGTTTCTTGTTGGACAATCTTTTTTAAAGCGTCCTTGCAAACCACACTGGTAACAAGTCATACCAGGTGATTGGCCTGCTCCATTTTCTGTCCTCACTGAACCACGAAGGTTTGTTTGTCCGAGAGCCATGACTAAGGCTATGGCCTTTCTCTGATCTTGCTTTTCCTTTTCGTCCTGTCCCTCTTGGTCCCTATTGTAGAACACCGAGGTTGCCAGGTTTAATAATGCCTCCAGATTTTGTTCAGGACCTAGGCCTCACTTTTGGAGCTTTCTCATGATATCTGTGGCTAATTGGATAATAAACCTATCTTTTATGATCAATTGGCCCTTGAGGGAGTTGGGTGACAGGGGAGTATATTTTCTTAAGGCCTCCCGTAGCCGCTCAAGGAAGGCAGAAGGATTTTCTTCCTTTCCCTGAGTTATGGTAGACATCATTGAATAATTCATGGGCTTTTTCCTAATTCTCCTTAGTCCTGCTGGAACACAGGTCAACAGATATTTGCAACTCCAGTCCCCATGATCTGAGTCAAGGTCCCAGTGGCAATCCATACTGGAGATGGCTTGCTGACCAGTAGGGAATTTGTCCCTTTTTTCGGCTGTCATTCTATCATTTACTTGACTAATATACCAGGTATCTCCAAACTCTTGGGCTGCAGCTAAAGCTGCATTCTTTTCATTAAAGGCCAGGATTTGATCTGACAACAGCATGACATCACTCCAAGTGAGATTGAAGGTTTGCCATAGACCCTGTAGGACATCTATGTACCTATCCTGATCATCTGAAAACTTCCCCAAGTCTACCTTGATCTGCTTTGAATCAGAGAGGGAGAAGGGGACATGTACCTAGGTTGGGCCAAATTCCCCTCCCCCTAAAGCTTAAAGGGAACAAAACCAATAGTCCAGGGGGGTGGGGTGGGTTGTGGTCCCCTGGAGATTTCTTTGCTTGTTTTCTTCTTGGCAGGGGAGATTAGAAGAAGCTTATCATTAATAAGAAGGGGAGCTATAGGGAGGCTAGGATATGGGGGTAAGCTGAGAGGTCTTCTTGTGGGATGTAAATTGCAAGCTTTGCATAGTTGTGGATTCTCCTTCATTGAAAAGAAAGCTTGGACATAAGGTATTTCACACCATTTGCCTTCCCTCTTACAAAAAAGGTCAAGAGGCAGGATAGTATTGTAATTTATATTTTCCTCAGGTGGCCATTTTTCCCCATCAGAGAGAGAATATTGGGGCCAGGACATAGAGCAGAAAAAAAAAAAAAAAAAAAGAGCCACTTCTTTTTCAGAGTTTGTAGGTCAAGTTGGTTCAAATGGCTTAGTATACATTTCAGGGGTAAGCCTGATGCCTGAGTGTTTCCCATCTGAAAGGAACAAACACCCCGCCATTTTGGTTTTGTTTGTTTTCCCCTCCCCACCCAAGAGCCCGCAAACATCTGTGGACCCTGCTGATCGAAATAGTTGTGCTCACCAAAGCAGCAGCAGAAATCCCTCTTGCCCAAGAACCCGCAAAAGTCCCTGGACCCTGCTGACCAGAATAGTTGCACTCACCGATACAGCAGCAAAAACCCCTCTTGCCCAAGAACCCACAACAGTCCCAGGACCCTGCTGATTGGAATGGTTGTGCTCACTGATGCAGCAGCAGAAACCCTATTTTTCCTCTTAGACCACAAAGAGAAATAAGGAAGGTCAGATTTAGTGGCTCTTACTGACACATTCTTAAAAATCTGTTAGAGTCCTAAGCATGCTCCTGTTTGTATTGGGACCTTATCCCTGTCCTATAAAGATAGTACACCCCAAAAATGAAGTGGAGGACCATACCCTGAGGGAGGGAAGGGATATCCAGGGTTGGAAGACTGACACCTTTGTCCTTACTTCTCTTCATAAGAATAGGAAAAATATCATTTCTGAGGCTCCCCATATCCTAGCTTCAGGAATAGCTTTTGTTTGCTCTGCTAGTCTGAGGAGGGATCCTGAAATTCCAGATAGTTCTCCCCTACCAATAGGGCTTTGGACAAAAATTATGTCTTTCTCCCTGGTGAGTCTGGGTGCCTAAAGAAGGGAACAGAGTCCTGAAGTTTATACTAGAAATCATTCTTACAGAAGAAACTAGAAAAGCACAAGAGACAGGGAGTGGTTTTTAGAAGCAGAACTAGCCTCGGAGAAGAGAGGTGAGAGGAAGTTTGTCTGACAGGCATTAGGAACTAGGAGGCAAGGATCAGGACAGATAGGATAGATGGGAGAGTATCACTTGGGCGACATGATTTGAGAGTTCCACTCATGGCTACAGGGTCAACCAACTTTTTGTCAGGACCCCAGAGGTGAATGGCTTTCCTAGTCGCTTTTAGCTGGTCGACAGTTGCCTGGCATTTAGTCCCCAAATTCTAAGGAAAAATAGGACAGAATAGCAAGTGAAAGGGGTCTGATGGTACTCACTGCTTGGTGATAGTCCCATCTGGGTTGACAAGATGTGTCTGGAGTTGGTTCCTTCCAGTGGGTTCTTGGTCTCGCTGATTTCAAGAATGAATCCTCAGACCTTCACAGTGAGTATTACAGTTCTTAAAGATGGTATGTCCAGAGTTTCTTACTTCTGGTGGGTTCATGGTCTCACTGACCTCAAGAATGAAGCCGCGGATCTTTGTGGTAAGTGTTACAGCTCTTACAGATGGTGCAGACCCTGAGAGTGAACAGCAGCAACATTTATTGTGAAGACAGAAAGAACAAAGCTTCCACAGCATGGAAGGGGACCCAAGCAGGTCGCTGCTGCTAGCTGGGGTGGCCAGCTTTTATTCCCTTATTTGTCCCCACTTATGTCCTGCTGATTGGTCCATATTGCAGAGTGCTGATTGGTCCATTTTACAGAGTGCTGATTGGTGCATTTACAATCCTTTAGCTAGACACAGAGTGCTGGTTGGTGCGTTTTTACAGAGTGCTGATTGGTGCGTTTACAATCCTTTAGCTAGACACAGAGCACTGATTGGTGCATTTTTACAAAGTTCTGATTGGTGCATTTACAATCCTTTAGCTAGACAGAAGAGTTCTCCAAGTCCCCACTCGACCCAGGAAGTCCAGCTGACTTCACTTCTGTATTATATACATAAGCATATATCCTTTCTACATCTAGGAAATTATAATGGACACATTAGGTATGTATATAAAGCCTGCTTTCCCATAACTCACAAATCTTTACTTAACCCCAGAGCTTTAACAGAAATGGTTCTTCACATTTGCTCATTCACTGTGTCTCATTTCACTTTTCTTTATTAAAGATTCTATCTTTGAAGACTGCTCTTTTGAAATCAAATTTAAATGAAGTGAAATATTCTTGATAGCATATATTCCAAAAGAGAAGTGATTTTTTAAATTCATTATTTTTTTGTAGAGGTGGGATCTTGCTATGTTGCCTAGGCTGGCCTCAAACTCTTGGCCTCAATAGATCCTCTCACCTCTGCCTCCCAAAGTGTAGGAATTAGAGGTGTGAGCCACTGTGTGTGACCAGAAGTTGTTATGTAAACCAAATATTCTAAGATCAATTAAATAAGATGTGAAACCTATAAACATTGAAATTATAAGTTATTACATTGAAAATTTTTGACAAATAAAGCGAATCAATATAATGTGTAAAATTAACCAACTATTTGACCTAGTGGAAAAGAGACTTTTAGAATTTAACAATCCTTGGTTCAAACCTTAGCTCTACCACTAATTGGATAGTTTCTAACCCTTTTTAAACTCTTGTTAGTTTTATCATCATATTCATCACTATATAAATTCTCATTTTTTCAGATGTCTAAAAGTTAAAACACTTTCATATTCTAGGGCCAAAAGCAATTAAAGACAATTTCAAAAATAATATTTATAGTATCTGGTGTTCTTATCAATTAGTAAAAATACAGAGGGAGAAAAACCTTTTCTTCATTTACAATTGTCACTCCACTGCAGATGCTGAGGAATCTATAACAGTTGCATGGCCAGTTCTAGTATGTAAAAAATAATGAGAAACCTACCAGGAACAAAAAGTAATGAACCCAGGACAAACGTGAGGACAAGCTTTAAACTTGCAAGGACTATTATGCTTCAAAATGGTGAGACAGTAGCTATTGAGGCCTAGTCACAAAATCCATCTTTTTACACTGACAGTTGTACATGCCCCTCTTATCTATAAATTGGGGATAATCATGCTGCCATGGAAAATGCATTTCAAAGACACTGTGATAACTCAACATATCATTATGCTATTACATTTGACTCACGGGCCTGATTACTGATACATGCAGTGTCAAAAACAGTTTTCTCATCTTGTTGCTAAATGAAAAATGAAAAATAAATATAGTGCTATTAACATTCTCTACCAGTTCTGAAGTTGTCACATTTAACTGAGTCAACATTTCATCATCAGACCTATTTAAATCCTATTATCAAACAAGTGACCAGTGTTACAGAAACTGCTTTGTCCTTGCCTTTTAAGATTCTCTCATAAACAGGGCAATTAAATAGGCAGTTATTATTTTGGCCTTTTTGTTCTGATATGTCTTACTGAAAGGAATGTATATTCCATTATTTTCTCAGTTTTATAAATATATGATGTCTCCAAATTCTGTATGTAAATTTTCCTCATTATGAATGTGTCAGTTTTTTGAATCTGACTTGTTTTTCTTCATGCATGCTGTATTAGGCTCTTCTGGCATTGCTATAAAGAAATATCTGAGAAGGGTAATTTATGAAGAAAAGAGGTTTAATTGTCTCACGATTCTGCAGGCAATACAGGAAGCATAGCAGCATTTGCTTCTGGGAAGGCCTCAGGAAGCTAACAATCATTACAGAAGACAAAGAGGTAGCAGGCACATCACATGGCAAAAGCAAAGGCAAGAGAGAGAGAGATGCCACACACTTTTAGACAGAGAGATATCATGAGAAGTCACTCACTACTGTGAGGACAGCACCAAGGGGATGGTGCTAAACCATTCATGAGAAATCCACCCCATGATCTAATCACCTCCCACTAGGCTCCACCTCCAGCACGGGGGATTACAATTCAACAAGAGATTTGGGTGGGGAAAATATCCAAAGTATATTACATGCCTTGTTTATGTTCTAATTCAGAGCCTCTCTCCCCAGTTTTGATCCCATATCTTAAGCTAGCGAGGTCCATTTGCATAGATTATGGGTGAATTTATGAGGAATGCCTCAGTTTTTACACCCTGTGTACTCTGATGTTCTGCTTCTTTCTTTCTTCTTATCTGCCATTGATATTTTTCTTGGAGATGATCATGATAGTTTTGTCTTCTTGCATTATTTAGACTTGTGAGCTAATCTTGGTTTTCCTAGATTTCTTTCTTCAGTATTCTAAAAAAAAAAAAAAAAAAAAAAAAAAAATTAGCTCTGTCTTCCTTTGGTAAATTTCCCTTTCTTAAATTTAAATATTAGAATGTAAGTCAGAGACATCATTTGCTCAGCACTCTTTACCATGACCATAGGGGATGATGAAAAAGTCCAAAATACTTTTTTCTTTGCTAGGAAGTTCCTTCCCTCTATATTTGCATACACAAACCCACCATATTTTTCAAGTGCATTTAGTTTGTCTCCAACCACAAAACCACTGTGATGGTGATCCTAGCATAACGCTAACCAATCAACACTCTGTCCAGACTAAAATGTTATGCAAAGCTTTCAGACCAAGTACAAACTCTTGAACATGGCTAATCAGCTCTTCATGATCTACCTCCTCTTTATCTTACCAGTTGATGATAAGGTATTAGGGCTTGAAGCATTATTACTCTTTATGCAATTGCTTGAATGGTTACCTTCTTTTACATTTTTGTGTTTTTGCCAGTAATTCAAAGACATAACAAAGTTTTCTTTAGAACTACTATTTATTAGTTGAAGGCTCTATCCTTGGGAAATTATGCTTGGTGCCAGGATAAAAATGACCACTGATAAGAAACAAATTCACCTCCAGAGGAAGAAGCTACCTTTGTGTTATGATGCATCATGCCCAAAACAAATCATAAATAATGGGTAAAATTTTGATAAGTAGACAAGGGAGAAAGGTCATTCTTAGGGTGATGCAAAATAGCATGAGCTCTGATTTCAGAATTTCTGGTCCAATTGTTCTAGGATTGGTTGAGGTCTAAGAATTTGCATCTCTAACAAGTTATTGGGTGATATGGATGTGCTGATTGGAGAAGACCATGGGTTTCAAAGAGAAAACACAGAATCATCATGGTTGAACTGAGAATAATATAGTAGTCAATAGGCAGTATTCTTTAAATAAACAGTAAAGGAACAGACCATAAGTAACCCAAGTAATAGAAAACAGGGCTGAAAGGAAAAAAGGCACACCTTTCCCTTCCCCAGCCTTGTAAGCTAGATTCCATACTGGATACAATCTATTTGAATTTATATTTTTTACCATAATTGTTTGAAGAAGATTCATGGTATTTGAGAATTTTTTAAAAATACATATGTTTAGTTTATAGTTTTTTAACAGAGAAACATGATGCTCATTTAGAATAATAATGTGAATATTTTTAACTTTTAAATAAAATGTTTTAAAGCAGGAAGGGATATTACGGCAAACTTCTTTATTTTAAGGGTAGAAAAATAAAGATCAATATGTATACATTATTTGGTGAAATCACTTTGCTATATAAAGAAAGAAAATTTAAGATTTAAGGTTTTTTTACACTCCCACCAACAGTGTAAAAGCATTCCTATTTCTCCGCATCCTCTCCAGCATCTATTGTTTCCTGACTTTTTAGTGATCCCCATTCTAACTGGCATGAGATGGTATCTCATTGTGGTTTTGATTTACATTTCTCTAATGACCAGTGATGATGAGCTTTTTTGCATATGTTTGTTGGCCACATAAATGTCTTCTTTTGAGAAGTGTCTGTTCATATGCTTTGCCCAGTTTTTAATGGGGTTGTTTTTTCTTGTAAATTTAAGTTCCTTGTAGATTCCTCAGAAATAAGAAAGCTTTTACACTGTTGGTGGGAAGGTAAATTAGTTCAACCATTGTGGAAGACAGTGTGGTGATTCCTCAAGGATTAGAAACAGAAATACCATTTGACCCAGCAATCCCATTACTGGGTATATACTCATAGAATTATAAATCATTCTACTGTAAAGACACATGCACATGTATGTTTATTGCAGCACTATTCACAATAACAAAGCCTTGGAACCAACCTAAATGTCCATCAATGACAGACTGGGTAAAGAAAATGTGGCACATATACATAATGGAATACTATGCAGCCATAAAAAAGGATAAGTTCATGTACTTTGCAGGGACATGGATGAAGCTGGAAACCATCATTCGCAGAAAACTAACACAGGAACAATCAAACACCACATGTTCTCATAAGTGGGAGTTGAACAATGAGAATACACGGACACAGGGAGGGGAACATCACATACCGGGGCCTATCTGGGGGTAGGGGACTAGGGGAGAGATAGCATTAGGAGAAATACCTAATGTAGATGACGGGTTGATGGGTGCACCCATCAACCACCATAGCACGTGAATACCTACATAACAAACCTGCATGTTCTGCACATGTATCACAGAATATATATATATACACACACACACACGTGTGTGTGTTTCTCCTGATGCAGTATGAATTTGAGTATAAGATGGTTTGTAAACTATTTATAATTTTACCTGATGCTACTGGTTGAAGCTGAGACTCCCATTATTTCTACACATTTTTAATCCACCTACTTAAAACTTGAAGTTCCTATTTACTCATTTTCTTCTTTTCTAAAACTATTGATAAACTTGGCTTTTGCATACTTTTAAGTTCAGCTGTCAGTATTATTAGGACCTCTACTAATGCTCAAATAAAGAACACAAAATGTAAACTATGAAACATTATATTATAAATAACTGTAGAAATTTGACTTTTGTTCTTGTAAAGCAAATTGTCAGAGTGCGCAGATTCATTATTTTGTGATTTACTAGTTATATCTCATCCATCGTTCCATAGTATCATGAATGAGTACCTACTGCAAATAGAGGCAGATGTAATTTTTTTAAATGTCATTCTTTTATCTGTGATTCAAAAAAGGAATAATAATATCTCTTGGCAAATTTCCACTTAACTCTGAAGTACATAGAGGTTTTAACTCTTTTGAGACATAAAATCAATATAAACTGACCTTGAAAAATGAGAGAAACTCCTTAAAAGTAGTGACAAGATTTAGTATAGTGCTTCAGTTAGAAAGTATCCAAGATGCTATGGAACCAATATTCAACTTTTAGAGACACGAATGCTTAAACATTACAATGAAGTCAACTTTGCAAAGCACATACAATATAATATATGAAACATCAATGACATAATATTTTAATTATTATATGAAATATCTGATTTATTAAAACAGCGGTTCTCCAAAATCTTCGTTAACAATATATACTGGATATTTTCTTTTGCTTTCCAGATTCACTCTCCACCCTTCTTTATAATCCTCTGTGCCCCAACAGACAAACCACTATGAACTATATCAGTGGACTCTCTTGCCTTGTGACCTTAGTTAAAATAAAAAGAGTCACTTTGAGGAGATGGACACTAGTCAGAGAGTGAGGGTGGGATATTTGTTTTCAAAGTTCCTTCCCTGCTGATTTGCTATTTCTCTATCAAGTTTCTGCTCCAGACAGGAGGCCATTCCCATACGGTTGTCCTCTCGGGATCTTGAAAATTACTCTTGTCCACATCTCAAATTGTTGTACGTGCTTCCACCATTGGTAGAACTTGTAGCACTATATTCTGTGGTGTCCCTAAATAAGACGTTAGTTAATTCTACTCTAGCTGCCTAACTTGAGGGTGATGTTTCCTATCAGAACATTGCTACTTCAGCCATCCTCAACATCCCATAATAAAACCAATTCATAAGAACATAAATACTAATAGTAACATTTCATATCAATATAAATATTTAATAAATAATAAGAGATGAGAATGAATTTAACATATAACCTCAGATTATTAAATAACTACCTGTGAATTTAAAAAATACACACATACTTAAAGTATGATTGCTTTGACATTATGTTACAACAAATTCACAGCTAGCAAATTACTAGTGAAGTTTTATTCCTTAAGAATTTTAAAATAATTTTGTGTATATCCATGTTAATGAAGGGGTTAACATAGTTACTAATAATTACAGTTTAAAAATACTGTTGTTGAAAAGACATATCTCTATACACTATAGGAATAAGCCACTATCCATACGAGGTAAATATAGTTAATAAATATTACCTAATAATTATTTGTAATTTTGTAAAACAGAAGACAGCAATTGAAAACCACAACCAGTTCAAGTTTTATAATACAGTGAAAGCACATTACTGAAGTCACAATTGCAGGAGGTGCAAACATAATCATGAGTAGAAATTTAGCATTTTATAGCAATCAGATTTCTTTCTAAAGTGTCACAAGAATTCTGATAAGATAGAAAATATGATTTATTCATATAATATTTACATTATTCTTACTGATTCATTTACTAAGTTACCAGTAAGTAGCTTTGAAACATATGTTTAAATGAAATTCTATAGTGGTACATATTGGTAATTAGAATCTAGACATATGGGTTACTGTTACATATTTTCAAGAATTATTCCAGGTGATTTTCATATACTACACATTGAAAAAAAATCATACTTTTAATTTAACAATGTAATAAACATAAAGTATTTTTATGAGCTTTCTAATTAACAAGTTTTCATTACATGTGTAGCATTAGTGTTATGTATTATTTTTATAAAAACTTAGTTTTACACTTAATATAAGAATCAGTATTCGTATTTGACATATGTATAGATATTTTTAAAAATACAGCTACTCCAGAAAAACCCTTAATATTCTTAGCAAAATCTATTCATTTTGAATTAAAATGGTAAAATTTGCCTGGATGGTTAGACAAAAATACAGCCGAAGGCCATATTGTAAAGTCATTTTAGCATCTGCAAAGTATTGTGGCCAAATTTACACACATGCTTGCATTTGCACACACAGACACACACATATAATAACCTTCCTGCATATACACCAGGTACAGTAATTTAAAATTGAGACAACTGGAAGCAGAATTTTAAGGAAACTCAAAAGGCAATGTCCCTTTCAAGATGAACTCAGAGAGCAGTGTCTGAAAGTTGTGGCAATGCAGGGAGTACTGACTCTTGCAAAGATTTTAAGAACTAACAATATCCTGTGCATGCATAATTCTTCCTTCTCAAGGCAAAGTAGCAACCACTTCATGAAAGTAGCAAGTACTTCATGAAATGTGCTACAGGAGGAGATCTTATTAGGACAGATAGTTCCATAAGTAATAACCACACTTTATTCAGTAAGAGTCCTGATACTGTTTTGTCTAATCAACGTGTCTCATCATTTCATACTCCAAGTACTAGATAAACCCCAGACCCTGGTTGCCCAGGCCAAACCCCCGAATCTAAATCTGTATACTGCATGACTAAGGCTGGGGATGGGGTAGGGGTGGGAGATACTCAGTTTTCACCATTCCTATCTGTTCTAAATAACCACTTTCCCTACTCCCAGAAACACTGTGTCTCTCAAATGACAACCATTTTATTTGCATTTGATGTCTTCAGCTCTCTGTGCCAGTAGTTTTTCATAAGGTCACATTTCAGCTGATTGATCAATTTAGAGGGTGAGATGCACTGGATGTCTTGAATGGCTGACATCTTCCTGCCTCCATGATGGTCTTAGGGCCTCCCTTCCCCATATACTCTCTCTCCAAATTATATCTCCAGTAGAATATCCAGATTTTTTTCATGGTAGTTCAGGGCTCCCCATAGTGCAAACGTGAAAGCTTCCATGTTGTCTTTTGTCTTAGGCAGAGAATTGAGACAGTATTGCTCTCCCCATACCCGAATAGTTCAAACAAGTCACAGGCCTAGCCTAGATACAAGGGAAGGTGCATTCTTAGGTTGTGAATGTCAAGAGATGTGATCACTGGGAACCATCAGCATAACAGACTTCCAAACACACCGCCAAACCGTCTAGTTAGCTAGATTTACCAAGTTCTACAAATGACCCCTGAATTTAAAAATATTTTAGTTTGACACACCCATTCTAACACTGTCAATGGAAACAAAAGAAACACAGTATCATTATCCAAACATATGGCCATTCAATGCCATCTTCCATTAATGAATTTGAGAGTGATCAGAGAAGAGGGAGTAGATACTAACTGTCCTGCCTGAGTTCATTTTCAATTCTATTTCAAGATTAGACTCCAACAAGACTATTAATATTTAATAATACTCCAAACATAACTTTATGGTGCCAAATTGACACACTCTTAATATACAAGGACCCAGATTTACAGGGATGGTCAAGAAATGAGATTTATAATCTCTAAATATATGTAAAAATTAGGATCATTACTACATAGTAATTTACTAAAATAGTTGCCAGTGAAATAAAATGAATACAGTGATAAAAATAATTAGACAGGGGATCCTTGAATTTGTTTAACTAAATGATGTGATGTAGAATCTTAATAGAAATCAAACTCCTAAAATCATAGTTTCCTTTTCACTTATTAAAGAAAAGAATACCATTGGAACAACTAATGTTCCTTTTCCTACAATGTAAATTGCACTTTTATTTTTGGGTTGATATCAGCTAGCTTTAGATGTGAGGGACTCCACATTGAAATATGTGAAACAAGTCAAATCTTATACATCAGTCAGTTCCCTGAGAAAGTAGCACCTGGATAATGAAGACAGGTTTTATGACAGACCTCTTGAGGTTTACCACTAAAAACAAAGCTAGTGACTGACTGGATAGGCCAGTGAGGTACTGCCTGGCTATATAGTAAGGGCAAGAGAAATACTGTTCTTAGAGAAGTCTCACTTGGAATCCAGAAAGGAGTATGGTGAGGTAAAGGGAAAAATGGGGAAATAGCGATGCTGTTTGATAACTGTCTTCACATAATTATTGTCACATCTGCCACAGACTTTCTGTTTAAGTTTGGCTTTAATGCAGCTCAAATCCCCTATGCCTCTTTATGCTTTTCTGACAGACAGTCTTGTGAGTCACGTCTTTGCAATTTGTTTGGCTCTAACACTTAAACTGGGCAAATGGCAAAACCTAGGAGGGCCACACAGTGCCCTGAGGACTTTTGACAGAGGGTCCTTGCATCCTCATTTCTGTTAGAGATCTTTAACATGAAATAGTGTAGTTCATAGTAAGATCAGGAAATTTCACTTTTTTATTTAAAAAATCTGCCTTCATGAACTCTCATGGATCAGTCCTAACACAATGACTCCTTAGTATCCTAAAAGAGGCTAGATTCTTTGTTCTACTGTGCCCTTGTCAATAAGCAATGCCATTTACAAAATAATGTATAAATAAATAGAATCTAACCATGAACAGAAGGGGTGAAAAGGAGTTGAATTTCAGGACTTGGGTCAATATTTTTTTCTGTTTATTTCTTTGCCAAGCACTATAATTCCATTGTACATATAAATGGGTCGTATTGGTGGATTACCTCTAAGAAAGACAAACAACAAAACAAAACAAAACAAACACAAAAACAAGTAGAGTAGTTAACAGTCTGTTAGCTAAAGTTTTAACTCTCAAGTGGATCAATAAACTCCCAAGCCTTAGGAATAACTGTGCTTACAAAAATGTTCACATTCTCATCATCACATAATCAATACAATAAATAAACTGGTTGAAAAATCTGTTTCTGCCTATTTCCCTTCTTCCTACTCTGACTCCAGTGAAGGGCCCACTTCAGTGAGCTCAGCCATTGATCTTTCTATCTCTCATCCATTTCCCTTGTCACTGAATAGGTATAATTTTAAGATACATGTAGACACACACAACTTCCAGAGAATAAAATATACAAATACACACACACACACACACACACACACACACACAAAATTTTATTATATATACAATTATATCTGCAAATGCACACATATATAATTCTGTATATTATCAGGTTTCTTACCTGATATGAAATGTGTTACTTAAAAATGTAGGTACACAATTATTGTCTCTTCATTGAAAAGTTTAATCCATAATTTTTCTGCCTTATTTCATTCAGGGGAATAAGGGACAAGAGATTTTGTCATTCTCTTCATTCTCTCTTGAAGTATTCCCTAAGGTAGAAGAGCAAATCAACATGTATGAACAAGTCACTATGCTGTAAGTCAGCACTCTTTCAAAGTACATTCTGTCTCTTTCTGGCTCCACTTTTACATGCTGCAAGTATTTAAGGCAGGCTGGCTGTCCCAATCCCTTTAGTGAACTGGATAAGTTGAGTTATATTCTCTCTAGGGATCTGGTCTTATTTCTCTCATTCTTTCTCCATAGGTACACCCAATTATTCCTTTACAAACATACAGAATGGGAAAGAGGGAATAGGAATAATTTAGTCTAAAATCTAAACTGTGATTTCTAACTCAATCATAAAAGTTATCATGAAAATACCAAGCTGGTGATCAACAACCAGTATTTTATTATTGTTTGGCTTCCCTGGAAGGAGGAGTAAATTACATATATGAGCTCTAGCAATGTTGGCTTTATTTAAATTTTATTAACTTCCATTTAAATAACATTCCAATAAAATAACTTAAAAATAATGATACAGAGATGGATGTATGGCAGGTAGTCTAGGTTACATTCTAGCAAGCATTTCTGCACTTCCTGCTTCTCAAGAGCCCTCAAGTTATGTTACTTATCAATTTGTATCCATTCCCAGCTCCAAAAGTAGAGGAGGACATAAATAATCAGAATATTCCACTGCCCTGGACAAGGGTGGCTACAGTATAGACATGAGTCTAAGATATTTCAATAAATACAAGTATTAGAACTTTGGGAGAGAATACTGGTACAAAGATACCCATGTCCAGAAGCTCATGGTAATCATCTTACAACTACAAGCACAGCCCCCTTTGCTAAAGTTCATATTGCAGAGTCAAGGCCAAGAGACATAAAGTAACTGAGCTATTGGTGACATTATTGAGTTGTTGAATCACGTCAAATACACCTCTAGGCTTTTCATGTATTTTGTATCTCTATCTATCTCTGTATCTACATTGCTTAACAGTTTGAGTCAACTTTTCTGTTATTTAACCAAGGCTATATAACTCATATAGCGTTTTTATGTTTTTCAGAGAAGATTTTAAAAAACATCTCAGATATTTTTCAGTCAGCATTTGTCTTTTCTCCCCATATTGCCCTCCTCCCACTTACATCTGTATTTCCCCAATGAGAACTGCAAGTGTATTATGTGGCTCTAACTGTGGCCATGGGAAGATTAAACCCGATGAACCTGAATGATATTTTTTTCTAACTGAAAATAAAGAGAGTTAATGGTAGTAGAAACTGAGAAGTATGAAGCTCAAGAGCTCTTGATAGTTGTATTTCCCACTACGTAGATGAAACTGCTCACTGCTTGCAGAGCAATAAAGTGAAGTGAATACAAAGATAATTGCAAAGCTGAGGTTGGAGTGTTGAGCCCTCACAGAATCAAATCTATGTATTGACTGGTCCATGGGTTCTAATGACATCACCATTCTTCCCAGAGATGAGAGCAAAACAATTCTCACTTTGGGACTACGTTTCCATCATTTGAAACTGCAAAACTATTGACAAATATATTTTAAAGAATTTAAAAGATAATTATCTTTGTAATTATTAATTTCTTTCTTTTATTTCAATAGCTTTAGGGGTATAAGTGATTATTGGTTACAAGGATGAATTGTATAGTGGTGAAGTCTGAGATTTTACTGAACTGGTCATCTGAGTAGTGTACGTTGTACCCAATGCGTAGTTTCTTACCCCTCATCTCCCTCTCACTCTCCTCCTTCTCAGTCTCCAGTGTCCATTATATTACTCTGTATGCCTTGGTGTACCCAGTTTATCTCCTACTTATGTAAGTGAGAACGTGAGAACATGCAGAATGTGGGTTTCCATTCCTGAGTAACTTCGTTTAAAATAATGGCCTCCAGCTACATCCAGGTTGCTGCAAAAGATTTTAAAAAGAGATTATTTTGTTCTTTCTTATGGCTGATTAGTATTCCTATATATTCATATATATATTATTTATATATGTATATATAAGAATACATGTTGAATATATGTAATGCATATGTATATAATATGCATACATTATATTTAATACACTTATATACATATACAGTATATATATTTTTTATTTACCCACACACACACAACACATTTACTTTGTCAACTCTTGAGGATATATGTGACCTGTACTCAAGTCTCACAGCAGAAGATACCAGCACCAGCTCTGATGGCAAGGGAGTGACATAGACTCTGAGATTCTTTGGGTATAAATAGACTTAGTGTGTAGACTTTATCCAATGCCAGTTGTAGTAGTTAAGAACCGGTCATGTAGACAGACTCTGGACCTCCTGGTTAGCCAGCGTGATGCAGGCAATGATGATAGCTGAGGTCACACACAAATTTTCTCCTTCCTTGGCATTTTGTTATTGTGCCTGTGGATGCTGCAATGGACTGTGTCAGCCAGTCCCCAGACAAGAAATGGCCCTTGCAAAAGAACACCAACTGTGGTAGTAGCAGGAAGATTTGTGTCGCCTTAAGCTACCTCAGGGAGGTACTCTGCTCTCTCAGGCAATGGACAGGGCTATAGAACTCCCCAAAGTTTCTGTCCTTCGTATTAAGTAAGCTACCAGGACGAGTGAAGGGGCAAAGTCAGCTGGGGCTGAGTCAGGCAAGTTCATGCTCTGAATGCCCATGTGCTGGTACAAGCAGCAGCCCCAGTGGGAATCAAAGGGCAGTCTTCTAGCCACAGGAAGGAGTGCAGCTGCCCCTTATGTATAGAAGAGTCCATATGGGGAGTGGAGAGTAGCAGGTGGCAGTAAGCTCCATCCAGCTTCCATGCACTTGGCAAGGCACGTCTCACACACACAGTGTTCCACTAGCAACAGCCAGCTAGGTTTCAAGGCAGTCTGTGCCCAGAACTTAATACTGACCCAGGCCATATTCCTTTCTCACTGAGACAGAAACTGTGGCTTTGAGGCCATGGCCTTTGTGGTCCCCTCACAAAGCAGGGCATCCAGCTCCTGTGTCTGTGGCTACAACATACTTCCCACTCATCGCTTGGTTCTGGCTAAGTGAGTTTGTCCTTGCTTGAGATTATATCACGCATCTCAGTTGTGAGCTTCTCTCAACCTGTGGCCACTTCCTGAGTTAACCGCCTTCCATGAGGTCCCCTGTGAGGTAGGATCAGGAATGGCTGGCTACTTTCCATCCTTGCTGGAGTCTGGGAGAGCAAAGCATGGCCCGATGTTGTTCCTTCTCATACACTCCCTACTGCTCATTAAATCGGTTCCAATGCTGGGTAGGGTTAAGGCCTTCCCTGTTGGCCTGGATTGCCAAATTCCCCAGTGGGAGTGCATATCCCAGAGGCAGTTTCTCCTCCTCTTACGATCTGGGGACTTACAGTATTCCACTTGTCTCACAGTGTATGCTGCAGCCTGCCACTTCCTTCAAAAGGACTGTGGTTTCTTTCAGTTTTCCCATTAAGTTCCTGTGTTGCTTCTTGAAAAATGAGTTCACAGCATGAGCCCCTACATGTTATTTTGTCTTGCCAAGTGGGAGAGGCATACTCACAGTGTTTCCAATCTGCCATGCTGAGGAAAAAATAATGTAATTCCTCTCTTTTCAAGTCACCGAAATATGACACCCAAAATTTACATTAGAAACTTCTCTCCTTTCTTTTAGTACAATTATTTAAATACTTAGATAATAAATTTTATGTATCCATACAGCTTTTTAATCCTCACATTTAGGGAAACAAATACATTTATATAAAGTAAATACTCATTCTCTAAATTTAACCTCAGGATTTTTTTTTACAACTTTACAAGTTGTAAAGTACTCAAGAGATGTTCTTGTTATCTACAACATCAGCAGAAAACTCTGAAGTGAGTTACAAACTTGCAGGTGCAATAAGACTATCGATCACTATTCTGCACATAAACATCAAGTGTTTTCCAAGTGGCAGGTGAAAGCTTTTTTATAAAAAGGAATGTATACAAGAATGCTTTGCTGTGAGCATTGCATATAAAAGCATGAATAGCTTGGCAGAAAATCACAGAAAAATAGGCTAACACTTGGAAAAAGAGTGTTTTGGAGAGTGGATGTTTATTTACCTAATTCAGTTCCGCTTCTTAGACTTCTCAGACTGAAAAATAAAACAACCTTGATACAATATCTAACAGCCATTTCAATATCCAGTGGGGCAAGTGATTCTTATTCCTTCTTGTCACTTGCATATTCATCATATTTTAGAATTTTATTTTTTTCAAGAAATGATGAGTGTATATTTCTTGACCAAATATTTATATTGCACATGTATTCTTTTTTTATATCCACATTATTTGTCCACACTGAGTGAATGGCTCAATAGAGTGAGTTTTGATTACATAATTTACCATAAAAATTATTGAATAATGCAGAAACAAATGTAAAAACTGTCCTAGAATTCAGAAAATTAATGTAATACTTTAGTCTTTGGGAAAAAATATTTAATCCTTTAAGCACTTTTTGGGAAAAAATTCTGAGACTAAAATCAAAGTTTACCCTTACTAACTGTACAATTTGAAAACTGAAGCCAACATAATTTCCTGTCTCTATGTCGGACAATATTGGAGCAGGGAATACTTTCCAATTAATAGGTTAACTAATATTGAGAATAAGCAAAGTCAACTAAGCTATTTGATTGAGAAAATACTTGCTTCTAAAAGATGAGACTGTGACCAACTGAAATAGCTTATTTAATAGGACAAATTGGTTGCTTGTCAATAATTGCTTCAAGACCCTTGCTTACTATGGCAAGTAATCTAAAACTTTTATGTTATAAACTAAAATTTCAACCAACTCTCTGTCTTGCAAAACTTTGTTTAAAATCACAAAGCCCAGGTTCCAATATCTTACAAATGATTTTCTTTGGTGTTTCACTTCTGTATAACACTACTAAGAAAACAAAATCAAGGTGATTTTCTTGTACTGCAGTAGGAGTAATAAATTTAACTTTACTTATTCAACATTGTTGTTGCTGTTGTTTGGTTTGTTGATTGGTTTATCTGGATTTTGAGATTTTGCTTGTTGACAAACCTGGAGATGTCATTGATATCCAATACAAACACCCTTGCTACTATGGCTGAAGTCCTCAACTGAGAAAAGCATAGTCCTCTGAGGTGACTTAATCCTCATGCTTGGGAGTCACTTCTTTAGTGCTGAGGTCTTTCTTAGACATCTGTTTAAATATGACAGTGAGGTAGTCCTCATTCAGTCTGAACTCAAATTCATTTTTTTTTTTTAAATTTTCTAGCTCAAACTATATTTTGCTTTGTAGGAAACAGAAACCTTTAGGAATACTTCAACTAATCTTATTTAAAAACTGTTCTCAGTGAAAAAATACCTTCTTACTAGCCTTCCTGTCCGTTCTTATCACTTTATGCCTTGAGACTTTAAGAAAAAGTCAAAAGAAAGATGAGTCCATATTGGAGAAAACCTAAAGGACAGAAGAATTGAGAAATCCTTATCTGAATGGCATACTTGGGTAAACTTTGCCTTTGGTCATCTTTTCAAAAAAAAGTTAAGAATTTTTTTTTTTTTTCCAATCTCTTTATGTCCCTGGGAATAGCTTTGTTCCAACCCCCAGAACTGGAGGATTTGTCAGGTTGGAGATGACTGGTCTTAGACCAGTTCTTGAAAAAAGAAGGTATATTAGTCTGTTTTCAGGCTGCTGATAAAGGCAAACTGGAAACTGGGTAATTTATACAGGAAAAAGGGTTTAATAGACTTACAGTTCTACGTGACTAGGGGGGTCTCACAATCATGGCAGAAGGCAAGGAGGAGCCAGTCATGTCTTACATGGATGGTAGCAAGCAAATAAAAGCTTGTGCAGGGAAACTGCCCCTTACAAAACCATCAGATCTCATGATACTCGCTCACCTTGATGAGAACAGCATGGGAAAGACCTACCTCTGTGATTCAATTACCTCCCACTGGGTCCCTCCCACAACACATGGGAATTCAAGATGATATTTGGGAGGGGACACAGCCAAACTACATCAGGAGGTTTGCTTATGCAAACAGTTACTAATCTGTTACTAATCCGTTAGTTACAGTTACTAATCTCTTGTAAGGTACTGGTCATCTGCTTGATTCTCTAGGAAAAAAAGAACTTTTAAACTCTAGTTTATATTTCTGTAACTAACATTATTTTTACTAAGAACAAAAAGAAATTGTCACTTTAAAATATCTTTTAACATAAATGAGATCTTTGGTGTGAAATATGAATTACCACAATTATGAAAGAAACACTCATAAGATTACCATTTGTCTAGGAGTATACTTTCTTCAGTGTGGGAGGCCACTCTCAGTTTCTGTACTTTGGAAATTAAAACAGTAACACTTTTTATTCTTACGGCTTGATGAAATTTTCTAGTGCCTAAAGTTTATTTCTTGCACTGGCTATTGGCCATAATAATTCTTTCTCCCTTTCTCTCTGTCTCTCCCTGTATGTGTGACAAAATATTTTCCCAAATTAATATCACCTTCCCTCTTTATTAGGGAATATGAATGGGCCTTTAATAGGTTTTGCTTCATATTCCCCCTTTATCCTTCTTTATACTTTCTCCATTCTCTTGGGAAATTCTGAAGACTAATTATTTATTAAATATTGTTTATTACATGAACATTTTAGAAATTACAATCATAGTAAATAGAAAATTTTAGAAATTCTACTCCAGTTAAATAGTCATAATTTCTAAAATAAAAAGTAAAAAAGTATTTGCTTCTTTTGTGTTTGACCCCTACATCTGAAAAAGAATAGTTTAATTTGTAGCTTGGGCAAGGGTCTTGGTGCCTAGATAAGCAGAAATGTTAGACATATAGAAGTTTCAGGGGCATACCAGAATGTTAATCTTGGAGATACGGATACAGAGATTTCTTTATACTAAAGAGTTGATGTAATATTCCTCATACATAAATGATGCTTTAGAAAAATTAGAGTGAATTAATTATAATACTCTTTCTTGTTTTATCACAATTTAAAAATGATTTTAAAACAATATTTTACTTTGTACAACATTTGATTTGGATTTCAGACTAAATTTTAAATATATCTTTTAAAAAGTTACCTTTAAAAGTTTGTTTTATTGATCCAATGAATAAAATTTGTCAAAGTAATAAAAAGTGTAACTTGATATTCTTTCGTTTTCTATCTGCTAATATTTTCTTTTATCCAGAAAGAATAATGCATGTTAACTTATTTAAAATGATAATTAATATGAATGATGTCCTTAAGGAGAAGGATATTACAGAGTTGTTGCTTCTTTCTCATACTATTTAGATAAATTAAAATGTCTTTAGACTTGGTTCACAGGAAAGAAAAATTGGGGGGCTTTCAGATAGTGAACCTTCCTAGTAATTCCTACTTATTTTATTATTTCTATTAAATAAACACAAAAAAATGATTATAATTAAACATCTTCTTCTCCATACATTCATCCTCAAAGTGAAATTCTAGACAATTAAGTAGAGGCCTAATGTTACTGATTTGGAAAGAATCTTCTACTTAGCTATGAAAAAGTTGCTAACTACTAGCTTGTGGACCAACTGATCCATATATTATAATTGGTTACACAATGTTTTCAAATATTGAAAATTGTGCTGGGCGCGGTGGCTCAGGCCTGTACACTTTGGGAGGCCGAGGCGGGCGGATCATGAGGTCAGGAGATAGAGACCATCCTGGCTAACACGGTGAAACCCCGTCTCTACTAAACAAAATACAAAAAATTAGTCGGGCGTAGGGGCGGGCGCCTGTAGTCCCAGCTACTGGGGAGGCTGAGGCAGGAGAATGGCATGAAGCCGGGAAGCAGAGGCGGAGCTTGCCGTGAGCAGAGATCGCGCCACTGCACTCCAGCCTGGGTGACAGAGCCAGACTCTGCTCAAAAAAAAAAAAAAAAAAAAAGAAAGAAAGAAAGAAAAAACTTATAAAAATAATTCCTGATTATTTAAAGAAATCTGTTGATCTTGCATGCCATTGAGAAATAGTCGGCTGAAGCTGAGTATATAGTAATAATTGATAATATACTGAATATTTGCTATAAATAAGACACTATTTTGAGCGCTTTACATATAATTTAAGTTTTACAATTGCACAAAAATAAATATTACTAATAGATCAATTGAAAAAGGAAATTAAGACATAGAAAGTATTAACAGCTTTCTTACCGCCATATAGCTAGTAACTGTCAAGATTTAGTGGAGGAATTCTGACTTCAGAGTTTGTCCTCTTAACCACCCTGCTATACTGCTTCCTTAAGTCTGAGTAAATGTTTTTCAGTTGACTAGTCTCTATAGCTGTAGGGTAAGACAGTAGTCCCTGTCTCTTCTAGGTTACCTTCATGACTGCTTAGGTTTTGAAGTTTATTATTATTGATCAACTTTGAATAAAGTGAAATATATAATTCCATAGACACAGAATAAGCTCAATTAAATGAAGAAAGAAAAAAAAGACTATAAGTAAGGAAGTTCCTATTTCTATCATACTTACAAATACAGTACCTACAAATATTTCTATAGTACTTACAAAGTATTGTGACTTCCCATTAATGGTAGAAAGCTCTAGCTTAACAGTCAACCTCTAGTTCAGAATTACCATGTGACTTACTCATCTTATTTAATTTGCCACAACTAATCTCTATAGATAATTTCTTCATGGACAGATAATTTTCTCTCATTTCCTTGTTGCTTTCAAGTTGCAACTAAATTTTCTTTAAGTAAAGAATATTTCAGTAAATTGTAATGCAAAAATGTTTACTTATTTGTAAAAGATCTTTTCCATATCCCTATATTTCTGTATAGTATAAACAAAAGACATGACATGAGTTAAGATGCAATATAGCCCCTGTGTTTACTTTAAAATCTTTTGCTAAGACAATATTTTAACTATAGTCATTTATTGTTATTCGTAGTAATTATGCTTTATGAAGTCACCACAAACACAATTAACAAATACTGAACCATTGCTTCCATGTAAATACAGAGTTAGATACCCGTGAGGCTCTTGAAATAACATTTTTGTCAACTGATAAATGCATATTATGTATTACGTGGTTTCTGTTTAAAGATAACTTATTTAATATTTTTTTCATAGTACTCCTGTTGTCTATTTATTTATTTATTTATTTATTTATTTATTTTGTGAATTTCCATAGGTTATTGGGGAACAGGTGGTGTTTGGTTAAATGAGTAAGTTCTTTAGTGGTGATTTGTGAGATTTTGGTGCACCCATCACACGAGCAGTATTCACTGCATCCAATTTGTAATCTTTTATCCCTCACCCCCTTCCCATCCCTGCCCACTGAGTCCAGAAAATCTATTGTGTCATACTTATGCCTTTGCATCCTCATAGCTTAGCTCCCACTTATGAGTGGGAATACACAAAGTATGGTTTTCCATTCACTTAGAATAATAGTCTTCAATCTCATCCAGGTTGCTGCGGAATGCCATTAATTCCTTTTTATGGCTGAGTAGTATTCATATATATGTGTGTGTGTTTGTGTGTGTGTGTGTGTGTGTGTATACATGTCACAGTTTCTGTATCTACTTATTGATTGATGGACATTTGGGTTGGTTCCACATTTTTGCATTTGCGAATTGTGCAGCTATAACATGAGTGTGAAATTATTTTTTTTCGTATAATGACTTCTTTTCCTCTGGGTAGATACGTAATAGTGGGATTGCTGGATCAAATGGTGTTCTTACTTTGAGTTTTTTAAGGGATCTCCACATGATTTTCCATAGTGGTTGCAGCAGTTTACATTCCCACCAGCAGTGTAGAAGTGTTCCCTGTTCCTTGCATCCACGCCAATATCTATTATTTATTGATTTTTTTTTTAATTATGGCCATTCTTGCAGGAGTAAGGTGGTATCACATTGTGGTTTTCATTTGTATTTCTCTGATAATTGGTGATGTTGAGCATGTTTTAATATGTTTGTTGGCCATTTGTATATCTTCTTTTAAGACTTGTCTATTCTTGTTCTTTGCCCACTTTTGATGGAATTGTTTTTTCTTGCCAATTTGTTTGAGTTTGTTGTAGATTCTGGATATTAGTCCTTTGTCAGATGTATAGATTGTGAATATTTTCTCCCACTCTGTGGGTTACCTGTTTACTCTGCTTGAAAATGGACAACAGCACTATCACTCATGATTAAATGAAGTTTATTCAATACCATATTTTCTCCAAAACCAATATTACAGCCTTCTTTCACTTAGTAATACCAGACAGCACCTTAGCACTACAGTTGCAGGTCATCTTAAACAGCAGAATCACCAAAAAAAAAGAGAATTAAAATGAAAAAAATGATATTAAATAGACTATGAAAATTACATTGTTTGCAGTATGAAAGCAAAACCAGAAGGCAAAGCATCACTACATTCAACCTCATGTGGGACTGTGTGCATCAGGTAACACACATTTTTCAGTGCTCTGCACATGTCTGCAAAAAACCTTGAAAGTACTGTGAGTATTGACTTTGGAGTTGCCAATAAATTTTGGTAATTAGACGAATTTGCAAATTCAGAGTTCATTAATAATGAAAATTGATTTATTTTACAAATTAACCTTTTAAATTCAAATAGTGATATCAGAGAAAACAGTCACTAAAGACATTTTTGTGCATTTTATTCACTTGAATTAGTAATGTTATAATTCATTTTTATTACACATTAAAATAGGGGTTGGGAACACTATTCTCACAACTACCGGCTGTAGCCCATCTGCATATATCTAGGCCACTGGAGACTTTCATAGAGTTCTTTCACATTATATTGTTTCACACAACAGTCCTTCCTCCCAACTTATTTAGCCCAGACCATTTGGTGTTTATCCTTTGCCTCATATTATTCTTGATTTATTCATTTAGTTGAATCTTATCTTTTCACCACTGTCTAAGCTTCTTGAGGTAATAGACTTGTTTTTAAAGAACATTTAATGAAGCGTTTGGCCGAACTGTTCATTGATCTCACTATATGGTGTAGTGTTCCTCTTTTTTCACATTCTTCTAGTTTTTTCTATCTCAAGCAACCTGTGTTCCTGTTATTGTCTATTTCCATCATCTGTGCACTCATTTACATGTTTTCAAAAGTGTATTCATTTTTCAAAATCTAACTGAAAGTACAAACGAAATATTGTTCTTAGTGTTCCCCAGTAACACTCTCAGGTTTAGAGGTCCCCTAAAGAAACTCACAGAACTCAGAAAAGCTGTTATACTTGTATTTATGGTTTATGACAATGAATGGGTATAGCATAAAATCAGGAAAGGAAAAGGGTATAATGGATAGAGTCCAAGAGAGACTTGCTATTTGTTTCTGGCTGTTCTTTCCAAGGGGAGTAGTATGAATCACACTGAATTCTCTCAGCAATAATGTGTGATAACATATTTGCAGTATTGCCAACCAGGGAAGCTTATCCAAGTCTTCGTGTCCAATGTTTTATTGTGGGGTGGGAGAGAGGGTGCATGTAGACATGGTGTGCCCACATGGCTGACTTATTTACATAATCTTCAGCCTTTCCAGATTCCAAACTGATATGGTACTGTATGGTCCAATGTCTTCACCATACATCACATTGTTACCATAAACCTGGCTAATAATCTGGCTTAGCCCAAAGCCCCAGCTAAACAAAGAGAAGATATTCTAAGGGCTTATCTTCTAGATCCAGTTAAGGGTCAGACCTTTCTTTGGAATATGAAGATTTCAAAGAATTCAGGCTTGCTGAGTTAGTCTTTTACTATACACATGTAATGTACTCCATGAACCCTCCCACAACATCTCCAAACAGAAATAAATTATTCCACCTCTGAAGTCATACAGCACTTTATTTCTTTCTTCCACATCAGTTGTTTCCTTGTTGTAATGTAATTTGTTAAACTGAGGCTGTTATATGTCTAACTTGTGGAAGAAAAGAGAACAGCTAACTAATTGAACACGTTTTGATTTTCTGAGCATGCCTGTAGAGTAAGAACGAAATCTTACTCTTTCTCATCTAGAATATTACAGGGAGAGAGGATGATGAGGACTGTTCATAGAAAAGGGAATCAATATTAAAGACTTGACAGGTACTAAGGGAGGAATACTGGCTAATTGAGAAGTTTAAGCTGCTTTGTCTTCCCAACTAAATTTGAATAAAATCCACGTTAATTGCACTTTTGAGAGGGGAGAGGAAAAAATACAACCTTCTGAGTAAGATAAGGTAGGGGTAATAATAATAAGCTAAGACTGCCGACCACGTTGATGCTACATGTAATGGTTCAAACAAGCTTATCTTCCCTCTGTAGATTCTTAATTCTGGACAGTAGACTCATGTTTGAAGGAATGTTTAATTTCTTACGCACACTATTAGTAAGGGTTCTCTAGAGCGACAGAACTAATAGGATAGATGTATATATAAAAGGGAGTTTATTAAGGATTATTGACTTGCACAATCACAAGGTGAGGTTCCACAATAGGCCATCTGAAAGCTGAGGAGCAAAGAATTCAGTCTGAGTCCCAAAACCCTAAAAGCAGGGAAGCTGAAAATGCAGCCTTCAGTGTGTGGCTGAAGATCCAAGAATCTCAAAGCTGAAGAACTTGGAGTCTGATGTTCAAAGTCAGGAAGCATCAGCATGGGAGAAACATGTAGGCTGGAAGACTAAGCCAGTCTAGTCTTTCTATGTTCTTCTGCCTGCTTTTATTTTGGCCACACTGGCACTGATTAGATTGTGCCCACCCAGATTGAAAGTGGGTCTGCCTTTCCCAGCCTACTGACTCAAATGTTAATCTCCTTTGGCAACACCCTCACAGACAACCCAGGAACAATACTTCACATCCTTCAATCCAATCAATCTGACAGTCAATAGTAACCATCACACATACTTAGCATATTTTTCAATTCACAACTTAATACCTAATTTTTTGTGTACTTAGCATGTGTTAGAAACTATTCTAATATTCTAAATACTTTATATGTGTTATATCACTTAATCTTGTGAGGTAGGTTTTCTTTTTTTTTTTTTTTTTAGGCACGGTACATATTTACAAATCCCACATCAAAACGTCACTTCTGCTTCACACCATGTATTGCATTTAGAACAGGAATTATGCTCAAATAATAAAGTGATCAGCAGTGAGTATTCTCTTCATTTCAGGTCACTCCTAAAGATGACTGTCATCAATTCATCAGATAGATTTTTTTTAGAAATCAATACACTGAGATAATTTAAGCAAGCTACTCAAAATCCAAAACCAGTAAGAGGCAGAGCACATATTTAGACTCGTGTGATCTGGCACCAGAGCTCATAATCTTAACTTTAAATAATACTGAGTTCTCTAATAGAACACCAGTTGCTGTATTAGTACAATGAATTAATATTTAGTATTTATCAAAAATCTGCTCAAATGTTGATATTTGGGTTAATTCCTGACCATTTCTGATGAAGTCATAAGGAAAATTTAAGCCTTCACTGTAGAATACTTTTATGTTAAAGATGAAACACTGGGCTAGAATGAGTCACTGGTTTGATTCAGAATCTGAACATATATTTTCTTCGTTAGAGTTCGAATTTCAGCTTAAACAAATAGAATACATTCACCCTTTCCTTGTGGTCAACAAAAAGTCAAACGAGCAGTGAAAACTAAGTCATGATTCACTGTTCAGCTGAAACAAGAGACCTTCAGAAGGACCACCATTTTTCTGAATACTATCAATACTAACCTAGAAGTCAAAGTGGATTATTTGACTGTTTGATGCTGCTGGAGAACAACTGGTGGTAAACTCTGAAACATAGAAAATAGGTATAAATTATCTTCTTCCTTTTATAGTTGTTACACACTTAAATATTTATGAGGAATAAAAGATGAGAGCTGAATGTACCCAACAGACAAAAGAAATCAATTCAAGAATGTAATGAAGCAAATACAAAGAAAGCAAAACAATTGATAGGAAGCAGGGAAGATTTGTTTTAGCTCTGCGGGACCAAAGTAATCAAAAAGAAAATAGCTCAGCTGGAAACAAAGGTGCTTTGTTTCTCCTGATTGAGTTGTCTTGTCAATAATAGACGTGGAAAACAGAGGAGAAGACCAAACATCTCGTTTGATCCTACATTTGGTAAGGTGTGCATAAACTGGCAAATATAGTTTCCTAACAAGGACGAGACTATAAAGAAAACAAGCCCTAAATCTTAAAATCTTAAGATACTAGACTCAAAGAAAACTTAGAACTCATTTGACTCATGTTGTTTACGATAGTTATCAATCTCCTGATCAAATGTTTTCTCATATGTCCATGCTCTTTAATAATTCTATTATAAATAGTTTTTAAAATATGATCTAAGATCAAAGTGCTGACAATTTCCAAATATTATTTTTTTCATTAAAATAAGTGTCACAAGTTCATAGAAGAGATAAACTTTGAAGATTTACAATCTGACCCATATAAGAAAAGAGCTCACAGGATATTTTTCAAAATAGAGTTAGGGGTTACAAGCGCAGTTTTGTTGCATGGATACCTGCATAGTGGTGAAATCTGGGCTTTTACCTGAATAATGAACATTGTACACAATAGCTATTTTTTAACCCTCATATTCCGCTCACCCTTCCACCTTTTAGAGTTTCCAGTGTCTATTATTTCGCTCAGAGGGACGATATTATTATTGTTACTGATCGGACAGTGCATTCTTGCTTGTGCCTCCTAAGAATGTGATAATGTAGAAGCTAGAAATTTGAGGAGAATGCCAAATGATCTGCTTTAACTCTGAAGATCTTCAGATAAAGTGGACTTACAGGACAATCCTCTCCACCCAGAAATCTCTGCTTTAATGAAAGGAATAAAGCAAGACAGTCAGTAGGTTGGTGCACAAGTAATTGCAGTTTTGCCATTACTTGTGCACCAACCTAATAGTTCTTATCCAATCACTTACTATGACTGCTTAAATAATAAGGTAGGCAGTCCTTGCTGTAGGATCATTAGTAATCTGCCAGCTTTAGTACTGAGTGAAAACCATTGCCTTTTCTAGCTCTCATGTAATCTGCTTTCCCCACTCAATTTGACCAAACAACTCTGATTTTGACTTCTATTACTGAAACTGTGACTTTCCACATGGCTTGAACATCTGAACATTAAGTTCTACATTGTAAACAAAACCACATTATTTACAGTTCCTGTCCATTATGAGTAGTAAGTACATAAAGCAAAACACAGCTTGCTTGTTGGACTACAAGTTTTCCCTTGTGGAAAACTGTGGTCTAAAAACTTGGCCATTCTTGACCTGAGATTGGTAACTCCTAACTTGAAGCAATCCATAATCTGGTCCTGACAATTTTTGAGTAAATGGAATAACTTCTTCTTTTTTCTTTTCTTTTTTTTTTTTCTTTTTTCTTTTTTTTTTTTGAGATGGGATCTCCCTCTGTCGCCCAGGCTGGAGTGCAGTAGTGCGATCTTGGCTCACTGCAAGTTCTGCCTCCCGGGTTCACACCATTCTCCTGCCTCAGTCTCCCGAGCTCCCAAGTAGCTGGCACCCACCACTATGCCTGGCTAATTTTTTGTATTTTTAGTAGAGACGGGATTTCACCATATTAGCCAGGATGATCTCGATTTATTGATCTTGTGATCCACCTGCCTCGGCCTCCCTAAGTGCTGGGATTACAGGCATGAGACATTGCGTCTGGCCCTAACTTCCCTTAATTATAGTGATAATTAGACAATTCAATAAATGAGAGCAGTACTTCAGAACTGAAGAGTTGGAAACCGCAGAACCTTTGAGGTACCACAGAGTAAACACAAGTATGCATGGTGCTTACTAAAAAAATGTGGATTTAAAGTCCCTGATTTGTACCTATTGAATACAATTATTCAAAGTCATTTTCAATAATTCACTTTCATATGCATGTTTCCTTATTTTTCCATTATCCCTGCTGTAAGCAGGACATAGCAGATTGTGAATTACCATAATGGAAAAATATTCTCTTCTATGAGTTAAACTAATTAAATCAACATGTAGACAGTGGTAAAGGAACAGCTTATATACAGGAGCAGTTTTACTTCCATCAATCCATCTAAAGCATGTACACAGATAATGAAGGAGTTCAGCAGGACAAAAGTGGATGGCAACAGTGAATAGAGCTTAATGTTGAATATAGGAGATAGTACCACATTGGTCACCAAAATGTTTCCACAGGTATATGACAGAGAGCTTTATTCAGGCTTCTCCATGGTCTGAGTTAAAATATATCCATTTATCCTTTGTCTTCACTTTCACTCCTCTCATATCAGCTAAATTTTTGATTACTAATAGATGTCATGGCTATCTTGATTTGGAGGTACGAGGTCCTCTAGGAAGCACTATGACATTCTTCCCATTTAAAGCACATATCCTGCTCTGTAAATACGTAAACTGGGATAACTATAAATAAGCATTATCCATCAGCCTAGTGTGAATCTATCACTGAGCATCTGATTGTCCCTGGGTGAGTTGGTTTCTGACATAAAAGAGTGAGGATCTGACCTTGGTGTATAGAAGATGCACCACGTGGTGTCCATGGCAGCTAGTTGTCAGACTTCCCTCCTGTCACACTATGGACCACACAATATTCTTCAAAACATTTGTAATTAGCCTCCAACTGCCAATTTAAATCATTTTTCTTTGTATGTGACAATAGAGAGTAATACAGTCATCTTCAGTATCTGTGGTGGATTGGTTCCAGGGCCCCTGTGGATACTAAAATCCAGGGAAGCTCAAATCCCTTATATAAAATGATATAGTACCTGCATGTAATCTATGCATATTTTCCATCATACTTTAAATCATTGCTAGATTATGTACAATACCTAATACATTGCAAATGCTATGTAAATAGCTGTTATACTGTGTTGTTTAGAAAATAATATCAATTTTTAAAAGTCTATACCTGTACAGTGTAGGCCGATTTTTTTCCAAATATTTTTTATTTGTGGTTGGTTGAATCTATGGATGCAGAACCCACAAATACCAAAGGCTAACTGCATTTAAGATGTAGCATAATAAGTGGTGTGATATTTTTCCTCTCTCATTTTCAATTTCTTTATAAGAAAAATGGGGCTAATAATAGTACTCACTTCATAGGATAATTCTAAGGGAAGTGAGAGATAGATGTAGCACTTAGAAGAGTGCTTGATGATGCATTAAGTATGCAACTAATTTTAGTTATAATTATTATGTTATATGACAATTACTATTGTTCCACTATGACATGGGGTCAGGAAATTCATAGAGTAATGCTACCTTAACAGAATATATGAAAAGAGCCAGATAGTGGGAGCTTGAGCTAAGCATTGGTTTCATGCTACTAATTCATTGGTTCTCTTACTTGACTCCTAGATACCAGATCTTTTGCCTGCTGCTCCTGACATCTGATAGTGACTTGATATTCAGGAGATAGCCTGCTTATTATTTCTCAAGAAATGAACATCCTATAATAATCTCTAATTTACAAACTTAGAATTTTGACTATTGTTTAGATATCTTAGTCTTGGCTTTCTTGCTCCTACTTGATGTTGTCAAGATAGTTGGAGGATAATGGATTAACCAGGTCAATGATGAATCTTTACTTTTGGAGAATAAATAGGAAAATCTTTAATTTATTCTGTGTAAAATCCACTACCTCCTTTTACTAATATGTTTAATACCCCTTCACTCTTCATCAAGAACACTTTGGAAAGGTTCTGTAGCTTTTCTTTAATTTTCATCTTGCCAAATCTCTTTCCCCCTGCTCTGATCAGCACAGGGTTGGAGATTTTCTTACTGGCTTTTATGGTATCCATTTGGGTTGGCTCTAAGTAAGAAAATACTTGAGTGTTTTTTTCCTCCCTGAAGATACTTGTTTCTCGCCAAACTTTGGGTTAGTGATTTGCCTTTCAACATCAGCTTTCAGGAAATTTTAAGAAAATATAAATTTTCAATTTGTTCAGCATTTTTCTTGTTGTAAGGATAGGAAAGAGTTCATCCCAGATCTTTAGATCACCATATTAACATATAAAATTATGTCTTACCTTTTATTTAGTCTCTCTTTATAATGTATAGCATCACTAAAAGAATATGGTATTTACATATGAAAACACATACAGGCCAATGAAACAGAACAGAAAATTCAGAAATAGCCCAACTGCATTTGAGAATTTAATACACAATAAAGTTGTCAACTCAAATTTATGGGAAAAAGATGAACTGTCAATAATTAGTGTTAGGATAAGTAATGAAACAGAAAAAAATAACATAATCAAAGCACAATTTTGTTCTCCTCATGTGTTTGAATAAATTCCAAGTAGATTTAGAGATTTGCATAAAAAAAAAAAACTGCCACTTTGGGAGGCTGAGGCAGGCGGATCACGAGGTCAGGAGATCGAGACCATCCTGACTAACACAGTGAAACCCCGTCTCTACTAGAAATACAAAAAGTTAGCCGGGCGTGGTGGCAGGCGCCTGTAGTCCCAGCGACTCGGGAGGCTGAGGCAGGAGAATGGCATGAACCAGGGAGGCGGAGCTTACAGTGAGCCGAGATTGCACCACTGCACTCCGACCTGGGCGACAGAGTGAGACTCCATCTCAAAAAACAAACAAACAAAAAAACAAAAAAAAACAAAAACAAAAAAACGAAAAACAAAAAAACTGCGTCAAGTAAAATTTTCACAAAATAGAATAAAAATCCCTGGGGGAACCCCTATATAAGCTGGGAGTTTAAAAAAATTGTAAGTATGGCTAAAAATAAGATATAATGAGGGAGAAAGATGAACAGATGTTATTATAAACCTAATTTAACTTAATAATTGTAATAGATAGATAATGGAAGCCAATTCACAGGATTAAACCTAAGAGAAATGTTTAGAAATTAAAATTTTTGAGGACTCTGAAAATATTCAAGATAATTGAAGGTAAATAGTAGTGGAAAATGTAATTGGAAAGAGACCTAATAAGTTTTAATAAGTAATTAGAAAGATTTAAGCCTTGAAGTAGTATAGAAATCTGCAGCAGATTATATGCAATTTCAGCTTCATATATATCTCTACTAAAGTGAGAAGAACAAAATGAAGAAAAACTTATTAAAATATGAATTTATCTTTTATTTCCTTTTCTTTACAATTTATTATTATTATTATTTGAGACAGGTTCTTGCTCTGTCACCCAGGCTGGAGTACCATGGCATGATGTTGGCTCACCACAGCCTCCACCTCCTGGGCTTCAGTGATTCTCCCAACTCAGCCTCCCAAGTACTTGGGACTACAGGCATGCACCACCACATCCTACTAATTTTGTCTATTTTTTTTTTATAGAGATGCAGTCTCACTGTGTTGCCCAGACTGGTCTTGAACTTCTGGACTCAAGCAATCCTCCTGCCTCTGCCTCCCAGAGTCCTGGGATTAGAGGTGTGAGCCACTGTGTCTGGCTAAAATATGGATTCTAAAAGGTTAACATAAAATAAACAAACACGACTTTTTTACAAATATGAGAGGGAGAGTGTGTTTCAAAGATTTACTTAAGTAATTCATTTATGGAGCACCTAGAAGGAAATGTTGGTTCAAAGGAGTGTAAGAGAAATAAAGTTATTAATACTGAAATAATAATGCCAAAATCAATCCAACACTGGGTAATGTTCCACAAGGCAACAAAACTGTGAACTTTAGGAATTATCTTTTCTTAAGGCATGAATTATTTGTATCTCTACAGGACAAAATCCATTTTATTTACTATTTCACAAATATTATTTACGCCATTATCACTCTTCTACAAGTTAATATCAACCTTAACAGAATTGTAAAATATCCTATACAAAAACAAAGTGTAAGTTAAGGAAAACTGAATAACCACAGATAAATTAATATTTGAATGGGACTGTTAGACCTACCCACTAAGCTCTAGTAAAACACTGAAAGGATACTCTATTATAATTTTGCTTATTTCCAAATTTTTGAAATTTGTGTTTTTTTTAACAATCTATTTCAAGCATGAAAAATAATCAATAAATATATAAACACTGTATCTGTTTTTCTACACTCCAAGCTTTAGGGTCTTTTCAAGAAGCAGCTCTTTGACCTATTTATATTTTAAGATATTGAATAGTATCAGTCTAATTATTGCTCTTGTGTATTTTGGCTTCTTCAAAAAATTATCATTTACAAGATAATTTAAAATTTGGAAAATAGATAAGTATTTTAAAATTATATTTGCATTTCCCTAGCATTTATTACTTTCAATATTATACTAAGAACATATATTTTTTATTTTAATATATTTTTCACAAGATCATATAAAATGTAATGGCATTTTGGGAAAAATACAAAGCACACCAAAGTCATAATACAGGATTTATTGCCTTTAATAAAAGTATTAACTACACTAATAGAATCATATTATTGCTGACTTAACGCATCTCTTATGAGCATCACACCAAAATACTTTATACTCAATAGAATGCTTAAATGCCTTAAGCACAGGAAAGATATTCAAAATGATAGCAGCTCTTTTAAAGGGCATACTTGTGAGGGGAAGAAGTGCAATGACTAAATATGGTTTAAAAATTTCCACTTTAAGTTAAGGACATGAAGATAAAACGTTGTGACTTTCTAACAAGTATGTAGAGGTTTAACATGTATATGTATACATTAAACATTTCATCAGTCTATATATGTGTATATAGTATATAATAGTAGTAGACTACTATATACATATGTATATAGACTGACCAAATGTTCTGTAGCACTAATAAGCCAAGACAAAAAGGAATAAGATTCAGGTAAAAACATCTTAATTATTCATTAGCTAAAATCCTAAA
Source organism: Macaca mulatta (assembly GCF_049350105.2). Classification (NCBI taxonomy): domain Eukaryota; kingdom Metazoa; phylum Chordata; class Mammalia; order Primates; family Cercopithecidae; genus Macaca; species Macaca mulatta. The sequence goes on along the minus strand of NC_133414.1, from coordinate 93,281,781 downwards.
TAAAAAAAGGAATGCATATCAATAGAGTGATTTGGATTTTTTGTTTTTGTTGTTGTTCTTGTTATGGCAGCAATTTTTAAAATAATAAAGATGACAAAGTACAAGCTAGGTTTGTTTAATCTATTTCATTGGTTATAATCAAACTTCAAATATCTCATTTTCAGTTTCTAGAGAACCAAGACATAGAGCCAAGCAGCTGGAAAGCGTATCATTGATCAAAGGAGGAATGTAAATACCTATTTGGGAGCAAAGTATTTCCATTTTCCTAACAAACTTGTTTTTTTCCCATCTCTTGGAAAACAGCATCTTCTCATCCTTGGCATAAACTTTCTCCAGGTCAAGATCAGAGAACAGACCTGTAGAAAAAGTAGTCCTACCAAAAGACTTTCCTTTGCCTTCATGACTTCCTCTTCAGACCACCAAAGTTAGGGGTTTCTGCAGGGAAACTGATAGCCAAAATTGTATATATTTAACTCCAGCACTATAATTGTACATTAAAAAGGATGGATTTACTTGATCATTAAACAATATTATTATTAGCTAAAGAAACATACACACACAGACACACACACATACATACACATGCACATGCACACACACACATCAAGTTTAGAAAAATGTGCAAAACAAGTTTTTGGGGTAGGCTTATTCATATTTTTCAAAACATACTGAATTCGTATTGGATGAAAGGCTTAGTAATAGTATCTGTAATCTGTTTATCCCCTTCCCTAGCTCTTCAGTTATTAAGATGGATTGTCAGCATTTCATTTTTATTAGGTTCCAATCTGGATGGCTCTGCTACTAGTGCATGCAGGTTTACATATGTATAGTTATGCATGTGTCATTGAACATTTGGGTACGGTTGTATAGATGTGTAGGTATTTGACTGTATGGTTATATGTGGAGATAGGGGAGTTTTGGGGGTGTGGGTGTGGGGAAGTAATGGGAAGTCCTATAGATGCTCCACTCTAGGTTGGTCCTTCACTTGAAATGCTACCTTTGCTTCACTTTCCCAGAAACATTCAATAGTAAGACAATCAAGGACATTATATCTATGCATATCAAAAACTTCAGCTAAGATCCCCAAAATTAGATTTTACTTCACCATTTCTGTCATAAAAGCCACCTCCAGCTCTTAGAATTTTGCTATTTCCAAAATCATTTTCAATTTTCCCTTCCTCAAGTGTTCTTGGTGAATTTTGTAGCCAAATAAGACAGTTACCAGTGAACCTACAGAGTAAGCAAGGAACAGCAAATGTAGAATTGGATGATGACTTCTCTGTAGGAACGGAGTTTGAATGTGTTCTAAAAGGTAGCCAAGTAGACCCAGAAGGGGCGGCCCATTATCATTTCCATATGAGCAAGATGGGGATAATAATTGATTTTAGGGCTATTGGTGTATACTTTGGTTCAAACAGTCTGATTTTAAAGCATTTTAGAATTCATATCCTATAAGTATAGAAAAATCAACAGAATGCCTGACTTGAGGAAAATATCAACTAAAAATTGGTAAAAGGAGAGTGAAGCCTCTATCTTTTACAGCTTGTTGGTTTCCCCTTTCTTTTTTCACATTTATAATTTTTTTTATTATTTATTTTGTGGGTACATAGTAGGTATATATATTCATGGAGTACATGACATGTTTTGATAGGCATGGAATAAATACTTGAGGAGATGGATACCCCATTCCCCATGATGTTTGCTTTCCCTTTCTAGGTGAACCTACCCGATGAAAACATTGAAAATCTTATTTTTTTTATCTCTTCCACTTTATGAATTCAGTCTATCTAGTAAACACACTCATATCAATATGTTAGAAACAATCAACACAAAACACATTACTGACAGCAGAATTTCGGTGCCTGCCTGTATGCTCTTTTTGAACATAAATGACATATTTGCCATGGATGAGGTTACTTGTGCAGAAGAATACCTTTTTAATTTGAAATAATATCTTCATCCTTTTGAGATAGAAAAAAAATATTTTTTAAATGAGATTTTCATTACTTGAAATTTTTTAACTAGAATTTTCCTATTATCTTGCTCCCATATTGGACAGGCATAGATTAGGTGAGTCAATCCGTCAGGATTTGAATCCAGGCTTCTTCTTCTACTGTCCCTGTGACTTTGAGTACAAAATTATTTAATTAGAAGTCATTTAAACTTTTTTGTTTCTCAGCTTTCCTCAATGTAGAATGGATCTATGATAATGTCCTACAACATAGGGTTATTATGAGAATTAAATGTGACAATATTTGCAAAGAGGTTAGGACTCTGCCAAAAATATAGTGAAATGTACATAAGGGATTGATTAATAAAGTTTCAAATGACTGACTTGGAGCTGGCTAATTGTCAAAAATTTTTATAAATTTTGATGGTAAAAATACATTAGCATCGCAATGTAAAACAAAAGGAAACTGTCTCAATAACTTCATTTAAAGAATGCTCTTCCTATAAAACTACTAAAACTAAAATAAGAAATTGTGTATAATGCTGCTAAACTTCAACAGGGCATTGGAGTGGGAATCCAGAGGCTGGTGGCTAGTACAGTATTGATACTGGCTTAAAGGGGTAGGGTAGTGATGGGCAGAGAAGTGCGGCCTCCCTGGTAAGGGCTCCACCCTCAGTCCTGTGCCCACGGACCTAAGTAAGGACAGACACTTCTGTTTCCCGGCCCAAATACTGCATTTTCCAAGACCACCCTGGCCCACCATGCCCTCATCCTGTGCCTCCAAAAACCCTGAGAATCTAGCAGGAACAGACACAAGTGGATGGACAACAAGAGGAACACGCTGACAGAGGCCAGCATGCCGTGGATGGTGGAACAAAGTGGACTCCGAGGGAAATTCGGCCTAGGACAGTGGGAAGAGAGCCAGGACACTGAGTGGCAGGATTCCAGGGCACGACCACCTTCTGGCTCCCATCCATCTGCTGAGAGCTTCCAACACTCAAAAAAACCTTGTATTCATTTTCCAAGCCCACGTGTGATCCAATTTTTCTGCTACACTAGGGAAGGAACCCTGGGATGCAGAAAGCCCTCTGTCTTTGCAATAAGGCAGAAGGTGTAATTGAACTTATTAACACAAGCTACCTGCAGATGGCAAAGCTGAAAGAGCACACTGTACCACATGCCCACTGGGGTTTCAGAAGCTGTAAACACTTAATCCTGGACACTGCACTTGGGGTCGGAGCCTACACTCCTTAAGACCTACCCATCTGCCTGCTCCCCCTAGGAGTTTGAGCTGCAGAGCTCCTAAGAAGCAAGTCACACCTCATTGCACGCCCTGCAAGCTGGATAAGGGAAAACTCCTCCCGTTTCAGTATTGCTGCTGATCATCCAAGCTGCTCAGTAAGCCTTTTCAGCTTGCTAGATTTCAGCTGCTTTATCCTTAAAAGGACAGTTATTCTTTTGAGAAAGTAAAAATTTTTATAAGGCTAAATCATATAGAAATTATAGAAACTTCATTCTAAATATAACTTTAGAAAGCACATCATCCACACCAGTCTCCCCCATCCAAAATTAGAAGAAGAAAATCTAGAAAGAGAAAATAATTTGCCACAATTACCTGTAATACCATCTCTCCCCACCCCACCATGGGAGTGACACAGTTAATATTCACAACCCAGACCCTTGAGGTGGATTGCTGGAATCACTAGTTCATTCAAGAACATCTGAATCTAAGTTCATTATACAATGCTGTGCTTGTGGAAGGCCCACTTTTCTAACATCCATCCAAAGAGAAGTTTAAAATATTTAACTGGTAGAGGGTTTACGTTAAGGAAATAAAAACAGGGTTGCTACATGCACACAAAATGAAAAAGGAATATATTCTAGGAACCTAGTTTGGAATTAGATTAGTAAGATTTGCATTCGAATGAGGGTAGCTGGATTTTTCTCAGTGCTTTCATTATTTCCTCACCAACTTAAGGTCTAATACATATAGAAACTGCTGGATATTAAGGAGTTTCCTGTAGCCCCAAATTGCCTGTCATCAAATCAAAGCAGTTTTTACATAAGCAGATTGCCTTACAACAAGTGAAAATTTAAAGCATGATCTTTTGTTTAAATAACCTAGTAGATGAGCTAGTTTTTATGTAATTATTTGTACAATCGATAAATGTTTTAAAAATACATATTTAAGTTTTAAAGGCAAGGAGTAGGAAAATAAGCTATATTTAATTTAGTCTTGTAGTCTTTTACTTTCAGATTTAACTGTAGTTCAAAATTGTCTATCTAAAAATTTGTTTTTCTGTTTGATAAATTGATCAAGACATATTGAGCAAGAATAAATTGATGTACTATATGGAAAGCTTACATCACTAATATGTAAACAAGTGGATTGTGACTCAGTCAGTCTGAGTTCAGATTCTGTTTTCATAACTTACTAGTTCTATGCCTTTGAATGAATCACTTTACCTACCTTTGTCACAATTTCCTTACATGAAAAATGGGGATATTGCTAGAAATATTACAAGGGATAATGCATGCATATGAAACACCTATGAAGATCTGTGTCAGACATTTCATAGCTCTCAAAAAATGGTATCTATTATGTATACATGCATTACACTTTTTAACAAAATATCAATATAGTCATAGAAATTAGAATTTATTAATTTTAAAATGTTTACTAGATTTCTACAATATTTTATTTTCTAAAAGTTATATGACCTTGCTCTTTGTTGGAGGGTCATGTATCTGTGGTTGTGATTCCAATAACTACTAGTCTGCTTGTAATAGCCATTCTGATAGATGTGAACAGTGTTGTGTATATATATATATATATTTGTTCTATTTAGCTATGGAATAAATCCAATTACTATTATTTCTACACATACTCTTTCTTGATTTTGTTTCCCATATTATTCAGGTGGCTTTTGCACTGAGAGCAAACACAGCTGACAGCGTGGTCCACTCTTGCAGATGCAGCCCAGAGTATTTGTCTTCTGATGGGCTGGTGGTTAAAGGAGTAAGAGGAAGAGAATCTTTGAAGGGGCAAAGTGGTAAGGTACTGGCTTCATCACCACCTACAGAATTCAGTACTTTTCATCCTAGCCTACTGGGAGCATTAACTTGGGCACTTGTATGTATGTGCACACACTCACCTACCCGTGAATGCAACACTCTGTCATAGTGATCTAAGGGAAATTACGTTTTATAAGGAAAAGGCTACAGCAATTTTAGAATGTTATTTGAGTCAATTACAATATTTTCTTTCCTTTTCTTCCTTTAAGTGATTAGAAAGTAGTTGAATTAGTTGATACAATAGTAGAGCTGGAATAAAACATTTAAGCAGAGTTAACTTTAAAGGCAAATAGGATAAATGGATATCTGTGTGATATAAAAGACAAAATGAAGAATTATTTTTCCCAATTCATTCAGCATTATAATGGAAATTCCATCATCACAGTCTCATTCCCTGAATTTCCAGGAATAATCAAAATGTATAGGTTATTTAAATGGTAGAATGTGAAACCATTCTTCATATTTTTAGTGTGGGCAAGTTCAAGAAAAAAATTTACTGTCAAGATCAAGCTTTGTAGCAATGACAAACAGGATTAGGACTTATGAGAAGCAAATGTACCACTAAAGTCAAAGTCTGCCACTTCTAGATTACTTATGAAGGTTAGTTTCATAAGACACATAATGAGACCTATTGGGAATCTAGAATTCATGGAAGAGGGGCTTGTAGTAAGAAGAGAATTTCTGAAGGTTAGAGAAAAGTAGCCATCTCCCAACTTTGCCATCTCTATCACTTACCTTTATATATAGGCTACTGCCTTTATATACAGTCTTTGTGTGTAAACTAAACATATAAGTATGGGGATATATTGTCCATATCTTTTTAGCAATCATAAAGTCAGGCACGTGATCTCTGACACCATTCAAGAGCAAGTGTAGAAAGGGAATTATTTTCATCATAAAAATAAAGTGTTACTACTACCATCACCCTGAGAGGGAAAACAGCTTGAATTGTCTTTCTTGAGAATTATTTCAAACACCTCTTGAAACATTAATGATATAATGTCTGATATAATAAAATCAATAAATGTCTGTGTTGGGAACTAGGAGGACTCAGGGAGCTACTTTTTCAGAAAAGTTAGCATGTCTCCTTAGTAAGACTTTATGTTTTATTGGGTTTACCCACATCATTGAGGCTTTGGAAAACATTGGCACATTCACTAATTAATAGATGATTTTAACTTAATTATTTTCAGTCTTTTTTTCACTTTCTTACTGACACTCCACTCACACCAGTAATTGAAACTAGAGTTCTAAAGGCTTTATTTCTGAGACAGGCTAAGAGAAGTCAAAGGACAGTGAAACTTAAGGCTTACAAGCAAGGAACCAAAGTATTTAAGGTTGAATTACTCGTTATTTTCACACACATTGAAGAAGATATTAAAACTTTACCAACTTACATTAAAAGAGAAAACATCTTTTAAAATGTAGTACCTATTTAATCATTATCTAAAGACTGGCCTGGTTTTTATGACTACAAATTTGATTATTCTGAAAGTCAACATATCAAACACTAGTTAATTTAAACAATTTATCGTATGGTATTTCCTCCTAATAAGTCTCTTCCATATTTCTTTATTTTGAAACAAAATTTTTGGCATTTCAGCTAGCTATTTCTTATTTATATTCTGTGATTATAACAAAGTTTTTTCTTATTTGGATTTATTTACTAATTTATGAAACTCATGAGCCAAATACCAAATATTGGATTATACAGAGCACCTGAAAATTTTTCTCTTATTGATCTAAAAGTCAATTAATTAGAAAGGATTTCGTTCCTGGATTATTTTTGAAATACAATGTAGCTCTTTCTCTCTAAAGAGGCACTTGACTGACAGAATCAGAGAGGTGGGTAATACCAGTCATGTTCAGACAAGACCTACTTGACTAGGATATATTCAGTGGCCTGGGAAGGTAATTCCTTTTCAGTGGGAAATCTGAAAAGAGACGGGAAGTGATCACAAAAGGAGATATTCTTCAAGTAATGTTGAAGAGCCTTCCAAATGAGAAAGAACTTTTCTCCTCAAAAGTCAATATCCTCCCAGGCCAACAAAACAGAATTTTTACCTTGGTTTCTCAGATTTAAAACAACTATCATTCCAGTGTTTTTCTTTCTTCTTCTGTTTTCTTATTTCTCCCTTTTTATGTGACTTTTCAGTCCAGACCATAATATTCAAATGTTTAAATCTCTCAAAAACTTTTATTTTTTTCCTTTTGAATGAAATTTGTGTTTGTTTGTTTTTACAGTAATGCATTTTATAAACTATTGGCAAAGCAAAATTGTAGTATCAATAAAAGGGAAAATGCGTTTCCAGATTTCAGGGAAGGAAATTTAACTGTACTCAACCTTCAGTTTTGTTTTGTTTTGTTTTTTTTCAAGGGCATATTATTAGCTTGAGAATGATCTTAGTTCTTGGCTTCTCTCCCTTTTCATGGATATGCTTACCTTTGGACCACTGTAATAGCCTAAAGATATCACATTATAAATGGAAGGATAAAAATGATTAAATATCCTCAACCAAAAGAAGGCAAGAGCATAAATTAAGATCTAAAAGGTTTCTAACTTCTGGTAAAGGCAAAATGGGTGATATTAGAATAACCCTCATGACTATAAAAATGATAAAACACTGGACAAAACTTGTATAAATCAAATGCAATACCTGTGTAAATGTAACATAATAAAACATTGCTACTGTTGGAAATAACGTAATTACTTCACTCTGTTATTATTATTGTTTCAAAGTATTTTAATGGTATCACAGGCAAACCAGAACTGAAGGGATTTTGACCCTAGAAAGCAATATTTTTACTCATACAAGGTGAGATTTATGTTTATACAGTTTTTCTTCTGAAGGAACTGTTTTTTTCCGGCAACAAATTAAACTCACTTAGAAAGCTATAATCCTTTTTACCTGAGGAATTAGAGAGAAGCTAGATTTTGGGATTCCCCATAGTGATAAGGTATCCCTAATATCTTTGCTCAAAATCTATTTAAAATCTTGACTCTCTGTTAATTCACCCATGCATGAGATGTGACTTTGGAGATTTCAGGGCAAAAGCACAGTTCTCTAACTGAAAAACGTGAGCAGAGGTATGTGCTAATGGCTAATTAAGTAGGACACAATTTGCAATTTGATTGCTTTCATGCCAGAGGCTCATTAACTTCTTACCGCTTTCTGTTGCTATCATAGATAGGCCAACTTCAGTAATAAAGACTAGTTCTGTGGACTAAGAAATTTTCCCAGAACTAAGAACAAAACCATAGTTAACCTGTCCTAACAATTTAGTGAAATCTACATTTTGAAATATAAATGTAATCCCAGTAATGTAAGTGCCTGAGAGAAAAAAAAAATCAACATGTTTGAAGAGCAATAAAATAATTCAACTTGTATATACTATGCACAATGTCTAAAATACAACAGCATTTCTAGACATGTATAGCATCAGGGAAAGATAAATTATGTCAGCAGGAAATCCAGTCAATAATACAAAATCCACAGATAAAGTGCATATTGGAATTAATAGATAAGGCCTTTGAACCATCTATGCTAAATATTCAAGAAAGTAATAGGATGGACTGATATGCTGGAATAAAGATGAGTGATTTTAGGAGGTACCTGAAAACTATGTCAAATAAAAAACTAAAATCAGTGCTTATAATGGAAAAAATTACGTATACAAATGGTTTAAATAAATGGCAACTTGAATTAAAAAAAGAAAGGACCAGAAAATTTGAAGAAAAACAAATATAGGAATAATTCAAGCAGAAGCACAGATGTAAAATAAATATAATAAAAATGAATTCAATAATTCAATGAATTTAATTAAATTCAGAGATTCAGTGACCATTTTTAAGTGGCTGAATCTACATGTAATTGCAGTATCAGAAGGACAGACTAGGGAGAAGTTTGGACTGGAAAAATTTTAAAAATATTCTTCAGTGACTTAAAATATTGATTAGAAGAGTCAACTCCAAAGTAGGATAAATAGAGAATACACACACACATACACACCCCACACACATGCACACACACACATATGTATATACACACATACCCTGAGGTAAATGATAGTCAAATTGCTCAAAAACAAGGATAAATAAAAATTCTTAAAAGCAGTCAGAGAAAAACAAATGATACGTCAGTGGTATAAAATGCAAACAGAATCAATGTCTAAATTGAAACAATAGGAGCCAGAAGACAACGGAAAAACACCTTTAGAAAACTACACAAGAGCAAGATAAACTGTTAACCTAGTGGAGCTGCAGAAGGCACACTAAAGGCGTGTTGATACAAACCAAAGTTTACATAATTTATTTTCAGTTTTTTTGCTGACAAAAGTGTTAGGGTACATTTTTCAAGTTTGAGGAAGTAATTACGTTATGGATATTTGGTAAGAAAATAGAGTCTTAGAAACGATGATTTGTGGATATGTATAAAAATACTTTTTCATAAGTTCTTTAAGATTCAATTGGATGTTTAAAGAAAAATAGTTTTACTGTGGAGTTTAAAGGTTATTTACAAATAAAATATATGGCAACAATAGCCCAAAGTGGAAGAGTTTTTAAGTTGGATTAGAATTGTATAAGATTCTTATATTTTTGTGAAATGAAATATTATTAATTCAATATAGACTGTAAAAAGGTAAAAATGCATATTAAAATCCCTGAAAAAATCAATAGCAATACAAAACTATAGCCAAGCAACATGGACAAAGACTTCATGACTAAAACACCCAAAGCAATGGCAACAAAAGCCAAAATTGACAAATGGGATCTAATCAAACTAAAAAGCTTCTGCACAGCAAAAGAAACTATCATCAAAGTGAACAGACAGGCTACAGAATGAGAGAAAAATTCTGCAACTTATCCATCTGAAAAAGGCTAATATCCAGAATCTACAAAGAACTTAAACAAATTTACAAGACAAAAAAAAAAAAAAAAAAACATGAAAAGCGGGCAAAGGATATGAACAGACACTTCACAAAAGAAGACATTCATACAGCCAACAGACACATGAAAAAATGCTCATCATCACTGGTCACCAGAGAAATGCAAATCAAAACCACAATGAGATACCATCTCATGTCAGTTAGAATGGCGATGATTAAAAAGTCAGGAAACAACAGATGCTGGAGAGGATGTGGAGAAATAGGAATGCTTTTACACTGTTGGTGGCAGTGTAAATTAGTTCAACCAGTGTGGAAGACAATGTGGCAATTCTTCAAGGATCTAGAATCAAAAATACTATTAGACCCAGCAATCCCATTACTGAGTATATACCCAAAGGATTATAAATCATTCTACTACAAAGACACATGCACACGTATGTTTATTGCAGCAGTGTTCACAATAGCGTAGACTTGGAACCAACCCAAATGCCTGTCAATAATAGTCTGAATAAAGAAAATGTGGCACATATACACCATGGAATACTATGCAGCCATAAAAAAGGATGAGTTCATGTCCTTTGCAGGGACATGGATGCAGCTGGAAACCATCATTCTCAGCAAACTAACACAAGAACAGAAAACCAAACACCACATGTTCTCACTCGTAAGTGGGAGTTGAACAATGAGAACACATGGACACAGGGAGGGGAACATCACACACCAAGGCATGTCATGGTGTAGAGGGTTAGAGGAGGGATAGCATTAGGAGAAATACCTAATGTAGATGATGGGTTGATGGTTGCAGCAAACCATCATGGCATATATATACCTATGTAACAAACCTGCATGTTCTGCACATGTATGCCACAACTTAAAGTACAATAAAAACTAACTAACTAAATAAATAAAGTAATAGAATAATTTTGTATAATACATAAGTAACTTTATATACACAGGTGAAGAATAAAGAGCAAATGATCCCAAAAGAAAAAAATTAGCATTATGATAGAATTAATTCAAAAATAACAATACTTACTTTAAATGTAAATGGACTCTACATTCCATTTGAAAAGTTGAAATTGCCAGACAATGTAAAAAAAAAAAATCAAGAAATAAGTTGATGCTGTTCACAAATGATTCACTTTAATTATTAATGGTAGTTCAGTGACTTGAACTAAAGAAGAAAGGTTGTAGTTTGTTCACTTGTTCCTTCTGTTGCTTTGGCAAATCATTTTATTTACCTATGCTTCCATTTCCTTATTCGGTCAATAAATATAAAATGCCTTGCTTATTGTAAGGCGACATTTATGGAGATACTCTGATGCAGCAGAAAAAGCCTAGGACTTATAACTGGACGTAGATTGCAATCTTAGAACTTTACTATTTAAAAAAAATAAAGCTGTGGTAACTCCTTTAACTTCTTTGAGATTCAGTTTTTTCTTTAAGAATAGCAAGAGTATTGGATGATATTCCATGCAATGGGGAAATTTCTCTATGAAAAATCTTTGAAAGATTTAAGATTATTGAAAATAATTGTCATGGAAATGTTAATCACTCTACTTGTCCAATCACACTCTTTAAGGACATTGCCTATTCAGAGTCCTAATACAAGCTAAAGATACGTGTGGCATAGAAAGCCATTTAAAAGTAATCTATCCCCTGAGCCACTATTTTAAAAATCTAAGTTGTGTGTTCTGCTGACTCATTAGAACTCAATATTGATAAACTCTTTATAAATCTATTACCTAGTACTGATATTTAAAAAGTAGGTGGCAGTAATGAAATAGAAAGAAGAGACATATGAGTTGTAGATCAGAGACCTTAATGGTCAGGTTCTATGAAGATCTCAAACTTCTACTACTGCTTTTTTCTAGATATCCCCTTATTGCAGAGCTGAACTCCAGCATTAGTATTTACAAATACTACACTTTGTATTTTTTTTAATTTTATAAAACTTTTCCTTACTCTTCTATGCATATTGTTAAAGTAAACTCACTTTATCAGAGCTAGCATGAGTAGGTCTGTGTCCTTGGCCACCAATACTGCACAAACAAAATAGTGATGCAAAAAGTAAGTTATGAGTGGATTGATTGCCTAAATTATTTCTAATGCATGTTATAAGGATCACTCACAATATCATTTAAAGCCAGTAATTCTCAAATATTTTTCATGTACTACTTATTCCCTCGATAATTGTGTACTTCATTAGACTACTTTCAAAACAGAAAGTAAAAAGCACATTTTTATATATCTATGAGAATGGGGGAGAACATCCAACAATCAAAAAGGAAATCCTTTAAATCAGCAGTTAAAGACTCTAAATGTCCAAATACAATTCTGGTTTGAGAACTGTAAAAAACCATTCTCTACAACTTGCGATTCCTGTGTTCCTTATCTATTACTGGAAGTTGAAGATATGCTCACTGTAGAGTCAAATTAAATGGATAATAGGAAAATTGGTGGAACTGACAAGTTTGATGAGTAGAAAAAGAAATAAAACCTAATTATTGAGAAAGTAAAACTGAACAAGAAATCTCAGCAAAAAGTGAAAAGAAAAATTTGATTGTAAAATCAGTTAGCTTAAAGTAAAAAAGAATGACAGAAAGCACTAATACATTCATATTATTTATATTTATTATGTTTTTTTTGTAAGAAGAAATAGGAAAACAGTGAACTGTCCTCACAAAAAGAAAGTGGCTGAGTAAAATAAGGTGTATCTACTTAACCCATAGTTTTTAATGTGGAAGCAAGCATGTGGTAAAAATAATGTAGGATTAGAAGACAGATAAATCCACGTCATACCAAGATATGTTATTGACAATGTAGGCAACCACTTTTCCTTTTGAAATTTAATGAAAATTTGGGAACGATATCTACAACAAAGAATTGTGCATGTACAATATGAATTAGTGTATTGGAAGTAAATTATCCCAGGAATCAAACCTGTGTTCTGAATTTAGCTTAATTTGTGTAAGCTATGGAAACTTGGGTAGATTATTTAATTTCTCTGAATCTCAAATTCTTCATATGTAATATAACGTTTGCTATAATTAATTTTAAGTATGTAATGTGCTATTCTATGAATATATGATACATATTATAAAGCAATATTCAAGTTTACATTGTATTTATTATTGTTGTTGTTAGTACATCATTGCCCTCAGTGGACTGGAAATTTCCTGTGAGTAGAAAGAATACCTGTCATTTTCGTATTGGTCAAGATGCATGGAAGATTATATTATAATACATGTAGGAAAATGGAAGCAACAATGAGACAAATATTTGAAATACTTTACATATTTTTGTTTTTGTTTGTCAATCTTTTTCTTTTGAGATAATTGTAGCTTCATGTGTCAGTTTTAATAAATAATGGAGAGATATTCCATGTGTCCTTTTTCTGGGTCATCTCAATGTTATTACCTTTCAAAATCATAGAACAGTATCTTCACCAGAATGTTGACGTTGATACAGCCAAGATACACAGTATTTCCATTACCAAATTCTCTTAGTTCTATGTCTTAGTTACATCTAGTCTTTAAACCTTTGCAAGAATTAATCGGTTACCTTTTGATATAATTTGGTCATTTCAATCATATTATATAAATGGAACTATAAAGCTTTAATCTTTTGGAATTGGATTTTTTTTTTTTCACTCAGAATAATTGCCTGAAGATTTATCTAGGCTGTTGCATTTCTGTAGTTCATTTCCTTTCATTTCTCAGCAGTATTCCATGGTATGGATGTAGTACAGATAGTTTTACCATGAAGGACATTCAGATGGTTTCCCTTTTTGAGCTAGCATGAAGAAATCTTTTATGAGTATTAATGTACGGATATTTGTGTGAACATAAATTTTCATTTCTATTAAACAAATGCCTATTTGAGTATAATTCTCGGTCATATCATATTTGCGTATTTAGTTTTCTTAGTGACCTGGCAAACCTTATCAAGAAAGATTTAAAACATATGGCAGCAATGTGTGAGTGGTCCAGAATTGCCCTGGCTTTGCTGCATTTAGTGTTGCCACTATTTTTTTTTTTTTTTAATTTTAGTCATTCGCAAAGATGTGTAGTGGTATCTCATTGTGTTTTCAATTTGCATTTCCATAATAGCTAATGGTGTTGAGCCTCTTTTCATGTGCTTATTTTCCATTTTCAAATTGTCTCCAGTTAAATTTCTCTTTAAGTTTTGTTTTATCTTATTTTATCTGTTTTCTAAGTGTATCATTAGTTTACAAAACAAAACACTACGGAGTTTTCAGTGTTCTTAATATATTTTAGATACCATTCTTTTATCAGACATGTAGTTTCCAAATTATTTTTCCACTCTGGAGCTTGTATTTTTTTTTCTCTTAACAGGATATTTTGCATCACAAAATATTTTAATTGTATTGTATTTTATTTTAGTAAGGTTCTCGCTATGTTTTCCAGGCTGGTCTTGAACTCATGGGCTTAAGTGATCCTCCCACCTCGACTTCCAAAAGTTCTAGAATTACACTGTGTATGGCCTAGATTTTAATTTAATCAAGCCTATTTTATCTTTTTTTTTTTCACTTATGGATCATCCATTTACTGTCAAAGCTAAGAAATAATTGCCTAGCTTTCAATTTCAATATTTTATTCCATCAATTTTTGAAGTTTTATAATTTTACATTTAAGTTCATGTTTCATATTAATTTTTACATAAAGTATGTGTTTTAGATCAAGGAAATCGAAGTTCTTTTGCTTTGCTTTTAGATGTCCACTTGCTCTAGCATCATTTTTGAAAAGGCTATTGCTCCTTCACTAAGTTGCTTTTACAATTTTATTAACATCCTTTATGAACAATTAGGTGGATCAGTTTTCATGATTTCTAATCTGTTCTATTTATCCATGTGTCTATTGTTCTGCAAATACTAGATAGCATATAAGCCTAATATATTGTTACTGTAGCTATGTATTAGTCTTGAAATTAGGTAGAATGGTTCTTTGTACTTAGTTTATCTTTTTTTTTTTTTTTTTTTTGGTCAGAGTCTCGCTCTGTCACCCAGGCTGGAGTGCAGTGGCATGATTTCGACTCACTGTAACCTCCGCCACCCGGTTTCAAACGATTCTCCTGCCTCAGCCTCCTGAGTAGCTGGGACTACAGGCGCCCACCACCACACCTGGGTAATTTTTGTATTTTTAGTAGAGACAGGCTTTTGCCATATTAGCTAGGCTGGTCTAGAACTCATGACCTCAGGTGATCCACCCTTCTCTGCCTTCCAAAGTGTTGGGATTACAGGCGTGAGCCATCGCACCCGGCCCAGTTCATCTTTTAAATACTTTTATAGCTATCCGATTCCTTGACATTTCCACATACATTTTAAAATTATCTTGTCCATATCTACAAAAAATTCTTTCTGGGATTTTGATAGGAATTATGTAAAAACTATATGAAAATTTGGGAAAAATTGCTATCTTTACTGAGTATTTCAATTCATGAAAAAAACAAAACTTTCCATTCATTTTTATCTTCTTTGATTTCATTCATCACTTTTAAAATATTTTTCAGCATACAAGTTTTATAAATGTGTTGTTAGCTTTGCATTTAAGCATTTTTAAGGGGGCAAGAGAGGTGAGTATAAGAGGTATTATATTTCTTTAAATTTTGGAGCCTAAGTGTTTATTGCTTTTTGTATGATTTCTTTTCGTAAATTCCTAGAGATTTCCAATATAGACAACAATGTCACCTGCCAATAGAGGCAGTTTATTTCTGCTTCCCTGATTTGTATGCCTTTCATTTCCTATTCTTGATTTATGGCACTGACTATACCTTGCAGCACATATTGAATATAAATAGTGAGAACAGACATCTTTTTCTTGTTTCTAATATTAGAGGGGAAGCATTCAGGCTTTCACCCTTCAATGTAATATTAGCTATACATATTTTGTCTATGTACTTAATGAAGTTGAATAAGTTATCCTCTATTCTTCTGAGCATTTTTGTCATAAGTAAGTGTTAATTCTGTGAAATGTTTTTCTGCATTGATCAATATTTTCATATGTATTTTCTTCATTAGGCTTCTAATATATTGAATTACCAAATATTGAACCAGTCTTGAAACCTTGTCTTGACAGACTTGAATACGGCTTATACATATATATTTTTTTACATACTGATGAATTATATTTGCTAACTTTTGTTAAGGATAGTTACATCTATATTCATAAGAGATATTGGTTCATAGTTTTATTTATTGCAATTTTTTGGTATTGGTATGGTAATAATAGCTTCATAATCATAACTGATAAGTATTTACTCCTCTTCTACTTTGTAGAAGGTTCTGTAGATTTGGTTTGAATCTTCTTTAAAATTTGATAAATTATTCTAACCTAGAATGATTATACATGTGATAATAGGTTAGAATTGGAGACACAAATATGTACTAATGTTTTGCTAAATAAAGATGCAAATAAGGCCCGAGGGTGACTCACGCCTGTAATCCCAGCACTTTGAGAGGCCGAGGTGGGCGGATCATGAGGTCAGGAGATCAAGACCGTCCTGGCTAACACGGTGAAATTCCGTCTCTACTGAAAATATAAAAAATAAGCCGGGCATGGTGGTGGGCGCCTGTAGTCCCAGCTACTCGGGAGGCTGAGGTAGGAGAATGGCGTGAACCCGGGAGGCGGAGCTTGCAGTGAGAAAGATGGCACCACTGCACTCCAGCCTGGGCGACAGAGTGAGACTCCGTCTCAAAAAAAAAAAAAAAAAAAAAGAGAGATGCAAATGACTACATAAAAATCACATATGTTTCTGTCAAGTGTTAGGGCCTGGAAAATATGTTACCCAGTAGCAATAAATATACCGGGCATCAGAATCATACTCCAATAGAAGGAATCAGGGTTTCTTGGAAAAATGATTGATTCTAAAATTGAGAAAGGAAATATACAAGGTAAACCTAGAGCGTGCTGTAGTACCAGAAACCAAGGAAATGTTAAAAACTAACAGTCCCCACATTGATGGGGGTTTGTTAAAAGGACATAGGTGCTAACTGAAGAAGTACCAATAAGCCAAGCCATAAAATAATTGATCTGTAGAATACTTAGGGCAGCACTGGAGTATAATCCGAAAGTATGTAATAAATATCCATGAGCCTATACCAATAAAGATAAATAACTGAGTAGATAAACAAATGAGGGAGAAGTGATAAGTAAACTGTGCAGAACTTCACATAATTGGTGTAGATACTCTATTCTCAAGGAAGTGAGCGTAAGTGCCGACACCGTAAGTGTGAACTGTGCATTGAGACTTTCATCCATAGAGTATAGTGAAGAAACGTAGAAAAATGAATCATATAAAAACCATTACTGCAACAAAGTGATCCTGGTCAACAATGATAGTGATAAATCACATTGATAGTGTAGACCTGTGAAATTATGTGATGAAAATGGCAACTGTACCAGTATGATTTTTGTTTGAAAAACCCATAATCCCACTATGAGCATTTAAAAAAAAAAAAAATCACGAGAGAGGAATTCTACAAAATGCTTGACTCTCAATCTTTCTACTGAGAGAGGAGTCTTAAATAGGTAACCCTTTAGAAGAGATAAAACTGCAAGTTAAGTGGAAATTAAATTTTCAGAGACTAATAGTGGGATTCCTTGGGAATAAGTTTGCTTAGATCTTACAGGAGAGATCAAGAAAAGGTGAGGAAAAGAATCCCTGTAGATAAGAAGTTATGAGTCAGAGAGGAAAAATTGGGAGCACCAAAGATAAAACCTTGAGAAATATAGCATTTTCTATAGGTCTCATCTTGACTATTCCTGTTCTTTCTTATGTAGGTGGGGAAGGCTTTTTCTGGGGACCCCAGTTTAGTAATTAGGATAGAAAGAGATGGTAATATTCACAAAATACAGAAAAGAGAACTTATCTAATTCACACTTTGTGAGCAAAGATTTGTATCTAAATTTTTATTAAATACTGAATTGTTAGTTTACTTGTGAGGTTTTTGTTACAGAAATTTTTGAATAACATGCATTACATAATCAAATAAGCATCTTCTTTTTGAATATTATTATACTTTAAGTTCTGGGATATATGTGCAGAATGTGCAGGTTTGTTACATAGTTATACACATGACATGCTGTTTTGCTGCACCCATCAACCCGTCAAGTACATTAGGTATTTCTCCTAATGCTATTCCTCCCTTAGCCCTCTACCCCTTGACAGGCCCCGGTGTGTGATGTTCCCCTCCCTGTGCCCATGTGTTCTCATTGTTCAGCTCCCACTTATGAGTGAGAACATGTGGTGTTTGGTTTTCTGTTCTTGTGTTAGTTTGCTGAGAATGATGGTTTCCAGCTGCATCCATGTCCCTGCAAAGGACATGAACTCATCCTTTTTTATGGCTGCATAGTATTCCATGGTGTATATGTGCCACATTTTCTTTATCTAGTCTATCATTGATGGGCATTTGGGTTGGTTCTAAGTCTTTTCTATTGTGAACAGTGCCACAACAAACATACGTGTGCATATGTCTTTATAGCAGAATGATTTATAATCCTTTGTGTATGTGCCCAGTAATGGGATTGCAAAATAAGCATCATCTTTTAAAAGCAGTCTACATGTGAGATTTTACACTAAATTTTACTGCTATACATGATGTTTAGAACTTTTAGATTTTGATTTAATTCAAAGCAACATTTTTTGAATATTTTTTTTCCACAAACTCATGTATTTCCTTTTATCACCATTTCTTATTGTTCCTTTGGAACTGAGAGTTGTTTTTTATTTTTTTTATTTACTTTGTTGTTTAATTACACTGTAAGTTCTAGGGTACATGTGCACCACATGCAGGTTTGTTACGTATGTATACATGTGCCATGTTGGTGTGCTGCACCCATTAACTCATCATTTACATTAGGTATAGCTCCTAATGCTCTCTCTCCCCATCCCCCCACCCCACAACAGGCCCCAGTGTGTCATGTTCCCCTTCCTGTGTCCAAGTGTTCTCATTGTTCAGTTCCCACCCATGAGTGAGAACATGTGGTGTTTGGTTTTCTGTTCTTGTGATAGTTTGCTGAGAATGATGGTTTCCAGCTGCATCCATGTCCCTACAAAGGACATGAACTCATCCTTTTTTATAGTTGCATATTATTCCATGGTGTATATGTGCCACATTTTCTTAATCCAGTCTGTAATTGATGGACATGTGGTTTGGTTCCAAGTCTTTGCTATTGTGAATAGTGCCACAATAAACATACATGTGCATGTGTCTTTATAGCAGCATGATTTATAATCCTTTGGGTATATCCCCAGTAATGGGATGGCTGCGTCAAATGATATCTAGCTCTAGATCCTTGAGGAATCGCCACACTGTTTTCCACAATGGTTGAACTAGTTTACAGTCCCACCAACAGTGTAAAAGTGTTCCTATTTCTCCACATCCTCTCCAGCACCTGTTGTGTCCTGACTTTTTAATCACTGCCATTCTAACTGGTGTGAGATGGTATCTCATTGTGGTTTTGATTTGCATTTCTCTGATGGCGAGTGATGACGAGCATTTTTTCATGTGTCTGTTGGCTGCATAAATGTCTTCTTTTGAGAAGTGTCTGTTCATATCCTTTGCCCACTTTTTGATGGGGTTGTTTGTTTTTTTCTTGTAAATTTGTTTGAGTTCCTTGTAGGTTCTGGATATTAGCCCTTTGTAAGATGAGTAGATTGCAAAAATTTTATCCTATTCTGTAGGTTGCCTGTTCACTCTGATCGCAGTTTCTTTTGCTGTGCAGAAGCTGTTTAGTTTAATTAGATCCCATTTGTCAATTTTGGCTCTTGTTGCCATTGCTTTTGGAGTTTTAGACATGAAGTCCTTGCCCATGCCTGTGTCCTGAATGGTATTGCCTAGGTTTGCTTCTAGGGTTTTTATGGTTTTAGGTCTAACATTTAAGTCTCTAATCCATCTTGAATTAATTTTTGTATAAGGTGTAAGGAAGGGATCCAGTTTCAGCTTTCTACTTATGGCTAGCCAGTTTTCCCAGCACCATTTACTAAACAGGGAATCCTTTCCCCCTTTCTTGTTTTTGTCAGGTTTGTCAAAGGTCAGATGGTTGTAGATGTGTGGTGTTATTTCTGAGGGCTCTGTTCTGTTCCATTGGTCTATATCTCTGTTTTGGTACCAGTACCATG
The DNA here is from genome assembly GCF_049350105.2 of Macaca mulatta. Classification (NCBI taxonomy): domain Eukaryota; kingdom Metazoa; phylum Chordata; class Mammalia; order Primates; family Cercopithecidae; genus Macaca; species Macaca mulatta. The sequence continues at coordinate 93,261,725 of NC_133414.1, read as the reverse complement.
CTTCTTTCAACATTTCAGATTTCTATTGTTCCTTCAGAGTGCAACTGCTGTATGGATTCACCATTAATTGGGTGTCTTGTTTTATATGTTTTCTTCAATTTTCACAAACAGACATATATATCTGCAGATCTCACACAACATTTGTAATAAAATGAACTGAGTCTATGGCGCAATCCCTATCTTGGAGAAAGATGACATGGGTTCACATCTTGGATTTACTGTGTATTAACATTGTGGGATTTAGCAGCATATTCCACTTTATGCTTCAAACTTTTCCTCTGTAAACTGGCAATGATAATAGCAAAATTTTCACAAAGGGTTGTAGTGAAAAATTAAGAGAGCTGATACATAAAATATCACTGAGAGAAATTTCTACAATATTATAAACACTCAATACATGTTAAGCATGACTATTACTACATTATTAGGTGTAATGGCATTATTAAGATCTCTTTTAATATGCACTGAAAATGATGATGAGTAATATTGACTAAGTTCTAGTCACTAGGAAGAAGACAGCATGTCTCATGCATTTTCATGCTGTTATTCATGTTCTCTTAATTAGTCATTAAAAATTGTCTATATTTTAAATCACAAGTGAGGATTATAGATGAGGATCCCATATATCATAAAAGGTTAAAAATATCAAACAGAACTACTTTCTTAAAAGAATCTGAGAGATAGACAGTTTCCATATATTTTCAAATTTTCACTCTTCTTTTACACAAAATTTGCTAGTAAGCCTCAGATTTTCATTTTCTCTTAATTTGGATCCATTTATGTTTTAAGATTTATCTATCTATCTGTCTATCTATCTATTTTTCTATCTAGCTGGGCAACACAACAGGAGAAATAAAAACTATGAAAGTAACAGCAATACGCTGTTTCTAGATGGTCAGGATTCCTACAGGTTATTTTCAAGCATTGTGTCAGTTAATCTAGCAATCCTCTATTAGCCAATTACCAATTATTTATTAATATTTATATACAAGGAAACAGAGTCCTAGAAAGTAAGTTATTTATCAGCATGCTCATAACTGGAAAGTGCCAAAGCCAGGATTCAAAGCCAAACTCTTTTATACCAAAGCCCAAATTCTTAACCATTAGACAAATCTAAGTCTTTAAATTAAAGAATCGAGCACAGTTCCTATACATTCTACCTCTGGATAGTGTTATAAAAAACTGTTCTAGGGTTTCACCTAAACACTAGATGAAAAAGTCACCAAAAGCAAGACCATCTCCTTTAGAATACCTTATAAAGGACAGTTGTTCAATTTAGGTTATGCTCTATCAGTCCTTTAAAAAATATTTCCTGGGTTCAATTCAGTGGAATTGCACGTGTAATTGCACTAAAAAGTACAGGATATAAAAAGTACTCTAAAGTTCTTCTTGCCCTAAAACAACAAACCACATTTTTATAGGATCGCACTTGTCACTTGCAGGAGAAATTTCCAGTCCTTTATCTGTTCTTGCTGCGATAGCAGCTCTTTATTGTTTCAGTGTTTCAGAAGACGATCTGTAGCCTGAAGGAAAAATTTAAAAATGAAAAATGAAAAAGTAGTCAAATCTCTTTCCAATCTCTTCATTACAATAGTACTTTGCTTCAAAGTAAGGGTGTAACTATTGAAATAAGATCATCGTAACCCTGAGATGTATCTTTGACAGTCAGCATTATTAAGGAAACTGAATTTTTTGTAGAGAATGAGACATATTAGTAAATAATAGGGTTTTGTTTACAGAAGTATAGAAAGAGTAGATGATAACACAACTGACTTGAAAATTTAATGATTCATTTATTGGAAGTACTATCTTCATTTTGAAGACTTGTGAATTTTTCTACTTCATAGCCAAAAGGAAAGTTGACAGTATTCCTCCTCTGCAAAAATTAATGTCACTCCAGTCTCTATCCAAAAGTTGAATTGCTCTTATTACTGATGGCAATTTCTGAATATCAACTATTGCATTAAATATTGAATTATTACACAGATCACACATTCCTTTCGATTCTGCTGTATCCATAAATAAACATTAGCCCTCAGAAATTATAATCTAATATTCAAGAAAAATAGAGATTTCCAGTATCTGAAGGTTCTTCTCAATGAAATCATACCTATACTACAGCCTCTGGTTCTATCACCATCTGACCCCAAAATCACATTTTCAATGACCAGTCATGAAGCTGTGCCATGATTAAAGCAATGTTTTACCAGGTCCCCAAGGTGAATGTTTGTCTCAGACACTCAACATATTGCTGCTTTGGTTTCGCTACCTCTCTCTCAAGCACTTTCACCTTCATTACGGCTAATAATACAAGCTCCAAACAACTATCTTTAGCTATTATCGCCTCATTTTTCTCCTTGACCATACACTTTGACAGTTCCCTAGGGGATAATATTATATCTCCAGATTTCAATAGTTGTATTTATCCCCTGTTATTTGCCTCAGAGATTTCACTACTATAATTCCTAGGTTGGTTGACTGGCCCACACCATAGTGATTGGTCCTATAGAGTCAAACAAGGAAGCCTAGACAATTCATCACTCTACTCTATGGCAGAACAGCTGTGGTTCTGAGATTGTATTGGCAACCAGACTCATGAGACACAAATAAGTTTAATCTAATGCTATATTGATTTAGCTTTATAAAAAGGATAAAAGGAAGGAGATACAGAAGGCACAACATGTTCATCTCATCAGGAAATGTTTGAGCTACCAAGTATAGAATGTCTTTTATCCCCTTAATTCACCCAGAGCTTCACAGAAAAAAGCCAATGAGTGTGTTGGTCATCTTAAAACAGAGAAGCAAGAGCCCCCTTTCCCATCAATGTTTTATACCATTTTAGGCATGCAGAGCCAAGTCAGCATGCTAACTTACAAATCTTCAACCAGCTGTGTTCCAATCGAAGCAGACAAAACACAGCCAGTTTATCTTAATGTGGCTGTTTGCAAGGAAACAATGCTGTAGAGACCAAGTTAATTTTAGACAGGCCTGCATCAACGATATCTTGATGTTAGTATTTCATTAACCGATCTTCATCTGTATCTTTCAGCAAAGGACTCTGTGGATTAACTCTCTTTCCCTTTTAATGTATACAGAACTCAGAATTATTCCCTTAAAGTTAAATGTTGTATCGCCATTACATCTTTCCTGCTTCATAGTGCCAATACAGAAGTAGATCTGCACTTCTCACTTTCAGATTAATCCCAAATGGCCAGAGGCATCATAGAACAATGTTGTGAGGACTGGCAACATGATTTGCAGAGTCCTTTATTCCGTCTCTACTAAAAACACAAAAAATTAGCCGGGCGAGGTGGCGGCGCCTGTGGTCCCAGCTACTCGGGAGGCTGAGGCAGGAGAATGGCGGGAACCCGGGAGGCGGAGCTTGCAGTGAGCTGAGATCTGGCCACTGCACTCCAGCCTGGGCGACAGAGCGAGACTCCGTCTCAAAAAAAAAAAAAAAAAAAAAAAAAAAAAAAAAAAAAAAACACACACACAGGAGAAACAGGACATTTAGGATACTAAGATTAAAATATTTGTTGACCTCTCATGTTTATTTACATGCTGTTGATGTTGCTGTAATAAAAATTAACACTTTCAATTATTGGCATGAATTTCACCATTCATTTTTCTGTTGGGCAATACAAATTGCAAACGCTGATAATTGAATATTTGTCATGTGCATGGAATCACTGAAATCACACAAATGGTAGTTTCTGGCTCGTGTGTGTGTGTGTGTATACACGTATATATATACACATGTATATATGTAATTTTAAATATATAATTCTTACAAGAATTGTAATAAGAAAAACCTGGAATTGAAAAAAAAAAAAAGAGCAGGTGGCTGTAGTCCCAGCTACTGGGGAGGCCGAGGCAGGAGAATGGCGTAAACCCGGGAGGCGGAGCTTGCAGTGAGCTGAGATCCGGCCACTGCACTCCAGCCTGGGCGACAGAGCGAGACTCCGTCTCAAAAAAAAAAAAAAAAAAAGAAAGAAAGAAAGAAAGAAAGAAAGAAAGAAAGAAAGAAAGAAAGAAAGAAAGAAAGAAAGAAAGAAAGAAAGAAGAAAGAAAGAAAGAAAGAAAGAAAGAAAGAAAGAAAGAAAGAAAGAAAGAAAGAAAGAAAGAAAGAAAGAGAAAGAAAGAAAGAAAGAACTTCCTCCAAACAGGGAGGGAGCTGAGAGACAAAAGAATGACTCAGAAAAATCCAGTTTGGAGAGTAAATGAGTTTATTAGGACTTAAATACGAGGTGCTCCTGGATGATAGCAGGACAGCTTTGGGGATCTCTAACCTGCTTTTAAGCTAATTTTCTGCTCTTTACCTACTGCATGTGTGTGTGTATGTGATGGGACTTTATTTGAGGTTCTCAGATATTCTTCAAGATGTTTGGATTCTCAGAGACACCTGCTCCTTGGCTCATTGCCCAGAGTTTAGGTTTTAGGCAGCAGATATTCACCCTTAAGTAACCTTGTGGGGGACCCATCACACTACAATCCACCCTGTCCCCAGCTCTTGCATTCTTTCTGCCAATCTTATGTGAGAGGCAATGAGCGAGGTACTAGGGGAAAAACTATACAAGTCTATAATGTAGAGCCATAACTCTTACATGCAGGCTACACCCCCAGTACACACAGCAGCATAAAAAGCAGAATGTGACTAAAATTAGGATGCCTGTTAGCAAAATATAACTCCAATGAGTAGGAAAGGTGTGGTGTAACAAATTGAGAATGAGTCAAAGAAACTTAATCAGGCTATATCATAGATCTGAGTTGACAAATGATCGAAAGCATCTGTGACATTATTTTCTTCATCAGGAATATAGGCACAACAGTAGTGCCAATAAGGGCACCTGCTATTGGGTCTCCACTGCATTGGCGATCAAGCCTCCAGATAGATGCAATCCACAAGCAGCCTGAGTGCACTACTGGTGCTGTTGATTTCTGTCTGGAGAATGGCATTGTATTTATTTAAGGCATACCATTATTATTTGATAGGAGGAGGTATTCATATACCCAATAATTGGACTGATTTTTGACTGCTTCTGTAGTCACAGCCCAGACAAGGAAGACATTACCAGTTGCCATGGGTAGCAGGAACAAAAGCTTATAGGCACAAACACAGGTATCTAGTAGGGACCATAATGGGCGTATCCATTTCTTATAACATTATTACTGCTGTATTTTTTCTCATTGGCCCTATAAAGCGCCACTTTTAGGCTCCAGGCCTGGCTTACAGTGCCATACACATGGCTTCCCTCTTTAGGATTGGGCATAATAGCCAAATGATAAGTTTTCAGCCTTGCCCACACTATCCCACTCTGACTGCTCCTGCAAGTATTGGTGCTGCTGCATGTTGATATCTTAAGGCTCTCACATCACCATCAAGGAGCGCAGCTGGGATCACCTCCCTCTGGCAGTTTTTGTGGTGCCCTCTGGTGCCACAAAACTGACCCAATATGGGGTCACTTTCCAGCTCAACTTCAGGTCCACACAGCCTTCACCACTTGACAGATCCACTGGTGTTCTCAGGAGCACAGTCTGACCATCTATTTCAGAGCATGGCTTAGAGTCTCAGAAGTAACCCTGAGAGCTTGTGGGGCCTGTTTTACAGGCCAACCATTCATAGGGAGAGATGCCATGAGTGGTAGTGAGTGATGCATTCAAAGTCTGCATGACTTCAGTGAGATTCTTGGTCCAGGACCTTAAAGAGTAAGCCTGGGACAGTGCATGCAAATTGGGTTTTTAACAGGGCTTTTTTTATTTTTTCCCATGAGTGGCACATCTTACTGGGAAGACCTGTAGCAGCCCCAGTGTTGTGTCCACTCAGGTTAGACCCATCAGTGTACCAGGCCCTAGCCGATATTGGCAGGGCTCCCTATATATGGTGGTTGGCCTAGTTGATGTCTCCATTGTTATGCCTACCCCTTCCATTTGTTGAAAGTGAATGGGTCCAAGCACCTCCTGTAATGCCTCACTTAAAAAAACAGTGGATGAGACATCCCTTTATTGTAGGTAGATGTGCTGTGTTTGCAGGATATATGACTGTACCATCTCAGAGGTGAGCCCAAGCTCACCTTGTCTAGGAGGCCTTCCATTCACCCTTTTATGGGATAGGCAGTTTTTACTGTGACATTCTGTTTTATTTCTGGTGATAGCCTCTGTTTATTGCAATGCCCTAAACATGGTCAATAGCTGCCACTCTAGAATTGTATAATGATATTCTCCCCCTTTCGGTAATCAAGACCAAAACCATACATGTAAATTCCCACTAGCTGCTTTTGCTACAAACCCCAATTCATCCCTGTAGCATCTCTAGTGACTTCTGATACAAAAGTGTGCTGTGGCAGTGGTCTTCTAGTGCTTACACTTGGTTTACCAATAATTTTATTTTGTCAAATGTCTCTTGTTCCGTGTGTGCAGAGTCCCATTTTTATCCATTTTTACTAGAGTGCATAATGGGCAGAGGGTTTGTGCCAAATTAGAAATGAATATCCTCCAGTATCCCAGTAAACCTAGGAAAATCTTTAGTTGCTTTACTGTCTGAGGAACAGGTTGCTGTGTTTTCTTATTAATGACACTTCTGGGTATATTTCTCATCTTACTCAACCTGGTAACTCTCAGGAATTTGATTGCTATGCCAGGCCTCTGTAACTTTTATGGGTTGACTTCCCATCCCCTGTCCTTTAGGCCATACACGGAGGTTTATAGGACAGTCTCCAGATTTGTAAGAGACTCTGAGATTAGCGTGTTGTCATTAACATCTTGAAGCAGAAAGACTGAGGCAGGTGAAGAGAGTCTAGCTGGGTTTCATGCAACTGTACTGTGACAGATGTTGGGGCTGTGTCAGTACCCTTGTGGTAGTACCTGGAATGCCCATTGTTGGTCTTCCTAAGTGAAGGCAAACTGGTTTTGTGAATCTTTTGCTAAAGAAATCCTGGAAAAGCTGTTAGCCAAGCAAACACAGAATGAATGATTTCCAGCTTAAGGACAACTTGCTCTAGCAGTTGAGCAATATTAGGTATAGCTGCATGTACAGATGGCATCACTTTATTCAGCTTATTTTGTCTACCATCATTCTCTAGCCACCATTTAACTTCTTCACAAACCACACAGAGCTGTTGTAGAAGCTCTGGGCCAGGCTCTTTGTAATTTACGTAATTCCTGACGGAACTAGTGAAAGTGTACAAGTCTGTTTGGTCCACCCCCTTTTTGTTCTTTGATTACTTTCTGAACTAATTTCTTGCTTTCATGCAGTTCACTGAGGTCCACCAATGCATCTCTCATATCATAGATTCTATTTCCTGTTAATGGGCTCAGAAGTGCAACCAGTGCCCTATATCAAAACTTTTTTTTTAATTTGGAAATGACTTAGACATTTAATGAGGACCTAAAATAATTTTAAGATTTTAAACTGCACAAACATTTCATCTGCAAGCATTTATTTCACTTTCATTTGCTCAATGTATTCATTTTAGCAGTTTGTCTAGATTATTCATGAGAACCAACACATTAAATATAGCTAATAATTATTCCAAGTTGTTTCCATGTTAACCATTTTCATAGCTTGTGAATATCGGGTATTTCTCTAAGCAAGAAGGTTAAAGCTAAACATGTGGACATTTCTGCTGAGAACTCAGAAAATTCAGCTGTTTTCATTAAATCAATATTATTGAATGAGTCTTGCTTATCAAAAAATCACACAAAGATCACTCTGTTTTTGGCTAGGTTTACAGTCTTATAACCTTCATTTCAAACCCTGACACCTTAAAGTGTCAAAATAAATCTAAAGCTTATCCAGTCAGTAAACTCAGACAAAAATATCTGCTGATACTTATGAACACATTTCTATTTTTATTTTGCCAATAATCTTATCTCTAGCTTATTTACAAAAGATTATTGAATTCACATGAACTTGAAATAATTTGGACTTAGTTAATTTTAGAGCACTAATGTATTTTTCATCCAACTTGGTAGCATACTAGAGACAACACAGAACGTAATACAGGTATATACACATAAACATGTTTAAACATACACATCCACACACCAAGATCCAATAGCTTTTATCTCAAAATTTTAGCCATGAGAAAGTATCACAAACTCATTATTTTATAAAAGACAGCTGGATTCAAACTATTTTTGACAAAATTGGGACCTGTTCATACATCTAAACTTTATTTGCCCTGATAGGTAATCTAAGGAAAACTGGATAGAAATTTTGGGTAAAGCCATTTCCATGACAGTTTGATTTAAAAAAAAAAAAAAAAAGCAAAAAATCCTCTTTATGTCTTTACTGTTTCTTCAGTTCCAGATGAGTTTCACTGTTTACATCTTAGCTAGAACTTACTGACCTGTATAAGAAAAACAAAATCTCCAAATAACCTTTAATTAGTTTTACTATAAACAGTGAGTTTTCTCTCAACTCCAGTAGCTTGTATGAAGCAGATTAAAAGCAGATAGAAAAGGAAATAGATGGCTTTGGAAGACTATACTTAACTCTGTAGGTGCACATTAACCATCTATGCTCTGAATGTTTCTTAATGTAATTTACCCATCAGTATTAAAAAGTGTACAAAAATGGGTCATAATACGCAACCAGCTGGAGTCCTAGAAAACCAGCTGGAGTCCTAAACTTTTGTGGGAGTTTCTACCCTTGCTCCCTTCCCTGCTCTAATATTTTCTCAGCAGCCAGCCTTATTTCAACAACAGCATGTTTACTATCCTTATTGCACTTTAGCATCTTAGCTTCTTGTAAATAGATTTTTAGTCCCACCTGCATTCTCTGAGTGTCCCCATACTTGCGTGGCAGCCCACAAAGGCTGAACAGTAGAGCAACTCAACCCCATATACGTGTTACTGCCCACCCCAGGATTCCCCCAACAGACGTCCCTTCCTGACTCATTAATTTGGTCTCTTGGATCCTGTTTGTTACACCAATAAGAACAATCCAGAATCATATAAAAAATATACCATCCTCCAAACTGGGAGAAAGCCCAGAGACCCAACAACAACTTGGAAAAGTCCAGTTTGGTGAATAGATGAGTTTTAGGACTTACATACGAGGCACTCCTGGATGACAGCAGGAGAGCTTCAGAAATCATTATTTGGAGATGATCAGGATTCAGGCAGGGGTCATAAAACCTTAAGTAACCTTAAGTAACATTGTGGGGGATCTGTCACACTACACAAACATAGTAAAAACATCGAAGAAAACTAATTCATTTGTTTTTACCTTTGATATGTGCACATTCGACCAATAATCTTATACCTCTAACTTTGGATTACAGAGGAGTGAGAAAGGAGTGAAAAAAAAAAAAAAAGAAAAAGAAAAAAAAAAACCCTGTGGATGGAGCTGTCTTTCTCCCTTCTGTGTCATTATTTTCAGCATATGTTGGCTAATGCAGGAAATAATATGAATAAGGATGGATATAATAGGATTCCTCAGTCATTCATTTTTCTTAGAACACTAGGATTTTCTTTCTGCATTAAAATAAAATAATGGCTTGTATAGAAAGTGTGGTTGCACATTCTGGCTGTCAGCACCCCCATTTAGCCAGTCATAGATGTAACAGACTGCTGTGAAATGAATTTTGTTTTCCCCTCCCCGACATTTACATATTGAAGCCCTAATCTCTAATATGATGGCATTTGGGGATGGGGCCTTTGGGAGATAATTTAGGTTTAGGTGAGATCATAAAGGTGAGGCCCGCATGTTGAGATTAGTGCCCTTAAAATAGAAGAAAATAAAAAAAAAAAAACAAGTGCCAGAGATTTCTCTCTGTCTGACATGTGAGGACACATGGGAAGACAGCCGCTGGCAAGGTACAAAGACAGCCCTCACCAGAATCTCCAACTTCCAGGCGCCAGGACAATGAGAAAATAAATGTAGTGTTTAATCCAATCAGTATTTTGTGGTATTTTTTAAGGTACTTTTCCTGACAGCCTGAGCTGACTAGGCTTACCTTGTTTCACTGAACTCCCAAGCATCATGGGTACACCAGGATTCTGTTCTCATGGAGCATTGCAAACACTATATGCAAGTGAGCAGCAAGAAACTGTGGATACATATATTGCACTATATTGAATATATTAACCCTGCTCACATAATGCTCCATTGTCCCAACAAACTTTGATTATAAAACGCAAGTTCATGATAAAATTATTAAGAATGTGAAGGTGCTGAGTTTAAAGCATTACACCAGTACAGGGACCATCTGAGTGTAGGGCCTTATGTGACTGATGTATGTAGTAATGTAGGTTGCCTGGTTATAAAACTGACCCTGTTTGTAATCACTTGTACATGAAACTGAAGAAGATCATAATCTGTCTTCAAGTAACAACTGATACTAACCTAGAACATAAATATAATTAACAAATGGCAGAGTAAAAATTGTCTGATTATAAAAAGGGTAGAAATCATGGAAACCTTAGGAGGAAGTATCTTTGGAAACATTTTAATAGGGAAGTGTGACAGACTATTCTGAAAAAGATAGAAGTATGTACATTGTTTGAGAAAATATTTTTAAAAATATTATCTATACTGCCATACTATATAGTGAAATACTGAGATCCACCTTATTGCTAATTAACTATACTTATTATACCTTTTTTTTTTTTTTTTTTTAACCCAGGCATCATCTCTGATTCTAGTCATTAACTGACTTCAGTCAACTAAAGATGAATTGAAAATAATATGATTTTGGGAAAAAAGTCTCAATTCAATATAAGGAAAAATTAGTTAAATAAGATACACAGTATAAACATTCTGTAGGATGTTTTAATATTCTTCTAAAGCACGAGTTGAGCTAACATGTTATAACAGTACAGTATTTATATAAAACCACATATTACATTTTTATGCATACATTTAATAATCACACTCACTTCTTTTTTTTCTGCTTCTATGATAGCAATGCCAACTTTTACTGTTAGAGAGTCACATTTTGTCCAGCTTTTTGTTTCTGTGCTTCAATACTGTCCTTACTTTAACTTAGGTTCTAAATAAATACATATTGATAGAGTGATTTTATTTTGTTTTATAATATTTGAAACCTAGTTACATAAACATTAACCAGAATTTTGAAGATGGCTTTATCAATTAAATTAATTGTCCACAATTGTATTTGCATTTGTTAATAACTATAGGCTATCACATTTATGAGATTTTATTTTCTATTGACAAAATTACAGTGACAATAACATCAAAAACAATGACAACAGTAAACACATTACAAATTGCTTTCTGCTGATCATTTGACATAAATTAAATTAACTGTAATCTATCTAATTAAAAAGATGAAAAAAGCTCAGAGTAAAATAATAGTTTATATGAATAAGATTTTAGGAACTAATATTTCATGAATATAAGGAAGGGTTGTAACTATTCAATGTTCTGTTAAAACCAAGCGTTATTGCCAGAATGAAGGGTGGGGAAAATAGAGATGAGAAAGCACATGTAATACCAAGCAAACTTAATAAAAAAGGGAAAATTTAAATTGAAAGCCAGAGATAGAAGGGTCAAATAAGTAGAATTGAACAACTGAGATACAAACCTGGGAAAGAAAAGAAATTTTACAGCTTTTCTGACCCAGCAAAAAGGGAATGATTCAAACTAGAAGCAGGAAGAGTTTCAATCAATCTTTTGAGGATCAGCTTAAAAGTGAGAGCGCAAAATCAAAAGTAACTTAAAAGTGAATGATATAACTCATACAAAACTGTTTTTTTAATGTACTCAAAACTTTCTTTTCTGTCAATATTCTGTGATAACAGGAATGTTTTTATTCATATTTTCCATTTGGAAAATATATTTGATCCTTTATACATATTATTTAGTCAGTGATTGTGACTGTTCATTTCTTGTCATTGGGAGTAAAAATAATAGTTATATTTTAAAGGCTCTCCTGAGAACTGAGCCATTTTTGAACAGAGCTATTTTGCAAGAATAAAAATGTAGTATCTGAAAATAACCCTTCTGTTAACTCTAAATGGTTTGGCAGTGGCTCCAGAAAAATTTTGGCAACTCTCAAAAGATGGTCTTGGACATTCTGAATACCTGCTATTTTCATGCTGTAACACAATCTCTATCTTATGGCCTAGAAAAACTCTGCCTACACTGAAATTATTACTGCCTAATGGATCCCACTATTTGAAAACCAATTTGGTTTTTTAGTGAATTCACTTCAACTCCTAAGTGACTGTACTAACTTAACCCCTCTTCCTCATCCTCATTACATCTCTGGGATCTCTTAAACAGTATAGAATTCCATTGATCTTTAATAACAGTACACTACTATCGCATACAGTTTTGATTGCCATGTAAATCACCCAATAATAGAAATGTATGTCTTCAGCATAGTGAAAAACAGAGAACTCCATGCTTCTGCTTTGGATGTCCAGGAGTTTATTCTCAACATTGCAGCTAGAATTATCTTCTTAAAACTGAAAGCCACCCTTCTACTCCCACACCACTCACGTTTCTTAAACCCTGAATTCCCATTGTGACCCAAAAGATTCTACATGATCTTGTCCTCTGCCACCTTTCTAAAACTATCTCTTCCTCATTTAATGCTTCATTCCATCCAAAGATTGTTTGATGTCCCTTGAACACATAAGCCACACTTTTAGGCTTTGCCCACAGATTGCACAGGTGACTCACAGTCTCATGTTGCTCATCACTTTCACCATGACTCATCTTCTCCATGTGGTTGTTGGTGGTCCCCCAGTCTCTAACCTACAACAATTCCTATCCCCTTCCTTTTTTGTGTGTCCACACTATTTATAACTATTTAACATACTGTACATTTTACATCCTTATCTTGTTTATCATCTGCCTTCACCTTCTAAAATATTATTTGCGTGAAGCCTAAGATGCTTTCTCTTTTCTGTACGAAGTGTTATTAGCACCCAGAATATGTCTGTATCATAGTAGGCATGCAGAAAACATTTGGTGAAAGACTAAATTTAGAAGGATGTTAAAGTCTTTATACATATATTTTAATTCCCCCCCCAAAAAAAAATCTATGTGAGACTACGCTATTGACAGTGATCTGAAAATTTGTGATCTTTTCTCACTTAGCGGCTTTGCAAGAGATTTGCTTTGTAGCCTTGAGGAAACAACACCCTCAAAATTGCTAATAGATAATTTAAATTATGTTAAATAAAATTTTTTATTTAACCCATGAGAAATTCCAAATTGAATCTGTTAGAATGTAAGTTATAGCAGGCCAATAAATGGGATAACTATGTTGTCCTTTTTAATAAGAAACAGCACCCCTCCATAGACCAAAAAATGAAGACTCTAGAAATTCAGTAACGCTAGTCTCTGTTCTAGTTCTGCCATTAAATTTCTATGTGATCTGAGGTGTCTCATTTATCTTCTCTGTGTCCCATGTTTTCTTATTAGCAATATGAAGAATAATAAGGCTGACCTACAGTTATTTTTTTAAAGGTGATGGTCAAAAACAGTATAAATGATAAGGGCTTATAAAATAGTGGTGTTTTTTTACTTACAATTTATTTTAATTTAAAACAATTTTATTTTATTTTATATGGTATGATAGAAATAATTTAAAATCATGGAATTTCATCTATTAGTTGTACATAAAGCTCATAGAAATAGTTCAGTAATTGGCAAAGTGCTCTGGTTTGTATTTTAGCAATGTCTGCGCTGTGAGAGTTTCACACAGAAATCACTCAAGCTTTGTAACCATATCATAATCAGATGTATCTAATACTTATCCCAATAATAGACTTGCCTACTTATTGAATGAATTGAAAAGAAGAAAAATGTTAAAACTAAATTTTCAGACCTGTCATTACTGTTTTTTTCTTTTCTTTTCTTTTCTTTTTTTTTTTTTTTTTTTTTTTTTTTTTTTTGTGAATCAAAGAGTTGCATAGAAATAACCAGATTCACCAGCACTCAAGATTAGTCCTTCAGGAAAATACCTCTAGTTAATAAATCAATAAGAGCTGCTGTTACAGAAATGCCAGGGGTTCAATCTAGGTCCTGCTACTCACTACACATAATGCCAGTCACTAAGTCGAAGAGTATCTCTAGGTAAGAAGGTTTTAATTGGGTGCTGCAGCTAAGGAGAACAAGAGATCAGTCTCAAGTACGTCTTCTCTAAAAACTAAAATTAGAGGCTCATATATCAGGAAAGAAATGTAATTACATGTGGGGAAAACAAGAATTAGGAAGTGGTAAGGAAGAGAGGAGTTGGTCAACAGCCAGCAGGTGGTTGGTTAGGTAGTAAAAATGGGTGAGGTATCTGCTTTCTCATTGTCTAGATGCAGTGATCTGGTAAGTTTCAGTTCCTTGATACTCTCTAGAAGGCCTGATAGGAACCCTAAAAAGATAAATGCAACTTTCTAAGTTTTAAGCCTTGGAAGATAAATTTCTATGTTTATTCAAAATGAACCATAAACATCAGCTCTATGGGACAACTGGGCTGATTTTACTACCACTTAATCTCCCAAAAGGATTTACCAAATAAAACAGGAACTAAGGGGGAGGGAAAAATTTCAGAAGTCTAGTACAAACAATGGGAAAAACTATTGAAAGGGAGAGGCGATTTTGAGTACTTGTGTGTACGTGTGTCACTCAGATTATCTTCTGACCCAGTTGACAGTGACTTGTAAAAAAGGCTTGGACACAAGAAGATAAAGGAAAGATGGTGTCAAATAACTGTGTCTTTGGGTCTCTATTAAATGGTAGGAAAAACACATTAAGGGGCCACAGCTGATAAAAGAAGATACTTTCCTTCTTAGTACCATCACACCTAGAATGGGAGCCTACGTTTAGCTCTGCAAAATTCAAGAATAGCAAAGCTCCATATCACCCTAATGTACATGTCAACATATATGCGGCCAAGCCATCTCAGTAAAAAATTCTTCATAGAGAAGGAATGGATTACAGTCTAAGTATGGAGAAGAAGTGGCAAACCACGGGATCTGAGACAAAATGAGAGTCAAAGCCATTTGCCAGCAAAATATATGCATAAGATATTTCAGTTATTCCATTTAATCAGTAAGGAAGAATATGATTTTTCTAGCTAATTTTGATTGAGGAAGGTGAGCTAGAGAGTTATTACAGTTATTATTAGGTTGGCACAAAAGTAATTGCAGTTTTCACCATTAGGTTTAATATTAGGCAAAAAAATCCTAATGCAAACAATTTTATTTTTGTTTTGTTTTGAGACGGATTTTTTGCTCTCGTTGCCCAAGCTGGAGTGCAATGGTGTGATCTCGGCTCACCACAACCTCCGACTCCCAGGTTCAAGCAATTCTCCTGCCTCAGCCTCTTGAGTTTTAGCTGGGATTACAGGCATGCACCTCCACGCCTGGCTAATTTTGTATTTTTAGTAGAGATGGGGTTTCTCCACAGGGTTTCTCCATGTTGGCCAGACTGGTCTCGAACTCCCGACCTCAGGTGATCCACCCGCCTCGGCCTCCGAAAGTTCTAGGATTAGAGGCGTGAGCCACCACGCCTGACTTTGCAAACTATTAATATTATTTTAACTCTCTTACAAGGAGTAGCCAAAAGGCAAAAGAAAAAGAAAAAAAAAGAGCACTTTGGATCTTATAGGAATATTATGATGACCAGAGAAAAGGGTAAAACATAGAGGAAAGCAAACTTCTCTTACTTGGTTTGTTCAGTAACTAGTTTATGTTTTATGGAGTATATCAAATCACACTGTGATTCTGATGCTTCATGACTTAAAACTAAGGATCTTACAACAATAGTTAAATCAGTGTAGCTTTTTTTTAACCTTATGCCTTGCGTTTAGGATCTGAAAATAAGATGAACTTAGCCAGTTTTAAGTTCTTGTCAGAAGTTTAGTTATATCCTTCAGTTCTCTAAACTATCATAAATCATAAAATACAGCTTTTATCATGCCTGACGATTTAGCATATATTATGATTAATGTTTGTATGTAGGAAATTATCTCAGCCTTTTACATGAAACAATGTAGTGTAAGAGACAGAGCCATTTCTCAAGCCGTTCTTTTATATTTGTGCTGAAGGACTACTGCAAACATCCATTTGTATGTTGAAGCCCTAACCCCCAATGTGATGCTATTAACAGGTGGGGTCTTTTGGAGGTAATTAGGTTTAGATTAAGTCATGAGTATGAGGTCCTCGTGATGGGAATAGTTCCCTTTTAAGAAGAGGCTCACTCTCTCTTCCTCATGTGAGGATATACCAAGAAGGCAACCATCTACAAGCCAGCAAGATGGCCCTCACCAGAACCCACAATGCTGTCACCCTGATCTTAAACTTCCCAGCCTTCAAAACTGTGAGGGATAAATTCCTGTTGTTTGAGCCACCGAGTTCTATGACATTTTTTTAAAAAAATTATAATTGTTTTATTATTATGTTTTTAAGTTCCAAGATACAAGTGTAGGATGTGCAGTCTTTTTACATAGGTAAATGTGCGCCATGATGGTTTGCTTCACCTATCAACCCATCACCCAGATATTAAGCCCAGGATGCATTACTCTTTTCCCTAATGCTCTCTTTCCACCACCCTCCACCAACAGGCCCCAGTAAGTGTGGTTCCCCTCCCCTTGTCCATGTGTTCTCATTGTTCAGCTTCCACTTATAAGTGAAAACATGCAGTGTTTGGTTTTCTGTTCCTGCGTTAGTTTGCTGAAAATAATGGCTTCCAGCTTCATCCATGTCCCTGCAAAGGACATGATCTCCTTTCTTTTTATGGCTAAATAGTATTCCATGGTGTATATGTACCACATTTACTTTATCCAATCTATCATTGACAGGTACTTGGGTCGATTCCATGTCTTTACTATTGTGAATAGTGCTACAAGGAATAAACACATGCATGTAACTTCTTAATAGAATGATATATATTCCTTTGAGTATACACCTAATAATGGGATTGCTGGGTAAAATTGTATTTCTGACTCTAAATCTTTGAGGAATCTTCACTATCTTTCACAATGGTTGAACTAATTTACATTCCCACCAACAAATGTAAAAGTGTTCCTATTTCTCTGCAACCTCACCAGCATTTCTTGTTTCTTGACTTTTTAATAATTGCCATTCTGACTGGCATGAGATGGTATCTCATTGTGGTTTTGATTTGCATTTATCTAATGATCAGTGATGTTGAGCTGTTTTTTCATGTTTTTTGGCCACATGCATGTCTGTTTTTTGAGAAGTGTCTATTCATATCATTTGCCCACCTTTTAATGGGGTTGTTAGTTTTTTTCATGTAAATTTGTTTAAGTTCCTTGTAGGTTATGGATATTAGCTCTTTGTCAGATGGATAGATTACAAAATTTTTCTCCCTTTCTCTAGACTGTTCATTCTGATAGTTTCATTTGCTGTGCAGAAGACTCTTTAGTTGAATTAGATACCATTTGTCAATTTTTGCTTTTGTCACAATTGCTTTTGCTGATTTCATTATAAAGTCTTTGGCCATGCCTATGTCCTGAATGATATTGCCTAAATTCTCTTCTAGGGTTTTTATAGTTTGGGTTTTACATTTAAGTCTTTAATCCATCTTGATTTTTGTATAAGGTGTAAAGAAATGATCCAGTTTCAATTTTCTGCATATGTCTAGCCAGTTCCCCCAGCACCATTTATTAAATAGGGAATCCTTTCACCACTGCTTGTTTATGTCAGGCTCCTAGAAGATCAGATGGTTGTAGATGTGTGGTTTTATTTCCGAGTTCTCTACTCTGTTCCATTGGTCTATGTGCCTGTTTTTGTATCAGTACCATTCTGTTTTGGTTACTGTAGCCTTGTAGTATAGTTTGAAAGTCAAGTAGCGTGATTACTCTAGCTTTGTTCTTTTTGCTTAGGATTGTCTTGGTTATGTGAGCTCTTTTTTGGTTCCATATGAATTTTAAAATAGTTTTCTTTTTTTAATTTTGTGAAGAATATCCATGGTAGTTTAATGGGAATAGCATTGACTCTCTAAATTGCTTTTGGCAGTACAGCCATTGTCATGATATTGGTTCTTCCTACTCATGAACACGGAATGTTTTTCCATCTGCTAGTGTCCTCTTTGATTTCCTTAAGAAGTGGTTTGTAGTTCTCCTTGAAGAGGTCCTTCGCTCTTCTTGTTAATTGTATTCCTAGGTATTTTATTCTATTTGTGGCAATTGTAAATGGGAGTTCATTCGTGAATTGGGTTTCTGCTTGTCTGTTGTTGGTGTTTAGGAATGCTTCTTATTTTTGCACATTGACTTTGTATCCTGAGACTTTGCTAAAGTTGCTTATCAGTTTAAAAAGCTTTTGAGGTGAAATGATGGGGCTTTCCAGATATAGGATTATGTCATCTGCAAACAAAGACAATTTGACTCCCTCTCTCATATTTGAATACATTTTATTTCTTACTTTCGCCTAATTGCCCTGGCCAGAACTTCCAACACTATGTTGAATATGACTGATGAGAGAGGGCAACCTTGTCTTCTGCCAGTTTTCAACAGAAATGCTTACAGGTTTTTCCTAGTCGGTATGATATTGTCTATATGATATTTGTCATAAATGGCTCTTATTATTTTGAGATACATTCCTTCAATATCTAGTTTATTAAGAGTTTTTAACATGAAGGGGTGTTGAATTTATATTGAAGGTCTTTTCTGTGTCTATTGAGATAATCATGTTCTTTTTGTCTTTAATTCTGTTTATGTGATGAATTATATTTATTGATTCGTGTATGTTGAACCAGTTTGCATCCTGGGGATGATGCCAAATTGATCATGGTGGATAAGTTTTTTGATGTACTACTGGATTCAGTTTGCCAGCATTTTATTGATAAATTTTGCATCCATGTTCATCAGGAATATTGGCCTGAAGTTATTTTTTGTTGTTATATCTCTAACAGGTTTTGGTATCAGGAAGATGCTGGCCTCATAAAATGAGTTAGGGAAAAGTCCCTCCTTTTCAAGCGTTTGGAATAGTTTAGGAGGTAATGATACCAGTTCCCCTTTGTATTTCTAGTAGAATTCAGCTGTAAATCCATCTGGACCTGGGCTATTTTTGGTTGGTAGGCTATTTATTACTGTCTAAATTTCAGCATGTGTTATTGGTTTATTCAGGGATTCAACTTCTTCCTGGATCAGGCTTGGTAGGGCCAGAAATTTATCTATTTCCTCCGGAATTTCTGGCTTATTTGCATAGAGTTGTTTATGGTATTATTTGATGGCAATTTGTGTTTCTCTGGCATCAGTGGTGGTCTCCCCCTCAACATTTCTGATTGTGTTTATTTCAGTCTCCTCTCTTTTATTCATTAGTCTATGTAGCCATCTATCTATTTTGTTATTTTTTTTTTTCAAAAAAAAAAAAAAACAGTTCCTGGATTCATTAATTTTTTGAAGCATTTTTTATGTCTCTTTATCCTTCAGTTTGGCTCTGAGCTTGACTATTTCTTGTTTTCTGCTGGGTCTGGGGTTTGTTTGCTCTTGGTTTACTAGTTCTTTTAGTTGTGATGTTAGCATGTTGATATGAGATCTTTCCAGCTTTTTGATGTGGGCGTGTAGTGCTATAAATTTCAACTTAAAACTGCTTTAGCTGCATCCCAGAGATTCTGACACATTATCTCTTTGTTCTCATTGATTTCTCATTGGTCCTCATTGGTTTCAACTTCTTGATTTCTGCCTTTATTTCACTATTTACCCAGGAGTCATTCAGGAGCAAACTGTTCAATTTCCATTTAGCTGTGTGGTTTTGAGTAAGATTTATAATAATAATAATAATAATAATTATTATTATTATTATTATTATTTTACTGTAAGTTCTGGGATACATGTGCAGAACATGCAAGTTTGTTACATAGGTAGGCATGTGCCATGGTGGTTTGCTGCACCCATCAACCTATCATCTACATTAGGTATTTCTCCTAATGCTATCCCTCCCCTAGCCCTCAAACCCCCAACAGGCCCTGGTGTGTGATGTTCTCCTCCCTGTGTCCATGTGTTCTCATTGTTCAACTCCCACTTATGAGTGAGAACATGCAGTGTTTGCTTTTCTGTTACTGCGTTAGTTTGCTGAAAATGATGGTTTCCAGCTTCATCCATTTCCCCACGAAGGACATGAACTAATCCTTTTTTATGACTTCATAGTATTCCATGATGTACATATGACACAGTTTCTTTATCCAGTCCATTATTGATGAGTATTTTGGTTGGTTCAAGTCTTTGTATTGTAAATAGTGCTGCAATAAACATACATGTGCATGTGTCTTTATAGTACAATGATTTATTATCTTTTGGGTATATACCCAGTAATGGAATTGCTCAGTCAAGTGGTATTTCTGCTTCTAGATCCTTGAGGAATCACCATACTGTCTTCCACAATGGTTGAACTAATTTACACTCCCACCAACAGTGTAAAAGCATTCAAATTTCTCCACATACTCTCCAGCATCTCTTGTTTCTTGACTTTTTAATGATCACCATGAAGCTGACTTCATCCCTAGGATGCAATGGTTAAGTGGGCTTTTTGATATTGAGTTCTAATTTGATTGTGCTGTCATCTGAGAGACTGTTTGTTTTGATTTCAGTTCTTTTGCATTTGCTGAGGAGGTCTTTACTTCCAAATATGTGGTTAATTTTAGAGTAAGTGCCATGTGGCAACGAAAAAAAATGTATATTTTTTGGTTTTGGGATGACGAGTTCTGTAGACATCTATCAGGTCCACTTGGACTATAGTTGCGGTCAAGTCCTGAATATCTGTTAATTTTCTGTCTTGATAATCTGTCTAATACTGACAGTGGGTTATTAAAGTTTCCCACTATTATTGTGTGGGGATCTAAGTTTCTTTGTAGGTCTCTAAGAACTTGTTTTATGAATCTGGGTGAATCATAAAATCAGAACTTGTTTTATGAATCATAATATATATTAGCTGACTATATATTTAGGATAGTTAACTTTTCTTGTTGAACTGAGCCCTTTAAAATTATGTAATGCCCTACTTTGTCTTTTTTGACCCTTGTTGGTTTAAAGTCTCTTTTGTCAGAAACTAGGATTGCAAATCCTGCTTTTTTCTCCTTTCCATTTGCTTGGTTTATTTTCCTCTTTCCTTTTATTTTGAGTCTATATGCATATTTTCACATAAGATCGATCTCCTGAATACAGCACACCGATGGGTCTTGTCTTTGTATTGAGCTTACCATTCTGTGTCTTTTAACTGGGGTTTTTAGCTCATTTACATTTAAGGTTAATATTGTTATGTGTGGATTTGATCCTGTCATCATGATTCTGGCTGGTTAAATTTGCAGTCTTGTTAATGTAGCAACTGCTTCATAGTGTCAACTGGACTTAATAAGTCCAGCTTGCTTCTATTCTCCCCATCTCTTTCAGGTATTCCAATTAGTCATAGGTGTGATCTTACAGGGTCCCATAGTTAAAAACCCCTGAGGTTTTGTTTATTCCTTTTCATTTTTTTTTTTTTCTCTCTAATCTTTTCTGCTTGCCTTATTTCAGCAAAATAGTCCTCAAACTCGGATAGTCTCTCTCCTGCTTGGTTGATTTGGCTGTTGGTATTTGTGTTTACATAATGAAGTTTTCATGCTGTGTTTTTCAGTTTCATCAGGTCATTTATGTTTCTCTCTAAACTGGTTATTCTAGTTAACAAATCTTGTAATCTTTTATCATGGTTCTCAGCTTCTTTGCAATGGGTTAGAACATAATCCATTAGCTCAACGAAAATCATTATTACCCACTTTTTTTTTCTTTTTTTTTTTTAAGATGGAGTCTTGCTCTGTGGCCCAGAATGGAGTGCAGTGGCGCCATCTTGGCTTACTACAACTTCCACCTCCCAGGTTCAAGCGATTCTCCTGCCTTAGTCTTCCCAGTAGCTGCGCCAACATGCCCAGCTCATTTTTGTATTTTTAATAGAGACGGGGTTTCACCATGTTGGCCAGGCTGGTCTCAAACTCCTGACCTCAGGTGATAGCCTGCATCGGTCTCCCAAAGTGCTGGGATTACAGGTGTGAGCCACTGCGCCTGACCTATTACCCACTTTCTGAAGCCTACTTCTGTCAGTTCATCCATCTCAGCTGCAGCCCCATTCTGTGCCCTTGCTGGAGAAGTGTTGCTATCATTTGGAGGAGAAGAGGCATTCTGGCTTTTGGAATTTTAAGCGTTTTTGTATTGGTTTATCCTAATCTTTGTGGATTTATCTACCTTTGATCTTTGAGGCTGATTACCTTTGGATGGGGCTTTTGTCGGGGGTGGGGGTGGCTGTCTTTTATGTTGATGTTACTGTTGCTTTTAGTTTGTTACTTTTTCTTCTAACAGTCAGGCCCATATCCTGCAGATCTCTTGCCGTTTGCTGGGGTTCACTCCAGACCCTGGTCGCCTGGGTATCACCAGTAGAGGCTGCAGAACAGCAAAGATTTCTGCCTGCTCCTTCCTCTGGAAGCTTTGTCCCAGAGAGGCACCAGCCTCATGTCAGCTAGAGCTCTTCTGTATGAGGTGTCTATCAACCGCTGTTGGAAGGTCTCTCCCAGTCAGGAGACATGGGGTCAGGGACCTGCTTGAGAAGGTAGTCTCTCCCTTATCAGAGTTGGTGCACTGTGCTGGAAGACTGCCTCTTGCCAGTATCCACCCCTCTCTTTACAGCCATCAACAGGAAAGATTAAGTCTGTTGAAACTGAGACTGTAGCTGTCCCTCCTCGCAGATCCTCTGACCCAGGGAGATGAGAGTTCTATCTGTAAGCCCCTTACTGGAATTGCTGTATTTTCTGTAGAGATGCCCTGCCTGGTGAGGAGGGATCTAGAGAAACAGTCTGGCCACAGCCACTTTGCTACGCTGTGGTGAATTCTGTCTAATCCAACCTTCCCAGTCTCCTTAGCACTGTCAGGGGAAAACCGACTACTAGAGCCACAGTAATGGCAGTCACTCCTCTCTCCCGACCCCGAACTCAGTTGTCCCAGGCAGACTACAGATGTCTGTGCTGGCAGTGGGAATTTCAAGCCAGTGGTTCTTAGCTTGCTGGGCTCCGTGGAAGTGGGACCCGCTGAGTGAGAACCTGGCTTCAGCCCCCTCTTCACGTGACTGGATGGTTCTCCTGTCTCACTGGAGTTACAGGTGTTGCTGCAGTATGTAAAAACTCATACAGCTCGGTGCCTGTCCGAATAGGCGCCCAGGTTTGTGCTTGAAACCCGGGACCCTGACGGTGTAGGCTCATGAGGGATTCTCCTGATCCCCAGATTGCAAAAGTCCATGGGAAAAGCCTAATAACCCTGGCGGGTAGCGCAGTTCCTTACCACTTCCGTTGGCTGGGGGAGAAAGGTCTCTCCGTCTGTGCACTTCCCAGGTGAAGCGATACCGCACCTGCTTCTGCTTGCTTTCGTGGGTTGTGCCCACTGCCTAGTCAGTCCCAGTGAAATGAACGGGGTACTTCAGTTGGAAATGCAGAAATCATTCACCGTCTATGTTGGTCTCGCTGGGAGGTACAGACCTGAGCTGTTTCTATTTGGCCATCTGGGGCCCTACAAGGGACATTTTGTCAGCCCAAGTTGACTAAGATGATGACTCTTTTACTTCTTATCATTTTTACTTCAGTAGTCAAATATCTGCAGAAATCTGGTTTATTGTAAACGTCTAACAGGAATGGATATTTGAAAGTAGATCAGTTTGACATGTACATCTTTATGGCTATTGTGACAATGTACATTGCTAGTCAGGAGTCACTCTTAAGCAGATAGGCAAAGTAAGCAGAACATAAATATGTCAATAAATTTCACAATGCTGGGTACTGAATAAATGTAAGTCTGTGAAATAGAGTAACCAACGTGAAAAGATAAGAAAACTCTTTGTGGTCATTAAAAAAAAAAAATAGAAAAACTCCAATAAGAACTTAGAAAATTATGACTATATATTTAGGAGAACCTACCCCATATGATCTCTGATTTAAACAATATTAAATAAGAACAGGTTATCTTATACTTTTATTGTCAGACTCAAAACTGATGACGAATTATATCTATGTTGTAAGCATAGTTAAATATGTAAGCTGCCTCAAGGTGGAATGAAGAAATATGGAATATATACATATATATACACACACACATATATACACACACACACACACACAGTCAAGGTACAATACTATTGAAAACATCTCATTGTGTTTGGGAGGAGAAAATAAGCAAATAAGCACATTTCTGGACGTAGACTTGCCTTTCCTTTGGAATAAAGAGAAGGAAGGAAAGAAAAGATTCTTCAGAATCGCCCTCCACTTCTCTAATGCCATTAATTTTTTAAAGTCTTACCTCAAATGTTCACTCTGAGTTGAAACTCCCTGACCTGCATCGTCACCCTTTTCTCCTTCACTTCCAATTATATTTTGCAATAACCACTCTTGAGTTCCTTAAGATTATAGAAGACTATATATAAACTTTAGGTCAAGCAACATGAAAAATGTGTTCTTGAATTTTTAAAAAATCCTCTGTTCATTTCACCTTATAGAGAATTCTTTAAAATCCCTAAAAAGGAAGTTTTCCTATTACAGACTACCTACTGAATCTCCCATTTATTTCGTAAGTTTTGATCTCATATGGAGACAACATATAACCCTGAAAAATTACTCAAGTATTTATTTAAAAAATGGCCTTATTCATATTTTAATTTTAACATCTTGTTTTAAAAACAAATTTAATAAACAAAAGCTGTCTATATTTTAAAGTATATTTTTCTCTTCATGTATCAGCAACACATATATACCCTCTAAACAAATTTATTTTTGGTTTAACTTTTAAATAAGTATTTGACAATGTGGTAAATATGCAAGTTAGAAAAGGCATATTAAGACACATCAGGAGTTAACTTGACTGTTGGTAACAGACTTCCAGGAAAGAAGACTATGGGACAGTTTTTCAACTCCTTCAAATTTGAATGCTCTCACTTTATAACAGCTAGTACACCCTTTCTAGAATAAGACTCTTACCTGTTGTGGTCATTATAGTCCAAATTCTGATTGAATTCTGATTTTTAAATTTATCTTGCTCTGACCAGCAGCCACATTTTTCTGAAAGTCTCAGTGCTGCTGAATAACTTAGCACGGTGATTTTTATATCAGAATTTTCTTTTGCTAGTTGAAGAGAAACAATTCTTTAAAATAGAAATGAGTCTGCTTTTAACAAAGCCCTAAATTTATCCGTGTTCTTACTGGGTTTGTGGGATTGCTGTAAGATAATTCTTATTATTCTTCAGCACAAATAAATTTTATTCATGTCCAAATTTCCACTATATCATCTCCTTAATTTCTGTGCCATTTTATTTAAAATAACTAAATTTTATATGTCAATTCATATTTAACAGTTATGAATAAGAATGTAAAATATACAGTTACTTCTGTTGTATCTACTTCCTTTCTCTAAATTCTTATTTATTTTATAGTATTCTAGACATGTAGTCAAAGGAAACAAACTTTTGCTCCTGTGAAATTTTGTAGGAAACTTTTTGCCTGAGTGCCTAAAGTTACTGAAAACAAGACAATTTTTAAGCTAATTTGCCAAACGCCAACTATCTCAATGGCTAAGTTATCAAAGGAACAATTTTCTGAATGAATTCTCCCATAGTCATTCCTCCACGTGAGGTTTCCCTCTTTCTTCACCAGCTTGTTCTGGATTTAGCTCAGGGAAATGATTGAAAAACAAATTGAAAAATATATTTAAAAACTATCTATGGGCTAAAATGAAAGTTAACAACTAAAACATTATGGAAATCTCAAAAGCTGTTAAAAACATAATTCAAATTGCTGTAAACTTTATAGTGACTACAGAAACAACCACATTTGTCTTTCAGAAAGAAAATGCTAGCTGAAGAGAAACAAGTTTTTTAAATAGAAATAATTTATTCTGGAAGACAGCTAGTGTTTCAGAGATGTTGTCCAGCCAGTGAATTGAATTTTGTTGAAATGAATTTGGCAAATAAAGCTAGACAGAGCTCAAGTTGCAAGGAATAATTAGGAAAAGATCAGGAATTGAAGAAGTCGAGCAATAATGGGCTGACAACTGGGAAGTTTCAAGAGGAGTAAAAGTTGAGACTGAGTTAAATTAGGCATAGCACTTTTCTCTCAGCTTTTA
The DNA here is from genome assembly GCF_049350105.2 of Macaca mulatta. Lineage (NCBI taxonomy): Eukaryota > Metazoa > Chordata > Mammalia > Primates > Cercopithecidae > Macaca > Macaca mulatta. Next base: position 93,235,668 of record NC_133414.1, on the reverse strand, counting down.
TTTTACTTCTGAGAAAAGTATGTTTTCTTAGTAACAATCCTGGGATGTAAGTTGTGATAACATATCCTACAAAAGTCAAAGACAGGTTTCCTGAGGTCAACCTAAAGCAGCAGGTAAGGGCTGTGGAGCCCTTGGACATCAGAATAATGGTATTGCAAATGTGACTCAGTGTCTAAACCAAAGTTACACTAATGCAGTTACAAAATTAATATTTTTTAGAAAGGTTCTTATTTTCTCTCATCCCCAGTTGGGTGTACTGAAATTCAGTTTTGGCACTAACCATCCAGAGTTAGCATAGACATTCAAGGTTACTTAAGACATCTACTGCCTTTCAGAGGTTCCCAGGCCTCCTGCATTTTTGATCCACTGACTATAAATTTAGGATTTCCCATGACACCCTCAGATTTGGTAATTCATTAGAATGATTTACATAAGTTGCAAAAGCACTACACTTTTGCAGTTTTATCATAAAATATACAAAACAGGAAGACCAGTCAAATAAAGAGACACATAGGATGACTTATTGAAAGGAACACAGAGCTCTGTATCCTCTCTCACTGGAATGAAGGTTTAATTTTCTCACAGCAAAACAACATGTTCACTAACTGGGACACTGCACTAAATGTCAGTATCCAAAGTTTTACTGGGGTTTTATTATGTAGAAATTACTGATTGATTCAATCATTGGCTGTATCATTTAGCTCAAACTCTTGCCCCCTTCATTCCCTGAACATTGGTCTGGCTTTAGTCCCATTACTCTAATTACCTGTTTGGTCTTTCTTGTTTCTAGTCCCAATCCCAGAGTTATCTATAGGACACATTGAGTCACTTCATTCATATAACAACAAGAAAACCCAAAACAACCAATCAACCAACCAACCAACAAACAAACAAAAAAACTCCTACCACTTGAGAAATTCCAAGGATTTTAGAAGCTTCCTACAGGAACTCTGGACCAAGATCAGACAAACTCTTATAGTAGAAAAACATATATTTGCTGTTTTGAAATAAATATTCTGCTTTCTTAGCTAGATCACATTCTAATATCCTTTTCCCACTTTCATTCTCCTGGATAACCTGACAGAAATGTGGAAATAGGAATAATGATAGGAGATTTACATATATTACCTAGCAATCACCATTACAGCCTATATGATAGTATTTTATCCTATTTTTTAGTTGAGAGAATTTAAGCATTGGAAAGTTGAGGAGCTTGTTTCAAATCGTATACTTAGTAAGAGGTAAATCATACACTAGATTACGTTTTAATACCCCTTTCCTACTTTTATTCTCCTAGATAACCTGGCAGAAATGTGGAAATAGGAATAATAATAAGAGATTTACATATATCAGCTAGCAATCATTACAGCCTATGAGATAGTATTTTATCCTAATTTTTAGATGAGAGAATTAAAGCATTGGAAAGATGAGTAACTTGCTTCAAATTATACACTGAGTAAGAAGCAAAGTCCGTGCTGGAAACCAGGACAAGTCAGGCCCAAAACCTAGACAGAGCAAGGGTAAACGCTGTTGTGGTCCATTACTTCTAGGACCTTAAATGTGAAACTGTTTTAGTATTTAGCTCAAAATGGATATCAAAAGTCTTTTGGTAACATTTTCCAAACTGTGTTATCAATTAGAGATATGATTTATATTTGCTTTTTCTTGCAGGCCTCTACATTCAGCTAATGCAAAACAGTCCCCCAAGGTTTTAATTCATTCCAGCATTAACTCAAAAGTCCAAGTCCAAAGTCTTACCTGAGACAATGCAAGTCTCTTCCACTTATGAGCCTGTGAAATAGAAAACAAGCTAGTTACTTCCTAAATACAATGGGGCTACATGTTACATTGGCTAAATACACCCTTTCCAAATGGAAGAAATTGGCCAAAGTGAAGGGGCTACAGGCCCCATGCAAGTCTGAAATCCAGCAAAGCAGCCAAATCTTAAAGCTCCAAAATGATCTTGTTTGACTCCATGTCTTACACTCATGTTATGATGATGCAAGGGGTGGGCTCCCATGGCCTTGGGAAGCTCTGTCCCTGTGAGTTTTCAGGGCACAGCCTCCCTCCTGACTGCTTTAACAGGCTGGCATTGAGTGTCTGAAGTTTTTCCAGTTTCATGGTGCAAGCTTTTGGTGGATTTACCATTTTGGGATCTGGAGGACAGTGGTCTCCTTCTCACAGCTCTCCTAGGCAGTGTCCCAGTAGGGACTCTATGTGGGAGTTCCAACCCCACATTTCCCTTCCACATTGCCCTAGCAGAGGTTCTCCATGAGGGCCCTGCCCCTGCAGCAAACTTCTGCCTGGACATTGAGGCATTTACACACATCCTCTGAAATCTAAGTGGAGGTTCCCAAACCTCAATTCTTGACTTCTGTGCACCTGCTAGCTCAATATCATGTGGAAGTTTCCAAGGCATGGGGCATGCACCCTCTGAAGCTATAACTTGAGCTGTACTTTGACCCCTTTTAGTCATAGCTGGAGTGACTAGAATGCAGGACACCAAGTCCCTAGGCTGCACAGATCCAGGAGGTCCTGCACCCAGCCAACTAAACCATTTTATCCTCTTAAGCCTCCAGACATGTGAAAGGAGGGGCTGCCAGGAATATCACTGACATGTGCTGGAGACATTTTTCCTATTGTCTTGTCAATTAACATTTGGCTCCTTGTTACTTATTCAAATTTCCATAACTGGTTTGAATTTCTCCTCAGAAAATGGGTTTTTCTTTTCTATCGCATTGTTAGGCTGCAAATTTTCTGAACTTTTATGCTCTGCTTCCCTTTTAAACATAATTTCTAATTCCAAGCCATGTATTTGTGAATACATAAAACTGAATGTATGACATAATTGTGAATGACACAAGTCACCTCTTAAATGTTTTGTTGCTCAGAAATTTATTCCGCCAGATGACCTAAATTATCTCCCTCAGTTCAAAGTTCCACAAATCTCTAGGGCAAGTGCAGAATTCCATCAGTCTCTTCGCTAGCATAATAAGAGTCATCTTTTCTCTCTTCTCCAACAAGTTCCTCTTCTCTATCTGAGACAATCTCAGCCAGGACTTTATTGTCCATATCACTATCAGCATTTTGGTCAAAGCCATTCAGCAAGTCTGTAGAAAGGTCCAAACTTTCCAACAAGTTCCTGTGTTCTAAACCCTCTAAGTCTCTAGGAAGTTCCAAACTTTCCCTCATTTTCCTATCTTCTTCTGAGCCCTCCAAAGTGTTCCAACCTCTGTCTGTTACCCAGTTTCAAAGTTGCTTCCACATTTTTCTTGTATCTTTACAGCAGCACTCCACTCTACTGGTACCAATTTGCTGTATTAGTCTGTTCTCACACTGCTAATAAAGACGTAACCAAGACTAGGTAGTTTGTAAAGAAAAGAGGTTTAATGAACTCACAGTTCCACACGGTTGGGGAGGCCTCACAATCATGGCAGAGGCATAAGAAGAGCAAAGCCATGTCTTACATGACAGTAGGCAAGAGAACACGTGCAGGAGAACTCCCCTTTAAAAAACCATCAGATCTTGTAAGACTATCATGAGAATAGCATGGTTAAAACTCATCCCCATGATTCAGTTACCTTCCACTGTGTCCCTCCCACAACATATGGGGATTATTATGATTCACGGTGAGATTTGGGTGGGGACACAGAGCCAAACCATTTTTAAAGATTCCCTGTAAAAATATCAACTTGAACAACTATCCACGCACAAAAATACCTTCACAAGAGATAAGGAAACAAGTGTGAGGTCACAGCACCTGGGTATAGCCTAAAAATATAGACACATGAAATGGAGTAAGAAGGATAGTCAAACATTAGTCATGTTATCCCTCTCTCAACTCTGGCCAGCACAGCATGAAAAGAGATACTTTCTGTGTGGGGGAAAAAAAATAAAAAAGGAAGAAAGTATGTGTAGGACCTTGCCTTGGGCCCCAACACTGGGCTTGCCACAATAAAATTCAGCACTGGGAAGCCTCCATGGTCCCTACATCCAGGATAATACCTAAGGACTGAGTCAGTAGACCCACCCCAGTACCAAATGGGCACCAATAACCTGTGTAAGAGAGATTGCTTTTTGACCCACATCACCAACGACTGACTGCAATGGCCTTAAATTCTGAATAAACATCAGAAGCAAGCTAACTTTAAAAGTCAAGGGCTTTGGGTGTGTTCCAGAACTGCTTAAGATCCAGTGGCCATTGAATTTCAGTCCAAGCCTGCACCAACCTTGGTGACCACATGACTCTAGCCCAGGCTGCACAAGCTGAAGCGATTCTAGGCTTAGGGTGCTTTCTAGTGCTACAAGGCTTCAGTGGCCATGGATTTAGATACCATACCAACTAGTTTGCACAGAATTTCTGGACAGATTTACTGATGAAGAACAGTCCCACACAAAGTCAAACTACAAAGATTAAAGCATGAACATTGACACATGACCATAAGGATCACGAAAAATCAGGAAAACATGTCACTAAATGGACAAAATAAGGTGCTAGTGACTAACCTTAAAAAGATGGAAATGTCTAAACCGCCTGGCAAAAATTCAAAATAGATGTGTTAAATCTCAGTGAACTTCAAAAAAAATCAGAAAAATAATTTTAAAATGTATCAAATAAATTTAACAGAAAGATTTAAACAATTTTAAAAACCAAATAGAAATTCTGGAAATAAAAATAAAATGAACAAGGAAAATAAACCACCATAGAGAGCATCGATGGCATAACTGATCAAAGATAATAAAGGATCTGTGAACTCAAAGACACGTTATTTGAAAATATAAAGTTAGAGGAGAAAAACATAATGAAAAGTCATAAAGAAAGCTTATGTGATTGGTAAGATAGCATCAAAAGGGCAAATTACCAGTCATTGACCTTCAGAACGGAATAGAGGAAGATACAAGGGTAATAAGTTTATTTAATGAAATAATAGAATCAAACTTTCCCAGCCTGGAGAAAGATATAAATATCCCTGTGCAGAAAGGTCAAAATCTCTAATCTGATTCAATTCTAAAGAGACTAATTCAAAACATTAACAATATCAAAGATTAAAGGAAAAGAGAAGGTCCTAGATGTAACAACAATAACAAAAACCAAACAGCAAATATCATATAAAGGAGTTCAAAAGCCAAACAAATAACTTCTAGGAAAAAACCTTACAAGAGGAGAGAGTGGAATAATATATTTAAAGTGCTGAAGGAAAAGACTGTCAACCAAAAATACTGTACCCAAAAAACCATCCACAAGATGTGTGTGTGAGAGAGAAAGATTTTCCTAAGCATACAAAACATGAAGTTGTTCATTACCACCATACCTGTTCTACAAAAAAATAATAATAAATAAATAAATAAATAAAAACTAAAGAAAGTGTTTGAAGCTGAGAAAAAGATGCTAATGAGTAACATAAAAAAATCTAAAAGTATAACACTCATTGAAAAATTAAGTACACAGATTCAAAATACTCTAATACTGTAATGGTGGAGTGTAAATGACATATGTCTATTAAGAAGGTTAAAAGACAATTCCATTAAAATAATAATAATTATAAAGATTCTTAAGGAATATGCAATATAAGAAGATGTAAATTGTGATGATTAAAATTCAAAATGTTGTGAGGAGCTGCATTAAAGTGTATGAAGGCTTGTTTGCTTGTTTTTATAATTAAAGTTATCAATACGTGTTATAACTGTAGGATAATTTTTCTCGGCCTCATGGTAACCACAAAGAAAGAGCCTAAACTAGATATATCAAAACTAAGAAGTCAAGGATCAAACATGCTAATAAAGAATATCACTTAACCACAAATAAAGACAATATGAAAGAAAGAAAGAAAGAAAGAAAGAAAGAAAGAAAGAAAGAAAGAAAGAAAGAAAGAAAGAAAGAAAGCAATCAAGCAAACAAGAAACCCAAGCAGATCCTGAGTTGTTGACCTCAGTATGTCATAGAATAAAGTCATCATTTAGGTTGAAAGACACAACCCTAGCCATTTAGAAACACTTAAAAGCAGAGCTTGGAATCTAGACTGAGATTATGTATTTGTCAAATAAGTTGAGATAAGTGTCTAATACATTTTAGAAAGATCTTTATAGTACATTTATTTTAAAAAAGTTTTAATTTTGAAACAGAGTAAACTCTTCATTCAATAGAAAACCAGGTCATGCAGAAAGTCTCACTAGAGTTGCTGGCAGAAAGCTGGGAGAAAGGAGAATGGAGGAGAAAATATGAATATGACTATACTGTCTTTGTTTATTTGTTTATAATTCCAAATAGAAACTCACTTAAGACTCTGCTCTTGATGGGTCCAGTTATTATTATTTGATTGAGTTGGTGGTATAGATGCTGGGAATACAAGCACAGAAATTACAACCTTGAAGGAATTCAAATCAGTTTGAATTATATTACTGGCATCACCTTCCTTCTTCAGGATGTTTTCAGTTCTATTTGCATATTTCCTAGCTGTTGATGCTTTTTTTTTCCTTTAGAATTTAAGATCCCATAGTAATTCACCAGAGATGGGAGTATCACGCTGCAGTTTTTTAATTAAGAAAATTCACAATTAATATGTATTTTCAAATTAGAAGCACTGTTGTATGACTACAAGAGTGTGCATTTTACATTTTAATCTATGTGCATGATACCTGCTAGAGTTGGACAGTAGCCAAGCTGAATGACTGTATGTGGCAGCTTTAGATTGCAAAAATTGCTGAACTACAAATTTTCCAAAGGTAATTAATCTTTTTTTTTCATTTTCTTTTTTTTTAAAACAAACAAACAAACAAACAAAAACCTTTAAGTTCTGGGATACATGTGGAGAACGTTTAGGTTTGTTACATAGGTATACATGTGCCATGGTGGTTTGTTGTACCTATCAACCCGTCATCTAGGTTTTAAGCCCCACATGCATTAGGCATTTGTCTTAATGCTCTCCCTCCCCTTTCCCTCTACCCCACAACAGTCCCTAGTGTGTGATGTTCCCCTCCCTGTGTCGATGTGTTCTCATTGTTCAACTCCCACTTATGAGTGAGACCATGCGGTGTTTGCTTTTCTGTTCCTCTGGTAGTTTGCCTAGGATGATGTTTTCCAGCTTCATCCATGTCCCTGCAAAGGACATGAACTCATCCTTTTAATGGCTGCACAGTATTCCATGGTATGTATGTGCCACATTTTCTTCATCCAGTCTATCACTGATGGACATTTGGATTGGTTCCAAGCCTTTGCTATTGTAAATAGCAAATTTGCTGCAATGAACATACATGTGCATGTGTCTTTATAGTAGAATGATTTATAATCCTTTGAGTATATGCCCGGTAATGGGATTGCTGGGTCAAATAGTATTTCTGGTTCTAGATTCTTGAGGAATCGCCACAGTCTTCCACAATGATTGAATCAATTTACACTCCCACCAACAGTGTAAAAGTGTTCCTATTTTTCCACTTCCTCTCCAGCATCTGTTGTTTCCTGACTTTTTAATGATCGCCATTCTAACTGATGTGAGATGGTAACTCATTTTGGTTTTGTTTTGCATTTCTCTAAGGACCAGTATGATGAGCTTTTTTTCATATGTTTATTGGCCGCAGAAATGTCTTCTTTTATGAGGTGTCTGTTTATATCCTTCACCCACCTTTTGATGGAGTTTTTATGTTTGTTTGTTTGTTTTGTAAATTTTGTTTTGTAAATTAGTTAAAGTTCCTTGTAGATTCTGGATACTAGCCCTTTGTCAGATGGATAGGTTGCAAAACGTTTCTCCCATTCTGCAGGTTGCCTGTTCACTCTTATTATAGTTTCTTTTGCTGTGCAGAAGCTCTTTAGTTTAATTAGATCCCATTTGTCAATTTGGATCTTTTTCTCTTTATGTTATTAAACAGAAGATGACAATAAAGTTTCCTACTCAGCAGAAATTAGGAAGCTTCAGTTTCATATTGTTAAAACTTTACACAATTTTATTCTATAAAAAAATCCTGATATTTAGGAAAATAACCCTTCATTTAAAAAATATCAATCAGAGTTCTCCATTTAACAGACTACTGTAATATATTTGAACTCTTTGCTCTTGGAGTACGACTTCGAAGTACCTTGGCATGTGACTTTGAGTAAAATCCATTTATACATAACTAGATATCACATTTATAAGTGTGTTTGTAGAGATATTTCTACAGATGTTTGTAAAACAAGTTAAATTAAATACTTTGGTTTACTTCTGAAAAGATAAAATTTCACATAATATTTATGGTTGCTATCGTGGCTCTTTTCAAAAGAAAAAAACATTCATGAGTTTATACTTTAGGATATTCAAATGGCCATTATTTATTTTTAATGTGAGACCAAATTTATGGAACTGTCTAGAACTTTAAATAATATGGGCTCATTAATACCCAAATATGTAAGGTTTTTTATCTCATGTAAGCAAGTAATACATTGGAAAGAAACATTCTGTTCTGTTTCTTTTTAATGTAGCTTGTGTTTAAAAATGTACACAAAGCAAATACTCTTCTATTTATTTTGTCTCATTTGCTTTTCACAATAAGTAAAATTTTTAAATAAATTGTATGCTTGAAAATTTAAAAAAAGAAAGACTCCACAAAACAAATAAAAAATGAATGAAATGGTAGTAGAAGGTTTATACATATCAACAATTACCTTGAATGTAAATTGATCAAATTCTCTTATTAAAAGAAGTAGAGTCAATATATGGATAAGAAACAAAACAACAAACCAAGACCCAATTGTGTGCTATCTACAAGAGACTAACTTCACCTGTAAGGACATTAATAGACTGAAATGGAAGAGATGAAAAAAGATATTCCATGCAAATGCATATTCAAAAATTAAATTAGTTATATTCATATCAAATAAAATATGCATTAAGTCAAAAACTGTAAAAAGAAACAAAGAAGGTCATTATATAATGATGAAGAGGTCAACTCTGCAAGACAATTTAACAATTATAAACATAAATGCAGTCAATACCAGAGTAACTAAATTTATAAAGCAAATATTTATAGATCTAAAAGCATAAATAGACCACAATATTATATTAGTAGGGGAGTTCAACACCCATTTTAATTAATGGACCACTCGTCCAGGAAGAAAATTTCAAAAAGAAATTTAGCAGTTGAATTTAAACTGCACTCTAGAACAAATGAATCTAACAGATATTCATAGAACATGTCATAGATCAGCTGAAGAATACACATTCTTCTGAACTGTACATGGAATATTCTCCAAGATAGATTATATGTAAGTTCCCAAAACAAGTCTTAACTAACCTAAGACACTCTAGATTTTCTACTTGATTCTTTTTAATTATTTCAATCTCTTCATTGAATTTATTTGAGCTTCCTCAAACAACTATTTTGAATTCTCTGTCTGCAAGGTTACATTTCTCTTATTTCTACACAATTGATCCTTGGTGAGTTATTTAGTTCATTTTGTGAGATTATATTTTCCTGAATGTTCTTGATACTGGCAGATGTTCATCTGTGTCTTCTCATTGAAGAGTTAGGTATTTATTGTAAACTTCTCAGTCTGAGAATGTTTGTACTCATACATCTTGGGAAGTCTTTCCAGTTATTCAAAAGGACTTTAGTGTCATGATCTAAGCAGTGTCTAATTTAGGTAGCAACACAAGTCCAGTAATGCTGTGGTTCTTGCAGACTCATAGAGGTACTACCTTGATAGTCTTGGACAGGTTCTAGAAGAATTCTCTGGATTACCAGGCAGAAATTCTTGTTCTCTTCCCTTACTTTCTCCCAAACAGAGTCTCTCTCTCTCTCTCTCTCTCTCTCTCTCTCTCTCTCTCTCTCTCTCTGTTCTGAGCCACCTGGATCTCAGGATGGAGTGACACAAGCACTCCTGTAGCCACCACCATGAGGTCTGTGGTGGGTGAGACCGGATACCAAAACAGTACTGGGTCTTACACAAGGCCTGCTGTAATCACTCTCTGGATACCACCTACATTTGCTAAAGGCCACAGGGCTATACAATCAGCAGGTGGCAATGCCAGCCAGGTTTTTGTCCTTCTCTTCAAGGTGGAAAGTTCCCCCAGGCCCAAGACATGTTCAAAAGTGCCACCTGGAAACTAGGGACTATAGTCAAAAACCTTAGAATTGTACCTGGTGTTCTATTGTTCTGCAGCTGAGCTGACATTTAAACCACAAGATGCAATCCTTCCCTCCCCTTTCTAAAGGCAGAGGAGCCTCATCCCCTAGCTACAGCCACTGCACGCTCACAGGGAGTCCTGCCAGACTACCGCCAATGTTCTCTGCAGGTTCAATGGCTCTTCAGTCAGTTTGTAATGAATGCTCTCTGGCCTGAGACTCACTCTTTAGGGCAGTGGTCTCCAATCTGACTCACACAAGACCAAAAATGTCATCTAAGAGCCAAGTCCCAGAGTCCGGGACCCCAAGATTCTACTTGGTGCTCTACACCCCTGTGGACAAGGTGGTACCTTAGGTACAACATAAAGTTTCCTTTGCTTTTCCCTCTGCTTTTCTTAAGTGGAAGGAGTCTCACCTCATTGCCACCATAGCTGGGAATGTGCTGAGTCTCGCCTGAATCCAGCAAGTCTTAGAGTCTCAGCAAAGGCCCTCAACGTAGTACCTGGGTATTGCTGCTGGTTATTCAGGACCCAAAGACTCTTCAATTAGCTGGTGATGAATCCTGCCAGAACTGGGACTTTCCTTTCAAGGCAGCAGATTCCCTTCTAGCCCAAGTGGTGTCTAGAAATATTGTACAGAGCTAGGGCCTTGAAAGGGTGTCTCATGACTCTTACCGGTGACCTGTTTTGCTCTGACTGAGCTGATAGTCAAGATGCAAGACAAAAGTCCTCCCGACTCTTCCATCTTATTTCCTCAAGCAGAGAGAAGTGATCTCATTTGGAGCCACAAGTTCTGCAGCCTAGAATTAGGGAAGGGGTGATTCCACTACCCTGTTAGCTACCCTAGCTATTTTTTCAGTCGGTTGCATCCTACCCACCATGCCCCGGTCTACTATCTTTAGGCCCATTTCAGCCCTAGAACTTGCCTAGCTGTTGCAGTCTTTGTGGCCTAGACTGTCTTTCAAGTTTATTTAGAGTTCCAGAGCACTTTAGCCTGTGGTGGTGAGGCTTGTGGGAACTCAAGTTCCTACTTCTGGGATTGGTAATTCCCCTCTGGGCAGAGCTGGTATAAATGCTCCCTCTGTGGGCAGGAATCATCTGAGTTTGGTCTGATTTTGTTTTTTGCCATAACATGGCAGGACTGAGTCAACCCCTCTCCCCAGCACATAGAAAGACTCTCCACACCGTGTTGCCATTGTTAGGGGACAAGGGATGGCTGGCATCAGTGATTCAAGGCTGTTTTTCCTATGACTGAAGTGCCTCTTTCAGTGATATGAAGTTAAAACCAGCTACTGCAAGTGCTCACTTGGTTTTTTATTCTTATGAAGGTGAAGTTTTGTGCATGTATAGATCGTTGTTAAATTGGTGTTTTTGTTGGGGAAATGATTGGTGGAGTTTTCTATTCTGCCACCTTACTCAGCATATCTATGTCTAATTTATAAATTAAACTTTATCACAAGTATGTATGTATAGGAAAATTTCAGAGTATATATAGGGTTAAGTACAATCAACAGTTTCTGGCATTCACTTGGAGTCTTCAAAAGTATCCCACATAGATAAGGGGAGATTAGTGTACCTATTTACTTTCCGTAGACAAATGACCTCAGGTCCCTAGCATTTGCCTTATTGCTATGGACCATGTCTTTTTTGCTACTATTTAAAGGGACAGACTTGAATATTATTTAAGAAAGCAGAGAAAACACAATGAGCCATTGGCAAATCTGAAATTAAAATTTGGACTAAAGTTTCTGTTCATGATCATACTCATCATTCAGGATATAAATTAAACATGCACTCTATTCCTGATACTACATCAATGACAGTAATTAGTCTGTGAGTCTCTTTGCCTCCTCATTCAAGTACAAAATTCTCAATATTTTCTATACAGTGTTAGAGAAAAAAATACAACTGGACTTCTCTGCATGAAACTCTACTGAGTTTAAATTTAAGCCAAAATTTAGTTTAAAATAAACTCCATATAGAACAAAATAATACACTACTAGAATAATATGGCATTTATAGTGTTTTAAGACAGGCAAATTTTCGAAAGAAAAAGTAGCCAGAAAAGTTAATATTTAATCTACTTATTAAATATGTACATTTCTCTCTTTATTCAAATGATTCCCATAACATGGTCACAAGATAGCATAATTACTCTAAAACAGATGGCCTCCATATTTTAAGCCATCTAGTCAAGACCTATTTTTGTCTAATGCAAGAAGAAGCACCTTTTAAACAGTCATTCTACCATGTTTCTTTTTAAATAAAGGTCATGAAATATTGTACTACTCCGATGTTCAATATAAGAACCACTAGCCACATGTTATTACTGAGCTCTTGGAATGTGGCTAGACTAAATTAAGATTTGCTGTTAAGTGAAAATTTTTAATAAGATTCCAAAAAAGATTTCAAAAATTTAGTTCAAAAAATGACTGTCAAATACCTCATTAACACTTTTATTTATTGATTACATGTTAAAAGATACTATTTTGGATATCTCAAGTTAAATAAAATATATTTTAAACAATATTCCTTTATTTATTGATTTTTACTCAGCAACTTGAAATTTGATGTAAAAGTAAGTCTGCAGATGGGTGAAATACACAATTTATAGCCTTTGGAAATGTCTGGTATTATAGACTGGATGTTTTTATATCTTCCTCAAATTGATGTGTTGAAATCCTAATCACCAAAGTGATGGTTTCAGGAAGTGGGGACTTCAAGAGTTGAGGTCATGAGGATGAAACTCCCATGTAATGGAATTAGTGCCCTTATAAGAAGAAACACAAAAGCAATTAACTTCTCCCTTCCTCACATAAGGATACAATGAGAAGATGGCCATTTGCAAAACAGGAAGCAGGTCTCATCAGACACCAGATTGGTGGGCACTTCCAGGCTGCTGTAACAAAAACACTATACTATATAAATTTATTTCTCACAGATCTAGAAGCTAAAAGTCCAAGATCAAAACACCAGCAGATTCTATGTCTGGTGAAGGCTGCTTACTGTTAACTTACATAGCAAAAGGAGTTAGGGGTCTCGCTCCAACCTCTTTTATAAGGACACTAATCCTTTTCATGAGGGCTCCACCTTCATGGTCTTGTCTATTCCTAAAGGACCCACTTCTTAATATCATCAGCTTTGGAGGTTGGGATTTCAACATGTACATTTTGTGGGGGAGACACAGACATTCAGACCATAGCAATATGACTATTCACAATATTTATATAACTGTTAATTTTTTAAAATGATTTCCTTTGCAAAGGTATTTTTTAAGGGTAAGACTTCAAAGAAGGATTGTGTCAGGGACATCTGACAATATGCATAGAAAATGCTCAAAAATAAGTTTGTTAGGAGGTGCTATTTCTAAAGAGGCAGATCAAAGAGGGTTTGCATTTTGCTTTTTTCCCCTTCCTACCTCCAAAATTTAGTATATGCTACTTAGAGGAATAAACTTGATGAAGAAGGGAATAATATATCCTATAGTTGCTTTGTGTTTTCATTAAGTGTATTTACAGGTCCTGTGAGAGACGGCGTAACCCAAACAAAAGACGAAACTTAATTCCGGGGTTCTCATTTCACCCCAGAGAAAAGTAACTTGGGAAAGATAATGAACTTTCCCCATTTCCTCATTTTCTTTATGAAAACTTAACATTCAAAATCCCATGATATTTTCCTGCCAATGGGAAGATTAGCCTAACTTCTAACATTAGGAAGAGAGAGTGAGAAGGAAAAATGTGTTGACTCCATCATAAAACTTTTTGTTTCAGTTTGGTAAGATATTTATCTTTGTCTTATGAATTGAAAGTGAATATCAAGTGGGAAAAGACTTGTCCTACATTTTCACAATTAAGATGAGTACTCAAGGAATATTATAGAACAATTATGTTGAGTATCTTTGGGCTTACAAACAATAGAAAACAAAACTGTACCATAATACTTTTGATAGAGTTTATAGCATTAATTTTAATTGACTTAATAATGGCATCAGAAGACAATTGCAGACATAGTCAAATGCCAGAAATCAGGTAAAAATTCATTGATATTAATCTATCGGCTTCATACTACCTTTACTTCCTAATTTCCTGTTAATTATGTAGAGCTGATGAACATCTGCTGAAGCAGTTTACACCAGTGTAATGCTCCCTGAAGAAAGAGTATATGTCAATTTTGTTTATTGTTTTTAGCCTATCTGACTCACATTATGTGTCAAAGTTTTGAATTGTTAAACTAAGCAATTGTTCCTCCCAATACCATTGCACATGTCATGAACACTAGCTGGTGTGAAGTAGAATGAGAAATACAATATTTGGAGTTACCTCCTTTTATAATACATGTAATCATATGTCCTGCACAGACTCCCAAATAATATCATCTAGGATATACACAAGAGAAATGTTCACCCATTTTAAAAAGATACGACTGACAAAAGGTATATTTTTTCACTGAATAGAATAGAAAGGCTGGCAATCTGGAAATCACTCTTTATACCTGGTGCCACTGTCTTACCATTTATCTTGAGTTTACTTTCTGGTTGCCGTCTATCTCCTCTTATGCAATTCTAGGTCTTGAAGCCATCCTCTTTTTATCAAAGTTATATAAAACCCTCTAAACTGGTTTCTCTGTGTCTGTTAATGCTTTATTCAAAACATCATTCATGGTACAGTAACAATGTCTTATTAAATTTATTATTTATTGAAGTTATTATTATACATAAAATCCTCCATTAACTGCCCACTCTAAGATATAGTACAAAATCCTTAATTTAATATGTAATCCTATGTCCTTATATGATGTCTTTATATGATTTAGCTCCCATTCACCAGGCTCCTACAGAATCAGTTTTCCTTCTTCTTTACTTACCAGCCAGATTCCAGATTCTGGAATCCCCACTAATTTTGATATTTATTTAAAATTCCACCTATGTATCATTTTTGTTATTTGTATCTGTTTATTTACTTTATTGCATATTATTAGAGTTCAAATTTCTCTCATTTAATATACTTATTAATATACCAGCTATATCAACTTTCATTTATTTCCTCTCAAATGTAACTTCTACTTTGCTTGTTCAAATACCCCAGATTTCCTACATTTTAATACCAATTCTTAGGCAGAGCTCAGCGTCCATCAAGTTAAATTCCAACTTACTAGGCCTCTCCCAGCCTCAAAACTATATGAACTGCAGTAAAGGGCTCAGCCCAGTGATGAAAGAAACATAAAAAGTAGCCTCCATTCTGGACTAAATCCCAGGATGTATGCAGTTTTTTCACTTGCTACATAAGAAACCAACATTTTCCTTAAACAAATATTCAACGGCTAAGAGAAAGTCAACTTAAAAATGCACTACAATTAATTTTGCATTTTGGAAATGTTAAGTATGTATAAGCAATTTACTAAATTAGTCAACATCACTAGTCATTGCTGTGTATCTACTCTTTTCCAGAATAATGTATACCACTTCTTGAAGTCCTAATGTATGCCAGCCATTTTGGTCAATGATTTAGATGTGTTGTTCCAATTATTTTTCATAATAGTCAAATGTGATGTTATTACCCCTATACTACAGCTGAAGGGTAAGTAACTTAACAAAACACGTAGTGAATACAGAACTCAATTCTAGTCTTAGGTGTTTTACTCCAAGACCTTTCTCTCTTCCCTCTTGCCTTAACTTTTTCCATCTGTGGAAAACATTGCATTGTTGAAGACTAAGTTACTTACAGCTCTCTTGTTAAAGTCAGTGTCTCTGCAGCAGTTGCATGCTACCTCATAATTCCCTTGCATCATACCATTCTCATTGTACCTAATGAGAGAGGTGCCCATCTCTGGCAACACTAAGAATAGTGAATCCCACAAACATTTCAATAAAACATGTATTCCTGTATGAGTGACAAGTTCCCAGCTGGAACCTTAATTTACTTTCTATAGCCAAACAAAAGCTCACCAGAAGCTTGTTGCTTTAAAAAGAGTCCACTAGAGCTTTCCAAGAGAAGAAGCTTTGTCCTTAATTTTCCATTCTCCTTATAATAAAAGAGAATAAGGCATTCTTTAATATAGAAATAAGCCAAAAGAATAAAATAAAAGAATGAGGCCATGATAATCCTTCTATCTATTTTTTGTGTTATTTTTCTTTCCATCCTTGTATATGCTTGTCTCTTCTAATCACCATTGGATAAGATTCTGGAATCCCTACTAATTTTGATATTTATTTAAACTTCCACCTATGTGTCATTTTTGTTATTTGTATCTTTTTATTTCCTTTATTGCATATTATTAGAGTTCAAATTTCTCTCATTTAATATACATATTTGAGTAAAAACTATCAGAAACTGAATCATCAGATTAAATAATAATAATAATAGTAATAATGATAATAATAATAATTGCCTCACTCTTAAAAACATGCACTTAAAGGGCTGATCTTTGTATTCCCACTAATTGACTTCAGTAGGTAAATAATTTCTTTCTTGGTCTCTCTTTATGAACACAGTCAGGGTCTATTACTTATATTCACTTGATTTAGTCAAAGTTTCTAATCTGAAATGGACTTTTTCATTATTTCTTATTAATTAAAGGTTTACTAGTGGTGATGTTAATACTGAGTGTCAACTTGATTGGATTGAGGGATACAAAGTATTGATCCTGGGTGTGTCTGTGTGGGTGTTACCAAAAGAGATTTACATTTGAATCAGTGGACTGTGGAAGGCAGATCCTCTCTTAATCTGGAGGGTACAATCTTATCAGCTGCCAGCGAATATAAAGCAGGCAGAAAAATGTAAAAAAGCAAGACAGGCCTAGCCTTCCAGCGTACATCTTTCTCCCGTGCTGGACGCTTCCTGCCCTGGAACATAGGACTCCAAGTTCTTCAGCTTTGAGACTTGGACTGGCTCTCCTTGCTCTTTAGCTTATAGGCAGCCTATTGTGGGACCTTGTGATTGTGTAAGTTAATACTTAACAAACTCCCCTTTACATACACACACACACACACACACACACACACACACACACACACATCTATCCTACTAGTGCTGTCCCTCTAAGAGAATCCTAATATATTTACATTTAATGATGATTGATTCTTAAATGTGTTTTTTTTTTTACTACTTTCACAAATTATTGTTTAAGACATATTTTTCACTACTAATGTCTAAGATTCTCTTGGTACATTAATGCATTAATGACTCCTCTAAAAGGTAATAATAGCATACATCATCTGAGGTTGTCAAAAATATTTTTCATGCACCAGTCATATTTTGTCTTCATAGTTAACTTCTTAGAATTTTTAAAATTGCATATTTCTATGCATGTAATTGTTCTGCTGGACCATGTAGATATTCAACAAATATTTATTGACTATCAATTAAATGTTCAAAATGAGAAGACTGGGTAAAAAATGAGACTAAACATTGAAAAGTACTTAGTTTTGTTATTTTTCATTATGTAGAACATTTTTATTTCATTAAAAATTAATTGGAAACATATATTCAACCCAAATTTCTCAGTGCCAAGGTGACCAAACTGAAGTGTTTTCAAGTGATTAGAGTATAGTAACTTAACCACTAAAAGAGTTAACTATGTAATTACTGATATGAAAACAAAAAGACAAACTCAAGCTAAAATCAGATATCCTGGTGCAGTTCTGTAGGTGCATGAACATGCACAAATTATTTAATACCTTTCTGATTTAATTCCCTCATCTGAAAATGGGAACCTAATACATATGCTATCTAATTCCATGATTAATAAAAAGATTCAATTTGAAGTCCTCATATAACTGGTTTATAAACAATGACATCAGCATGTAAGTATAAATATTGCAAAGTGTTCTTTAAATATGAATAGAATATCAAAATGTTTTAATATTGCCAAAAACATTTTGAACAGGATATGATTTTCTTTTTGAGAATTCTTTAAAGTATAACCCATTCCATATTCTCTGTATCTATTAACTTTCTTGTGGTGAATTCTAGGCAATTCTTATCCACTATAATTGAGAATAATGATCCCATTATTGCAGTCATCCATTCATACCTTCATTCATCCATTTATTAAACAAACATCTATTGAGCATCTTATGTGCTTCAAGCTTTTGGTATCTCTCTGGGTATAGGAAAAAGAAATAGTGACATGGTCTCTGGTCTTATAAAACTGTATGTAGGATATGTATATAGTTGAAATACACATAAAATATGCTGAAATAGAGGTACACAGTATATTGTTTGTGAACATTGAGGGTTAAATAAATTATTCAAATCGAGAGATATTCTAGGGTTCTCAGTCAAGGCACTAATTTCCAATTTGCCTCACAAATTCTCTTTATAGCAAATTCAGCAAGAGCAATATTAACTGGTCTGAAGTTCAACCTCTCTCTCTGTCTCTAGTAACAATCTTAAAAAAGTGTGGAACTGTAAAGATTTAGAAAATAACAGGGAAAGGAGAAAAATTTAAAGGACCTGGATAACATAACAAGATAAGTAACAAACAACTCAGTTATTAATCTTAACTTGGAATAAAAAATTCATATTTTAACCAGATAAGAAAAGATTAAAATCAATAACATTGAACACCTATTACGTCTTACATTTTAGGCACCACATTTACATATATTATCTTATTTTAAAACTTGCAAAAAATTAAATTAAAAATTATCGCACTTATTGTTTTTTGTTTATTACTTTGTTTTATTTTACTTTAATTTATGGGATACATGTGTAGAATATGTAAGCTTTGTTACATACGTATAGACGTGCCATGGTGGTTTGCTGCACCTATCAACCCGCCATCTACATTAGGTATTTCCCCTAATGCTATCCCTCCCCAGAACCCCCATCCCCCAACAAGCCCCAGTGTGTGATGTTCCCTCCCTGTGTCCATGTGTTCTCATTGTTCAGCTCCCACTTACGAGTGAGAATATTAGGTGTTTGATTTTCTTTTCCTGTGTTAGTTTGCTGAGGATGATGGTTTCTAGCTTCATCCATATCCTGGCAAAGGACATGAACTTAACTTTTTCATGGCTGCACAGTATTCCATGGTGTATATGTGCCACATTTTCTTTATCCAGTCTTATCATTAGTGGGCATTTGGGTTGGTTCCAACTCTTTGCTATTGTGAATAGTGCTGCAATAAACATATGTGTGCATATGTCTGTATAGCAGAAGGATTTATAATCATTTGAGTATATACCCAGTAATGGGATTGCTGGGTCAAATGTTATTTCTGGTTCTAGATCCTTGAGGAATCACCACACTGTCTTCCACAATTGCTGAACTAATTTACACTTCCACCAACAATATCAGGCGTTCCTATTTCTCCACATCCTCTCCAGCATCTGTTGTTTCCTGACTTTTTAATGATCGTCATTCTAACTGGTGTGAGATAGTATCTCATTGTGGTTTTGATTTGCATTTCTCTAATGACTAGTGATTATATATATACACACACATATATGTATATATAATATATATTCTATGGGTTTGAGCAGATGTGTATATATAATATATAATATATACATATATGATGTATATATAATATATAATATATGATGCATGTAATATATAATATAATAGATGTATATATAATTGTATATATAATATATACATATAATATACATATATATTGAACTTGTTTTATTGTGGCATATTTGAAGCATTGAAAGATTAAGTCACCTAAACTAAAACAAACTAAAAACCATAGCTTTTAAAAATTCCAAATCCTATATATCTCCTCTAAAACACATAGCTAGTCTTAAAATAAAACCATATATACACCACAATTCTCTAACATATGAGTGTTTAGGTGTGTATGATGAAGCTTCTCAATCTTGTTCTTTAAACTTTAATCTTCTATTCTTTACACAATTTCTTGCATGTCAAACAATTGCAATTATAGTAAACAAAAGAGTTTATCCCCTATGGTGAAATATAATTTTCCATCCGAGTTGGTTATTTAGTCCTGTTACATAGGAGGCATGTCATAGGCAAGAACAGAAGTTATTTATTCATACACTGGGAAGAAAATGACTTTTGGCATTCTCACTTTCCTTGTTAAACAAATATTATCATTGTAGGTACTGAATATCTGCTATGTATTCAGAATTCACCTACCCTCTGTGGTAGGACCTGTAAAGTTATCACATGCTGTATAACATAAATGTGACAAATGACAAGGAAAAGAAAAAACTTCTTCTAGAAATTGGGATTCCAATGTAAAAATGTCTGTACTATTTAAATAAGTAAAGGGAAAAATGTATGGAGGGTAGTCTCTGAAGACACAGACAGAATAAAGCAATAGAAACCAAAACAAAATTGGTGTAGTCACTGGAACAGTGGTTCAAGACCCATAATAAGGCCATTCAACATATTATTTGCACAAATAAAATATGGATTTCTGCCAGGCTTCAATTTTCTAAAAAACATATTTAATCTTGTAACATGTTAGTGTTATTTTTTGCCACTTACACTACTGCATTTAATTAGAACAAATTTAGCATTTAAGACATAATCATTTTATAAACATTAAAAAGAAAAAAGAAATACTCTACTTGAATTGACACAATGTTTTTTAAAATTTTTCATTAATGATGGAGCTCATCTACATTTTTAGAGATGTTATAATACAAATAAAAGTTGTTCTCATAAATAATGAAACACAGAATCTGTACTGTAATATTTTAAGAGTCTTTGGTATGCCATCCCAAAATATGCCATTCTGCTATATTGGCTGTTTTGAGTTAACATACTTGGAAAACAGAACTTATAAGAAGATCACTCTGAACTTACTGTTATTTCATAAAAGCCAGAGATGAAAAGTCTATGTGAAAAAATCTCCTCTTTATAGTAGGAGGAAAATAACATTGTTATCATCAAGAATGAGAAGTTGAGATGAGAGAGTTCTGTGAAGAATTTGTCAAAGAAACTTTTATCTCGTATCCTCTCCACATCATTTATTTACGTTTTCACAACTTACTATCTTTTGTCCAATTCAGTATGTGTGTTCAACTACATCTTTGGCTCTTCATTTCTTTATGAGGTGTTCTGTGTCACATAAAACTTATATTAAATAAATTTGTATGCTTTTCTCCGTTGATCTGTCTTATGTCAATTTAATTATTGGTTTCGAAAAACCGTAAGAGGGTAGTAGTTAAATTTTACCTCCACTACACTCATAATCTTTAATATCACGGGCACAGCAGTGACCTTGTCATTTGCAGCAAACGCAAATTGTTATTATCTCAATTTCAATCAATGCACACTTTGAACCTTATTCTGCATGTCTAGTACTAGGACCTTGATATCAATAATATTTTAACTTTGATTTAACCTCAATTGATTAATCTTAACTTTTCACAATCTTTCACATTTCTCCTTCCCTTTTTCTCTTCCTACTAGTGTAAATGCTAAGTTCAATTCTTTCAATTACTTCATTGCATACATTACAAATTTCTTGACCTTCTCTTTCTGTCTCATTTGGCCAAACCTTCACACAGGTTATATCCAATTTTAAAGTTACTTCATGCCTACAGGTGTTCCAATGAACTTACAAGAAGAAGAAGAAGAAGGAAGAGGAGAATGATGAAGCTTATCTCACTTTAATTTTATTACTACAAAGTTCTTACAGGCCCTTAAATTTAACTAGAAATCACACTATAGTACCTAAATGATTAACGCTTCTGGGCCTCTGATGACTTTTCAAACTTTCTCATTTTCCTCAAAATTCCAGCATTGCTGCACCATTCTCTATTTAGTTGATGTACTTGTTTCCTATTTTACTGGAAAACATGATAATCATTTTTTTCTTTAAGTAATCATTCCCTTCACAATCAACCCCCTGAACAACATTTGTGACCATTTAACCTGACTTCTCTCTTGCTGTGTAAAACTTTTTATGCTCCTATTTAAGGTCACTTTCTTCCTAGATGTCATTCTTTCCTACCTGCTTAATAATATTGCTTTAGAAAATTAAACACTTTTTTTCCTTCATCATTAATTTTTTTTCCACTAATGGATTGCTTCTGTCAATGAAATACATTGTTATTTGCGATTTTGATTTGCATTTCTCTAATGACTTGTGATGATGAGCTTTTTTTCATGTTTGTTGGCCACATAAATATCTTCCTCTGAGAAGTGTCTGTTCATATCCTTCACCCACTTTTTGATGGGGTTGTTTGTTTTTCTCATAAATTTATTTAAGTTCCTTGTAGATTCTGGAGGAATAGGAATGCTTTTTTGCTGTTGGTGGAAATGCAAATTAGTTCAACCATTGTGGAAGACAGTGTAGCCATTCCTCAAGGATCTAAAACCAGAAATTCCATTTGACACAGCAAACCCATTACTGGTTAGATACCCAAAGCATTACAAATCATTCTACTAAAAAGACACATGCACAGGTATGTTTATTGCAGCTCTATTCACAATAGCAAAGACTTGGAACCAACCCAAATGCCCATCAATGATAGACTGGATAAAGAAAATATGGCACATATACATCATGGAATACTATGCAGCCATAAAAAAGAATGAGATCATGTCCTTTGCAGGGACGTGGATGAAGCTGGAAACCATCATTCTCAGCAAACTAACACAGGAACAGAAAACCAAACATTGCAGGTCCTCACTCATAAGTGAGAGTTGAACAATGAGAACACATGGACACAGCGAGGGGAACATCACACACCAGGGCCTGTCAGGAGGTCAGGGACAAGGGGAGGGAGAGCATTAGGACAAATACCTAATGCACGTTAAAAACTAGATGATGGGTTGATGGCTGCAGCAAACCACCATGGCTCATGTATACCTATATAACAAACCTGCACATTCTGCACATGTATTCCGGAACTTGAAGTACAATTTAAAAAAAAAAAGATAGTGTTATTTGATTCATCTTAAGAAAAACAAAACAAACCAAAATAAAATCAAATACACCAAAAACCTATTGATGTTTCCTTCTGTAACCACTGTTCTACTTCTCTGTTCTGATAATCTGCTCTTATTGTTCTCAAATTCTCTCCTATCTCCCTCCAAACTGTTTCAATCAGTTTTTGCTTCAATAATCTACCAAAACTGTTGTTTTAGTGGTCATCAACATCTTGATTTCAGAATCTGATGGTCAGTAATCAGTCTTAATCTAATTTTGCCACTAGTAGCATTTGATATTAGAGATTACTCTCTAACTTTTAAAGTCAGAAAAACCAGGATATGACAGCCTCCTGATTTTGCTGCTACCTCATGAATTGATGTTTGTCTCCTTTTTTGGTTCCTTCTCATCTCCTGACCTTCTAATTTCAGTATGTACCAGAGATTCATTTTTGAAATTCTTTTACATTTATTTTTAATCTCTTTGTAATTTTCTCCAGTCTCACTGTTTTAAATACTATCTAATGAATATTACCAAATTTATGTCCCCAACCATGACCTCTCTCCAAGTTTCAACCTCATATACTTTGCCTCCTATTAGTCATCTTCACGTGTCCCTCTAATAAGAATTCCAACCTTTCCATTTCCAAAGCTAAAACTGTGATCTACCTCTCTTCCTTCACTCCCCAAAATGTGTCTCTTTCTCAATCTTCTTCATATCATATAATGGTTCATCCTTTAGTCACTCAGGTCAAACACCTTGAGTTATTCGTGTTTCTTAGTATGTTTGTGCTACTACAACACAATACCAGAGATAGGATAATTTATTCACTGTGTCAGCAACTGTGTTTTATATACTATTAATGACACCATTAGCAAACTATAGACAGTATATTCAGGATAAATATTTAATTACTGTCAATTAATTTACCAGTTTGCATTAAACAGAAACTCCTGAAAAAACACCTTCAGAAATGTTTAGTTGAAGTAGAGTTTGACAAATTATTTTCTGAAGTAGTATTAGTCACCAGATAATCCTATGTCTTAAAACTTGGTGCTGTAATGATGAACAAACGAGTCTGGATAAGTTAATTCATCACAGATTTTTTTACTTGCCTTTTCTTTCAATTATGTCTTCCAATTTTTTTCAAACTTGGGTTAACTTGAATACAACAAGATCAAGGATCAGCTGAAAACAATGAAACTTTATCTAGAATATCTTAAACGAAAGCTACTCAGATGTGCTTTAGATACTCAACTGTGCTTCAAGATAGACTCTATAATCAAGAATTTGTTTTTTTAAAATGTCTTTTAAAAGTTTTCAGAAAAAACTTGAAATTTATTTCTAAAGACAGTAAAATGAGTAACATTTATCCCAGTGACAGGGAAAGTAGTTTCCTGAAAATTTTCTGAACATTTTTCACCCTATCTTTTAAAGATTTTTGGTGATCTTCTTTACTTATGATAATGGTTTGTTGTTTTGTATAGCTTAGCTATCTTCAGGTCAGATAAATTCTTGGTGTTCTAAGTCTCAGAATTGCATTTGAAGATTCTTATGAAAGAACATCATTTAAAGACATCTCTTGGCTGGGTGCAGTGGCTCACACCTGTAATCCCAGTATTTTGGGAGGCCAAGGCGGGTAGACCACTTGAGGTCAGGAATTCAAGACCAGCCTGGCCAACATGTTGAAACCCCATTTCTACTAAAAATATAAAAAATTAGCCGAGCATGGTGGTACATGTTTGTAATCCCAGCTACTCAGAGGCTGAGGCAGGAGAATTGCTTGAACCCTGGAAGCAGAGGTTGCAGTTACTCGAGAGTGTGCCACTGCATTCTAGCCTGGGTGAAAAGTGTGACGCTCCGTCAAAAAAAAAAAAAAAAAAAAAAGACGTCACTTGATTATGTGATTCAGAAAGTAGAAATCAGCAAAATATTAAACATAAATTATAACTTTTCAACAAAATTCTTCTGGGAATGAACAGATTGTATGCTCTATCATTTAGCAGAAGAGATTTATTATGTGATATACATTTATATAGAATATGATATATAACACTTTATCATATACTATATAATGTTTTATACATATATAAATATTTAAGTATATAATATTTGATATATATGTATTTGGCAAGTAAATTAATTAACTTGGAGGAACAGTGTTGAGGTTTAAACAGAAATGTTTTGCTCTTGTACCAGAGAATCTCTTAGGAACATTTTTACATTTTAATAAATATTTAACATTAACCGAGCACATTCTGTTAGTAAACGATCTATTTTTTCACAAGGTAGATAAAATGATTATTAGCTCATTTAAATAATAAAATATTAAACCCTAAAAATTTTGTGTTTAAGGATGACATGAACTTTGTGAAATAGTAAAAGCTCCATTCTATTTTCCTTCCAGTTGTAAATTTTTTCTGACACTGGGAAATCTGCTTCTTGGTTTCA
The DNA here is from genome assembly GCF_049350105.2 of Macaca mulatta. Lineage (NCBI taxonomy): Eukaryota > Metazoa > Chordata > Mammalia > Primates > Cercopithecidae > Macaca > Macaca mulatta. The sequence goes on along the minus strand of NC_133414.1, from coordinate 93,210,271 downwards.
CTTATTGGTTCTACTGTTACATTTCAGAATAAAGTAAATCTTAGCACTCATTTTTAAGATAGAGCACAAAAGTATATGAGGTCAACTGGTCAACTAATTTTCAATAAGGACGCACAGAAGGCATGATAGAGAAATGATAGGCTCTCAAATAAATAGTCTTGGAAAAACTGGATCTCCACAAGCAAAAGAATGAAATTAGGTCCTTATCTTGCATTATATACAAGCAACTCAAATAATCAATACAAATTGATTAAAGACCTAAATGTAAGTCCTGAAACCATAAAACCTTATAACAAAAAGGAAAAAAAAAATCTTATTGATATTGGACCTAGCAATGTTTTTTTTAGATAGGATGACCAAAGCACAAGCAATACAAGATAAATTACAAATGAAATTATATCAAACTGTAACGCTCTGTACGTCAAAGGAAACAAAATGAAAAGTCAGTCTGTGGTATGGGAGAAAATATTTGCAAACCATATATCTGATAAAGGGTTAATTTCCAAAATACATAAGGAACTCATACAACTCAATAGAAAACAAACACAAAACCCCAAATAACTTGATTTTTTTTTTAAATTTTTCTTTTATTCTTATTTTTTATGGCTACATAGTAGGTGTATATATTTATGGATTACAGGAGATATTTTGATATCAGGCATGTAATGCATGATAATCACATCAGAGTAAACAGAGTATCTGTCCCCTAAAGCATTTATCTGTTTTGTTACAAACAATCCAATTATACTATTTTAGTTATATTTAAATGTACAATTAAATTGTTTTTGACTATAGTAAAACTGTTATGCTAGCAAATACTAGGTCTTATTCATTCTTTTTAATTATATTTTGTACACATTAGCCATCTCCACATCCCCCCATCCCCACCACTATCCTTCGCAGATTCTGGTCACCATCCTTCTACTCTCTATTTCCAAGAGTTTAATTGTTTTATTTTTAAGCTCCTGCAAGTAAATGAGAGGGTGCAATGTTGACTTTCTGTGACTGGCTTTTTTCACTTAACATAATGACCTCAAGGTCCATCCATGTTGTTGCAAATAATGGGATCTTATTATTTTTTATGGCTGCATAGTACTCCATTGTGTGTATGTACCACATTTTCTTTTTACACTCATCTGATGATGGACACCTGGGTTTCTTACAAATATTGGCTATTGTGAGTAGTGCTGCAATAAACATGAGGGTACAGATATATCTTGAATACACTCATTTACATTCTTTTGGATATATACTCAACAGTGAGATTACTGAATTGTAGCTCTATTTTTAGTTTTTTTGAGGAACCTCTAAACTGTTCTCCATAGTGGTTGTACTAATTTATATTCCCATCAACAGTGTACAAAAGTTATCTTTTCCCCCTCTCCTCATCAGCATTTGTTATTGCCTGTCATTTGGATAAAAGCCATTTTAACTGGGGTAAGATCATATCTCATTGCAGTTTCGATTTGCATTTCTGTGATGATCATTCTCTGATGTCGAGCATATTTTTAGAACAAACAACCTAATTTAAAAACTACACAAAGGACCTGAACACACATTCCTTTTTTATAGCTGTCATCCATTTTATGTTGACAGGTATATAAAAATGCGTGCTTCCTCATTAGTCATCAGGAAGATACAAATCAAAACCACAATAAGGTATCACCTCATTTCTGTTAGTATGGTTATTATCAAGAAGACAAGAGCTAACAGTATCAGCAAGGCAGTGGAGAAAGCAGAACCCTTACACACTGCTGGTGGAAATGTAAACTGGTCCAATTATTGAGGAAAATGGTATGAAAGTTTCTAAAGAAATTAAAAATTGAACTACCATATGATCTGGCAATCCCTCTTTTGCATATATACACAGAGGAAATTAAATCACCACTTTATAAAAATATTGCATTCCCATGTTCACTACAGCATTATTCACAATAACCATAATATGGAAACAACTGAAGTATCTGTCAAAAGATGACTAGATAAAAAACTATGGTCTATGTATATATAAATACACAATAGGATATCATTCTGCCTTAGAAAAGGAGATCTTGCCATTCATGACAACATGCAGGATGCTCACTTATTTCTTACTTGGGCCTTGATAATGTTGAAAACTAGAGTGCCCTCACTCTCCAATAATTTAACAAACCTTTAAAACCTTGAATCATTGAGGCCTTTCTAGCCTTCCTGAATTTTGATGGTGGCAATTTTCTGTTGGAACCCATGTCGACAAACTAATTAGCTATGCCCTCAGGTACATCATCTAAGTGAACTAACCCTCAGTTTTGTCAAATGTAGAAAGGTGGTGATAATAGTTCCTGGTTCTTAGGGTAATTATGAGAATTGGTAATATATTGAAATGCTTAATAAAGCATATGCAATATGCAAGGCACATATTAAGCAATAGGTCTCATAAGGTCTGATGGTCTAGTCTCATGTCATCTGGATCTGAAACTGGAATTCTGCAAGGGTTCAATAGCAAGAGTGACTTGGCAGTAAGAAAATAGACAATGGATGGAAAATATGTGCATCACCTTTTTTTGACCTAGGATTGGAAAGTTTCATACCTATTTTCAATCTTTGCCATAGATGAAAATTTTATAATTTTATGATAAAATAAATTTTTCACATTTATTTTTCTATTTTCCTTGATTTTTTTGAGGATTAATTCCCCAAGAAAGTTTAAGTAAGAATGAATTGGATACAAAATGTATTATTTTATAAACCTTACACTCTACACTGATATTTGAAAATTGTGGCCTGGTTATCTTTGGATGAAGGCATATGTACTTTATGTATTGTTTTTTAACTTAATAATTAATTTTTTTAGACTCCACTTACTGTTTGGCATTAAAAATCAGCTGGGACCATAAAATGAGTGCCAGTAATAACCACTTTTTCCTTGACTCCCTAAATATAATATAACCTGAATAAAAGTAGTAACTAAATCCCATATCTCCCCTTTTTCCAATCTCATTAGTACCATTCTTTCTACAGGATTTGTTTTTTTTTTTTTAGTACAATGACTCAGTAGATTCTGACATCAGTATTTGTAATAGTTTCATTCCTGGCTGGACTACAGATATATGTGATAAGGTGATATGGTTTGGATCTGTGTGCCAACCCAAATCTTTTGTTGGATTATAATTTCCAATATTAAAAGTGGGGCCTGGAGGAGGTGATTGGGTAGATCATAGGAGTAGATTTCTCATGAATGGTTTAGTAGCATCTCTTGGGGCTGTTCTTGTGATAGTGAGCTTTCATGAGATCTGGTTGTTTAAAAGTATGTGGCACCTCCTTCCCTCTGTCTTGCTCATTCTCTGGCTACATGACTTCCCTGCTCCTCCTTCACCTTCTGCAATGATTGTAAGTTTCCTGAGGCCTTTCCAGAAGCTGAGCAGATGTCAGCATCATGCTTCTTATACAGCCTCCAAAACTGTGAGGCAATTAAACCTCTCTTCTCTATAAAGTACTCCATCTCAAGCACTTATTTACAGCAATACCAGAGCCAGTGAATATAAAGGGGCTCTCAGCACTGTTTTTTGTTAATTTTTTTATGAACTAGGACTGCGGGTACTTTGTAATTCAACCTGGTTTCCTCCTTATTAGTGAATTCACAAGTATTTGGAATGGGTGACTAAGAGTGGATTCATGGATTCATATGACTAGGAAGTAAACTAGATATAGACTTAAAATCTTCAGGAAAAAAAGGCTATACAATATAAGAGAAACACATTCTTGGTCTATTGTACTTTAATTGTGAGAATTAAGAAAAGTGACTTTATCTCTGGACCTATGTAAAAATAACAGTTGCTGACAAGGTTAAAATTAAAAGATAGAAGATATTTCTTCAATGATTAATTGAATTCAGCCCCTTCAATGACAACAACAGCTCATAATTACTGACCATTTCACCATGCTAAGTATTTATTTTTCATTTTCTCATTTAGACCTCATGAAGGAGGAACACTATAAGTTACATAATTTGCCCAAAGTCCCACAGTTAGTATGTGCTAAAGCTTGAATCTGAAACTAAAACTACTTAAGTCTAAAGCAACTAATAATGCTTATGGCACTAAACCAGGCTGAGGAGTTTGGAGTTTGAAATTCAGAGATGGGCCAAAAACTGTCTTGGACAACTCAGAATCCATAACTGAGTGAAGTTCTTGTTGCCACTAAAGTTTGTCATCTAGACAACTTATCTCTCACAATCAAGATATGTTACTTAAAAATCAAGAAAAATAGAAGTAATTTAAAAAATTGCAAGCTAAACAGCAAAATAAACTATCAATAGAGTAAACAGACAACCTACAGAATGGGAGAAAATATTCGCAAACTATGCATCTGGCAAAGGTCTAATATCCAGAATCTATAAGGAACTCAAATAAATCAACAAACAACAAACTAACAACCCCATTAAGGAATGGGTAAAAAACATAAACAGACATTTCTCAGAAGAAAATATGCACATAGCCAATAAGCATATGAAAAATGCTTGGTATCACTGATTATTAGAGATGTAAATCAAAACCATGATGAAATATCATCTCACACCAATCATAATGGTTGGTAGCATTCTTTTTTATCAAAAAGTCAAAAAGTAACAGTTGCTGACAAGGTTACACAGTAAAAGGAATGCTTATACACTGCTTGTGGGAATGTAGTTCAGACACTGTGGAAAGCAGTTTGGAAATTTCTCAAAGAACTTAAAATAGAAAACCATTCAACCCAGCTATCCTATTACTGGATATATACACAAAGGAATATACATCATTCTACCATAAAGACACATGCACATGTATATTCATAGCAGCACTATTCACAATAGCAAAGGCATGGAATCAACCGAGATGCCCATCAACAGTGGACTGGATAAAGAGAATATGGTACATATACACCATGGGGTACTATGCAATCATAAAAAAGAATGAAATTGTGTCTTTTGTAGCAACATGAATGGAGCCGAAGACCATTATCCTAAGAAGGTTAATGCAGGAACAGAAAACCAAATACCTTATGTTCTCACTTGCAAGTGGGAGCTAAACATTGAATACACATGGGCACAAAGATGGGAACAGTGGACACGGGACTCTACTTAAGGGTGAAGGCTGGGAGAAGGGTGAGGATTGGAAAACTACCTATTGGATATTATGCTGATTACGTGAATGACAAAATTATCTGTACACCAAATCCCTGCAACACGCAATTTACCTATGTAACAAATCTGTGTATGTACCCCTTAAAGCTAAAATAGAAGTTGGAAAGAAAAAATATGCAAGTTAAAAAGAAAAAAAGGAGCTTTAGAGATTCTTTGTAAAAATCAAAATCTTTTTGAAACTTTATAGAAACTTTGTAGTAATGAGCTAATCCATTCAACGTTTTCTCTCCCGTAATTATAGCTTATAACCATTACCTCCTCCGAGATTTTTTCAAAATGTTTGTTCAGAACAGTGATCCAGACAAAAGCTGATTATTTGAGGAAACATTCTGTCTCTAAGGTCTGTATGATAGTGTATTCAACGCACACATCTAACACCATTCAAGCCATCCAAGTACTGAGCTCACTTAGTACTGTGAGCTCACAATTACCTTAGGGCCACACAACTTAAATACTCTTAAACAAACCCCAATGTATAATTACTTAAATGTCTCCTACCAACTCTATTTAAAACTCAAAATAATTCAGACTCTTTCCCCATTACTTAAAGTTGTAGTTCTTTAGACTTCTGTACCGTAGCCAATACTTCTGCTACAGAAACTTCAGTTATGAATGCAGAAGAAAAAAAATGTTAATGTAAGAACATTTCTAAAATAAAAATGTAAAAATGTTATATATGATTTACTATTGCATCATATCTAATAACAAAACCACGACCACAACCACAACTACCATATCAACAAAAAGAACTAAAGATGTCGCTATGGAAGCACGGAAAATATACAGCAATGTAGGAATAATTAAATAATTAGGATGCAACAACATAATGGGATGTTATGCAATCATTAAAAATAGTTTCAAAATTGTTTAAGGTAGCATCGTACAATAGAACCATCAGCAATAAAGAAAGTTTCTATATATGCACTGTCTGTTATAGTTGCCAATAGTCACATGCAGTTATTGAGGCTTAGGTATGTGACTAGTGTGACAGATTAATTTTATATAATTTTAATTAATTTAAATTTGAATTTGAGTTTATATTTTCAGTTTTTATACACAATCATGTAACATGCTTGTACTTACAAAGGAGAAAGTTGTAAAAATGGAGAAAACATGGGCAGTGAGTAGGAAAATTTAAACAAACCTTTGTGCTTGTAGTAAAACAGATTGGGGTTATTAGCTCACACACGTATACCAAAAGAGTGTTTAGACTCAGTTCTTTTTCAAGTAGGGCACTTGTTTGCATTTAAAATATTGAGCAAGCAAATAGAAGCTAGCTCATTTTTCATTATTTTAGGAATAAAAATTCTCATTTGAAAATATATTTAAATAGAAATATTTAAATAATCTTTTAAGTTATTTTAAAAATTACATGTATGGTTCCTTTGTATAAATTATTATATTCATTCATTTTTATTTATATTGTTTCAAATGATAATGAAATTGATTCTTTGATTAGTGTTCATGTATATTTTATCTGACTCATTGGTTACCATATTATAATCTGTCAATCTTAATGTCTAGTGATAATGATGATGTATAAAGTGTTGTTTCCAGAAATATTTGGAAAATGTTACTGGACTTTCTCACACATCATGACAAGAAACCCACAAAGGTTTGACAAGAAATCAAGCTTGATTTTTGAAAACCAAAATCCGTTTCAATTCTTATGATGAATTTATTTATCATTCTTTCTGTTGTTTCTAATTCCCAATCCATGGTGAAAGTTTATTTCTTCTGAGAATAGTCATCTCGTAGCATTAACAATGAACCAATATAATGAAACATCATAAAACAAATATTCAATTACAAAACATAATTGGAGCTTCCCCTATATTAAAATGTCCCTAGTTATTACATAATATCAAATACTTGTTACGCTCAATGGTCTATGAATAATTTATAGCTTACTCTGTTATTTGACAACAACATTTTAATAAATAAGATTCCTCAGCATTTTACAATTCTGATTATAGTTTGGTATAGACTTTCATTAATGCCCATATTTATGGACTTATGAACAAACTTTAATAACATGCTGGGCTTTAAGGGGTTGTTGTGAGTTACTTTTGACATTGTTTATGGAAAGGCACCATTTTAAACCCAAATCATTACTATGTTTTCCTGAAACACACATCTATGAATCAGGATATTTCAGAAATGGAATATGAAATAATGCACACAGTTCTCTTCTCTTTTTGGAAAGAGCTAAGTACACAGAATTTCCCAGCCAAGTACATGCAGAATTTCCCAGCTAAATACACTCAGGATTTTCCAGAATTAAAAATAATATATAAATATATATGTATAATTCTGTACTTTCGTCAACTTTGTGTGTATATAAAGTAAATGTGCTATTACCTAGCACATTTGCACATGCTGGTCATTTTGTGCATTTGGACTTCCTCAGGCCCAAGAAGCCAAATCCACCCACCCATCTTTAATATTCTCAGGACAAAGTAGGAAAAAAAAAATGCAACAAACTGTTGAGATTCAAAATGGCAGTACTTTTTGGAATATGTCAATAGTATTAGGAAAAAAAAAAAAAAATTCAAATCCTGAATATCATGTGCTAAAGTTCTGTCTTAATAATTATGTAGAGAAGAATATCTGATATGATCTTTTTGACCTTCCTCCTTCTTAAGCACAAACAACTGTAATTTAAAAATTCTAGACTGGGCGCGGTGGCTCACTCCTGTAATTCCAGCACTTTGGGAGGCAGAGGTGGGCAGATCATGAGATCAGGAGATAGAGACCATCCTGGCTAACACGGTGAAACCCCGTCTCTACTAAAAATACAAAAAATTAGTGGGGCATGGTGGCGGGCGCCTGTAGTCCCAGCTACTCAGGAGGCTGAGGCAGGAGAATGGGGTGAACCCGGAGGCGGAGCTTGCAGTGAGCCAAAATCGTGCCACTGCACTCCAGCTAGACCGTCTCAAAAAAAAAAAAAAAAAAAAAAAAAAAATCTAGAAGCTGAATGCCTGTGGTGACTCACACGCCTGTAATCCCAGCACTTTGAGAGGCCAAGCCAGGAGGACTATCTGAGGTCAGGAGTTCGAGACCAGCCTGGTTAACATGGTGAAACCCCGTGTCTACTAAAAATACAAAAAATTAGTCAGGAACGGTGGCATGCACCTGTAATCCTAGTTACTCGGGAGGCTGAGGCAGGAGAATCGCTTGAACCCAGGAAGAGGAGGAGTTGAGATCATGCCATTGCACTCCAGCTTGAGAAACAAGAGTGAAACTCTGTCTCAAACAAAACAACAAAACAAAACAAAATAAAACAAACAAAATCTATAAGCTAAGTGAAAATGAAAAATTAAATTAAAAAAATAAAAGAAAATAAAGCAATAAATTAGGACCCTGAGGTGTCTCTCTGAAGAAAATGTTCAGCCTGTCCACTCCTTAGATTGTATTCCTGTCTTGGTGAGGAGATACAAAACGATTTCCAGGTAGGTTAGATAATCTGACAATGTCCAGCTACATGGACATTCAATGGGGAGATGTATAGAAGTGAGTTGTATGGGCCGGGCTTGGTGGCTCATGCCTGTAATCCCAACATTTTGGGAGGCAGAGGCAGGCGGATCACGAGGTCAGGAGTTCGAGATCAGCCTGACCAACGTGGTGAAACCCTGTCTCTACTAAAAATACAAAAACTATCCGGGCATGGTGGTGTGTGCCTGTAATCCCAGCTACTCAAGAGGCTGAGGCAGGAAGATCGCTTGAACCCGGAAGGTGGAGGTTGCAGTGAGCCAAAATCATGACACTGCACTCCAGCCTGGGCAACAGAAAGAGACAACAGAAACAGAAAGAGATTAAAAAAAAAAAAAAAAAAGTGAGCTGTATGTAAGATGAAGTTAATTGAGGCAACCAACAAGGCTTCTCCAGTTTCTAGAATGACGTGAGAGAGCAGCAGGATTTTCCTATGACCCTAACATATTTGCATGTGTTAGAAGAGACAAAATCCACTTGACATGAACATATTATGAACATACTGTATTAGTAGAATAGAAATGTAACAAGAGGGAGCTATGGAAATGAAGATGCAGGTATTTCAGAGGATATCAGTATAAAGGCTGGCAGTGGCAACATCCAGACTGAAGGATGTACATACCTCTGCAGCTCACAGCACTGAGAGGCACCAACAAATGATCTGACAATGCAGCTAAATTTATGACAATGTAGATGTCAACCAAGGAACAATGATGAAGAGGAAAAAAATTCCCTAGGAACTGCATTTAAACCTAACCTAAAATGTTTTACCTGGAATTAACCTACATTAAATCAGGCAGAATAGGCCTAAAGTATTAAGTTCAATATATAAAAATTAGAAGTTACTTCTTTTTGCATGCTTGAATTTGTAAATGAGTCCCTTGTCAACTGTGTTCTTACTAGAAGGGACCTTACAAATCATCAATGCAACCTTGATTTCTAACCAACATCAAGAGGCAGGGAGACGTTAATTGACTCAGAAATGTAAGTACCCAAGCAACGAGCAGCAAATCCAGAACCACGGTCCTTTTTCCTGCTTTCCAGTTCTTTCTGCTATATCTCTTTACCTCTTTTTAATAATTTATCATTATTAAAGAATCATTTATGAATTTATTGTATGCTTGACAGGTGAGAACTAACAATGTGTCATTCTTGCCTTCAAAAGATATTCAAATATTGCTATGTGTTAGGAGTAACTTTTGCCTCTGGGTTTCTGGAAGCAAATGAAGGCCATTTTTATTATTAACACAACTCAAAGGAAATTATTCCTTTAGAAACCACCTTTGAAGATTTTATTGCCTGTATATTATGTATTGAAATTAGGTGGAAAAATCACTGCCTTCAACTCAAATTTATGTGGAGTTCATTTGACTTTTAAGTCTTCTGTAGTATGACATTTTTTTATAAAAGAAATATACTACAATTAGAAAGATTCTGCACAATACATATATTTTTCTTTATTTTCAGTATAAATGCTTTAGAAAGCATCTACTTCAAAGCTCAACTTTCAAACCAATAGCTTCAGGCAAGAGGGAATAAAAGCCATTTTTTTCTTATGACTTGTGTTACAATTTTGTCTTCTTTGTTGTAAGAAGCAAAGACATGGAAATGTGCAAAATATCTTTTGAGCTCTGCTTTTTGTTTTCTCTTTGAACTTTATGTCATTCTAATTTTGATAGTTTCTGAAGTCTTCCTTTTACAAAACTATATATATGTGTGTGTGTGTGTGTGTGTGTGTGTGTGTATATGTAGGTTCAGAGGCTAAATTAAAGCTATTCTTTTCTAAAAGTTTTACTGTATATAAAGACAGAATTTTTTAAACAAAAATTACAATGCAACAGCGTTATATAGCTTATGATAGAAATGTTTTAAATATCAAACCCTAATTAACTAAAAGTACAAAGATGTAGAAACATGTACATTGTTTTAGAAAAAGCTGATATGAATCCATAGAGTCCACAAATTCCAAATATCAGCTCTCTACTATGGAATGCTGAAGCCAAGCTGGCACCTGATACAGCAAAATACAAATTCACATTTTAGCGTAAGTAGAGTGAAAGGATTTCAGGGCTTCCAGTAGTGTGTATAGATATATTTTTGTAGTTGTTAAATAAAATGTAATGTGAATTTGAAGCATGTATAAAAATTATTTAAATTAATTATTGATAGCTTTGAAATGGTTTTATGAACAAGGCTGGTGCAAATGCAGCTATATGAAAAAAAACACATGGGAGATACATTTGTCTGTTTCTATGGCCACTATCTGAAAATTTAAATAATACAAGTTTTAATTCACATTAAAAGCATGTGCTAATGATTGTTTCCTTATATTAAAATGGACACCTGTAGTTCTATGACAATAGAATAACTTAAGGGTTTGTTTTGTAAATTGTTTTTAGAATAATGATACTTTAAAATACAATGTTTTTAAAATAAATTTTAAAAAACAGCAACAAAAAAATAAACAGGACAAAACAACAAAAGTGCCACAGAGAAAACTCCATGACAAGATAACTACTGGTGAATATTGTCAATCACTTAGGGAAGAAAGAATACATTAAAAAACAGAGAATAGAAAGAAAAGGGACACATCTAAACTTATTTTATGAGAACATTATCTTGATATTATAAACTGAACAAGCATATTACCAAAAAGGAAAATGACAAGCCAGTACTTCTTCTGAACATTGATGCAAATAAACATATAAGTTAAGCATAAGCAAATCACGACACAATATACATAAAGAAAAATGTGAGTGCAGCCTTATTCTGGATTTTATTCCAGGAGTGTACAGTTGGTCTAACATTTAAAAATTATTCAACATAATTTACCACATTAGTTGAATAAAAAATGCTAGCTAAATTTTAATATATTGTATAGATGAATTTAAGAAAATTAATTTTAGATAAATTTAATAAAATTCAAAGTCTTTCATGAAAAAGTCTCAACAAACTAATAACTGAAGTGAATATTGTATTGTATTTATTGTATACAATAATAAGTAATAGAGCTAAATTAATTCTTAATGGTGAAATAGTAAATACTTCCCCTTAAGTTACAGGAAAAAATATCCAATATTGTCACTTTTTAACATGGTCATAGAAATGCTAAAGCAACAACACAAGATAAAGAAATAAAAATTATACATATTGCAGTGAAATGGTGAGATCTGCCATTATTTGCAGGTAACATCATTACATACATAAACGGCATCAAATAATTTACAAATAATCTATTAGAATGAATGTCAATTTCACAGTATTGCAGGATGCAAAGTCAACTTTAAAATGTATATTTCATTCTGTTAGCCTCAATAAATCTTAAAATAAAATGTAAGAATCTATTTTTTTAAAAAAACACAGAATACATAAAAATAAATCTATCAAAAATTGAATAGTGCATATCAATCGCCAACATCCTGTTTCTTGGCCTGGATTTCAGCAATACATTTCAAAATGGTCTCTATTCTTCTTCTTCTTCTTCTTTTTTTTTTTTTTGAGAGGGAGTCTTTCTCTGTCGCCCAGGCTGGATGCAGTGGCCTGATATTGGCTCACTGCAAGCTCTGCAAGCTCCGCCTCCCAGGTTCACGCCATTCTCCTGCCTCAGCCTCCTGAGTAGCTGGGACTACAGGCGCCCACCACGGCGCCCAGCTAATTTTTTTTTTTTTTTTTTTTTTTTTGTATTTTTAGTAGAGACGTGGTTTCACCGTGGTCTCGATCTCCTGACCTTGTGATCCGCCGGCCTCGCCCTCCCAAAGTGCTGGGATTACAGGCTTGAGCCACTGCGCCCGGCCATGGTCTCTATTTTTCTATCCTTTCTTGCAGATTTTTATGAAAAGACAGGGCTATGTGGCTCTTTTAAAAATTGTATTAGCTTTGTATACCTGTTGTGACTAATTACTGCATGTGGTTTAAATCACATGCATTTATTCTCTTACTGTTCTGGTGATAAGAAGTCCCAAGTCAGTTTCAGTGACCCTCTGGAGGTTCTATCAAAGGAACAGTATTTCTTTGCTTTTTCCAGCTTCTAGAGCTGCATCCCTTGGCTGGTAGTATTTTCCTTCATTTTCAAAGTCAACCTCATAGCATCTGTTCGTGGTCTTGTTGCTTTCTTTTTCTGCATCAAGCTTACCTCCACCTCTCTTGCCATGACATTACAGTTCTCTCTGCCTGGAAGAATTTTCTCATTTAATTCTCTCACTTTATTTTCAGGTCTTTGCTCAAATGTCAGATCAATAAATAGGGCAGCTTGTCAAACTGATCTACAATGACAGCATTTACCCCTTTCTATCAACTTACATTGCTTTATTTTCCTTCATAGAAATGATCAGTATGTGATGTTAAACTAGACACAACCTTCATCTGAAATTGTTACGGGATGTAGATTTTATACCTGGGATATTCAATAAGGTTTGCGACAGCAAGCTCTAATCAAACGTATTGACATCTCAGTAATGACATGTATGCATAGGCACACTAAGAATGATATATATGTAAAGTGGTTTGTGTCAGTCTAGATTCAGTTTTACCAGATAATAAGTTAGAAAAATGGCTTACAGTTTTCAAAGATTTTTTATTTTAGAAATTTAGAAAATAAATTTTAGAATTAGATCATGTGCCTATTTATTTGCTTATTACCCTCACTAAAATGTAAACCACATGAGGGGAAGGAGTCTTTCTGTTTTGCTTACTGTTACATTGTCAGAGCCCGTTATGTTGGCAGAAGCTGGCATAATATGTATTCAAATGTGTTGCATTAATTAATTCATGCATTGATGGTTGAAAAGGGAAATTCCCAAAATGAAGCACATTATCATCCCCAAATTGTGTAATTATAAAAATAAAACAAATAAAAAATCTGAGAACTATTCAAGTTCTTTACATGTAGTGAATTGTAAATAGCTAGTGTTTTTACCCATTCTCAGCAGCATAGATGTCTTGAATAATCACAAATACCTATATAGGCATGATATTCTTAGGCTTTGTGTCCCCACCCAAATCTCATCTTGAATTATAATCCCCATAATCTCCCTAATCTCCATGTGTCAAGAGAGAGACTAAGTGGAGGCAATTGAATCCTGGAGGAGGTTTCCCTCATGCTGTTCTCGTGAGAATGAGTGAGTTCTCAAGAGATCTGATGTTTTTTTGTTTTGTTTTGTTTTAGTTTTAGTTTTATAGTTTTAGGTTTTATGTCCAGCTATAAATCAAATTATAAATGTTGATGAAGTTAATTTGTTTTTATAGGAGGGCTCTTCCTGCTTTGCTTGGCACTTCTCCATTGTGCTGCCTTATGAAGAAGGAGTCTTGCTTCCCCTTCACCTTCTGCCATGAGTGTAAATTTCCTGAGGCCTCCCCAGTCATGCTGAACTGTGAGTCAATTAAACCTCTTTCCTTTATAAATTACCCAGTCTTGGACAGTTCTTTATAGCAGTATGAAATAGACTAAAGAAAAGACTAAGAAAACCTGCAAATATTGAATGAGCATGAAGCCTGTAGAAATATGATAAATTAACTTACATTGCTTCACATAACAAGGAAATAATATTTTGTGAATATGACTTCTGTAAGACATATATATTTAAAATGTACTACCTCTTTTTAGAGAATGACAGTTATTGAAAAGAAGACTATGACCTGTTTGTGTGAAAAAAAAAAGCAACTTCACAAGATGACTATGACTTATTTTTGTAAAAAAAAAAAAAAAGATAAACCTAATTACATATTTACCTTCATAACTCATTTGACAGTAAAAAATAGAAAATATATAATGTAATTATGGCATAATTAAAATATGATTATAGCCCATTTAAAGATATTGCTTAAAAGAGAAAGTCTCTTTCCCTGATACTATAATCCTTGTGTTCAGTGTAGTCTTATTAAAATTGTCTAGTTCTTTTAGGACTTATACCTAAATCATTCTGGAAAACAAAGCTATGTTGAAGACATTTTGTTAAATTATGGTAAAATTTACATACAATAATATTCACCATTATTAGGTGTACAGTTTGGTAAATTTAAAAAAAAATGTATATAGTCATAAATCAAGATTTGGCTGGGCACAGTGGCTCATGTCTGTAATCCTAGTATTTTGAGATTTTGAGGCTAGAAGACTGAGAACAGCCTGGGCAACATAGTGAGACCCTATCCATACAGAAAAAAATTATTAATTTTTAATCAAGATTTATATTTCACCATACCTAGCAGTTTCCATACATTCCCTTGTAGTAAGTCTCTTCTTCTCCATAGACCCTTCCCTACATCATCAGGTCCTAGTAAATGCTCATGTGTTTTTATATCTGTAATTTTGCTTTTTCAGAAATGCAAAGTACAGTAAGTTATTTATGGCTTCTTTCGTTTACCGTAATGCTTTTGAGATGCATCCATGTTGTTGCATTTATCAGTAGTCATCTTCTTCTTCTTGCTACACATTGTCCCACTGTATGAATGCACCACAAATGGGGGGCATTTGCATTTTTACCATTTTAATCATCACAAATGAAAGTCTTATCAATATTCATTAAAGGTCTTTGTGCTGATATATATTTTCATTTATTTTTGATAAATGCTTAAGAATGGAAATACTGGTCATAAGGTAAGTGTGTACAAAATTGTATTATTGAAAAACTGCCAGGTTATTTCTAAAGTAGCTGTATAATTTCACATTCCCACCATAAAAATGTTAACAGTTCAAATTTATTCATAGGATCCCAATACATTGGTATTGTCCTTTAAATTGTATCAATTCTTGAATACGTCTTAGCAGTAACAGGAATCGTTGTTACAATGCCAGAAAGTGGGCAGGTGAATCTCAAGCACTTTCTATACATTGAGTGAAAGAAGCCATTACAAAAACAATTGCATACTGTTTGATAGAACATATATTTATTTATCCCTGAATATACAAACTGTAATGATAGAAAAACAGATTGTTAAAATTCATGAAACTAAACATGAAAAGAAAAAACATGATTATATGATAATTTAGATAGAAATTTTAAAATGAAACCTTTAAATTTTTGAAATTTTAGTAAAAATGTATACATTTTATCATGAATTTAATTTGCATTTCCCTGATGTTTAATAATGTTGAACATATTTTCATGTTCTTCTTTGCCATTACTACATGTTTTTTAAGTGACTATTCAAATCTGTTGTCCAGTTTCTTTCGTTGGGTATCTATTTTTTTTTTAAATTAAGTGTTCTGTATATTTTTTAGATAGCAGTCTTTTATTAGATATTTGTTACGTGAATATTTCTCTCGACCTGTGACTTGCGTTTACATTCACTTAATATCTTACAAACAGCACTATTCCCTAATTTTGATATACCTCAGATGGTCATTGGTTCCCATTTGTAGTCCATATTATTTCGTCCTATTTAAAAAAATCTTTAATCCAAGGCACCAAATACTGTCTTCTAACTATTCTTCTGCAAGTGTTATTATTTTTAGTTTCTGTACTTAGATCTATGACTTTGTATATGGTGTCAGATTTTATTTTTATAGAGTATTTAGTTTTTCCATTATCTTTGCTGACAAGACTATTTTGCCCATTTGATAATCTTGACACCAGTTTTGGAAAATCAATTGAACACACAAACCCATTTTCCTCATAACTATTCTAATCCATTGATTTAACGTACATCTTAGGCTGATTCTACTTTCTTTTGATTATTGCCCCTTTATAGTAAGTCTTAAAATCAGCTATTTTAAGTTTGCCATCTGTATATGTTTAATTGAAAATGGTTTGATGAGTCTAGGTCCTTAGCTTCTCCACATGTATTAAACTATTAGTTTGTCAAGTATCTTTAAATCTATAAAGCAACTGCGAAGAATTATCATATTAACAATATTAAGTCTTCCATCCATGAAAATGTCACATCTCTAAATTGATTTAGATTTTTAAAATTTCTCTCAGTAATATTTTAGGTTTTTAAAAATCTTTGTGTATTTTCATGTCCCTAATGCTAAAGTAAATGGTATTGTTGCAGCTTTCTTGAGGTATGTATTCACAATAAATTTCACTTATTTTAAGTATAAAGTCTGATGATATTTGGTAAATATTTGCAGATGTGCAACCATCAACATAATCAAATTTTAGAATATTTCTATACTCCAATAATATTCTTGTATGTCTCTTGGCAGTCAATTTCTGCCCCTACTCCTGGCCTTAGGCAACAACATGTCTATTTTCTGTTGATCTAATTTTCTATTTGTTGTGTAAATAGGATATTTAATTACTTTGTGTCTCATTTCTTTCTCTTAGCATGCTGTTTTGAGGTTAATTCATGTTGTTTCATGTAGCATTAGTGTCTTTCATTTTATTTCTGAGTAATATTCCATTACGTGGACAAACCATCTTTCCTATACAACTCTTGGTGAATAGATGTATTCTTTGTGGTATTGCCTATTATAAATTTTGCTGCTATGAATATTTGTGTACAAATCTAGGTAGGCATATGATTTCACTTATCCTGGTAGTAGAATAAATTAGTCATGTGTGCCAGATGCAGTGGCTTACATCTGTAATTCAGGCCGAGGCAGGAGTTGAGCCCAGGAGTTTGAGACCAGCCGGGGCAACATAGCAAGAACCTGTCTTTAAAAAAATGTTTTAAAGATAAAATAGCCAGGTGTGGTGGCATGTGCCTGTAGGTCTAGCTTCTAGGGAAGCTGAGGCAGGAGGATTACTTAAGCAAGGCAGTTTGAGGCTACAGTGAGCAACGATCACACCACTGCATTCCAGCCTGCATGACAGAGCTAGACCAGTCCCTAAAACAAATGAATGAATAAATGAATACATAAATAAATAAGTTATGTATGAAGAAAATGTCAACTTTAATAAATACTTCCAAATGCTTTTTTTTAAAACTGGCTGTACCATTTTTGTTGTCTTTTTGAGAATGAAAAGAACGCCATTTCTTACTGTTCAATCTCTTTCCATATCCTTGCCTACACTTCATATTTGTAGCATCTTCTATTTTTTGCTATTCTTGTGCATGTATATTGGTATATCATTTTGTTTTTAATTTGCTTTTACTTGATATCCGATGATGTTGAGCATTTATTGTGAGGTTACTTTTCAAATATTCCCTCACTTTTTGATATTAGATAATTTGTACTATTGAGTTCATCTTTTTATGTTGAGAAACCGATATCATGCTTCTACATAAATCTTTTAAAATATTTTATTTTAATCTGTGTCATGTCTTTTGGTTTTCTTAATAATGTATTACAACAAGCAGAAAATTATGTTTCATTGATTCTGAATTATCAAATATTTTCTTTTATAATAATGCTCCCTGTAGCCTTCTCTGTCTCCTGCAAAGCCTCAAAAGTTTCTTTCTATGTATTTTTTTCTAAAACTTTTATAGTTTTAGGTTTTACTTCCTGTCTGACAAACCAATTCATGATCATTTTGTGTACGTTTGGAAGAAATTTTTGAAGTTTCTTTCCATATGAAAAGTTAGTTTTTCCAATATTATGTGTTACTCCCTCAGACCTTGTCAAGCCCTTGATTATTCATAGCTCATAGGGGACAGTCTCAGTTACTACTGTAAATATTTCTTGTCAATACCTACCCAGCGAAGGTCCATGGTAGAGTGATGGCAAAAAGTGTGAAATTCTTATGTACCCAGTTTGAACAGAATTCTAAATGCAAGTCCATTCTTGGCCCTTAACAATTTGTTGTATTTCAGTCATTTTCTTTTTTTTTCCACTTTGTAGCTTCCAACTCTTTCTCCTGTGTCTGTCATATATAAAATGGACTGTGTCCTACTCATGTGTTCCTTCTCCCCTTCAAGTGTGTTGTAGCCATTTGTAGTTCAGTCTACCTGCTTGCCTTGATCCCTCAGCTTTCAGATGAAAAGATTATAATTTTGTTTGTTTTCTGCTTTCTTCTTGTTTTAAATGTGACAGTGACATGTTTTTTTCAACCTCCTATATCCTAAAAGGAATCAATACCTGCACAAGTAAATTTTGCAAAGGAACATTAAATAAATATGCTTTACGAAACTACAGTCAATCTGCTAATCTTCTTTGAACCTTATACTATGCCTATGAGTGTTCTACAGGCTTTTTCAAGTTACAAAATGTAAACTTTGTCTGGATCCTGCAGCTCAAATATTGTTTTAGGAGAAATATAATGCAGTACAGGTATTTGAAGACTGAAAAGCATGGGGCATATTCTCATGTTAATAAGAATTTAGAGTGAAAACATCTTAATGTGGACTAGTAAGAGGAAATTATTTCCTACAGGAGCTGGGAATTGATCAGGATCCTGAATATTGTGTACCAACTGGATGAGTAGAAGCTAAAGGGCAACAAATTTCCCAGTAAAGGCAGCAGCATGAATAAACGTCACAGTTGTACTGGGCAAGTGAGAGTACAGTAGCCTACCCTAAAAGCAACCCTTAATTTTATTTTGAGAGATGACCAAATATGAAAGTGAACTTATGTTAAACACTTACAAATTGTCATTATTTTTATCTTCTAATCTTTCAATTTCTTAGTACTATGTTTTTTTGTGAACTAAGTATTTAGATGACATAATCTCTTTATGAAATATACTGATCTTGACCTCATTGAAAACTATGGGTAAGAGATCATGTTATTTAAATACTCAGTTTACAAATGACCTACATCTTGTTCCTGTTGGATTCTCCCTAAATACACATAGTCAGAAATATGTTATTTTTTATTATTTTAATTAAATAATATAAAGTAATTTACCTGGAGCTTGTCCAGTAAGAAGATGGAATAATTACAAGTTATTGTACCCAGATTTAAAGATAAAAGAGAGCTTTATGTTTATGTTTATAAAATTCATATATAAACCTATGATTATACATATAATTATATAAATATGTATATAGATTTTTTTTCCCGAAAGTGGTACTGTGACACCAAACTCTTGAACAGATATTTCCAAAATAAATGGTAGATTCACCAGCCTATAATTTTCTGATGAATGCAGATGAGCATTTTCATCATCACTCATGGTTATGAAAAATCTCTTGGAGCAGTTAAGTAACATGGTTGGCTTATTCCAGATGCTGGATTCTTCTCATCAGGCATACACAGCCACATCACCTTCTTCAAGCAGTCAGTATTATGGGAGATGGTAAAGGATATTTAAGTGCACATTTCTCCCTAGAATTGTGCTTAAATAGACAAGAGTGTTTTCCAGAATTGTGGAAAATTTCAGAATGTGCTTTTTCTATGTTTTCCAATTTACCAACCATAAACCTAACATGGGTCCAGGCTGAAGGATTATCTCAGTGAAGCAAGTGTAAATCTTGCCTGGTTGAGCAAAAAATCCTACTCCTGAGCCTGTCAGCAGTCCATCAGACATCAGGCTGGGACAAAAGAGTTAATGTTTCAGAATGAAACCAATGCACCTCTCTAGTCTTGATCCAATGTATTTGGGTGAATTTGGTTGTTTTCAACTTTTTCTGCTTTGATAAAAAGATCATTAAAGGCTTAAGCATCCTCAGAGTAGCCCAAAAACTTAATTCTAGTAAAATAGCAAGTGTCGTCATTAACAATAACAGACAGTACTGGGATCTATTATTACAGTCAGTCTTTTGAAGTTTTGTTATCATCCTTAATCCTGAATAGTTCATCAGAGAGACATGATGAGTAGCTGTTTCATTCCAATTACCACCATCTGGGGCTCTATCATTCTGTAAAAATATGAGATATATGCTCTTTATTTGTGATAAGTAGATACACATAGGATTTTCAAAAAGAGAACTTTTAGATTAGAGGATATCACATTTTTAACTTGGATGATGAGACAGCATATAAAGTAAGGTGACTGAGCTAGTTTCTCCAGAGTAACTGACAACTGGTTATCAATGAATTGGGGGCAATATAATGACATAAACTATATTTTCTCACTTTCCTCAGAATTTCTCAGCAATTATGAATTCTAGTTCTGGACACATGAATTACGTTTCAAACACTGCTTGTTGAAATATCTTCCAAAAGTTGATCTCAGAGAGGCAGTAAATTATTTTGAAAAATATAAGATTATTGAATCAGACATACCTAACTATAAAGTAGAATTGTCCACATGGATATTTCTTATCTCCTCTGTTTCTGAGTTTCCCACATTAAGTACGTATGAGAAATTCAGTTGTGCAATATGTGTGCAAAGATTAGAATTAATACAAGTATCATATCTGAAACATATCAGAGACTCCACAAATGTAGCTTTTTGCTACTATTTCTACTACCAAAAATTATTCTATGATTGTACTTCTACCATAAAAGATTGGAAAATATTGTGAATATGGAGCCTTGATACCTGAGTTCTGTGAGGATTTGTGTGACTCTTTCTCTCAATCCCAAGTTGTTCATTTGTTAAATGAATAGGTACAGGTAATATCCCCACAGCTGTGCTAATTATCCAAAAACTATCATTCTGTGATTAAATATGTAGAATGTCCATCTAAAAAATCAAAATGACAAGAATTCTAGGCCATTGGAATCTATATCAAAGTATAGAAACATATATGAAACATGAGAAACAACAGAATCAGTAGGGATGTGGAGAATAATACAGTAGATAAATGAAGGAAAATAAAGATAAATGTATAGTTTGCAAATATGGTACAAAAGCAATTATTAAAGTTAAAATGAGACAAAGAACTTAGATGACCCATGTAATTTTTAAATTAAAAAAAAAACCAACAAGGAGTTTAATATTAGTTAGCATACTTTGGTAGGAATTAGATTAGTTATTTTCCCCTGAAGATCTAGAGAATAGCATGAAAAATTACACAAGGGTGTGGAAGAAACGAGGTAGTGAAAGGTCCAATACTTAAGAAGAATTACACTTTATCAAGGATGTTGGATAATTAGAAGTAA